>NW_022630998.1:39905562-40581640 GCF_010015895.1 Lontra canadensis
TTTTTTTTTTTTTTTTTTTTTTTTTTTTTTTTTTTTTTTTGGTTATCAGAGAGGGTAAGTAAGAAACAGAAATGAACTTTGCATATTTGGTCTCGTCTGAAAGCAAAGCTGCCTGGAGGCAGGAGACTAAAGCTCTAGACCCCTGGGATAACTTTCCAGCTGACTGTGTGATATGTGCAATAAACCAGGAGTTTCCTCTTTGTCTTTAGCAACAGAGAAGCTTGCCTGTTGGCTAAGACCCCCTCCTCATTCGCATGGTTAGTCACGTTCGGAGTCGTTCCCAGGGGCACAAAACCTTACCACATTTTCCAATTACATGAAATTTCACGTCCAAAGACTGTCAGAGGTGGGCCTTTTAGGTGGCGGGATCTTCCTACTTAAGCCTGGCGATGCTTACCGTTCTGACCTGCGTCTGGACGGCTGGCAGGAAAAGGCAGCCCACCAGTGAGCTCGCTGACACGGACGTGTTCTGCCCGAAGCTACACTCTCAAACACCATTGCTCCGGGGCTCATCTTTATGTGACATTGATCCAGGTTTAAGTCTAGAGTCTTTGCTTTGACACCAACCCAGGAAAATGCAGAGATGGTCACCAGGCAGTGAGTGCGCACTGGCAGGTTTCACCCAGAGGTGATTTCTTCTTCCTCATCAGAATTCATTACCATCAAGATGGTAGGTCTTCTCATTAATAACCATGACAGTGACCAGCCCTCCTCATTTATCAACTTATGGCTCATCCAAAAATGTCAAGTGATCTAATATGATTAGGTAGTTGCAATGCAAGTATCTTTTATCTCCATCCCCTTCTGGACAATTTAAAAGACAACCAAGTTTTGCTTTTCATGAAGCTGAATCACCACTAGACTTTATAGGACTACGGAATTGTAGGATGGCCCAGAGCAGGCCACTCCAAAGTGGACAACAATGGCACACTGATTATTTTTAATTGAAGCTACTTGAGAAACAGGCGATGCAAGAATTCTCAGACCCTCCTCCAACCCCCTGAAAGGAGGAAATGAATCTCCCATATGAAAAATACTTTCCCTGTGCTAAGACATAAAAAGACATTCTCACCACCGGTGATGGGAGCTTGCAAGTCAAGAAGGCGTACAGACAAACCTTGCTACTTTCTGCCATCTACTACCTAAGCCTAAATTCTGCTTAGAGTCCCTTAGTAAGTAAAGCTCCCAAACACCTGTTTTCTTTTTTTTTTTTTTCCAAGATTGTATTTATTTATTTGACACAGAGAGAGACCAGAAGCAGGGAGAGCAGTAGGCAGAGGGAGAGGGGGAAGCAGGCGCCCCGCTGAGCAGGCAGCCTGATGTGGGACTCGATCCCAGGACCCCGGGATCACGACCTGACCTGAAGGCAGATGCTTAACCCACTGAGCCACCCAGGCACCCAAACACCTGTTTTCTTGATCCTCTCCATGCCTCACAAATGTATTAACTTTGTCCAAAATGTATAAAACCTGCCTGCCTTGGTCATTTCTTGGGGTCTCAATATCATCACTGGACCTCTGTGCACATAATAAAACTTTTTAAAATCCTGTTAATCTGTTTCATATCGATTTAATTCCTAAACCAGCTAGACGAACCAAACCGTGGTGGGAGAGAAGGAAATTCCCACCCCTTCAGAATCCTAGTGCTCAAAATGATCTCACGATGTTTACTTGTCTCCCTTCCAGGCAGAAATGCATGCAAGCCATTTAGGAGAGCAGTCATTTCCAATCCATAGCGCAACTATGGGGAATATCTAACAGGGGGCGGAAAAAGCATATACATATATATCTCACTAAAAGAACAATGTCTCACCATACTGAGCACTTTCCATGGGTATTATAACCATGCTATGCGGTATTATTGTTATTCCCAGTTTGTTAAAGTATGAATCAAGGCTGAGAGAGATTAAATAACTCATCCAACCCAGTGGCAGAGGTGAGATTTAAACATGGGCATCACTATGGTCCCAGAGGGTCCTCTACTTATAT
Source organism: Lontra canadensis (assembly GCF_010015895.1). Lineage (NCBI taxonomy): Eukaryota > Metazoa > Chordata > Mammalia > Carnivora > Mustelidae > Lontra > Lontra canadensis. The sequence goes on from NW_022630998.1 coordinate 39,907,551, forward strand.
GCTTGGTTTCTTAGAAATGGAAGGGGAAGTAGAAAGGAGATAAGGAGTGTTGAGAGGGGATGAAATATTTTTTTAATTAAAAAAAATTTCCCTAAAGCTATAATAACCAGAGAAGCAACAAGCCAATTGCCCAGATCCCATATCTGCTTTATTCCTCCTGGGTCCTAGTCCCCAGGGAGGAGTTGAGGCCTTGGGCCAGGCTCATTCAGGACTATTTATAGTGCTGGGCTCTTGGACAGATCTCTTCCAAAGTAGGTATTTCCAGCTCTTTCCAATTCAAAATAGCTCTTGACAGCCCTGGGCAATAACTATGTGTTTAAGTGCTTTTCTGTATCAATATCCTGGATCTCACAGGATGCATAGATTAAAACAATATTAGTCATCCTGGTTTACTGCTTGAGCACAATAAATTAGTGATAGCCATGCATTTTTCTCCTTTGCATTGTAAGAGGAAGAGCTTCTGTAATCACTGATTTTTTTTTTTCCCCATCCCTTGGGAAGATAAAATCTAACTGTAAGAATGGCTTCAGCTGTACTTGTTTTAAACATCTTCTAAGATTCTTCTTCCCCTCAATAAGAATTCTGAGATTACAGTGGGCCCTCTCTCCAATGTAACTGGTGTCATGACTTATGTATACACCGTCCACCATGGGGCCCACCGGTCCCCAATATTGAAGAATCCTGACGAAAGTCTGCAGCCCGCTGAAATTGTTTTCCAAAGACTCAGATGATTGGCTCCAGCTTTCAAAGCCAGTCCCTGGTAAGAAGTGTGTCTTTATTTGGTGAGAAAGTATGAGTTTGGTGGTGCAGCCTTGGATTAACACCAAAAGTGAATTAGGAAGTGGAGGTGGAAAGCGAAAGGGATCAAGACTGGGAGGCCCTTAAATACTATTTCTTGGGGGTTTATCTTGTACTAGAATGAATTTGGGTGTTGGGGGAAGAATGCCAGTTGTCCTCAATTTTTCCCTTCTGGTTACATGAAATAAAAATCTCTATTAACACAAACTTTGATGGGTAACTAGTCAACCAAATGACACTGAAATGAATTTTTTAATAGTAAGAAAGTATTTATTAGAGGGCACCAGCATAGCTCAGTCATTCAGCATCTGCCTTCAGCTCAGGTCATGATCCCAAGGCTCCCTGCCCAGTGGGATGCCTGCTTCTCCCTCTCCCACTCCCCCTGCTTCTGGCCCCTCTCTCGCTCTCTCTCTGTCAAATAAATAAATAAAATCTTTAAAAAAAAAAAAGTATTTATTGAAAAAACCTTTTCAAAAGAGTGGCTCAGAATCTCACAGGACTTTACACAGGTCTTTTTTAAAGTATAAGATAGCACCACAAGGTTGGGCCACATGACCTACTTGTTATTTTCTCTGTTTTTCTACAACTTCCAAGTAAACTTGAGATCCAGGACCTGAGAGTAGAAGTTAGTCAAGTCATGGATCCCTCAGAGTTCCTTTATGTTTTCCTTATATATTGTTTTCTTTTCCAATTACAAAACTAACATAAGTTAGTGTAGAAAATTTGGAAAACAGAAGAAGTATAAAGAAAAAAATTACCATAATCCCATGCTAGAGATAACCACTGTTAACACTGGATGTCTCTCTTGACTTTTTTCTTTACACACACACACATACATACAGGTGTACCTCATTTTACTGTACCTTGCTTTGCTGTACTTCACAGACACTGTTTTATACAAAGTGAAGGTTTGCGGCAACACTGTATAGAACAAGCCTCACAGCCTCATTTTTCCAACAGCATTTGTCTCTGTATCCTCATGTCTCTATGTCACATATTGGTAATTCTCAGAATATTTCAAAGTGTCATTATTATTAATTATTATTATTATTATTATATAATGCATATAAAAGTTATGTTTACACTGTATTGTAGTCTGTTAAATGTGTAATAACATTATGTCCAAAAAATCAGTGCACATACCTTAATTAAAAAATGCTTGATTTCAGGGCATCTGGGTGGCTCAGTGGGTTGAAGCCTCTGCCGTCAGCTCGGGTCATGATCTCAGGATGTTGGGATCGAGCCCCGTGTCAAGCTCTCTGCTCAGTGGGGACCCTGCTTCCTCCTCTCTCTCTGCCTGCTTCTCTGTCTACTTGTGATCTCTGTCCATCAAATAAATAAATAAAATCTTAAAAAAAAAAAAAGAACTTATTTTGGAATAAGTCATGACTTAGGGAAGCTGTTTCCCAGGTGAGTAGCCGTTGCTGAAAATTCACTTATGGGATGGTCTACCTTTTCCATTCTATTGTGAAATGGAACTTTAATATACTAACTTCTAAATATGTATGTAAGACCTATTTATAGACTTCTAAGCAGTTCTTTTTTTCCCTTTTTGTCTATTTACCCACCAGTAAAAGTATTTAAACTATCTGATTTCATAAATGTGTTCTGACATCTGGTGATAGATGTTCCATTATGTTTAACATTTGTTATTACTATTCTTATTGTTTATTCTCCCACATAAACTAGAGAATCATTTTTTCTTTAAAGATTTTATTTATTTGACAGAGAGAGATCACAAGTAGGCAGAGAGGCAGGCAGAGACAGAGAGAGAGGAGGAAGCAGGCTCCCCACTGAGCAGAGAGCCTAATGCGGGACTCCATCCCAGGACCCTGAGATCATGACCTGAGCTGAAGGCAGAGGCTTAACCCACTGAGCCACCCAGGTGCCCTGGAAAATCATTTTTTAAGTTAAAAAATAATGTTTGGATTTTGATTAAAATTCTGTAATTAATTTATAAATTTGAGAGAATCAATATATCTAATATCATGAGATTTATCGTGCAGAAACAAAGTACCCCATTTGTCTAGATGCTTTTAGAGATTTGCAGTCTTTTTTTTTTTTTTTTTTTTAAGATTTTATTTGTTGGGCACCTGGGTGGCTCAGTGGGTTAAGCCGCTGCTTTCGGCTCAGGTCATGATCTCAGGGTCCTGGGATCGAGTCCCACATCGGGCTCTCTGCTCAGCAGGGGGCCTGCTTCCCTTCCTCTCTCTCTGCCTGCTTCTCTGCCTACTTGTGATCTCTGTCAAATAAATAAATAAAATCTTTAAAAAAAAAAAAAGATTTTATTTGTTTATTAGAGAGAGAGCAGGCTTCCCACTGAGCAGGGAGCCCCATGCAGGACTTGATCCCAGGACCCCAGGATCATAACCTGAACCAAAGGCAGACAATTTACTGACTCAGCCACTCAAATGCCCTGTTGCACCTTTATATAAATGCTTTGATTCTTCTAAGGATTTGTTCTCCCTAATTATGTAATTTGTATTTTGGATGGTTATTTTCAATGTTAAGGAAACTATTAATTAGGACTACTTTATTTTCTTATTTATCCTGAAGGGTTTTTCACTGGTATTCTTGGATTTTTCCAAATAGTCAATTTTTTAATCCATAAGTTAATGATAATTTTGTCTCTTCCAATATCTGACCTCCCTTTTCAATGTCTTTTTTAATTGCTTTTTGTCATTTCCAGAATGATGTTGAACAGTAATGGTTAGCATTCTTGTAAATGTTTTGCTTTAATAAAAATGTTAACAATTAATATTCTTTAAAGGTATGATATGCAGCCCACTATTCTAAGCAATTTAGGTATTACCTCGTTAAATCTAACCAGCAGCCCTTTAAACTAACTACTAGTATTATCCCAATTTTACAAGGAAAGAAACTGAGACGTGGAGACACTGAGTAACTTGTCTAAGGTCATACTACAAGTAACTGGTAGAGCCAAGATTTGAAACCAGGCATTCTGATGAGCAGAGCGGTAGTGATCTAGTGTGCTACCCTATAACAATTAGTAGACCTTCACCTGTCACGGAGTGGGAGAGGATTTCTGTGGGTGTTTGCAGGATCTCTTGTCTCATATTGTCAACACCAACCTACATAAGACAGCCATTGGGCTCCCTAGTGTCGGGAGGAATGGTGAAATTTCAGAAGGGCAGAGGCCAGAAAGTAGCACTTTGCCAACCAGAGGCAAGGGTACGCCATCATTATCACAATGGACAGCAAGGTCATAATGATAGTTGAGGCAGCCATGGTGTTCCTGAGGACAAGCTAGATGGTCAGCAAACAAATATACTGCTTGATCTGCATGATCGCAAGAGATTAAAAGTAGATGAGCAGAGAGCTGATGTCAGTTATGCCCATGCAAAGTCATTATCACTCACCCAGTTGCCAGACCTGAGCTAATTCTCAGATCAAGACTTGATCATTTGAAGAAGTGGCTGGGTCCCCTTGTCATGAACTCTGCAACGCCACAGTGAGCATCTGTAGTAGTGACCAGTCCTTCCTAAAGCATCAGAGCCAGTCACCCCAGCAACAGCACACCAGAGAAAGGAGAATGTCCATATGACTTTTTAAGGACTACTGGATATAGTATATGAATTGGCACCAACGCTAAAATACTGTCAGTGCTCTCACGTTACAGAGAGGGCATTGGAGGCCAAGGGATGAGTAGAGCCTGGGCCCAAGTCTGTCTCATTGTAGATCCACTATGTTCGTAGACCCTTTCTAGGGCCATTTTCCTAGTTCTTGAGTGCATAATCTGGAAAAATGACATACTGGTAGAATCTCATACTGACTACCTGACCTGTGGAGTAAGAGCCCTGCACTAGTTATTAAGTCACTGTCTCTCAACTTCAACCCCACACTCCTTCAGTGTTCTGCTCTGTGAGGCTAGGGCTGGGATTCTGCAAGCCACATTTTTCCTTCCAAAAATGCCCTGTATAGGACTCTGCTAATATGAGATACTAGTGGGATATTCCCAACAGCATCACCTTAGTCTCATTCCTCACCCTGGCCTTGGCAGTTTGCTATCATCACAGCCATTGAATCTAGACTGCAGTTTGTCCCATATCTGCAGCACCCACCTCACAGTGGTCCTCAAATACACCAGCCCAGCTGGCCAGGGCCTCCTCACTGTTCTGGACCACAGCCTCTTGGACCCCTCCAACAAGCTCAGAGCCACTGGGACAAGGATATGTAGTAGCCCCTTCTAGAGACCTGAGTTTTGGCTTCTACTCCAAGCTTTCAAGTGGAAACTGTTCCAGCTTCTTCCCCTGTCCCTCCAACAATCACAATGGTAGCTGCTACCTGCGGGTTCTGAGGGACCTTAGTGTTCTTTCTATGCCTTTCCAGTTTTTTCTTTTTTAAGATTTTATTTATTTATTTGTCTGAAACAGAGAGAGAATGAGACAGCACACAAGCAGGGGGAGCGGCAGGCAGAGGGAGAAACGGGCTCCCCACTGAGCAAGGAGCCCGATGAGGGGCTCGATCCCAGGACCCAAGGCATCCCATGCCTTTCCAGTTTTTCAGTAACTACTCAACAGTTTTTTGCATTAAATTCTGTTAAAATAACATATGTGGTATCCACCTCCTGCCTGGACCCTGACATACATTCTAGGAAAAGCTGGTGAAAATGTTGATATTGCCCCCGTCTGCCACTGAGAAGATGATCAGAAGGACTGCTCTTGGGTAGGCAAAATGGCAGGGATTAGGGTTGCTCTCAAAGACTTAAAGGCGGCTGAGATCATGGTCCCCATCACATTTCCATTTAGTTCACTAGTCTGTCCCCTAGAAAAGTCAATTGGATCATTCGGTGAATGGAGGACTACCATACCCTCAGACGAAGTACTAACACTAAGCATAGCCACTGTTCAGATGCAGTATCTTAATTTATGACAACAGATCAGCGTAGCCTCTGGCACTTGGTACGAGGCTACTGAATTGGAAAATGTGTTCTTTTCAACCCCCACTAGAAAGGAGGAAAACGAACAGTTTGCTGTCACTTGGAACAACAAGAAATATACATTCACTGCCATGTCCTCTGGGCTATGTTAACCTCTCTGCTCTATGTCACAATAGAGTTTAACAGGATCTTGATCATCTGGATAGTGTGTGAAAGGTCTTATGGGTTCATTATACTAATGACATCATTGATTCATGCTTAGGGAGCAGAAAGTGGATGCAAGGATCAGACACATGTGGATGAGAGAGTGGGAGGTAAACCTCACAACCAACCAAGGCTTTGCCTTGATCAGTAGTTTTCAGGTGGGACAGTGGTCTGGGATGAGCCATGTCCCTCTAAGGAAAGAACACACAAATGTACTTTGTACCTCCTACCGCTAAGAAAGTGAGACAATGTTTAGCAGAATCTTTCAAATGTTGAAGCCTACACTTATCACACTTGAATATTCCTCTAACCCATTAGTGGGTCAGAAGGCTGTTGGTGTTGAGTGGGTGTTAGGGACTACACTGTGTTCCCCAACTCTGAACCCCTAACCTTGAGAACATGGTTATACTTGAAGATAGGGCCTTCAAAGGGGTGAATAAGATAAAATGAGAATCACTAGAATGGGGCCTGAATGCAATCTAACGGATGTGTTTATCTGAAGAGGAATTATGGACATATAGAGAGACACCAGGGGTTCACACACACAGAAGAAAGGCCATGTGAGGAGAGAGGGAGAAGGTGGCCACCTGCAAACCAAGGAGATGGGCCTCAGAAGAAAGCAAACCTACTGAAACCTTGATCTTAGACTTCTAGCCTCCGGAACTGTTAGACAATATATTCCTGTCATTCAAGCCGCCTAGTCCGTGGTGATAGGTGATAGCAGCCCCAGCAAACAAATACAGTGGCCTAGAGCAAGGGAGAGCTCTGGAGCAGGTCCAGGTGTCGTGCAAGCAACCCTATGCTTGGGCTGTGTGAGCAGAGGATCCCACGGTGCTAGCCTCTGTAGAATCTTTGACAAGTCTTAATAGGAGAGTCACACTGCAGACCCCTGAAGGTCTGGGGCAAGCCCATGCCATCAGCAGCAGGGAGCCTTTCCTTACAAAGCAAGCAGCTCCTGAATGCTTCTGAGGCCACATAGTGACTGAGCCCCCGGGCATGGTACACTGAGTGACCACATGGCCAGCACCACCTTTGATGGTTGGGTCTTATCAGACTTCCCAGTCATAAGGGTTGCACAAAAGAAATATATCATAACCTGGGACTTAGACGTCTCCAAGGTCAAAGTCTAGGTTACTCCGCCAGACAAGCAACTTAAACCTGCCAAAGTGCTGGCTATGGAGGGGCTTAGAACAAAGGGTGGAACAGAAGGACGATGGAAGGTGAGCATCTTGGCACCAACTGTAACAGTGGCTGGTGAGACTCACCGTTCTTCCCGGTGTAGGTTCTTTTTCTTTTTCCTTGGGACCTTGCAGAATCAGTGATAAGGTAAAGGAGCCTAACATGGGGCACAGGAAATGTGTGTGGTACAAAGTCTGGACTGTAGTAGATGCTGCTGGTGGCCTGGTCAGACCCCTCACTCTTAAAGCTTCGGAGACATCACCTTCTCCCTGTCAGCACCTAGATTTATTTGTCTGGAGATTTTCTGGCATACAGAGCAACTCTAGTCCTTTGTACAACACCCAGATGTGCCAGGGGAATTACACCATGCCCCCAGGAGCCACCTGTAATAAAGGATGGGAGATGGTGTGTAAATATCTCAGCTCCCTCACCTCTCAGGTAGGAGGACTCTGAGTTCCCTGTTTCAGACAGGCACCCAGAATTCCCCAGAAGGATTACACTCCAGTGACCTGCAGTGCTATCTTGCTTGATAAGAACTTTTATTTACTGCACTCTCTTCCCTGAGTTACTTAATCCTCTAACACCCTTTCCTGTGGTCATTTTCAAAGTAAATGATTTGCTCTACTGTTTCAATGTATACTTCTGTGGGAACCCAAGCTAAAACAAGACACTGCACTTGTCAAAATGCAGACAGTCTCTTTCTCCTTGTTGTCCAAGTTTGCCCTCTCTTCTGTGTGCACAAAAATGAGGTAGGGATAGGAAAAGAGAACTTGGGCCACTTAACAGTCAACCCTGCAAGGTTAGGCAACTTCTCTATTTTCCTGGGGAATATGAACCCTGGGTGTCTGTCTAGAGGCAGCAGAGAGTGGAGGATACCTTGGTTCCCCACTTTTTTCAGTTGTCACTCTTGCATGATCTAAAACCTGGGTGTGTCACAATCATTCCTTCAATCTACTCCACTGGCTTTTATAGGACAAGAAGGGATTCCTCCAAGACTCTAGCATTTGCCATCAGGTTCCTCCTGTCATCATTTCAAATTTCCACATTTTCCCTGCCTTCATTTTCTGTACAAGAAACATTTTAATGGGGGTGCCTGGGTGACTCAGTGGGTTAGGCCTCTGCCTTTGGCTCAAGTCATGATCTCAGGGTCCTGGGATCAAGCCCCAAATCAGGCTCTCTGCTCAGTAGGGAGCCTGCTCCCCTCCCCTGTCTACTTGAGATCTCTCTCTCTCTCTGTGTCAAATAAATAAATAAAATCTTTTTTTAAAAAAGAAGGAAAAAAGAGACATTTTAATGAAAATACACATTTTAATGAATGTTGAGCTGTGCTGCTGGCCATATGATATTCTGAACTGAACTTTCCCATTTCAAGAAGCAGTGAAGTGATAAAAGGGAAGATGGAATTCTAGAGATTCATGGAGGTCATCTTCCTCAAATGGGCCATCTTTCCATGGAGAGCCACAGTAGACATACACTGTTACCAGTAATAAGCAGAATTAGGAACAGTACTGGAAACTCATGTCCTCATTAGCATGGTTCCTCAAATGGTTCTGAAGAAAATTATTCATGAGGTACATGAGAGAAAGACAGAGAGAAAGAGAGAGAGAGCTGGGTCTACATTTCAAAGGGGCCTTCAGTTATAATTATTTCTCCAGGGACCTAAACTGGTCATTCAGTGATGCTTGGAATATTTTGAAAATTAGAAAACTATTTCATTTGAAGTGAGCATTCCCAGCTATTTCATTTCTCAAGTGACATTTTAATGGCCGAACCATCACAGTGCTATAGTAAATTCTGGAAGTGCAGGGGTTACTTTCCTTTGGGGCTAGGTCATGATTGGAGTGATTTTTCACTGTTTAAGTTTCATTATCATCTTGGTGACACTTCTTATAATAATAACCTTGCCTTGTTCACCATCTTGTCGTATTTATCTTTCTTGACTACATGCCATTCACACTATGACCCTGTCCTAGTAGCTAGTCAGCGCTGACCTTTGCGGCTATTAAACCCAAGGGAGCTAATAAGCAAGCCACACCAACCCTAATTAGCTATTTCCAACAGCTGTAGGAGAGCAGTTCTCAGGGATCTTTCCATCATAAAAATTGAGAGAAAGTTAACTTAAGCTGGAAAGGAGAAACCAAAAGGAAAGCACCTTGGAAAACCCAAGAAGCTTCTCAGCCAGACTGAAATCCTATTTTAGCACTTCCAAAGCCTTCCAGTGTGACTCTAAACACTTATCTGGAGATGATGATATTGGTTTAAAGATTCAAACACATATCCAGTGTGATGCTTCCAAAAGGTGCTAGGAGCTGAAGAATCATGAGACCGTTTAAATGAGCTGGGCTAGCAAACAAGACACAGTGCACATTTCAGTATAAAACATTTGGGTCATCTAGACTTCTAATCTTCCTGAATCCTCCATTTAATACTGTCTGGAAATATGCTTTGAAAGCAAGTCATAATTACATCTTTTTATTTAGCAATGAAAATCCCACAGAACGGTGTTTCTTTAATTTTAATGAGCACGAAGATTACCTAGAGAGGTCATCTCAGGCCTCATATGGTCTAAGATGGGACCTAAGAATCTGTATTTTAAACAATTATGGACCAAGTTTATCCCGAATTCTGCTTTCAAAAGTTCCAGTGAGGGCCACCTGAGGTGGCTCAGTCGAACATCTGACTCTTGATTTCTGCTCAGGTCATGATCTCAGGGTGGTGAGAGGGGGTCCTGCACTGAGCTCTGCCCGGGATTCTCTCTCTCCCTCTCCTTTGCTTGCTCATGTGCTTGCTCTCGCTCTCTTGCTCTCTATCTCTCTCTCTTAAAAAAAAAAAGTAGGACACCTGGTTGGCTCAGTCTGTTAAGTGTATGACTTTGGCCCAGGTCATGATCTCAGGGTCCTGAGATCAAGCCCCAAGTTGGGCTCCCCACTCACCAGGGAGTCTGTTTCTCCCTCTCCCTCTGCCCCTCTGCCTACTCAAGTGCTCACTCTCTCAGTCTCTCTCTCAAATAAATAAATTTTAAAAATATTAATTCCAATAAGTAAATGTCGAAACATAATTGTAAGGGGAGACTAGGTGGCTCAGTTGGTTAAGCATCTGCCTTCAGCTCAGGTCATGGTCCCAGAGTCCTAGGATTAAACCCTGCATCTGGCTCCCTGCTCAGGCAGGAGCCTGATTTTTCCCTCTCCCTCTACTATTTCCCTTGCTTGTGCTCTCTTGTTCTGTAAAACAAATGAATAAAATCTTAAAAAAAAACAAAAACAGAATTGTAGATAATACTGCTATAAACATGAGGATGCATAGATCCCTGTGAATTAGTATTTTTTCAACTGGCCCTTTTATATCCTTACTGTTTTCGATGTAAAAAAAAACAAAAAAAAAAAAAAAAAAAAAACTGTCTCCAGAACCAAGAAAACAAATTTATCCACTGAACACCTAATTTGCATAAAACTGTTAAGATTATGATAGGGAAGTGAGCAATAGAGAAAGACATCTCCCTTTCCTTAAGGAAATAGGAGAAGTTATGGCACCTCATCTCCATGAAACCAGGAAAGGGTGGTGAGATTCTAAATCAGTCCCTGACATTACAACGAGATCCACACAGGTGACAATACTGGCAGAGGGCTTCATGGGGGAAGGCAGGAGAGACACTGGAACTTGACTTGGGATTAGAACTGGATAGGATTAGGGGAAAGAAAGAAGAGCAATTACCCAATATCTGGAATGAACAGATGCATCAGAAGTCTAAGCCAGATGCATCAGACTCCACCAACTGACCCACTTTATAGAGAGACATCAGGTTGCAAGTAGCTTTAGAAGAGATGTGAGTACTAACATCACAACTTTCAGAGTAAGAAAAAGACAAGTAGGGGCACCGGGGGGGGCTCCATCAGCTAAGCATCTGCCTTCATTCAGCTCAGGTCATGATCCCAGGGTCCTGGGATCAAGTCCCACATCAGATTCCTTGCTCAGCAGGGCGCCTGCTTCTCCCTCTCCTCTGCCCCTCTCCCTTGCTTGTGCACGCTCTCTCTCTCAATCTCTCTCAAATAAATAAATAAAACCTTTAAAAGAAAAAAAAAAAGAAAAAGACAAGTAAATAGCTGGGATGAGAATGAATCTGGTAGCCTTGAAACCAGTGTCTGGGTCTAGTGCTGCCTGAGGCACCCCGTGGATTCTACATGTAACCTCTCTGTGGCTTGGTCTCCTTGCTCCCTGTTCGTCCAAAATGCAGCCAACAGTGCTTACCTCCTGAAGATCTCCCTGAGTTCTGAATAAATGAGAGAGGTACCTGCAAAGGACCGCGGAGTCACCCATAAAAAGGAAGTTCGCGAATTGACCAAAACAAGAGTAAACAGTAAGGGTAACCAGTAACTAGAGGGAAGAGCTTCCTTAAGGAGTGCAGCTGCTGTAGCTGACAGAGCCTGAGGCAGTCTGCCCGCTGGGATCCGAAGAGAAATTCCAGTGTTCCACTCCCTGGGATCAGCCACCTGAGAGGAAGGAGGCCCCGAGAAGAACCAGAAACAGAAGCCGGAGATACGAGTGAGAGATTACAAAAGCGGTAATTTCTCAATATTTTAAGGAGCCTCAAGATAACCCTCCAGTCAAACCGTATGGAGACAGGATTTGTCTGATAGCCAGTGGTTAAAAGTGACTTTAATGTTTGCTGCCAGACTCCAGCTCCCCGCGGAGAGGCCTTTTTTTTCCCCCTTATGCACAGGATCATTTCCATCCATGCCCAATCAGACTTAATCCCTATCACCACTCTAACCCTATCTGGGAATACAGATCTGAAAGGATTTAAGAAGCCAGGACAAAAATGATCACACAAATACTTTTATAAGAAAAAGGCTGTGTGAGGGGCATCTGGGTGGCTTGGTTGGTTAAAACGTCTTATTCTTGATTTCTTTTTTTTTTTTTTAAGATTTTATTTATTTATTTGACTGAGAGAGTGAGAGAACACAAGCAGGGAGAGCAGGAGAGGGAGAAGCAGGCTCCCCACCAAGCAGAGAGCCCAATGCAGGGCTTGATCCCAGGACGCTGGGATCATGACTTGAACCTAAGGTAGTTGCTCAACCAACTGAGCCACCCAAACACCCCCTACTCTTGATTTCTGCTCAGGTCATGATCTCACGGGTCATGAGATGGAGGCTCCCTTCCCCACCTCCAGGCTCAGTACTCAGCCAGGAGTCTGTTTGAAGATTCTCTCCCTCTCCCCCTGCCCCTCCTCCCAACTCACATTTGTGCATGCAGACACACGCAACACACTCTCTCTCTAAAAATAACTAGATAAATCTTTAAAAAAAAAGAAAGAAAAAGGCTATGTCTCCCAAAGTAAATCTCAAAGAGGGTACATCAAACAAGAAACTTTCAGATTTTTATTTTAATCTTAAGCCCAAAACATTTTAAATGCTATTTTTTGGAAATATATCTGAAGAAGAAAGCCATAAACTGTAAGATGGTGTTATCTGTCATCGGTTTAGAGGTTATTTCCTTTGAATTCCTGGCTTGCAACTGGGCATTTTAACCAGGTGAATGGTGGTACCTGGGTTAATTATATCTTTTTTTTTTTTTTTTTTGACACAGAGAGAGCACAAGTAGGCAGAGAGGCAAGCAGAGGGAGAGGGGGAAGCAGGCTCCCTGCTGAGCAGATAGCCCAATGTGGGGCTCAATCCTAGGACCCTGGGATCATGACCTGAGCCGAAGACAGAGGCTTAACCCACTGAGCCACCCAGGCACCCTGGGTTAATTATATCTTTAAGCAGAGAAACACTCAGTATGTGTAGACATTTAGTCCTCCATTTATCCTGGTATATCTTATCGGCAATGAGATCCATCAGGAATGGCTTGACAGGTTCTTGTAGTGTGGATTCCACCTACACATACATTTCTGGATGGAGCCAAAGACTCTGGGCTTCCAGCAGATGACCTACCCCTAAATCGTCAGTTGACTAGCTGATGAGCTGTGGCCCAGAGCACTCGGGACTTAGGGTCTTCACACAACTTTATCAAGCTACCTACTAATCTCAGGGTTAAAGAGGGAAGCCCCAGAATAAATACTGATGCTTATTCAATCATTGATTTGCTCACTGAGCATCTGTGGGCACGTGCTCTATATCTTGCATTTTGCAACATGCTGGAAACACTGTGGTAGACAAGCTGTATGAAAGACTTGGCACTTGGGGGCACCTGAGTGGCTCAGTTGGTTAAACATCTGCCTTCAACTCAGGTCATGACCCCAGGGTCCTGGGATCAAGCCCCACATCCATCGGGCTCCCTGCTCAGCAGGGAGTCGGCTTCTCCTCCATCTGCCCTTCTCCCATTGCCCCTCCTCCCTGCTTTGCTCTGCCTCTCACTTGCTCTCTCTCTCTCTCTCTCATAAATAAAATCCCTTTTAAAAATTAAAAAAATAATAAAGACTTGGTGCTTTACCCAAAGGGCAATAGGAAATCACTAAATGATTTCAGGTTCTATCAGTCAGAATAAGGTAGATTCTGCTGTAGTGACAAAAATCTCAGTGACTTAACCCAACTAAAGTTTCTTTCTCACACACACAGTCTTCTGTGAGGGTCTGTCAGCTCCCCAGGGCAGATTCTTTCCAAGAAACAACTTGGGGTCCCAGCTGATGGAGGCCCCACTGTTTTGTAGCTGCATCATCTGAAACATGAAACCCCCACAGTAAATACAGTAAAGGAAGAGAAGCTGGAGAATCATAGAGGAGTTTTCCACTGCCTCAGCCAGGAAGTGACATGTCAGTTCATCAGCAGAATTATTCACAAGGACCCTTCAAAGTTCAAGGAAGCTGAGAAGGACAATTTCTCAGGTGTCCAGAAAGAGGCACATAGAAATGGATTGGATGAACATATAGCTTTTTCTCTGTCACAGTTGCCAAACAGCAAAAACTACCAGATGGAAAGAAGCATTTCTGGTTATCAGACCCTCCCATTTGAGTTTTAAGTGAAACAGTTCTTTTTTTTTTTTTTTTTTTAGATTTTTATTTATTTATTTGGCACAGAGAGAGAGAAATCACAAGTAGGCAGAGAGGCAGGCACAGAGAGAGGGGGAAGCAGGCTCCCCACCAAGCAGACAGCCTGATTCGGGGCTCAATCCCAGGACCCTGAGATCATGACTGGAGCTGAAGGCAGAGACTTAACCCACTGAACCACCCAGGCACCCCTTGAGTAGAACAGTTCTTAAACATGGTAGATCTGGAGCTGAGGATGCCACTCACTCTCCCCCCACCTCTGGAGATCTGGCAGATGAACTGCCTACACAAAGATGAGTAGGTAAATAAAAATGGAGTGTCCAGTTATCAATCACTGGGCAAGCTGAAATACCTAGGCACAAAACTCAGTCAGAACCAGAAAACATCTTGGGCTGGAGGTTGCAACGGATTTCAGTCTTCTTGGTCCTCCCCCAAACCTAAATCTTGGGAGACAGTGAATGTGAACCAACCCCACCAGCAGCACGGACAACAGCAGCAAGCATGGCTCACCCAGCTGGATGAAGTCCCAACAGAAAGAACCTGGGAGGACGGCCAGGGACTACAGATGGTGAATGTGCTAAATTCATGTCAGCAGAAAAGGAGTAGAGTCTAAAGAGAAGAAAAGAAAGATTGGGATCCGAACCATCCTTTTAAGGCACAGGTATCTATGGTCAGTTGGCCATCCTGGGCACTGACCAATCAGACTGGCAGCAAAGGAAGATCATGTAAAGGAAGGGATGGAAGTTGACCCTAGAAGTAGTCTTTCCTCTTCTTTGAGGGAAGAGATGGGGTGGAAGTTTATTCCTCTGTGGATGGAGGTCAAAATATAAGGGGAGGGAGGGATAAAGAAAGAGAATGAGAACAGTTTCTCTCCTAATAAAAAGTGGGTAATTTTTCAATGCCAGTTTGTGACGCCCTTGTTAGGTTAAATTCCTTCTCCTATGGGAACTCAACAAGGCCATACTACCCATGGCTGCTCTCCTTCACCATCAGTGCAGCAGTCTTGCCCATGAAAGGCTGACCATCTGGAAGATTCTGGTACTGGTTCTATCAAGAATCCAAGGGCTCTATGTTTAGATGTCCAAAGGAAGCAAAATGAGATTGGGTCTTGGGTCTTCTCATCGCTGTGTCTCCAGCACCTAGCCCATGGGGTGTGTATTAGATCATCAATACAGCATGAGCTGAATGAATGAAGGACCACTGGAAGAGAATTATTTCTGTCTCAGCATAGGAAGGTTATGTTCTCTGGAGTCTCAGATAATATTTTCCTGGTGGAAGAACTCCCTTCTGTGTAGCTGACCATTGGGCCAACAGTCAAAGCAACCTGGGAAAGGCATCTTCCTGGGACCCCTCAGGTCTGCCTCTAATCCAGCTTGCAAGACAAAGGTATTCCATGGCCTGGGAATGGCAACAAGAGTAGAATCTCAACTCTAAACCCCATCCCGCCCCTGGTCCAAGCTCTCTTCCTCCATGAAGCCTCCTCTGACTACTCCAGGGCTTGGGGAACTTTGAACTCCTACTCATTTTCATCTGCTCTGTCCATGTAGGGTTTTTTTTTTTTTTCAGATGTTTTATTTTTTAATGTCATTTCAATTAGTTAACATAAAATGTATTATTGTTTTCAGAGGTAGGGGTCAGTGATTCATCAGTCTTATAGAATACCCAGTGCTCATTACATCACGTGCCCTCCTTAATGTCCATCACCCACTTACTCCATCCCTCCACCCCCCTGTCCATGTAGTTCTAATTATATTTTACCTATGGCCTGTTGCTATTAGTAGGTTGTACCTATGAGTCTTTTTTTTTTCATGTTTCTGTATTTTCTCTCTATAACTACAGTTAATACTTCTTGGTATCTACCAAGATGCATAATACATGGCAGGCATTTAATAAATATTGGTTGAATAATAAGAATAATATGAACTTCATGGACTGTTTCTTACACATGGAAAAAGTACATTATACTATTTAATTCTCAAGATGAGGTAATTGTTACTATCCTCATTTTGGGTGAGAAAATGGAGTTAAATAAGTAACTTGTCTAAGTGCATACAGTCAGGGTGAAGCTAAGCTTTGAACCTACATCTTCTGACCCCAAAGCTTACAGTCCTAGCCATTCTGCAAATGGGTGGATAGAAGGAAAGATTTCCTGCTCGAGATATTTTTACAGGGTTTTCTCTAAGTCCAGGCAGAAATAAGTTCTTCCAGTTTCATTAGTCAAAGGGAGATGCCCACATATCCATGACAGGAAGCCCACAGAATGGCAAATACCAATACAGTCACTGGGCTTAATTTACCATCAACGTCATCCAGCATCAGGACCACTCAGAAGTTGGCCTGAGCCACAACAAGCCACATTCCCCAATCTAGCGGTCAAGGAAAACTATTTTTAAAGTCCCAAATCTTTATAATCAACTGAACTAGTATCTAACAGAAACTATATATATCACTTCTCAGCCTTTTGGCTAAGATCCAGCGTCATATCTAATAGAAACTATAAAGCCGAGTATTATTGGAAAAAAATAAATAAAAACATGTATCTTGTGCTACTACCTTGGGTTAACAAGTGCTTCTGTATTAAAAAGAGCCATGATTTTAGCTCCCTCCACATCGAGGGTCAGTCTCTTCCCTGCCCTTTGCTTCATGCGGCCAAGAGCTCCCAGCATTCACTGGCTGGAAGGCCAGAGACCCAAGTGGCTGCTGCCCATGTCTCTGTGGCAGGGGCAAGAGCACCCACAAAGGTGAGGGGCCCATCCCTCAGGGGCAGGGAAAGCCTGATGCCTTTCAGAAGGGTAACAGCATCCATGTGCGGACTGACGGTTTCCAGCCAAGGGACCTGTCTGGCCTGCTGATCCATCCACAGCAGAAACTGGGATGAAACAACCAGCATCCTGGTGGGTCTCCTCAGTGGGCCTCGTTGGCCCATTACGCACAGCAAGGCAAGGCTCTGATGAGGAAATTCAGCCTCTTTTCCACACTGCAGGCACCTTCTTGGTGAAACTCAGACCTATTTCTAGACCCAAATGAACCTTTGCACTGAGGCTCATTTTCACTTCTTCACCTGGTCCCAAATCAAGCAGGCCCTCCGCTCTGAGGGACACTCTGTCTCAAAGGAGAAGCTCCCTGACAGTCCCTGACGGTCCAGGCCGGCCTCCCACAGGCATTCTCAGCAGACTCCTGGCAAAATCCAATTAGCCCCACATACATCATACCTATGGCTAGAAACAGCTGTTCAGATAAATCTCAGCCTAAAAGGAAATGGCGTCTTTTCAAGCAAGGCAACAGGGGCAAACTCTTTCTGGATTCCTGACAATAATCTTTTAAAGAACACGATCTTCATCTGTATGCTAAAATACAATGGACGTCACCAGAGTGGGCCTGATGACTCATCCAGCCCGGTCAGATGGGAGATGAGCCAAGGAAGCTCACAGTTCTACTTCAGAGGAATTAAATTCTGATTTGCAGAAAAATTCAATTGTGCTTTCATCCCAAAGCAAAACATAATTAGAGGACTTTCATTATCTACTTGCATGCCCAAAGCCAAGGAAAGTGCCAAGTTAATATTTTCCCCTCTCCTTTGGAGGTAGCTTGAGGCGGCGTTTCTGCCATTACACCACCTTCCATTTTAGAACTCAAAATGGTGGCTCAGTTTTTCACTAATTACAGGACAGCTGCTATTAATCATGAAAGGGAAACAGTATCAGAACTTTTGTTTTTCAGATAAAAAAAAACCTAAAACACAATTTTTCAAATTAATTGCCTAAAACAATAAAATAAGGTTCAACGGCACAGCTCAAGTCATATACGAAGGTCTGTTCTCTGGAAACACCGGGTCTTTCAGTGTCTCAGACTCCATTGTGTCTAGAAAGCGATCTGTCCCCTCCCACCGTGCCTCCCTCTGTGCCTCCCACAGCGAGCACCTTCTCTTCCATCTCAACATCTCTTTCCTTAGTATATGCTTTCACACAACTGCGCACCCCTTTTTCATAGCACTTACCAAAATTTAAAACAGTACATTTCTTTTTGTGTTTATTCCACCAACATCTGTCTCCCCCACTGTCAGCCTGAGGGCCAGGGTCCCCCTCCCTCAAATAACACCTGCTGGCGGCTTGCCACTCTGTCACCACGGCCACGACAAAGCCGTTTGTTGACAAGAAAAGATCGGTCTTTCCCAAACATGAACACATGATGTTTGTACATACAGACTAACACTATACTATCAAATCATAGAAATTAATTGGCTAAGTTTTCAGTTCTTCAGTGATATCTGCAACCATAATCATTAGCCCCAGAACAGCAGAGCCACACCAGGATAAAACAGAATCACCCACGTGACTTCTCAAATAAGGAAGCATCTCCAAGATTGCATTGTGCCTCAAGAATATTAAGTGTGTCCTTACCTGTAGCTCTTAATTGCTTCAATATCCAGAGACCTCTGATGACAAGAAGAGTCAGTCAAGTAAACAAGGTCGCTGCAGAAAATCCCCAGGTAGGATCTGTAATAAAGGCATCAGAGTGAAAACATGAATGAGCTTAAAATCTTAATTTTTTAAGATTTTATTTATTTATTTGACAGACAGAGATCACAAGTAGGCAGAGAGGCAGCCGGGGGGGTGGGCGGGGTGAGCAGGCTCCCTGTTGAGCAGAGAGCCTGATGCGGGGCTCGATCCCAGAACCCGGAGACCATGACCTGAGCTGAAGTCAGAGGCTTAACCCACTGAGCCACCCAGGTGCCCCCTGCCATCCCCCTTTGATGCAGATTTTCCTGTGCCAGATACTGGGCAGGCCTCATCCCTGACAATATTGAGAAGTAGGTAAAATGTAGGTTCTATCATCCCAACTCCTTCCAGCAACCCTTCCCTCTCACCTTTTCACAGACTCTGTTCATTCTTCCTCTCTGAGCTCAGTGCTTGGACCGCCACCCCACTCACCCTTTGCCTAACCCACTCCCCTGGCCACTAACTAAAGCTCTCTCTCTCCATCACTGCCCGGGTGCTGGGCCTCATCCTCTTCTAACCTCTCCTGTAACACCCACTGGTTCCTAGGAAATGAAGCCTTGACCAGATGTCAATAATTAACAGCAGGCTAAGTGGTATTTGAGTCACAAGTAATATCACCCCCAAAAGGTAATTTTGCTAATTGTGCAATATCAGGCATCAGATTTGAGTTAGTAATGTACTCCCAAATTGGAGTAAACTCAGACCTAATTGTCCTATACATAAAACAGCTTCCCCAATCCCAGAGAAAATGCCCTCTGGTGCAACAAATTCCAAGAGACTGGAACTAATCATCATTTTACTTCTGAATTTCCAAGACTCTTTTGCAACTGCAGGATACCCTGAGAAGATCTACCAAGGAAAAACAAAAGCAAAACTCCTGCCTGTGTCCTCAGCAACTCCCTCTGTACCCCCCCCCACCCCTGGGATTTATCAGCTCAAACTATTTAAGAGCACAGTGGGGCTTCTCGTTTTTATCACCGTAATATACTTCTGAACTGAAAGGGTACAATATAGCAAAAGAAAAGAAAGAGAGAGAATTGGCAGTCAGCATTATGACTTCTGGAAAAACAGAAGTCACTGCTGCTCTTTTGGTTGGGTGTGGTTCTTTAATCTGCTTCTGACATCTCTGAAGCTGAAGTCCATTTCAGACAGCAGAGAACAGGGTTCATGCGAGGTCAGAAGCATGGCTCCTCTCTGAGCCGCCAGGAATGGCTAGACATTCAGTGCTAACTGTCTCTGTGAGAGGGGCATCGTGGAGCACATCGTCCTTCTCCCCCTCCCTGTCTGCTCCCCGTCCAGACTCTCATCTGCAGCAACCTCCTGGCCAATGTTCTGCCACCAGGCTGGGAACTCTCCCATCAATCCTACTCACTCATGACCAGCATGATCTGTCTGAACACAGCAAAGGGCCAGCACATTAGAGGGTCTGAGTAGATGTCTACTTGTTGAGAATAAATGTGAATGGATAAAATCTTGCACGAAACTCTGAGTGCTTTCTTAATCCAGGAGCATCCAACAGCTCAATAGAGACAGTGGAAGAAGGAGCCACCATTTTGACCCAGACATTCCTAACAACAGCATCATGTTTTTAATCACCAAAAGAGTATGCAAAACAGGTACCCCTCCAGGATATGATGAGGTTCAGAGAAGTATGCAGCTGGGGTCGTGTTAGGCTTGAGGTAGGGGATCTGAGATGGGGTGATGATATCTGTTATATATATTACACGGACTTTTTTTTTTAGTTTAAATAGGCCATACATTCCTATGGTTCAACTATTCCTTAAAAAATG
This sequence comes from Lontra canadensis, assembly GCF_010015895.1. NCBI lineage: Eukaryota > Metazoa > Chordata > Mammalia > Carnivora > Mustelidae > Lontra > Lontra canadensis. Next base: position 39,927,903 of record NW_022630998.1, read on the forward strand.
AAAAAGGTCTACCTTGAAAAGTCGTCTCACCACACTTGTCTTTAATCCACCTATTTTCTACCATCCAGGTAGCTTCTGTTACTGTTTTTTGTGAATTCCCAGAGTTTCTTATTGTGTATGACAAGAATATTATCCCCACAACAGCCTTTTTAAGCAAAAAGTAGCAAACTCCATGTACCCTCCTGCATATCCATCTTGATAGCTGCACAGTATTTTGTTGTATGGTTATACTCTGATTTACCAGTCCTCTATTGGTGAACATCTGTGTCATTTCCAGTCTTTCATTATTACAAATGTTTCTACAATGAATAACCTTTACAAAATTCGTTTGACATCTGCGCACGTATACCTGCAGATGAATTCGCAAAGCACAAATGCTGTGTCCTTTTCTTTAAGCTACAAGCTTAACCATTTGCTTCACAGGCATTAAAACATCCCTGGGTCAAGATGACAGCATCAAAAGAACCACATCGATGTTGATCTAAGACAGGAAAACCATTTCAATGGCACTCGCCAAGGTGGGAGGTTGATCAGTTTTCAGCTACTCCCAATCCCTTCCTTAAATATTATAGATCTCTATTGGTTTTTGGCCATTGAGAATCAAAATTCTTAAAAAAAATGGCCTGAGTACCAAATTAATTGTGCATCTTCTGTTTATGTTTCCCAGAAATCCATATGACCTCAGGCAAAAATTCTACATTGAATTATAGCAAGTGCTTCATGATTCCTATTGATAGAGATTTGTCAGGAGCAAGATAGAAGTGGTGAAAAAGAAGGATGTTTGGAGGAAAATTATACAGATAAGTACTTCGGGCATAGACCCAGAGTATGAGACTAGTGGTGTCCCACATGCAAACACGCTCACCAACAGGCATGGTGTCGAAGTGCTCCTTAATAACCAGGTTGTTCTATGTGTGCTATAAAATCGAGGCAAGCATGTAAAAGAAATGTTCGATAAATGGAGAGACATATGTTGACACTAGATAAAAATAAATAAATAATGTGACCAGCAATTCAGCCCAGTCTCACTCCTGACATCCTGATCCATAATACCCAACTTCTTACTCACCATCTTCATTTGAACGTCTCAAACATACCATGGCTAAAACTGAATTACCTGTATGTCCCTCACGAATCTGCTCCACCTACATTCCCCATCACAGTTGAAGGCAAAGCCATTCTTCCAACTGCTCAAGCCAAAACCCTTGGTGTCCCCTTTGACTCTTCTTTTTCTCCTATATCCAACATCTAGTACATTGAAAACCATATTGGCTCTAACTGGGAGAGTATCCAGAGTCCTAGCATTTCCCACCATCTCCAGTGTTACTAGCCTGGTCCAAGCCACCCTCTCCTATCATATGGATCACTGTGTGAGCCTCCTATCTGGCCTCACTAGCTCCCCAATGTCTATTCTTCACACAGAGAGTAAACCTTTGAGAACATAAGGCTAGGTTATCTTACACCTCTGATCAAAACCCTCCAGGGGCTCCCACTACCTCTCTAATCTTACTGTTATCTACTCTATCCCTTACCCACTTTCTTCTAGGCACAAGGAATTCTGCACAGGCCATTGCCTCTGCCTAAAACATCCTACTCATTGATGTCCCAAAGACCTACTCCTTCACCTCCTTCAAATCTCTGCTCTACTGTCACTTCCCAAAAAGACCTATCCCAACCACCCTTTCAAATCAGAAAGCTGTCCCTTCCCCTGCCCCAATTCCCTTTCCTCCTTTCCCTATCCTCTTTTTTCCCATAGCACTCATCACCTCCCAACATCCCCATTGGGTATTCCCCTCAGTTGCTATGTTGACTATCTCTGTCTCCCCCACTGGAGTATAAGCTCCTCAAGAGCGGCACCTTTTGTCTGTTTGGCTCACTACCCCCGTATCCCCAAGGGCCTAAACCATGTCTGCCACATAGCAGATTCTTTAAAAATATTTGTAGAACGAAGGAGTGTCTTCTTTGTGAATTTCTTTAAATGAGTACGCACCATTTTAACAATTAAAATATAGGGCCAAATGTAGGATTCAGTGTTTTTCTCACCAATCAACTCATTTCAAAGACTGATTGACCCAAGGGTTCTCTCTTTGAACTTAAACAGAATTAACTCCATGCATCTCCTAACCCTAACCCTAACCCTATCTGCATCTCCAGGTTCACCAACTATCCCAACATCAGAAACTGTGTAGCCGATTTTTTTTTTCAGCCTTTGTTGACTCCTCTCCAGCGCTAGCCATTAATATTCTTCTCACTCTGCTAGAACTATTAGAACAATGACAAAGACAGCCTTAATTAGCCTTTGGATCCTCCTGAACAAGGCACCTGTGTGGTCCCCTCGAAATACCTTAAATGTTCTACTTGGAGGTAAACACAGTTTCCCCGCCAGCTAGCTTTTACCTCTTGGGTAGACAGCATCTTCCTACTGGCTGAATTCTAGGCAGCAGGATTTGGTCATTTAGTGCTTTGCTTTGCTTTTATCACCAGTAGCTCATGTGTTCTCAGTTCCCCAGCAGAACTTCTTTCGATTCATCCTGCTTTCGGTTACAGACGAAGTGTTTCAGACCAAATACCAACTGCTATAACCCTCGGCCAAGTGGTTTGGGTGGAGGAAACACCCCAGTCCCATAATCTCCATCAGGAACCCAAACAACAATGTCATCTAAGTAACAGGCAACATGACTGCAAATGAAAGGCAGGGCAGTAGCGTGTCAAGCACAGAGAACTTGGAGTAAGACTACACTGATTTGAGTCCTTTGTTTGCCCCTTGCCTGTGACCTTGGGCAAGTCACATTGCCTCCTGTGGGAATCAGAACCATTTTATTGATTCTGATCAACAATAGAATATACCTGCCATAGGACTGTTGTGAGGGTTAAGTGAATCACACCTGCTACGGAGTAAATTTCCAATAAATGATATTGTAACTTATCACACAAGTTCTGCTGCAGAACAAACTCCCTAGCTGTCCTCCCTTTGAGCCAGATTGGTACCCCGAAGCCCTCTCCCTGTAAAAAGTTTGGGAGAACCCCTGATTTAGGCAGGAGTTGCCAAACATTTCCTAGTTTTCCCCAGTCACCACTCTACCACCTCTAAAAAGGAGATGTCTGTTTGCCCGTGTAAAATAACCTTCACACAGAGACACCCCCTCCCTGAACTCAGTGAACATTTAGTAGAGAACCAAATGAGCAGAAGAGCACAGACCGTGTTCCACTGAAGGAATTCCATTCTCTGCCCTGTGAGCAACAATAAAGTTAGCATTTTCAGATGGAATCTGGAAATGAGACAAAATCAGCCATCCTAAAGTGTAAATTGCCATGACCACTTCAATCCCACATTGTTGCAACCCCAAATATTATTTTTGCCACTGTTGATATTTGATAAGACTCACCGGTCAAAGCATGCAAATGCAATTAAGACTTGAGGCATCTCCCATTTTCCACCTTAGTCAATGACGTCAATGCCAAGCAGCTTCTTGAAAAGTCAGAGTTTCCAGTATTCTGGGCCCAAATTTCAGACCAAGAGCCGGGAAGAGATGGAAACCCCATGCAATCCTAACTCCACACAGTCTACTTGGGTTCTAACATTTAACCCATTGATCTCACCTGGATGGAAGAAAATTTTATTTGTTGCCAAAGTGAATTATGGTCTAAATGATTAAAAGAGAATTTGTTTTCTCTGCCATTCTTGCCCTCCAGGAATACATCTCATTAAGAGACAGTAAATTATAAGGCTGATGTTCTGAGGACTCTGCCAAAATCAGAGAGACTAGGAGAGGACCTACAGACACAAAGAAGGAATTCTACTTAGAAATGTCACACTGCAGATTGCCAACTAAAAACCTTTGTCGAGATGCAGTCAGGCATGGAAGATGTCACATGTTGTGAGAAGATTTAGAGGCACTGGCGCCCTTGTGCGTGGATTTCTCCCATCAGCTTGGCCATGGGGTGGTATCCGGGCACCTGGTGAGGGAGGGCGTTCCTGCCAGTAACTCCAAGACTCAAAGAAAGAGTATGGAGAGAATGAAGAACACTATAATAATCTGAAACTCAGATTATCATCTTACTACTAGTTCTATTACGAATCTATCAGTTCTCTGGGCCTCAGTTTATCTTCTTCATAGTAAGGATTTGAGCTGGAGGATCTCCCAGGCCTGTAACTCCAGCCACAGGAAATGGAAGGCTGCTCCCCTCCACAAAGGCTCTTTGTTGTGGAATTTCTAGACCCCATGCAAACATAATCTTTAGAAATTAGCGCTTTATTGATTTTTGACATGTGCTGTCATTGACACTTCTGTTTTATGTGTTTTAATTAAATGTTATTATTTGCCACTGTGTCCCGAGGCCATGTGTTAAGAGTGGGTAAGATTTCATAAATCAGACCTGGAGATCTGTGTGGGGAGTTCATTGATTCTTCTCATGATGTCACTGCAATTATTTCCCTTCAATCAATAGAGAAGCTTTGATGTCCTCTTTACAGCTGAGAGAAGGCTTCTTTCCATTTATCTCCCTCCTTGTTGAAAATGCACAAAGCCCTCTCCAAAAGTCACCCTCCTCTGACATAAAAATGAACATTCTGTTTTGTTGTCAATGTGCTGCTATTATTACACGCTCCCATCTCACTCAGAACCACCTCCACTGGGGGCCTGGGATCCTGTTTCACTCTGTGGCATGTGGTTTTCTGTGTGTTCCTCTCTCTGCTCCATTTTGGTTCCCCTTTGGTCCCTATACACTGTGCTACAAGCACTGGACCACCATTAACTGGAAACTCTTCTAGATGCTTACGTCATCAGGGATGTCATTGTTTATCACCCTGTCTACACCCCGCATGTCCGCCTCGCACAAAGTTAGTGCTCAATGCATGTTGCTTGAATTTAATCAAGGGAAAAGAGTAGGGAATCTGCCTTTCTCCCAAGCAGAATCATCCTAGAGCTAGCTGAGATTCACTTCAGGGCCTGTGTCCCAACCAGGACCTTGGCTAGAGAAGAAGAGGCTATGGGTTTGTTTGTTTGTTTTATAATAGAATCATTGTACATGTTAAATCCAACCAATATGAATGTTCTAAAAAATTCCATTATATATACTGTATTCCTAGAATACTTTGGCGGGTGGAGGATGGAGGGGTGGGAGAGAGGGTCAACCATTCTCCTAGTGCTCCAAAAACCTTTCCTGAATATATAGCTACATAGAAATTAGGGACCAGAGCAAACGCAAACATTCCTTCCTACTCCCGTCTCCTTCAATCCAAACCCAATCAAACCCGATCCGTGCTCCTCCGAGAAATGGCCTTTCCCAACAATATGTTTTCATTTTTCAAAATTTCTAAAGTCACAGATTTTTGCTGGATTACACTTCTTTTTGACGATTGCTTATAGAGCACTGCGTGTCAGGCCACATTGCAAGCACGCCACAGACATTACCCCATTTATCCTCAACACGGTCACACAAGGTGGGCATTGTTATTACTCCTCCTCAACCTATGGATGAGGAAACTGAGTCACAAAAGAACCACATCCCTGGGTACCAGGGCCAGGACTAAAACCCAGGCAGTTAAGCCCCAGAGTCTATTATTTTTTAAAACCACTATTTTAACTGTGGCTGCCCCCACCTCTGCCATGGCTTGATCATCATAAGTTTCATGTCAGCCTGGGCTCTCCACCTGTGCCAGGAGCTTCCTGATGGGTGGGACCATGACTTCCACTGCTTTTATTGCCTCCTCCCTCCACATTCATCTAATGAATATTTATTAGGCACCTCCTCTGTGTTAGGATGTTCTAGGTTCTAAGAATATGGCAGTGAACCAGACTGACAGGATCCCTATCTCATAGAGCTTAATACATTCTAATGAGAGGGAAAACATAATACCCAGGTAAACAAACCAGCTAACCAATTGAGAAGATGGAGATCATCACAAGAGCAATGAACAAGATGAGAGTGATGGGACAAGAAAGGCCTGGGGCAGAGAAGCGGTATTAGTTCACATGGCAAGAAAGGGCTCTCTAAGGATGTCAGATCCACACTACACTATCCCAAGAAAAAACAGTCAGCACTGTGATGATTTGAGGGATGAGAACTCCAGGCAGGAGGTCAGAAGGTACAAAGGTCCTGAGGTAGAAATGGGCTTAGCGAATCACAGAAAAAGAAAGGTGCCTAAAGAGTAGCAATCAAGGTGGGTCACCTGGGTGGCTCAGTCATTAAGCATCTACCTTTGGCTCAGGTCATGATCCGAGGGTCCTGGGATCAAGCCCCAAATTGGGCTCCCTGCTCAGTGGGGAGCCTGCTTCTCTCTCTCCAGCCGCCCCAACCACCACCGCTTATGTTTCTTCTCTCGCTATTTCTCTCTGTCATGAAAAAAGAAAGATCCTAAATAAATAAATTAAATTAGCAATCGAGGAGAGGGGAGGGAAGCAGAGCTTGACGGTGCAGATCTCAGAAGCTTGAATCCTGTGCGCCAGGGTTAAGAAACCACATGATGTGGGTCAGTGCTGAGTCCCACCGCTGTACACCTGTGTGCCCTCAGCACACCGAGCTACCTGGAACATGGAATATTGCCTCCAGGATGCCCAGTAGTCCCCCACAGTCACTGCTTCAGTGGGCACAGTGGTCCAACATGTGGACCTGGAATCATATTTCTGGGTTTCTACCTCTGCTCTCCTCCTCACCAGTTGAGTGACTTCAGGCTCATCATTGAACTTAAGCTTCAGTTTTCTGGCCCAAAGAATGGAATCATAAAATATGTATTCCAGAAGATACATGAGGATTAGATGATGTGGTAAGGGTCACGTGTCCGGCACCAGCAGTGGCACACAGGAAGCAAGCCCACAAAGCAATTTTTATGCTGTGGTGGTTATTTTTATTAATCTGGGTAGGAAATCAGCCCTGAAGTGTAAACACTGTCTGGTAGAAAGTGCTGGAATCTCTTGCATCAGCTCTATTGGTTTCTGGGCTAACAACAGCAGGTTGAGTGAAAAGGATCCAAAAAGAAAAAAAAATGGTATAATCCAAAACATCTACTATTTTCCAAAGAACATGATCTCTACTATTTTTTTTTCAGGCAACATACTGGAAAATTCTAACCTTATTCATTTAAAATCCTTCTCCAAGCTTGATTCTGTTCTATGGTAGCATATGTACCAAGACAACACCAGAAGCAGCAAGATCCAACGCTGGAGAATCTCTAACTGAAAATGTAGGGCACCATGACAAGAAACTCGGTTTCTCTGCAGATGATAAGAGACGAGAATTTAACCCGAGGAATGCCAGGGCCAAGATTTCTGTTCAGATTTCCTAAGAAAGAAAGGTTTTGTCAAAAGATAGACTACGCTAAGCATTTTCTTTTCTTTGGTCTGCCTGGGACCCGTGAAGAACCAAGCCCTGGCGCCATCTCCTGGCCGTCTCCAAAACTGAAAAACAGACACCTAACGCAAGGGGCCCCTCCCCCTCCTCAACAGAAATTAAGTTCCAGAGAAAAACAGGTAATTTCATAGTAACTTCAGTGTTTGCAATCTCCTGTTAAATATTTGAATCAAGATGAACATACGGTAACAGTCTCAGCCACTTATGGTCCCCACAAAGGACAGTCTCTTTCAGGCCACCACTTCCTTTGTTTCTGTAAGAGCCTGTCAGCCCCAAGGCACCCAGAGATCAAAGGCAGCTTTTCCAGTGAGCCAGTGTTCGGCCCTGCTCCCACTAATGTACCCAATCCTACAAGACGACAGTCTTCTACCCAAATCTACACCTCCAATATGTCCATTCACAGCAGACACAGTTAAGTAAAGAAATTAGGAATGGCATCTGCCCTCAAAGAGCTGGGCTCCCAGCTCCCTTCAGAACTGCAAGTTGAAGCCCCCTCAGTAGCCAGAAACTCATGGTAAGGCTCAGTTCGGGGTCTTGCTCTTCCTAGAGAAAGAAAAACCGGCCACCCCTGTCATCATGGCCACTTACACTTCCCAAGGATTTGGTGAGGGCAAGCAGCTTCCCCCGGGCCCCCAGGCAGCCTCGGCAGTTTGCACCCAGCTCTACACTCCCCTCCAGCCAGGTAACTTGGCATCAGCAGCATAGAGTCTGAAATGGCTAGGAAAAATAATTCTGCAGGGTTGCTGACTGAGCAGTGAACCAACATCACCAAGAGCTCTGGCTCATTTCTCCAAGGGAATGGGGTTGGGGATGGGGGCAGGGTTGGAAGATACGCAGGATAGTTAAGGAGGACAGGAAAGTTACTGGCTGGACTGGTTCCTCCCTTCTTCATTCAAGCATATGTGTTTACTGACTTAAAGTGCTTTAAGCATGGAGGGGACTGAAGGAGATTATGCTGAGTGAAATAAGTCAAGCAGAGAAAGTCAATCATCATATGGTTTCACTTACTTGTGGCGCATAAGGAATAACATGGAAGACATTGGGAGATGGAGAGGAGAAGGGAGTTGGGGGAAATCGGAGGTGGGGACAAACCATAAGACACTGTGGACTCTGAGAGACAAACTGAGGGTTTGAGAGGGAAGAGGGTTGGGGGTTGGGTGAGCCTGGTGGTGGGTATTAAGGAGGGCACGTATTGCATGGAGCACTGGGTGTGGTACCTAAACAATGAATCTTGGAACACTGAAAAAATAAAATAAAGTTTAAAAATAAATACATAAAGTGCTTTAAGGTCTTCTGTGTGTCAGATAATGTGATAAATACTTCACCTCCAGCTCCTCATTTAATCTCAACGATGACACATGCACTTGGTACCATTTTGATTTCCATTTAACAGAGAAGGAAACACACTTAGAGCTTAAATAACTAACCCCAAGTGATAGAGGCAGGATTCGAACTCACACACCCTCATTCATCGTAACCACTACAATAAAGTATCTTTCAGAGACTCAAGACTTAGGACTTTTCTCAGGCACTGCTGAAAACATGGTGGTTCCTTGTATTTGCAGAATGAATGGAGAGGGCTAATTCTCCAGAGATAAAGAAAGGGGTCCTGAGAGCCCGCCAGAGTGAGTGCGTGTGCGGTGAGGAGGAGAAGAAGGACATTAGCATCAGGCACACCAATTCATACTCCTTCTTGAACAGCACAACCCAGAATAAACGCTTTCCCTTAGTCTTCACACACTTGATACAGTTACTGACCAGTCGTCCGCATCCCCAGCCAGCTTTGGAGGGCACTGACTGTAATTTTCTCACACCATCCTTGCCTGACAATTGATTTCTCATGGTTATTTGCAAAAGCACAACTACAGATGCTATTAACTGGTAATAAAACTAGCCAGCCGTTTCTGAAACCCAGGGCTGGCAACCGCCCTATGATCCTTGGAGACCCTTGGTTTACCAGCTCTTGCTAAAGTAAATATTTCTCTTTGGTGCTAAAATGTCACGGGAGGAAACTTTCTTTGGCTCTTCCCAAAATTTACAGAATGATCAAGGTCAGGGGTGCCTGGGTGGCTCAGTGGGTTAAAGCCTCTGCCTTCTGCTCAGGTCATGATCCCAGGGTCCTGGAATCGAGCCCCGCATCGGGCTCTCTGCTTGGCAGGAAGCCAGCTTCCCCTTCTCTCTGCCTGCCTCTCTGTCTGCTTGTGATCTCTGTCTGTCAAATAAATAAGTAAAATCTTTAAAAAAAAAAAAAAAAGAATGATCAAGGTCAGGAGTAAATAGACAGTCTTTTAAGAATCATAGAAAACTTTCAGGATTCCTGATTCTACCCCATCAGCCTCAATATATACATTTCATAATTTTCCAGATAACATTACTTCCAAAAAAAAAAAAAAGTAGGACTTTAATAAGCATTCATTAACCATCTTTTGAGTTCCTGGCACAGTGTTACACAATGTGAATTCCAAAGAAAGACCACTGTGCCTGCCTTCAAGGGGCTTAGAATCTAGTTACGGAGACATGACCCAGCCATGAAGCAACTCAAAAACAAGACAAGGCAAGACACAGTCAGTTGTGAGATGGAGAGGTACGGATAGTGGGGACTATCACGCTCAGAAATGGAAATGATCAGCCCAGTGGGAGTCGTTATCCCACTCCCCAACCCCTGACCTTTTACACCTCCATGGACCTCAGTATTGGGATCTGTAAAATGGCAGAGCTCAGTCACTCATACAACAAATGTGTTTTGAGAACTATACTCCAGACAGGATTTGTGTTTCTGGTGACACACCTGGGTGTCAAGATAATGGCCCCACCCTAATGGCTTTTATGGTTTGGTGGAGGGAAAGAGGAAGGCAGAGAGGTTACTGGATTAATTTCTGACATGCAGACAGTGATAAGGGCTCGGAAGAAAGATAAATCAAGGTAGAGTGCTGGAGGGTGGCAGGGGGAGGATCAAGAGAGGTAATCAGGGGGTGTCACCCATCAAGTAACTTTGGAGTACAGATGTAGAAGATGAGAGGAAACAACCCAAACTATTATCTACGGGAAAAAGCATTCCTGGAAGAAGGAACAGTAATATGAGGCCCTGAGATACAGATGACTCGAAATGTTTGAAGACCAGCACAGACACTAGCGTGACTGGATCACTACGGGTAGCTGGAGAATGGGAAATGAAGATCAGTCAGGAGCCAGACCGTGAAAATCCTCATTGGCCAAGGTAAGGCGTTCAGGTGGGAAGCCCTGCAAGGCTGAAGAATGTGTACCAGAGCATCTAAACCATTTCTGATGTGAGGGGGTGGGACCTGAGCAAGATGGTCCTGAGTGAGGAGACTCTAGAATGAAGGAGTCCAAGTGCTAAGTCCTCAAATTAAGACGTTCTGGGCTCCTTTGCTGTTGGGGAATGATTTAATTAAGAAAGTAACCAAACAACGGCGAAAAAATACCAGGGGAAGAAGTCTGGAGACCAAGAAGAGTCTCAGGCAAACTTCATGAGCAAATTTTAGAACATAGGGTGCCTATGACCATCATCAGGCAGGGCAGCCAGCACCCTGGTGTCATCTCTCTTCTGTCCAAAGAATCCCAACGTGGTGCCCAATTAGGGCCTCACAAGGCCTCATCTCTCTAAATGCCAATGGGCCATTCAAAATGCACTAGTCCTGTGTTTCACGGCCACTATCTCCACTATAGGTAACAGGTGGGTGCTAGTGTAGAGTAAATCGGTGCTAATTAGAGCTTCTCAGATTTCCTTTTTACTATTTACCTTTACTTCCTAAAGCAGGAGAGAAAAAATACATGGCCCCAGAACGTCCGGAAGATGTAAATATGAAGCAGGCCATAGCATGCAAAACATCTCACTGAAGATTTGCATTTTACCTTAAAATTCACATGAATGTTGCATTCTATTCCAGATCTACTTGTAAGAACCCAACGGCCATGTTTTCTATTAGCCAAGGACCAAATATGACTTTTGAAGAAGATAGGCCCCCATTGTGCTGTGCTTTGCCAAAGGCCTAACACGCCATATCATGTCCCTAGGGCTGGGCAAACTCAGCTCAAAAAGCACAGATAGTTAAACCCAATTAAAACACTCTCCTCTCTTAGAAGGACCCCAAGTATTAGCCACTATCTGGGATTTCAAGGAACATAACTCAAAATGAGGGGCAAGGTAGGAGGCAGAGGGCTCCTAGAGCAGATCTGGATGCCTTCTTGAGTGAAGTCCCTAATGCCAGCCTTGTTCTGCAGTCGTTTAATTATGAAAGCACATTAAGACAAGTTGGAAGTACTATGCATCTTAGCCAGCTCTGGATCCCAGAGGGCAGTAACATGAATGGCACGGCAATGCAGCCATTCCATAGCCATTAACAAGTCTGAGTAAATTCCTTCAGCGTCACATGCTCTTAGGAAGTGACTCTGTTGCAGTGAGTAAGGAAGCCTTCACAAAGGAACTGGCACCTCTCCTATTACCTAAATGGTAGTTTAGAGCATCTTGGAGTGGCGGTGGGAGGAGGCTATGTTTCTCATATTGTGTTTGTTTAATATCTGACAATATCTTGGCTCACACTGTGCTGGGTTTGAGATAAAATGATTACTTGTATATACACAGTTGCCCACACAGATGGGAGAAAATGTTTATTTGGAGGGGGAAGAAAAAAAGAAATTAGGAAGGAAGGAAACCCTCCATGATACATGCATCAATACTACTATGATTACACAATGCTATATTAACAATATTTTGAGGGAGTTACTCTAAATAGCCATCCTTCCTTCCAACTCCGAATCCACATAATTACAGCTTTCTGGCTACCAGGAAAGGAAAGGATGCCATGTTGAATGCCACCCAAGCTAGGGGGTTGAGCGGGCTGCTGCTGCCACCCAGTGGTCACTTCTGAAATGACAACCACAGAAAACTTCACATACGTCTAGCCCGAGAAAATATAGTTTCTATGTAATTTCTATTTTCAATTATCTCACATTAACAGAAATTACAAATAACAAACACAGAGTGATTTACATAATTCTCTCTTCATTGTGCAATACAAAATGTACTGAGGATAAAGTAAATATATAAATATCTCATTTCATCATTTTACCTTATTCCCTAAATATCAAGTTTATGTTGTATTTACAGTATAGATTACTTTCTCTTTTTTTAAAGATTTTATTTATTATTTGACAGAGAGAGACACAGCCAGAGAAGGATGACAAGCACGGGTAGTGGCGGAAGGAGAAGCAGGTTCTCCTCTGAGCAGGGAGCCGGGTATGGGCCTCGATCCCACTACGCTACAATCATGACCAAAGCCAAAGGCAGACACTTAACAACCAGGTGCCATCAGACCACCCAGGCACCCCTAGATTACTTTCTTTTAAATTTAGGTCTGATATATGGTTTTTATGCTTAATAAAAATGAATATCCTGGAATCAAGTTCCACATCCGGCTCCTTTCTCAGCAGGCAGCCTGCTTCTCCCTCTGCCTGTCACTCTCCCTGCTTGTGCTCCCGCTCGCTCGATCTCTCTGACAAATAAATAAATAAAATCTTTTTTCAAAAAATGAATATCCCAAATCCAAAGAAATTAGTGTTTTTGCTTTATGGTTCAAAACCAAAACTCAATCTGATGACAGTTCTTATTCTCTCTTTTTGATGAAGGTAAGCATTAACTTTAGGTAGAATCCTCCAACCTAAAGATTTTAAGAATCCTTATAAATTAAGGAACTCTGTGCTTAACACATAAGTAAGTTTTCAAACTGGATATTATAAGAATATTCTAATAATGGAATTCACAAATTGATAGAGGCAGATTCAAGGGCAGATTAGCTTTTCAGGAAACCAATCAAGTAGTATAAAAACATCAAGGAAACTAATAAAATGGGGAAAACTGAATTTAGGATTTCTCTATTTTAGATAATATATCTAATTCAAAGGACTACTTTGGATAAGTCTTTTAGATTTGGGAGGAGGACCCCTCCCCCAGTAGAATGATAAAACTGCCTTTAAGAAAACACTTTAAAATATCTAGGAAACTGGGAAGAGACGGTCACTCTTAATCTGATAGAAGTCCAATTTTTTTTTATTTTTTACTAAAAATCTCCAATTATTATATTAAATGATACAATATCAGGAGCAGTGCAACAATGTTTGTAATAGTGAAAAATTGGAAAAACCTGAATATCTACCAATCAGAGAAGAGATCAATAAATTGTGGTTACTTCACAAGAGAACACTAAACAGCACTTAAAATTGACTAGGCATGTGCATTTACATGGATAGTTGTTTTTTTTTTTTTACGATTTTATTTATTTATTTGAGAGAGAGTGAGAGAGATCACAGAAGGAGAAGCAGGCTTCCCGATGAGCAGGGAGCCCAATGCAGCACTCGATCCCAGGACTCTGGGATCTGACCTGAGCTAAAGGCAGATGTTTAACTGACTGAGCCACCCAGGCGCCCCTATGTGGATAGTTCTTGAAAATACAACACTTAGTGAAAAAAGCCTGTTTCAAAACACTGGATGAAGGATACTATCATTCATATAAATATCAAAAGCCCACAGCCTCCTTCCGTATTGATCACAGATTCATAAAAGTGTATACGCATAAACTAGATTCAAACCAAATTCACAACAGCACTGCCACTGGACAGAGTGGGGTAATGGGCCTTCACTTTTATGTGTAATATTTTATTCTATTTAAAATAGAGAAGGAGAAGAAGCTATGAAGCAAATATGACCAAATATTAAACACTCTTTTACTTCATATATAGTCACATAAGTGTTTTTCATATTATCCTTTCCTTATTCCATTAAAAAGCAAAGGAGTCCAATCAAGTTCACCACAAGATCTTTGTATACTGAATATCATGTATAAGTCTGGGACCAGAGCTGAAAAAAATTAAAAATAAAAAAATTTAAAAAGGGGAGTCCCAATTCCCCCCTTACTCCACAGAGTACTCAGCCTTTCCTCTAAATAAATTCAGATCAAATACTTCAAGAATATCGGCTTAAAGGTGCATCAGAGTCTACACAGGGTACTTTCATGCCTCTGCCAGCCAATATATTAAAACACTGACTCTCAAAACTTAAGAGAGACATAATCATCAGGTTTTGGGGTCCAGAGCAGCTTGTTGGTATCCTGAAACTCTTAGATTAACAACTGAAATTTTTTTTTTTAAAGATTCTTATTTATTTATTTGACAGATCACAAGTAGGCAGAGAGGCAGGCAGAGATAGAGAGAGGAGGAAGCAGGCTCCCTGCTGAGCAGAGAGCCCAGTGCAGGGCTCAATCCCAGGACCCTGGGATCATGACATGAGCCAAAGGCAGAGGCTTTAACCCACTGAGCCAACCAGGCGCCCCAACAACTGAAATATTCTAATGATAAATTTTCAGAGATAAAGAATAAAATAGAAGGGCAAATATTTCCAAATAATACATGTACTATACTCACACCCATATATTCATATATAATCCTCCTACAAAAGTTAAAAAAAAATACTATGAGAATTTGGAGAACAAAACGTGTCCCTTTATCTTCCTTAGCCATGTAACCATGATGGCCTGAAATTCATGAGATTGCTAAACTCCCATTCTGACCTCAGTGTCTGGTCATGAAAAACAAAAACAAAGCAAAACAAAACACTGGGGAAAAACGCTAAAAATCTTAAGAGCTACAAAATAATGGAGCCAGATGGGATTCTTGTCGATTTTTATTTTTATTTGAATTTTCATCGTACATTTTAGCAAACAGAAAATATTCCTAACTTGTGCCCTTGTCCTAACTCAATAGAGATACAACAAAAACAGTTCTATAGATGCCCATCCCTCCTAAACACAGCAGATTTATTAGGAATGGGAAGTTGGCACACATGGATAGAGGAAATTTTAATTTAATTCATGACCATAAATTGTAATAATGTGTTCATGCGCCAGAAGCTCCCTAGAGGGAATATTTCTTCAGAAATAGAAAGAAGATATGATTTGAGAGAATTCTCTACCTAAGGAGCTAATGCTTGTCCTGAAATAAATTTTGTAGTTTAGACTGCAATCTAGGGAGACATAAGATGATAAGCGGCTTATTCCTCTTGCTTTCACTATAGAAACACTCACAGTTGTGATGAGAATCATCCCAAATTACAAGGCATAAAAACTGGCACTGCCTCCCATATTATTAATCTATTTGCAGATGGCACCACATTTTACAACATGATCCTATTACAAGAAATGCTGATTCTGCAAATCCTCTCCTTGTGAGCAAGAACGGAGCAGTTAGAAGTCACAGAAGTCCTGTATTTTAAGCTTTCCACCATGTCCATTAAAGCAAAAGTCCTTGAAGTTGTAGGAAATAACTCCTTTCCAAACCATTGCAAATCTTTTCTGACCAAATGTGGATATGAACTAATAAACATTGCTATTATTCTCTAATTTAATAAAAAAACAACTACACATCCAGACACCTGGTGGCTCAGTCAGTTAAGTATCTGACTCTTGATTTCAGCTCAGGTCATGATCTCAGGGTGAGGAGATGGAGCCCTTGGTCAGGCTCCACGCTGGGTGTGGAGTCAGCTTAAGATTCTCTCTGCCTGGGGCACCTGGGTGGCTCAGTGGGTTAAAGCCTCTGCCTTAGGTTCAGGTCATGATCCCAGGGTCCTGGGATCGAGCCCCACATTAGGCTCTCTGCTCAGCAGGGAGCCTGCTTCATCTTCTCTCTTTGCCTGCTTCTCTGCCTACTTGTGATCTCTGTCTGTCCAATGAATAAATAAAATATTTAAAAATAAATTCTCTCTGCCCCTCCCATGCTCTCTCTCCCTCTTTTTAGAAAGAAAGAAAGAAAGAAAGAAAGAAAGAAAGAAAGAAAAAAAGAAAGACAAGTACACATAATTACTTCATAGAGTGGGATATTAAAATTTGCTTATTCGTTGAAAAATTAGCAAAACATATCCAGCAAAATTTTAATTAAGGTTCTGCTAGTATAAAATAAAAGACACTGACTATGGAGTTGCCAAATCCAAAAATAGGCAATCTTGCTGACAACAGCAAGGCTGTTGGCAGATAATAGGAGATTGGCTCAAAAAAAAAAAAAAAAAAAAAAAAGACTGAGGATTCCAATCCTTAGGTCTTTTTTCTCACATCTTACACAAATGAGCTATATGAAGTCTACAGGTTTAATGTGAAAGTCAAAGTAACCAGTCTATTCCTTATATTTATTATCAATGTTTGCACAGATGGAAAGCTGTCATCTTTGATTCAACATAGAGCTACTGAGGACCAGATGTTTTCACAATGCTTTGTGGTAAGAAATATATCTGGATAAATCTTACCACAGTTTCATTACCTCCTCCAGTAAGTCTAACTGTACGCTTCCGTTTTGTCTGATTTGATTTTAAATTTATCAGTATTATATAATTCATGCTCAACACAAGAAATGTGAAAAATACAGGAAAATAGAATAAGGGGGGATGCCACCCACAATCACACCAAGTAGAAGTAATTATTAAAATCCACGGATTCCCTCAAAATATTTTTTCTCATTCTATAAATATTCACCATTTCCAAATCACAGTGAAAGGAACTTGAGTTATTTACCAATTTTGTTTTCTATGATGTGCCTTAGACATACCTCACTAAAACCTGGTATTTGATATAAAAGAATAACATTTGAAGAAGGTAATCTTGTAGTGACCATACCAAGGTTCACTGTGACAGACATAGTAAACTCTTTCTTTTTTAAGATTTTATTTATTTATTTATTTGAGAAAGAGAGAGAGCATGAGTAGGGGGAGAAGCAGGCTCCCCACTGAGCAGGAAGCCCGACGTGGGGCTTGATCCCAGGACCCCAAGGTCACGACCTGAACCAAAGGCAGATGCTTAACAGACTGAGCCACCCGGGTACCCCTAACTCTTAATTAAATGGTTGCATCCTATTTATATAGAACATTGGCCCAATAACAAAAATAGAGAAGAGCAGCTGGAAATTTATCTCATTTAATGTTCAGAAATAAAAGTGTTAACCATTCATCCCATAATTTTCTGCATGTAAGTCCTTTTTTCATACTGAAATCTGATGGTGACTGAATTCTGATATTTTTCCAAACTACCGTATGAAGAGGATGCTGAAGGCCATCACTATACAGCATACCGCAACACAAAAACTCTTCCGCTCACCAGTTTGGGCACACTTCCAAAATATATCAAACAATCCAGTTTTATTTCTGTCCAGGGGGCTGGGTGCCAAAGATCAGATATTAGTACAGGTCCACATAAGCTGCAAGATTACAGTCAAGAGCCTCTGAAAATTGGAAATGGCAGACATAGCGAGGCCAATAAAGCCCCAGCCACAGCTTGCTCAGAATATTCTGTTAAGAATTGTTATATAGTTCTAATCATGCAATATATCCAAGACTGTACAAGCTGACTTTATAAAGTAATGTGTAACATCAGAAGGCAACTAAACCCATCAGCACACTTTAAAAATATTTTATCCAACAGTAGCAAATATACAATCCTCTCAAGTACACAAGGAACATTCTCCAGAATACGTTATACATTAAGCTATAAAATGAACCTTAGGAAATCTACAAGATTGAAAATAGACAGACTGTTCTCCAACCACAATGGAATGAAATGGACATTGATGAAACAAGAAAACTGGAAGAATTTGTAAGTGTGGAAATTAAATAACACACTCTTAAATAACCAATGGGTCAAAAAAATCACCAGAGGAAATTAGAAAATACTTTAAAATAAGTGAAAATAAAATCACAGCATACCAAAATTTATGGGGGGGGGGGGTTAAAACATTGCTTGGAGGGAAATTTATAGTAGTAAATGCCTATGTTTTAAAAAATTTTAGGAGCACCTACCTGGATGGCTCAGTCAATCATCACATCTACCTTCCACTGACAATCCTGGGATGAAACTCCAAGTTGGGTTCCCTGATCAGTGGGAAGTCTGCTTCTCTCTCTTCCTGTCCCTCACCTCCACTCGTGCTCTCTCTAGGTATCTCTCCCTCAAATAAATAAATGAAATCTTAAATTAAAAAATTTCTTAAATTTCAGATTAATAGCCTAAACTCCATTGTAATAAACTAAAAACAAAGGGCAAACTAAAACTAAAGCAAGAAGAAAGAGGAAGTAATAATATTTAAGCAGAAATTAGTGCAAGAGACTAGAAAGACAATAGAGAAAATCAATGAAACCAAAAGCTGCTTTTTTGAAAAGATCAGCAAGTTGACAAACATTTAGCTAGGCTAACAAAGAAAAAAAAGAGAGAAACTCATATTACTAAAATGAGGAATGAGATGGGTAATATAAATACCAACCTTATAAAAATGAAATGACTATAAAGAAATACAATGGATAACTGTATGGAAACAATTAATGTAAACTAAATGAAATGGACAAATGCCCAGAAACACTTGAATGAAACTGACTTAAGATAAAACAGACAATCTGAGTAGACCCATAACAAGCAAAGAGATTGAATTAGTAATCAAAAAACCACCGCAAAGGAAAGCCCAGGACCAAATGGATTCAAAGTTGAATTCAACCCTATGCTGAAAGAAGAATTGGTGTCCATCTTTCAGAAACTCTTACACAAGTCTTCATAAGGAAATAAACCCTCCCCAACTCATTTCATGAGAGCAGTCCTACTCTGATACCAAAACCACGGTCATCACACAAAAATAAACAAAAACAAAACTAAAGATCTTAGAAATATAGATGCAAAAATCCAACAAAATACTAACCGACAGAATCCAGCAACATAGAAAAGGATTATACACCATGACCAAGTGGGAGTCATTCCAAGATGCAAGGTTGGTTGAGTAGCTGATCAGCAACCAATGTAATACATGATGTTAATACAGTCAAAAACAAAAACCACGTGATTACGTCAACACATGCAGAAAAAGATTTTGACAATGAGGTCGATGGATATATTTAGAACACAGATTGTGGTGATGGTTCATGGGTGTATACTTCTCTCCAAATTTACCAGACTGTATACATTAAATATGTAGAGCTTTTTGTATGTCAGCCATGTCTCAATAAAGTGGGTTTTTAAAAAAAATACTGATGAGGGAGCACCTGGGTGGCTCAGTGGGTTAAGCCTCTGCCTTCGGCTCAGGTCATGATCCCAGGTTCTGGGATCGAGCCCTGCATGGGGCTCTCTGCTCAGCGGGGAGCCTGCTTCCCCCTCTTTCTCTGCCTGCTGCTCTACCTACTTGTGATCTCTGTCTAATAAATAAATAAATAATCTTTAAAAAAAATACTGATGAAAGCCGATTGCTGTTTCATGATTTTAGAAAATGAGATAAAAGGGAACCTCTTCAACCTGAGAAAGAGTGTCTTTGAAAAACCTACGCAAACATCACACTTAATAGTGAAAGATTGAATGCTTTCCCCTACAATTAAGAAGACAGATGTCCACGCTGACCACATCTACTTAATGTTGTTCTAAAAGCAAATATGTCTGGGCAAAATAAACAGCATCAAGATTGTAAAGGAGGAAGTAGGACTATATTTAGAGATAACATGATCTCATATATAGGAAATCCTAATGAATGCAAAAAAAAAACTATTAGAACTCATTAGTACATACAGCAAGATTCGGAATATAAGACCAATACACAGAAACAAGTTGTATATTCATACACTGGCAATGAACAATCTGAAAGTGAAATTAAGAAAACAATGTGTTCACAATAGCCTCAAGAAGAATAAAATCCTTCGAAATAAATTTAATAAAATGTGTAAGATTTATATGCTGAACACTATTTAAAAAATTCATTGAAAGAAATTTAAGAAGACCAAAATCAATAGATATTCCATGTTTGTGGATGGGGAGACTTAATACTGTTAAGATAGCAATACTCCCAAATTGATCTACACATTCAAGGGAACCCCTATCAAAATTCACCAGGTTTTTCTGCAGAAATGTATAAGCTGATCCTAAAATTCATATGAAGGCACAAGGAACCCACAATAGCCAAGCAATCTTGAAAAAGAAAAAGTTGGGGAATTCACATTCCCAAACCACTAAGCTATAGTATACACTAAGCTATAGTAATCAAGACAGTGCAGTACCGACATAAGGATAGATATACAGATCAACAGGATCTGATTAAGAGTGCAAAAATAAGCCCATGCATCTATGGTGAACTGACCTTTGACAAGGGTGTCAAGATAACTGGATGGGAAAAGAAGAGTCTTTTCAATAAATTGTGCCGAAATAAGGTATACACACACCAAAAAAAAAAAAAAAAAAAAAGGTTTGATCCCTACTTCACACAACATATAAAAATTAATCCAAAATGAATCACAGACCTAAATTTAAGAGCTAAAACTATTAAAATTCTTAAAAGAAATAGAGGATATATTTTCATGATTGAGGATTAGGTAATGGTTTCTTAGGTACAGAAAGCACAAGCCAAAAGAAAAAAAACGAAGATCCACTGGACTGCTTCAAAATTTAAACTTGTGTCCTACAAAGGATATGATCAAGAGAGTGAACGTACCCCATAGAGTGGGAGAAAAGATCTTCAAATCACATATCTGCCAAGGGACCTCTATCCAGAATATAAAACCCCACCATGATATGAATAATTCCATTTTTAATAAATAAGGGATTTTAAAAGATATTTATTCAAAGAAGAAGTGCAAATGACCCAATGAGCATTAAAAAATACTCAACATTGATTTAAAAAGAAACTCAACAATATATGTTGTTAGAGAAGCTAAAAACAAAACAGAAAACAACAAGGGTTGACAAAGGTGTGGAGAAATTAGAATCCTCAAGCACTCCTTGAGGTATTATAATATAGTACAACTGTTTTTAGAAACCAGCTTGGCAGTTTCCAAAAATGTTAAACACGGATTTACCCATACAGGTCAGCAATTCTGCCCTTGGTATGTAGAAGAGGTCAAAAGAATCGGAAATGGGGACACCTGGCTGGTTCACCCAGAGGAACATGCAACTCTGGATCTTGGGGTCATGAGTTCAAACTCAGACTGGCTGTAGAGATTACTTAAACAAACTTAAAAAAAAAAAAGAATTGAAAACACATGCCCACCCAAAAACTTGTCCTCAGATGCTCCTTAGAGCAAAACGTGGAAATAATTCAAATGCCAATCAACTCATGAATTGAAAAACAAAAGTCGTATATCCATACAATGGAATATTATTTATCTATAAAATGAATTAAATACCAACCAACATGAGGCAATGCAAATAAACCTTGAAAAGATGATGCTAATTGAAAGGAGCCAGACACAAGAGGTCACATATTTTGGTATGACCATTTATAGGAAGTCCCATAACGGGCAAATCCACAGAGGCAGGGTAGACTAGTGGTCGCCGCTGTGCGGGGAGCGGGGATCACAGAGCATGAGTGCTAATGGGTTTCTTCGGGGATTAATGGCAATGGCCTGGACTTGGAGAGTAGTGATGGTTGCACAAGTCCAAATATAATAAAAGCCATGGAATTGCAGACTTTTAAAGGGCAAGCTTTATGGAAAGTGAATTATTTAGTTGAAAACATCTAACATAAAGTAATTTTTAAGCACACTCAACACTCGAACTCTACATAATAGATCACAAGAAATGACATCCTGAGGGACTGAATATTTTGTCTATCCCCAGATCACATATCCATCTTCCTCAATTAAAAAATACTGAAGTCATTCAGGATGAATTATCTTTATTACTTTGTTAGATTTCTCTTTCAAACTGAAAAGGCAATATATACTTTTATGGCCTTTTATTACATACAAAAAAATACCCTAGTGATAACAAATAAAAACACAACAGTATTCCTCTTACCTGTGACCCTCACTCCTACCACCACATCCGCTTGAAGACAATAAATGTTAATAGTTCAATGTCCATGTTATTCCTTATGCTCCTATCAATGCCCACAAATGAAAATATTCACAGTAAAAGGTTTTTTTTTCCCTCTGGTTTTTCTTTTTTTTTTTTTTTAAGATTTTGTTTATTTATTTAAGAGAGACAGAGAGAGCACAGGCAGGGGGAGCAGCAGAGGGAGAGGAAGATGCAGATTCCCCATGGCACAAGGAGCCTGATACAAGACTTGATCCCAGGACCTTGAGATTATGACCTGAGCCAAAGGCAGATGCTTAACTGACTGAGGTAACCAGGTGCCTCTTGCTCTGATTTTTCTATATACATTTCTCTCCATCTTACTTCATGGTGGCCTTTCCTATTGGTCAGTGCATATAAATCTGACTCCTCCTTTTTTTTTTTTTTTAAGTTTTTATTTATTTGTTTGACAGAGAGAAACACCACAAGAGCAGGAACACAAGCAGGGGAGTGGAAGAGGGAGAAGCAGGTTTCCTCCCGAGCAAGAAGCCCTATGCAGGACTCGATCCCAGGACTCTGGGATCATGACCCGAGTCTAAGGCAGCGGCTTAACCGACTGAGCCACCCCAGCATCCCCCAACTCCTCCTTTTTAATAGCCACACAACTTTCCAGAAATATGGACATAGCCACAGTTTATCCAACCACTCTCTAGTCATAGCATTCAGGTTACTTCTCTTTTTTTTCACTCATTGTATACCTTTATACATATACTTACAAACAAATTCTTCTCTTTCTGTTTGGTGAAATTGTTCAGTCCAGGTTTTAAAGATGCAGACCGGGTGACTTTGCTTAGAAGAAAAAAAGGTCAAAAAGTTGCACTAAACGTCCTGCTCAGTGGAAACAGGGAAATGTATTTATTTCTCAGCTCTGAGTCACAACCCTGTGAATAGGTGAGGTGTTGTTTGCAAATACATAAATGAAACAAAAATTACAAGAGCTCACCAAACAAGGCATCTGTAAGGGGGACAGAGGGTGTGTCGCAAGAGACACGTTTCCTGGTACAGGAAAATCAGCCTCGGAGGAAGGAAGCGGCTCAGGGAAGCAAAGTTGGACCAAGCTTTCTGCTCTGATTACAAAATTTCCCTAGCGACAAAGAATCCAGCAGGTTCCTGGCTTCAGATTAGGTTTCGGGTTAGGCTGAGGTTAGAACAGTGCCTCATGGTTCCCCTCATTGAGCGCTCTGATTTGCTCCTTTTTTTTGGTTGACTGGAACAGGTTTTTCAAGAAGGGAATGTGGATGCCCTGATCTCTGCATCCTTACATATCCAAAAATAGCTTTCTTTTTCTTCTCTTTTTTTTTTTTTTGAGATTAATTTATCTTAGAGAGAGAGAGAGCATGAGGGGAGGGGCAGAGGGAGAGGCCGCAAGGATCCCAAGCAGACCCTTCTGTTGACTGGGTTGAGCCCAAACCAGGGCACGATCCTAGAACCCAGAGATCATGACCTGAGCCAAAACCAAGAGTGGAGACCTCTACCCATGCACCACCCAGCACCCTTAAAAATAGATTTCTATTGCCCTCCTTCACAAAAGACAACATGACTTATTTTAAATGCTTGGGTCGGGGCATCTGGGTGGCTCAGTCGGTTAAGCATCTGCCTTCAACTCAGGTCATGATCCCAGGGTCCTGGATTCAAGCCCCGCATCAGGCTCCCTGCTCTGCAGGAAGCCTGCTTCTTCCTTTTCCACTCCCTTTGTTTGTGTTCCTGCTCTGGCTGTGTCTCTCTCTGTCAAATAAATAAATAAAGGCTTTAAAAAAAATGTTTGGGTCACGGCCTTTTCTTCTCCCAAATCCTGTACATACTGCAGTTTTAGAAGTCTTCAAACTTCCAGTGATACCGAAGACAACCGATCTTGGCTTCTTTGCTAGTGTCTTGAGAGGACATAAGAAATCCTGAGACTTGTGTGTCCATGTACACAGAATATAAATACAGTAAACTAAAAATGCATGCTGTCATTAAAATGACAGTGCAACTGTCTCATCTGATACATTCTCAGCTCACCCAAGTGGTAAGACAAGGAAGGAACTCCACATGAACTATACTGACAGTGGTCTGACCATTACCTCAGTAATGGTGAGTCTTGAAGGCACCACAGTAAGGCCACAGCAAATTAGCCAGAAATGATAACATAGAGATATGATTTGATTCTTCTCTGGCCATCCCAAGGGGCCACCCACCCCCTGTTCCAGAAGACCTCAGACCCTTTGTGGCATGAGCTACTCAGTTTGTCAGAGCGCCACCTACTGATGCATCAGGGGAGCATAATGGCTTTGCTCTCCTATACAGGGGTCTGTTGGGACCTGTGATAGGAAATGATATGAAAGGGACTATAACCACCTTCTTCCTCATTCTTACAGGTACTCTAGAGCCCCACCCCCAGATCTTCTCTTCCCTTAGGGTCTCTTGCCAAGTGCAGCAAAAGTGAAATTTATGGAAGGGTTATAGGGGAACTCAGAATCTAAGTGGAGTTTCACCAAAAGTCTTGAAAAGACAAAAAGAGAGCCACTCCCAAAATAACAGTTGCAGGAACTGACAATGGACATCAAGGCCCAGAAACTGGGATGAACGAACAGAAGAAACTGACTTCCATCTTTGTGCTGCTCTGCTAAATTTCCAGCTCTGGGGACACAGCTCTATTCATCTTGGGTTACATCCCCACTTCTTGGCAGGAAAGGATAAAGATTCTTGCCCGATACTTTGCTGTGCCGACTCTCATGGGGAAAAGACAATTCCTCCAAACAGTATCAGGGTGCTATTAGCCAAAAACTTCTCAGTATGTCTCTCCAATGTGTAGTTAAATTGCCTTTTCCAAGAGGGCATTTGTAGGATTTTTATAACTTGTGTAATTCAAAATTTTCTCTTTGGACATATCTACATATGGATCTCTTCTATTTTTATCTGAACTACAGTAAGCCCCTTCAGCCTGTGTACTTTAATTTTATTCCAACCTTTATTATTACTTTTTTTAAAGGTAGATTTTTTTTTAATTTTTTATTTTTTCAGCGTAACAGTATTCATTATTTTTGCACCACACCCAGTGCTCCATGCAATCCGTGCCCTCTCCAATACCCACCACCTGGATCCCCCAACCTCCCACCCCCCGCCCCTTCAAAACCCTCAGATTGTTTTTAAGAGTCCACAGTCTCTCATGGTTCACCTCCCCTTCCAATTTCCCTCAACTCCCTTCTCCTCTCCATCTCCCCTTGTCCTCCATGCTGTTTGTTATGCTCCACAAATAAGTGAAACCATATGATAATTGACTTCCTCTGCTTGACTTTTTTCACTCAGCATAATCTCTTCCAGTCCTGTCCATGTTGCTACAAAAGTTGGGTATTCATCCTTTCTGATGGAGGCATAATACTCCATAGTGTATATGGACTACATCTTCCTTATCCATTCGTCCGTTGAAGGGCATCTTGGTTCTTTCCAGTTTGGCAACCATGGCCATTGCTGCTATAAACATTGGGGTACAGATGGCCCTTCTTTTCACTAGATCTGTATCTTTGGGGTAAATACCCAGTAGTGCAATGGCAGGGTCATAGGGAAGCTCTATTTTTAATTTCTTGAGGAATCTCCACAGTGTTCTCCAAAGTGGCTGCCCCAACTTGCATTCCCACCAACAGTGTAAGAGGGTTCCCCTTTCTCCACATCCTCTCCAACACATGTTGTTTCCTGTCTTGCTAATTTTGGCCATCCTAACTGGTGTAAGCTGGTATCTCAATGTGGTTTTAATTTGAATCTCCCTGATGGCTAAAGCCGTGATCACCAAGACAGCATGGTACTGGCATAAAAACAGACACATAGACCAGTGGAACAGAGTAGAGAGCCCAGATATGGACCCTCAACTCTATGGTCAGTTAATCTTCGACAAAACAGGAAAAAATATACAGTGGAAAAAAGACAGTCTCTTCAATAAATGGTGCTGGGAAAACTGGACAGCTATATGCAGAAGAATGAAACTCGACCATTCTCTTACACCGTACACAAAGATAAACTCAAAATGGATAAAAGATCTCAATGTGAGACAGGAATCCATCAGAATCCTAGAGGAGAACATAGGCAGTAACCTCTTCGATATCAGCCACAGCAACTTCTTTCAAGATATGTCTCCAAAGGCAAAGGAAACAAAAGCGAAGATGAACTTTTGGAACTTCATCAAGATCAAAAGCTTCTGCACAGCAAAGGAAACAGTCAAAAAAACAAAGAGGCAACCCACGGAATGGGAGAAGATATTTACAAATGGCAGTACAGACAAAAGGTTGATATCCAAGATCTATAAAGAACTCCTGTAACTCAACACACACAAAACAGACAATCATATAAAAAAATGGGCAGAAGATATGAACAGACACTTCTCCAATGAAGACACACAAATGGCTATCAGACACATGAAAAAATGTTCATCATTATTATTACTTTTTTTTCAAAGATTTTATTTATTTACTTGACAGAGAGAGAGAGAGATTACAAGTGGGCAGAGAGAGGGGGAAGTAGGCTCCCCGCCGAGCAGAAAGCCCAACATGGAGCTCGATCCCAGGACCCTAAGATCATGACCCGAGCTAAAGGCAGAGGCTTAAACCACTGAGCCACCCAGGCGCCCCAATTACTTTTAACTCCTAGTCATGCTATCTTCCCTAGGAACACTAAGTATTCATGTATTAGACCTCTGCTCACATTTTGATCTTCCATCCCCTTTTGCTTGTGCTTTTTTTCTGCATCATAGAAGAACTTCTCAACTCTGTCCTCACATAAGTGATTTTGATTCACATACAACCAATCATGTATCAGTTATTATGCTCTCATTTTACTTGAAAGTCTTCCATACAGTATTACTATAGATTCTAAATAATGTCCTATAATTTTCTTCTGGATCCTTGAGGCTCTTCAGAGACAGAAAACTGCTTTGAATTTCCAGGAGACTCTCCCCTATCCTTTGCTCTGCAATAATTTTTAATGGACCCATATTTGGTCTGATTGATGATTACTTGTTCTCAAATGAGGGAATATCTTTCCAGACTCAGTGGGACCTAACCAGGTAGCCATTCGCTCCTGACACCACTCTCCGTCTACTTAGATATCAATCAAATAACTTACTGAAGTCTGTAACTAAAGGACAGACCGATGTGCCCAGTTCAAAGCTTATTTCCTGGACAGTCATCTCAAACAACAACCTACTAGTGAGGTAGTGTCCTTCCCTACTGCCACCATCCAGCACAGTCTGATAACTTCACTGTGATATAAAATCACACTTCCCAGCAGTATCACCTAGTATCTGAGCCCTGTGTTTTGGAGAATCTCATGCTGGCCCTCTTTTTGTTGTACCCCCCTCTCCACCAGTAAGGAAATCTGCAAGACCAAGGCTAGGTGCCCACCTAGAGCCCTTTCTAGACTATGTTTATATATTCAGGAATCTGGAATTACCCTCCTGAACAGCCTAAGCCTGCATGGGGAGCCTACACAGGCCTCATCCACAGGTCTATCCTTCTGAGGGTAAACCATTCCCCAAGTATGTGCCCTTCTAGGGCCAATAAAGGGTCAAGGGCAGCTGTTTGCAGAGGTTCTGGATATCCTGGCTGGGGTGTCCTCATGCATGTACTCAAGGCTGCTTGCAATGCAGGAGGCAGTGGGGGAAGGGAAGGGAGCCCAGCTGGGGGACAAATGAACTTGAGGCTAACTTTCTCCAAATCACCCATATTTCAGCATGGGAGCCAAGGAGTTTAAAAACTATTTGATCCTGGCATTCCAGATTATTCTGAAGGTATATTTATCAAGATAAATAACAGAACTTATTATATCTTGATTTATAATGTTTTAATAATTTAGACATATCGTACACAGGCTTGCATTTCTATTCCTTGCTTCAGATCCTGCAAATATTAGGGACAGCCTAGTAACTGGCTTCCAAGGCTCTTTCTACCTCTACATCTCCCACAGAGAAGCAACTCTATTTAGAAACAGGTTAGTTTCAGAGACTATAAGTCTGTCAGTAATTAGAAAGTAACCAAGAAGGACACAAGCTTGCAGACCTTAGACGGATTACCATTAGTGTGTGAGGTGGCCCTATTACACTTTAAAACCGGATCTACTACTCTTGCTTTCCCTACATTCTAACAGGTATCTTTTTCTAAAACTGAATTGTACATTACATTAAAAATCTACTCCCCAATCTACATTAAAAATCTGCTTAGGCAGGTTTCAACCTCCTCCCCCCAAATTCCTCACTCCCTTGTTACTTTTTCTTCATTCCCCGTTCATTATTGTCCCTTGCATACATGTAATGCTTCAGATATTTTGTATGACTTGCTCCTTGTCCAACAAAAACATGTTAGTATTCAACAATTACCTCATATTTACATAGAGAACCTGTCTTCTCTCACCATTTCAAATTTGTAAAATTACCCTGATTTTCATATCCATCATAATAATCATATGCCTCTTCTCACCAGAAAACTTAACACTCTCTTTGCTTTTGTGCTTTCAGACATGACTGTATGACAACTTTTTTAAAACATCTCTACAATCAGCGGACCTGGCCTAGAGGATAATATATTACAGGAGGACTGACACCAAAATGCCTGCTCACAACTTCCTTCTCTGTTGCTGACCAGCAAAACTGACATGGTTGTTTGTGTCTGGAGAAATCTATCGTAGAGTAGAGAAGTGGCTAATTCATGGTGCAGCTTGGATTTAATGAAAAAAATCTAATTTCTTTATTGTTATCTATAATTAATCTGGTCTTCCTACCATAATTTCCCACTACCAGTTAGCAGAAGAAAATTAAATAAGTGTCCAATTTAAAGTTCAGTTCAATCCAATAATTACGTTGTCCCATTAGGTAGGGTCAATCTCTTAAATAAAACAAACACTTGATCACTCAGATGGCTTCCCTTTCCTTGGTTCTCCCTAGCTGCCATCCAGATAAATAGGAAAGACCCTTCTATGCCTTACTTTGCTCTACCCTCATGACTTAATTATACCCCAGAGGCCCCACTTCTAGTATCATCACATGGGATTACAGTTTCAACAAATAAATTTTGAGAGGAGACAGTCAGTTCACTGCAGAAATCATGCATTACATACAAAAGAATTAGAATACTAGAACTAGAAAAGTCAAAGAGGGGCGTCTGGGTGGCTCAGTG
The DNA here is from genome assembly GCF_010015895.1 of Lontra canadensis. NCBI lineage: Eukaryota > Metazoa > Chordata > Mammalia > Carnivora > Mustelidae > Lontra > Lontra canadensis. The sequence continues at coordinate 39,957,256 of NW_022630998.1, forward strand.
GGTTAAAGCCTCTGTCTTTGGCTCAGGACATGATCCCAGGGTCCTGGGATTGAGCCCCACATTGGTCTCTTTGCTCAGCGGGGAGCCTACTTCCCTTACTCTCTCTCTGCCTGCCTCTCTGCCTACTTGTGATCTCCCTCTTTCAAATAAATAAATAAAATCTTAAAAAAAAGAAAGGAAGAAAGAAAAGGCAAAGACATTTCTAATAACAAAAATTACTAGCTGTAACTTCTGTATGAGAAGTTAAAAACCACCAAAGCCCCTTGGCTTCGGGAAAGCCCTCCTCAGAACAGATGTTGCCTCAAAAAGACAAGCCCCCAGACAACGTGCAGTGTCCTCTTTCTGCTGCAGAGGGCAGGGGAGGACCAGTCTCTTCACTTGAAGAGAACCGGACTACTCAAACCACACTGCTGTTTCTGGGCCAGTGAACAAAGTGATGACTCTCTGTCACAGCAGATTGATGGTGAGGTTCAAAACTCCTATAACCCAGAAGACTGGGCCTGTTTCCCTGTGCTTCCTATATGACTCAGACTTTAATGAGCAAGAATTAGTGAAATTAACATAATCAAGGCCTGCCAAGCTCTGTAAATCTGGAGAGACACTTTTTGGGAAAGAAACAAATAGTAGTTTTCCGCTTCCCGGCTGTGGCACAACCTTCTTCACATCCGAGAGGGATAACTTTATTCCCTTTTACACACATAAGCTTTTAGCCATCATCTCCTTCCTCAGAATATCTCTGAAGGGGTTCAGAGTATGCCACCCCAAAATATACCACTCCAGAATAAAGATTTTGAGCTTGAAGTCAACTGAGAAGAAACAGACACAAGAAAAACACTACACTCCCCACACCTACCAGAAAGGGCAGGATGATTCCTAATCACCAGAGACAACTCTAGACTTGTATCAACCCAGAGATGGCAGCAAAGCAATCCAATAACAAACCCAGCTAAACAACAACAGCAATAAACCTTGCTAAAAAAAAAAAAAAAACAAAACAAAACAACAACAACAACACTTATCTTCCATTAATTTCCCCTACATATTTACCTTCCCACAATTTGCCTTCCCTAGAAGACCAAAGTCCCCTTGAGCTTGTTGCTTTGTCTTGTCACTCCTCTACAAATTCATTGCCTTTTGCTAAGATGCTCTATAAGCCCAAGTTCTTACCATCCCTTTGAGGTATTCATCAGTGAGCTCTCCCATATGTTTGCTCAGATGCCTGCATTAATAAACTTCTGACTATTTTTCTCCTTTAATCTCTCTTTTGTCAGTCTAATTTGTAGAACCCCAGTCAATGAACCCGAGATAGGTAAAGGACGTTTTTTCCTTCCCTACATCTCCCTCCCATCTTTCATGTCCCTCCTGCTAAACAGAATTGATCATTATCATTGTCTCGCTAACTTTCCAGCCCAGAACTGGCAACCCTGTGTCCAGGGTGGTCCCATGGCTCCTGAACAGTGCTGCATGGTATCAGTGGCAGGGTTCCAGGACATGGGGGTCACCTGTTTCAGGCTGTCTGCACATGTGGAATCCAGAGTAGAGCCCACAGTACTGGTGATTCCTTAATGTCGGATTTTTAAAATCCGTCTCTTTCACATTTTATTTACTTTTCTTTTAAAAATTGTTATTTACTTTTAATTATACAAGTGAGCACAAATACATTCTCACAGTAACTATATTAAATGTGGGATTGAGGGGGTATGAGGGAAAAAAAAAATATATATATATATATTTAATGTTACACATAGCTCTTTCACAGAACCGCTAATCCCAGTCTCTCTGCAGCAGAAATGAACATTACCAGTTTGTAATCCTTCTGGCCACATTTCCATACACAGATACTCCTACAGTCCAACTTATCAAAATACATAGTTTCCTTTTGTTGTTGTTGTTACTTTACAGAAATGACAACAAACAAAGCTTAAGGATCTTTGACCGTCCTTTTGTTCACTCAACAGTACGTTTCAGATACTGCTCATGCAACTTTACAGACCTAGAGATCTACCTTATACTCTGCACCTATTGTGTAACATTACTGTATGTTCCCATTATCTACGAAAGCATTCCCCATTGAAGGCTATTGAAGCTATTTCCAATTTTTTATTATTATAAATAATGGAACAGAATAGCTATGTATTGGTATTTTGCTACAATAAATTCCAAGAATTAAAATTTCTGGGCAGAAGATACACACATTCAGAAGTTTAATATGGTTTTAAACCTCTCTCAGCCTGGTTTTGGAAATGATGAGCAAGGAGTTGTGAAATGGACAGAGGTCTAAGAAGCCCAGCTGTGACAGGTCTAAGACAACTCAGACTGCCATGGTAGGCAGAGCCTATTCTCTTGAGGGTATCTGTGGTGGGCTACTCAATGGACTTTTGAAAACTCTCAGTGGACAAACGATACTCAAAGCTGGTTTGATAGAGTTGGACATGGCCATGGAATTCATCAGTAACGATGCTGCTAGTCACTGGCAGCAACAAACTCACCTCCACTCTGGGATCCATTCTGATGCTATAACAATGATAAAGGCATTCCTGGGGAAGTAGATGTGGACACCACCTAGGTCCTGCAGAGGAGGAAATAAGGATTTTTTCAGTCTTTCACTCGAGAAATAGCTGATTCATGGACACATGTGATGATCTGAGCACAGTGAATATAAGCTGTTAAGGACCTTGAGAAAGCATACAGACCCCATGCACACAGCCTGATACAGCTCAGCCAATTAATGTCCAGGGCTTGGCTGAACTCTTAATCTGTAGGTCACAAATCTTTAAGCATTGTTTGTTGTCATTTCTGCAAAGTAACAACAACAACAAATGGAAACTATGTATTTTGGTAAGTTGGACTGTAGGAGTATCTGTGTATGGAAATGTGGCCAGGAGGATTCAAGACAAACTGGTAATGCTGGTTTCTGCTGCAGAGGGACTGGGATTAGCGGGTAATTAGCGGGATTAAATGGGTAATGAGTCCTGACATTGTAAAACTAGTTAAATAATCAAAAATGATACATAAGCCATCAGGTGCACACTCAATGGAATGGTATTTATTCCCTGGTTATGACTTGAATGTGGACGTTTTTAGCCAGGATGGGAAGGGCTCCTCACCTTAACTATTTTTCCCAAATGCACGCCCTCCACACCTACTGCTGTGTTCCACTCACGGAAGTATAACAAGCACAAACCAGTCAGTGAATAAATTGTGGAATGGCATCCTATTCACATAAAGGTCCACGATTTGGACAAAAGACAAGTTTTCATGTAAGCTCATCGGTAGCTTTTATCCAAGATCAGTGAGGTGGTGGATGTGGAAGGTTAACTGTAACTGTGACTCCACAGTTCAACTAAAGAACATTCGGGGCCATCTCCACCTCTTGACTTTAGCTGGTCATATGATAAAGCTTACAGACTGGGCTCAAGAGTATCCTCCCACTCACTAGCATGAAGAGAAGAATACACAAAAGCTTCTTGGCCCTTCTTTACCTACTTGCCATATAATCATAATGTTTTTGAATTACTGCACGTGAAGTCAGAAGGGATTCTAGCTTCACAGATTGAAAATACACACACTAAGGAATTTAACGCTTGTCCCATGAAGATCTCCCATTCCTTCCTTTAGCTGTGCCATCTGAAAGACTGCTCAAAGTTTAGATAGTTCTTTCTTGTTTGTTTAAAGTTCAGATAGTTCTGAGGAAGACCGTGGCTTGGAATTCCTCGGGTAAAACCCTAAAGCTTGCATTCCACCAGTCCACATCATAGCTTATGAATCAAAGGAAGTGACAGCCCCTCCGGACCCTGGCTGTGGTCTGCGGAGTGCTTGTGAACACAGACCCTTGGTATATGTATTAGAGCCTGGGATCCTCACTAGCCAGAGCCATCAGCTCACTTCATTGGTTGCCATAAGAAAACAATCTGGAGGAAGTCTGTTCCAACCATGTCTGGTATTTGATCATCTAGAAACACAACCATGTCCACGATTTTCACCATAAGCATTTTCGCCACAAAGAATTTCTCTGCAAGACTAATTGGTCATAAGGCAATTCGGCCGTCAAGGTTAAGTGGTCAACCATTTGGTTTCCTGTCTCCAGCAACAAATCAACTCCCCTTCGGCAGAGTTAACGTACTGAAGCTAGTTGTCAGTTTGGCTTCATTTCTCCGCTGACAGAGTTCCGATTTTTGTATTATATAAACCTCAGCTAGCCTTCATAACTGTCTACCTCGTGAAAAGTAGACGTGGCCATCTTAAAATAGTGATAACAACTACGTATATACGGACTTTATAGAAAACGTGGTGATAAAATGTACTAGAAGGGTGGAAAAAGAGAGAGTAAAGCCAGAGCACCTACCAAACTAGAAAATTACATACCAGCGGCAATGATAACCCAGTCCAGTTACAAATGAACAACAGCATCAGCACTGGCCTATCTCCCATGGAACTTTGGAATGTCTAACCACAGACACATAATAACAATCCCAGAAGGAACAAGTATACAAAGGCCTTCATGATGTAATACAAAGCTCAGGTACAAATAATAAAAGAAGAAGTTAACAATAAAAATTTTTTTTATGTCTCATTATGTCCTCTCTAATGTGCCCCTCTTATTTTTCATTATTTTATCTTCCTCGGCAAATTCACCTCACAGCCCATTAGTTAGGCACCGAAAACATATGCAGCAACGATGTCTATGGCAAAGAGTTTTACAGCAAAATGACCTAGAACCTATATCACAACCAAAAATGTAACATTCATCTGGTTGATCATGGCAAACTCTGAACTTGCTCAGGACAAGGAGGCTGCAAAGACTACTGAAATGAAGGGAGAATCACTCTTTTGACTCTTCCTTCACACTAAAATAAGGATCCAGCAGGAGAAAACTACAGGTTTTTTAACCAATGTGTAAAGATATACCACCCTCCAGTTGAATTAACTAGCTTTATCTCTTCAGAACTGAACCAGTGGCTTAAAATGAGACCATTGGTGTTGCACATAACTAGCTACTTTCAGGATAATTATGGTTACAGATATCATGGGTATGGACCCACAGTGGAACATGAGACCATAACTACTATCCTTGGTTGCCAGACTTGGGACATGCAGAGGACCTTATGGATGGGCTGGCCCACATGACCACCATTAGCTGTCTCAGCTTGATGCTGACCCTACAAAGAATCCATAGGAAAGACGATACAAATAGATTTGGGGACTAACTGCAAGGGGGGGGGGGCGGTCCATAAGAATGGATCCTAAGATGGGATTTTTAAAACCCTAGCCTTTAACAAAATAATAATTTTTAAATATTTATAATGGAAGTGACTTTGCTTGCTTTGAAGTGCCTCTTTAATTTTCGTTTGGAATAATGGTTAAGTTATAGGGACTTAGAATAGTTACTACATTTTAAGTAACTTAAAATAGGGCTGTAACAATTTCTAATTTTTAAGAAACAAGTAATAATTTGGCACAGAGTTTGGCAAAATAAGGCCTGAAGGCTGAATCTAACCCATTGCCTGTTTGGTTTTTGTTTATTATTATTATTATTATTATTAATATTTTGGAAGGGGCAGAGGGAGAGGGAGAGAGAGAATCTCAAGCAGTCTCCCTGCTGAGCACAGAGCCCAATGCAGGGCTCAATCTCATGACCCTGAGATCACAAGCTGACTTGAAACCATGAGTCAGACACTTAACCAACTGAGCCACCCTGGTGCCCCAGCCATCACATGTTTTTGTACAGCTCCTGAACAAAGAACAGCTTTGACATTTTTTTAATGCTTGGGGTGGGGTGGTGGTCAAAAGAAAAGTGATATATTATGACATGTGAAAATTTTGTGAAATTCAATTTTTAGTGTCCATAAATGAAGTTCTACCAGAGCACCACTTCACTCATTAGCCAATGAATTATGTATGCTGCTTTCAGGCTACAACTGCAGAATTTAGTGGTGGCAACACTTAATACACTTAATACCACTTAATACCACAAAGGGTATTAAGCCAAGTGAGGTAACTTACAGGGGTGCCTGGGTGACTCACTCAGTTAAACGTCTGCCTTCAGCTCGGGTCATGATCTCAGGGTCCTAAGATCGAGCCCCGCATCAGGCTCTCTGTGCAGCTGGCAGTCTGCTTCTCCCTCTCACTCTCCCAATCTCTCTTTCAAAAAGATAAAAAATATCTTTTAAAAAATAGTAAGTAAATAAATCAGAGAAAGACAAATACCATATGATTTCACTCATATGTGGAATTGAAGAAACAAAACAGAGGGTCATAGGGGATGGGAAGGAAAAAGAAAGTAAGATGAAAACAGAGAGGGAGATAATCCATAAAAGACTCTGAATTCCAGAAAACAAACCGAGGGTTGGTGGTGGCTGTGGATGGGGTAACTAGGTGATGGGCATTTAGGAGGGCACTTGATGGAATGAGGCTGGGGTGTTGGATGGAACAGGTGAATCACTAAACTCTATCTCTGAAATTAATTTAAAAATTTAATTTTTTAAAATAACATAAAATGAAGTATTTATTATCTGGCCTTTTAGAGGAAAGTTTCTTGACCCCTACTGCAGAACATTAATTCTCAATTATTCTAATTTTACTTGTTAAAGTCTAACACTATGTGGGCCCTTCATATAAAACAGACAAACCGAGATGTTCCAACTAGTTTCCTTTTTTTAATATGCTTAAAATAACCAAGCGGCTCTATTTCATAGTTTTGGCCAAAGACTTACTAAAGTATGTCCAAGTAAGGGTTAGTAAGAGATGTTACTTGGAATCTTGCGTTGGACAACTTACCAGTTGCCTCTGTTCTAGGCTGCTCTGATAAGATGCTTCAGAACAAATGGGGGCCTCCTGGGTGGCTCCATCCATTTAGTGTCTGCCTTCAGCTCAGGTCATGATCTCAGGGTCCTGGGATGGAATCCTGTGTCAGGCTCCCTGCCCAGCAGAGAGCCTGCTTCTCCCTCTCTCTCCCTTTGCCACTCCCCCTTCCCCCACTCATGCTCTCTCTCTCCCAAATAAGTAAAATCTCTAAAAATAATAGTTTTGGAACAAAGTAAACTTTTTTTTTAAAGATTTTATTTATTTATTTGACAGAGAGAGATCACAAGTAGATGGAGAGGCAGGCAGAGAGAAAGAGAGAGAGAGAGGGAAGCAGGCTCCCTGCTGAGCAGAGAGCCCGATGAGGGATTCGATCCCAGGACTCTGAGATCACGACCTGAGCCGAAGGCAGCGGCTTAACCCACTGAGCCACCCAGGCGCCCGGAACAAAGTAAACTTTTAAATTGACAAAGATTTTTTTTAACATATACTGATAAAACTTTTAAAGTAAATTGAGAAGTGGCCCTCTAGGATATGGTACAATTTACACCCACCTGCAGCACAGGATACACATGTCCCTGTACCTATGTACTGCCCCATATGCCTGCAGCATAGCAACATTTACTAGTATGATTGGTGAAAAACGGTATCTATAAGTTTATAGTTCCCTGCTTACTGTGACAAGGAGCATATTTCTATGTTGACTGGTCATGTTTATTTCTTATTCTGTTAATCGCCCATTAATAGCTTCAGCTTGTTGAAAAAACAACTCTCATTATCTTTTAATTTGTATTTCCCTGACTCGTGCAGAAGTTCAACATTTCTTAATGCCTATGGGTCATTTTTTATATCAGTATCTCATATGGCCTCTTTATATCTTTTGCCAGTTGCTCAGCTGTGTTGGGTGTCTTGTTCTTATTAATATTGAATTCTTGAGATTTGCTATCTTTTAGGGGTCTCAGAGTGCAGTCAGTTTTCAGAAAGCAAACAGAATCTGATGCAAAAATCTAAATTAAAGCCGTGTCCAGGTCAGTCGTGAGGTTAGTGCATTGCCCCTCGTCTGTGTTGTACACTTACCATGAAGCACAGAAAGCTGCCAGATGATAAATGAGTTATCTTCTCCAGCAAATGCCACATGCCTCTTCTTTCCTCTTCTAAATAAGCTGTCCAAAGAAAGAAGGAAATTGATTGTTAAAAATAGCTGCTGGTTTTATCTGCAGGGCTGGAGAGTCAAAATCAGTTTGGGGCTCAGACAGCATCAGCATGTACCAAACATTCTTTGTGTGCACAGTAATGTTGGTGACTCCTTAACAATACAGCAAAGGACTTCCTAGACTCTCTTAACAGTAGCAGGAGGAGGGGCGGGTGTGCAAGACCAGATCAGCCTGCCAAGGAAAAGGTCCAAGTTGAAGCCTGCTAGAGGCTGCCAGGGTCCATCCAGGAAATAGGACATGGTGACAAGTCCAAAGAGTGGGAACAGGGCCAAAGGTAGGAGACAAGATAAGGACTAGGGCATGGATGGACCTGGAAAGATCAGAGAGGAGGGACTGAAGCAAGATAAGCCCCGAAAGCTTGCTGCTCCAGAGAGAAAGGTCTCCAACCAACCGTAACAGCCAAGAGACTCCTTCCAGGAGTCTTCAAACGGAGTAGCTTACAGCTGTTAAGCTTTAACTCTCATTGTGCGACTTGGGGAAGCCGGGGCCCCTCCTCTGGGGACAGATTCATTGGCCCGGGGTAGAGCTCAAGCATCAGGATGTTTTAAAACCTCTCAGGTTAACCTAGAGCTAAGTTTGAGAACCACAGGCTTAAACAATCAAACCACTGAAGTCAAAGAAAGAGAGATAGCCTGGTCTTTTTTTTTATTTTTAAAGATTTTATTTATTTATTTGACAGAGAGAGATCACAAGTAGGCAGAGAGGCAGGCAGAGAGAGAGGAAGGGAAGCAGGCTCCCCGCCGAGCAGAGAGCCCGATGCTGGGCTCGATCCCAGAGCCCTGGGATCATGACCTGAGCAGAAGGCAGAGGCTTTAACCCACTGAGTCACCCAGGTGCCCCCCAGCCTGGTCTTATATGTGTTATTAACTGCTGTGCTCAAAAGCCTGGTCTGGGTGGAAAGTGGTCCTGGGCCTCCCAAGGACAAGCCTAAGAGGGGTATCAAATCCAAATGCCACATGGGAAGGGCCCAAAAGAACTATGGTGCCAATAATTAACCTAGGAAATATAGCTCAAGTGGCTGGTTTGAGCAGAGATAATGTGCTCTGCGTGAGCCCCCCATGAGTTTGTAGGTTAAACACATGCCTGTTTTTTTCAGTTAGAAATACAGACGAATGGCTCAAGAGAGAACTCTAGGCTAAGGATGTACATTAGGAAATCACCAAAAGGGGCAGTTCGTTAAGCATCTGACTTTTTGATTTCGGCTCTGGTCATGATCTCAGGGTTGTGAGATGGAGCTCCTCACTGGGCACTGTCCTGGATGAGAAACCTGCTTAAGATTCTCTCTCTTGGGGCACCTGGGTGGCTCAGTGGGTTGAGCCTCTGCCTTCGGCTCAGGTCATGATCTCAGAGTCCTGGGATCGAGCCCTGCATCAGGCTCTCTGCTCATCAGGGAGCCTGCTTCCTCCCCTCTCTCTCTGCCTGCCTCTCTGCCTACTTGTGATCTCTGCCAAATAAATAAATAAAATCTTTGGGAAAAAAAAAAAAGATTCTCTCTCTTGGGCGCCTGGGTGGCTCAGTTGGTTGAGCGACTGCCTTCAGCTCAGGTCATGATCCTGGAGTCCCGGGGTGAAGTCCCACATCGATTTCCCTGCTCAGCGAGGAATCTGCTTCTCCCTCTGACCTTCCCCCTCTCATTCTCTCCTCTCAAATAAATAAATAAAATCTTAAGGAAAAAAAAAATTCTCTCTCTCCCTCTTCCTCTGCCCCTCCCCCCAGCTCCCTAAAAGGAAATCACCAAGAGCTGCTATGAAGTGAATTGTGTCCCCTATAAATTTCCTTCTTCAAAGCCCTAATCCACAATGTGATTGTATTTGGTGATGGGGCATTTGGGAGATTATTAGGCTGAGATGGAGTAACAGAGGTGAGGCACTTTTAAGAGACAACAGCGTGCTCACACACCCCCATGTGAGGTCACCGCAGGAAGGCATCTGTCTATAAGCCAGGAAGAAAGTCCTCACCAGAAACCAACCACACTGGCTCCTGGATCGTGGACTTCCAGGCCCCACAAGTGGGAGACTATGCATTTCTACCGTTCAACCAATATTTTGTCATGGTGTTTTGTCACAGCAGCCGGCACTGACAAGAGGCAGGGGAATGGACCAGATTACCAAAGAGAGGTCAGAGAGTGAGAGAGAAATGCTTCTGCAATAGAACCTCAGGGAACCCCACAGTGAAGGAAAGGCAAAGAGAGAAAATCAGGAAAATGCCAAGTGAGAAGAGATTTGAAGAAGACAAGGGCGTTGCGCGGAATAACTGGAGAAAAGCCCCTCAGATCTTCTGCAGTGAAGTCGCTGGTGACCTCAGAGACAATTTCAAGCCAGGGAGAGGAGCAGACAACACTGGGCAGGGGAGATTTCCTTTTTTCTCCTTGTAGCGCTCCCTACATGAGCCTGCTTGGCCAAGCTAGAGCCCTCAGCCTTTTGGGCTGGAAGGTGCATCAGAAGCTCCATTTACACCAGCAGGTGTATCAGAATGGTCTGATGTTTGTGTCTGGAGCCCACAGAAGAAGCAAACAGTGCTTACCCCATCCCCAAAACACGTTATCAGACAATTTAGGAACCCCACTGATGCCAGAGGACACCTTCCTGCTCCATCCTAATAAAAGGCAGACGGGGACTCATCCAACCATGTCCTGCTCCCTTTCCTGGAGCTAGTTCTTACTTCTTTCCCTATATTAGCTTAGGTAAACCTCTGCTTTATACCTTGGACATTGAGATCCAAACAAGAGACACAGCCATCTCTCAGAAGCCCTGATTTCATGCCATCCTGGGCTGACAGGAAGATCAGAAACATCTATATGCTCCCACACCCTGGGAATGTGGGGTCGCCATCCCATGGGTCCTCATCGGTCTCTTCCCTCCCCCACCAATACCCCATGCCTCTTTCCCCTGCCCCCTCTTCTTCTGCCATCAGGGCACTGATAACCCGGGCACCCCCCCTTTACTCTGAGGTGCTCTGAGGTGCTGGCCTGCCTGGCCTGAGCACCTTGAGGCCTCTGCCGAGGTAGGAGTACTCTCGTCACTTTTTTCATCACAGACCTACCAACCCATTTGTCTCAGTCACAAGTCCAACAGAAAAATTCAAACACTTCACAGAGTAAATGGGAGCGCTATCTCCAAGCGGCAGTAATCTTTTTTCTGGAACACAGATATAACAAACCTCTCACCTCCCTCCCACCACATCCTCCCACAGAGCCAATCGCCTGTCACTCCTGGACCTCGATGATCCCACCAATGAATAAACAATTAGGTTTGAAGCCAGCTTCCGGACCAAACTGAGCCCACGCTGCCTGAGGCCTGACCTGTGATGAATGATCAGGGAGCTTAGCAAATGCTGTGCGTCATAAATCACCTAGGGAACAATTTCTTGGTGTCAACTTTTTTTAAAAGTGATTTCCAAGAGGGCTTTAAAAAAAAAAAAAAAAAAAGCCCACAAGACATTGCCACAGTCCTTCAGTTTTATAGAATCCTTTGATGTGCTCAGATGAAAGAAACAGTCCTGTGTAACTAATTGAAGGCTGCGGACCATCCCCTGGGGTCAGATGGGTATTGGACCAAGCCTGGTGGATGCAGGGGAGGAGCGGAGGGTAGCCCAGCCCTGGTGGCAGCCAACCCCAAGGAGAGTTAGATGAGCCTTGTGTCTCTTGTCACCATTCCTCCACAAACAGGGCAGAAATGAAATCCAAACCAGGGCCTCCCCAATTAGCTGAATAGAAAGAAAGGGTATGATCCTCTCTGGCTCTGGCAAAACTACTAATCAGCCTCAGTTTCTCCATCTGGATTAAGGATGGACACAGCTTGGGGCAAAGGCCGTGTATCTCTCTACTGACACTCTTCTGTGAAGATGTGCACATTTGCTTCCACTCCAGCTCACTTCCTTCTGCCTGTAAGCACTCCATTCCAAGAGAACAGCCAGGAATGGTCAGCCCATTGATCGAAATAGAGGTATCTCCAAGAAATGATGTTGGGCCTCCTTCCTCAAAACCCGGATGTTAAAACAAAAACAAAAAACAAAAAAAATAAAAACAAAAACAAAAACCCTGGCTGTTGCTAACAACCTCCAGTGCTCAGATAATGTTTTTTAAAGATTTCCTTTATTTATTTAACAGAGATCACAAGTAGGCAGAGAGGCTGGGGGGGGTGTGGAGGGGAAGCAGGCTCCCTGCTGAGCAGAGAGCCCGATGCGGGGCTCGATGTGGGGCTTGATCCCAGGACCCTGGGATCATGACCTGAGCCGAAGGCAGAGGCTTTAACCCACTGAGCCACCCAGGCGCCCCAGATTATGTTTTTTTAATTCAGGTCCTGGGCATTGATCTTTTATTGTCACATCTATTTTTCTTGGCCTATCCCATAATCCTTAGGGTGGTAAAAAGATACAACAATATTATACATGAATACAGAGAACGTGGCCCAGGTGGTCTGCCTTACTAAACCATGCTAAACTATACACACAAACTCCTGCCCTTAACATCGCAGTCAGTTCAGCTTTGGGGCCTTGGGAAGCCAGTTCCTTTCTGAAGTGCTTGGCGCAGAGCCTATTAGTCATTAGTGGAAAGAGTAACACGAGTGACGGAGAGAACACACCGTCCACTGCCCACAGGTACGTGCTGCCTAGTGTCAGAAGAGGCCAGAGAAAAGCAGTGGGAACAGTGAGTCCTGTTCTGATTTTGTCCCAGGTTTGCTCTGAGACTCTGTTCTCTCTCGATGCCACCTTCGTCCTCTGTAGAATGAGCACACCAGCTGTGGCTCAGGGAGGGACAGATTTTGGAGACCCTAATGAGGGACTTGGTACAGTTAACAGCTGTCCTGTGTGGAACAGCATGTCCCTGTTAGCCCACGTCACCCGCCTCCTCTCAGAGAGATCAGCAGTCTGCTCCAAGAGTACAGACACCCACAGAACCTGCCAGGTCTGTGAGGCCACCTGGGTGGTCTGGAGGCCACTTGCCGTATTGTCACTGCTCTTAACAATATAACGCGTGAGCTTCTATTTCCTCTAATGCTATTTAATTTACTTAGGATACTTAATAAAAGCCAGGCCTCATTACTGGCTCACCAAACACGGTGACATTCACTCCGTTCATAATGCTAAGGTTTTGTGGGGAGTTTGGTTTTGATTCAGGGGCTAGAGAGAGAGGCTTAAGGCCGAGGGAAGGGAGTGGAGTGAGAGGTCGACAAAGACTTTTGCCTGCCCGAGTGGTGGGACACTTTCAGGATTAGTACAGTCTTTTAACTTGCATCTCTATGCAAGTCATATTGCTTTGAGTCACTTAAAAGAAACTTTCTCACATGGCTGAAACAGGACCTGTTTTCATTCACAAAGCAATATTCTTGGACCTCATCTTTGGAACCTGCATCAAGCATCCAGGAATGGACTGTATCCTGAGCCCTGAAGCTCGCCTCTGACGGCTCGGCATCACTCTCCCCTTTTCCTTCCCTGGTCCTTCTTCAAAAGTAGCAGCGGCAGCTGCTCAGGGCTGGGAACCCTAAGTGCATGCTGAGCCCTTACTTCCTAGTGATTACTAGGAGGAAGGGTGAGGTGGTTTTCACACTATTCATGGTCATATAGTCAGAAACCCCAGAATGACAAACCCCGTCTGCAATCACATCTACCCCCTCATCGCACAATTCTAGGTAGGTAAACACAATACACAATAGGCAGAATGAAAATTAAAAATCAATTAATTAATCGTTCTCAAATGCCTGACATTCTGAAAAGAGCTCTGTTAAAAATGCTGAGTTGGGGGAGATGGAGAGGAGAAAGGAGTTGGTGGAAATTGGAGGGGGAGATGAAACATGAGAGACTGTGGACTCTGAAAAACAATCTGAGGGTTTTGAAGGGGCAGGGGGTGGGGGGATGGGTGAGCCTGGTGGTGGGTATTGTGGAGGGCACATAGTGCATGAAGCACTGGGTGTGATGTATAAACAATGAATTCTGGTACACTGAAAAGAAATTAAAAAAAAAATGCTGAGTTAGAACAGGTAGATTTTGGGCGCCTGGGTGGCTCAGTGGGTTAAAGCCTCTGCCTTCGGCTCAGGTCATGATCCCAGGGTCCTGGAATCGAGCCCCGAATTGGGCTCTCTGCTCGGCAGGGAGCTTGCTTCTCCTCCTCCTCTCTCTGCCTCCCTCTCTGCCTACTTGTGATCTCTGTCTGTCAAATAAATAAAATAAAAAATCTTTAAAAAAAAAAAGAACAGGTAGATTTTGCCGGAGACCTTAACAAGACTTACTACTCCCCCTAATTTGAATCTAAGGAGTAACAAACTCAGATGTGCTTACGGAGAGGGATAAAGAGAGGAAGGACACTCTAGGACCCCATGGTTCAACCATTCAACTCCTTAGATTTGAGAAAGAAGTGACAGCTTATCAGTTCTACAGAATAACATGAATGACAATGAACAAGAGAGAGGTGAGGGACCCAAAGGCAGCACCTTTCATGGCACACTGCCCTAACCACCGGTAACTGGGATTCTGCTGCATCTTCAGCCCTTGAATGGGGTAAAGATGGAGCAGTGTCCCTTCCCCTCCAACTTACATCATTACTGGTTTTATCATCAAGCCTAGACCAACATTCCCGTGTCTATGCAGTCATCCCAGGGAATACTGCTCAGTTACTGTGTTCCTCATATGTGCTAGGCATGGGGCAACACACTCCACAGCCCAAACGGAGTTCTCTTCGGTGGTGATAGCTAAAGACAAACTATTAATTTAGACAATACATTTAGGGTGCACCTGGGCTTGGAAGGGTACGTTGAAGCTGGCTGGAGAAGTCCCAAAGGCAAACCTAGGCCTGGGGAGTAGAGCTACCTACACAGCAGAACAGGGACGTGGCTTCAAGGTATGGGGGAAACTCTGGCTAAGAAGCTTGCTCTGGCACTTAGAGGGTGAGTAGCCTAAAATTCTACCACAAGTAACACAGGTGTCCTACCAAGTAGCAGAGAGGCAGGCAAAGCCCTCCCAGGTTGAAAGGAGGTGGTAAAAGGGACCCAAGAAGGCAGCCACGGTGAGAAAACACTTAAGATTTGAGAGTGATGAGTGGTTTTTTTCCCCAAGTTGAGGATAAGTGGGCAGCTGACCAGGGAAAGATTATTTCAGGCAAAGGCAACAGTGTGTGTGAAAGGGGAGAGGTGACAAGCTGTACTTACCCTTTAAGTATCTCTAACTAGGGAAAGTAACAGAAACTTGGTGGGGGGGGGATAGAATTTTATTTCTCTCTTAAGTAAAAGTCCAAAAGTAGATATTTCTGAGTTACGATGTCAGCCGCAGTCTTCCCTGGACTTCCTTCTTGCTTCCCCGCCATATTACCATCTCTGCCTCAGCTTCCACAACAGCCACGTGACCTCTTGCCTTGCCATCTGCCTTAAGGACAGTTGCAGGACCGGATCTGCCATTTGGGATTTGCTATACCAGCGACGTGAAGAGGAATTTGGAGGAGATAATGCCTGAGCCTGTCAGTCAGCCGCTGAAGTAATCCAGGCCAAAGATCATCGAGATCTGAGCTACGGCAAGCTGCAACCACTGTATCTCAGGCTGTGACTAGCTTTTGCCAAAATGACTTCAACAGAGGAAAACACCAATGACATACTAAGTGACGACATGCAATATAAAACTAAATACAGAATTAAGACTTCTACGCCTCCTCCCCCCACCCCGCCCCACCTTGGTAGGTTACCATTCTGAGAACATTCCCATTGGAATACAACTAGACCCAAGATTAAATGACTTTCATACGCTGTTTGAAAGAAACACAGAAGACCTTCTGTAAGGTCTCCTATAAAGAGGTGTGGATCTCTGAGGATATCCACACATGCACACAAAACAAACACACACAAACGTGAGATCTGTATGCAATCTCGGAAATGGTTAACAGTGGCTAACCGGGAAGAGCAGGGTACTGCCTGTAGAAGACGGCCACAGAGATACTGAGCCTTGGGCCAAGACTGAGGTGGGGAAATGGAACCTGAGCCTCCCCTCTGTTGAGCCCAGACACTTGAGGAACGGCAAAGTTATGCCAACTGTGACGTTTAAGCAAACATCAGAGGACATACAGTGCCCACAGAAAATTGCCCTCACTTCTGACACCAATGATGAGTACTCAGGGTTCCCAAAACCATTGATTTCAGTAATTCTCCAGAAGGACGCAGAGAACTTAGTGAAAACTGTTAGGCTCACAGTTATGTTTTATTACAAGAAAAGAATACCAATTATAATAAGCCAAGGGAAGATGCACAGAGAGCAGAGTCCAAATGTGGCGCTTCCAAATGTGGCACTTCCATGTGTCCTTTCCCTATTGGAATCATGGATGCATTACTTTCCCGTCATTAATGTGTCACGATACCTATGGAGGACTGCCATCCAGGGAAGCTCATCTAAGATTTTAGAGTCTATAGAGTTTTCATTTGAGCGTAATCACAGAGAGCCCACATGGCTATCTGTAGTCTCCACGGCCTCTCAGAGATCAGGCTGGTATCTTTAGTCTCTAGTCCCTTCAAGAGGCAAAACTGATAGTGTGTGGCCCAAAGCTCCCCTTATAAATCACACTGTTCAACTATCTTGTGGGCCAAAGCCCTTAGGCAAATAAACACGCTCCTATCAAGCAGGACATTACCAAGGCCTAGAGATCACTGCCAGGAGCTGATAGAAAAGGCCAGTGTCTCTTCAGTTTAATGCTTCACTACACAGGAAGGTTAAAGTAGCCCCATTTCAACGGCAGCCCTTGGCCCCCAGCATCTTGAATTTAGGGCAGCAAAATTAAGGTCAAGCAATAAGCTCACAATTAAAGTTCACCGAGCACTTTAGAAATTAAGCCACCACATGCGAGAGCCGAGAGAAACCAATAATAGATTTAGGCCATTAAAACCTGCAAATATTGGAAGGCTCAGCACAAGAATAGATACACAGAAAATATTTAAATTTTTAAAAAACAGATGAATCTGAAATATAAGCAAAATACAAGATACTATTAAAAACGAACAGGCAGGGGCGCCCGAGTGGCTCAGCGGATTAAGCCTCTGCCTTCAGCCCAGGTCATGATCTCAGGGTCCTGGGATCGAGCCCCACATCGGGCTCTCGGTTCAGCGGGGAGCCTGCTTCCCCCCACCCCCACTCTCTCTCTGTCTGCCCCTCTGCCTACTTGTGATCTCTCTCTGTCAAATAAATAAATAAAAATTTTTAAAAAAAATGAACAGGCACATGGAAAAAAGAACCAAATAGAACTAGGAAAAATAAAAGGGGAATTGGCAAACTGGAAAATAGAGCTGAAGAATCTATCCAGACTGCAGCACAGAGAGATGAACCTGGGAAGATGGGAATGAGAAGATAAGAGTTATGGACTGAGGGTTTTAAATATGCCCAGGATTTGTTCTAATCAGGTATGGTAAGAAAGGCAGGCACAGAAATGACTGTCATGAAGGAAGAAGTTGTTATTCTCCTAGATCCCTGGAAACAAGGAGGCACGGCACAGCGCTGCAGATCGGGGTTGATGAGGAAGCAGAGGGAGCCGGGGGAAACATGGACAAGAGCCCTTGTTGTTGCTACCATGGGAAGAAGTGCACAAGGCAGGATAAGAAGGCATAGGACTGGGCTCTCGGATGCAGGTGCTGACTCTCGTTGTGTGGTACCTGACCCAGGGGTGATGAGGCCACGGGAATATGGGCCCGGAGTATGATGTGGTCAAGGGCATGGGCTCTGGACTGGTTGGTTTGCTCATGAAAGGTATGCACCAGGTGAGTCATTACTATCTCTAGGAATTGACTGAGCCCTCTCTAGGGTCAGTATCAGCCCCAAGCAGTCAAAGCCTCAGGAAAAACAGAGCAAAACAAAACATCATCAATACACTCATATATGTCTAAGATGAGTCTGAAGAAAAGGAACCGAGAGGACTGAGGGGCACCTGGGTGGCTCAGTTGGTTGTGTCTGATTCCTGATTCAGGTTGTGATCTCAGGGTTGTGAGATCGGGCCCCACATTGGGCCCCGCACTTAGCAGAGTCTGCTTCTCTCCCTCTTCCTCTGCCCCTCCCCACATGATGTCTCTCTCTCTCTCTCTCTTTCAAATAAATAAATAAATCTTTAAAAAAAAAAAAAAAGAGGGGCACCTGGGTGGCTCAGTGGGTTAAAGCCTCTGCCTTCGGTTCAGCTCATGATCCCAGGGTCCTGGGATCGAGCCCTGCATTGGGCACTCTGCTCAGCCGGGAGCCTGCTTCTTCCTCTCTCTCTGCCTGCCTTTCTGCCTACTTGTGATCTCTGTCAAATAAAAAAAAAATTTAATCTTAAAAAAAGAGAGAGAGGGAGAATAGAGAGTTGAAAAATAGTATTTGAAGAGATGACTAAAAACTTTCCCACACTAGTGGTAACCATGAATCCACAAATCCAGACAACATAACATATCCCAAAAGGGACAAAGAAAAAAAATCCATACCCAAATACACTGTGGTGAAAAAGAAGCAGAAAGACAGAACAAGACCCTGAAAAGTAGCCAGAGAACTGATAAATTACTTTCAAAGTAAGGACAGTCTGAAAGCAACAATGAGTAGTTAGAGGAGAGAGGAAAGTAACTATCAGCTTAGAGCTGTACTCTCAACAAAACCAGCCTTCCAGAATGAGTGAAATTTCTACACAGGATGGAATAAACACACTTGACTCGGTCTTTCTCACCAATGCAACATTGGCCACGTAAGAACACATGATGCAGCTATCTGAGAAATCTAAGAAGTAGCTGTTAGCCAGCAGGAACCTGGAGGAAGGAGGTCAAAACTTTAAGGACTGAATGGTAGTGAGTTCCCCATCTTTCTCCTTTCCAACAGCACCTGGCCTGGACTCAACAGCAGCCCAAAGCTGGTTGAGGGGAGAGAAAGCACCAAGAGAAGCCCTCTCTTTCTGGTCTGAGGAGTGGCACAAGGGAATTCTACACGTCAGAGAGAGTAGGGGAACCATGTTCTTTTTGTCTTTTCTCCACTCTTTCTCGTCCCAGCCCTCAGAGGTAGTGTGGACATGCATGATCCTCCCCATTTCACTCCATGAGGATCTGGACTTGAGGAACAAGCACCATATAAGCTAAGCATTTAACATTAAAAAAAAAAGTAGAAAAGAACAGTAAAATGTATCCAAATAGAATGAAGGACGTAATATGTTTCACTTAATTTAAGATGTTACTGATGTATGCATTGTTGCTCCTCACACCAGTTAGAAGGGAAAAAGTATCTCCAGACTTACTAAGACATAGGTTTTCCCATATATTCTTCAATTATTTTCTAACTCCCTGTTGTCAAGATCTGTGATTTTCCCACATGGTATTGTTTTCCATGACATCAAGAATATGTGCGATGCAGCATTTCCTAAGAGAGGGTGCACTATTGCCTTAGGGATTCTGTTCAGTCCTACAAGTCTTGATACACGTGCAGAGGAATGAAAGTATGTCCTAACAGCTACCTATCCAACAAGTAGAAGCCACATCCATGTTTCAGTTACGCTAAAATTAAGAAAAATGATATAGCTCAGCATCAATAAAACATGAAAGTAAAGAGAAGGCCAGAAATTTGTGAACTAGAAAAGGAATGGGGCTCCGCCAGTTAAGTTTCTGACTCTTGATTTCAGCTCAGGTCGTGATCTCAGGGTTGTGGGATGGAGCCCAGAATTGGGGCTCTGCGTTCAGTGGAAAGTCTGGTTGAGATTCTCTCTCTCCTTCTGCCCCTCCCCCTGCTCTCTCTCCTTTTCTCTCTCAAATAAATAAAAAAAATCTTTAAAAAAGGAAAATATATATAAAACAAAAAATGAATTCTTTGAAAAGACTGGTAACAAACCTCTGGAAAAACTGACCTAAAATAACATTGAAGTTCAGTATTAGTAATGAGAAACTGAACATAACTGCAGATGTAGCAGAGATTAAAGAGATAATACTATGAATAACTTTATAGTTATATGTTTCAAATTTTAGAGGAAACAGATAACACATAAAAATGAAAACTACTCATTGGGGAAAGTATGTGCTATGGTGAGTGCTGTGAAGTGTGTAAACCTGGCGATTCACAGACCTGTACCCCTGGGGCTAATAATACATTATATATTAATAAAAAATAAAAATAATAAACAGGGGCGTCTGGGTGGCTCAGTGGGTTAAGCCTCTGCCTCAGGATCCAAGGGTCCTGGGATCAAGCCCTGCATCTGGCTCCCAGTCTGCTCCACATCGCCCACCCTCTCTGCCTGCCTCTCTGCCTACTTGTGATCTCTGTCAAATTTAAAAAAAAAAAAAAAAAGAAAAAAAAAACTACTAACACTGAATCAACAAGAAATTCAAATCCTGAATATTTCCATAAATATTAAAGCTTTTAAATGACTAATTAAAAGTGTTCCCACAAAAAAATCCCCAAACTCAGGTCACTTATAGGAAAATCCTATCAAATCTCCAGGATATAGATCATTACAATATTGCAAACTCTTCCAGATCATAGAAAAAAACAGCACACTCCTCAATTTAAATTGGCAGGCATAGTTATAGTATCAAAAGCAGGTAAGAATGGTACAAGAAAGAAAAATTATAAACCAATCACCTTCATGAACATAGGTACAAAAATGCCAAACAAAATGTTAGCAAATGAAATCTAGAATTCAAAGAGATAAAACATTAAACCTAAGTTGGACATATGCCAGGAATGCAAGAGTGTATTGATGCTAAGAAGATTTAAAAATCTAATTGATGATTTTTTTTCCAGGATAATTAACATACAGTGTTACATTAGTTTCAGGCATACAATAAAATCATCCAACACTTCTTTTTTTTTCTTTTTCATTTAAATTCAATTCATTAATATATAACGTATGAGTTGTTTCAGGGGTACAGATCTGTGATTCATCAGTCTTATATAATACCGAGTGCTCACTACAACTCACACCCTCCCCCATGTCCATTACCCAGTTACCCCATTCATCCAGCAATACTATATATTACCCAGTGCTCATCATAAGTGTATTCGTAATCCCCTTCATTTATTTCATCCATGCCCCACTTACCTCCCCTCTGGCAACCAACAGTTTGTTTTTAATGGCTAAGAGCTGGGTTTTTTGTCTTTTTCTTTGTTTATCTGTTTCTTAAATTCCATGTATAAGCAAAACCATGTGTTGTCTTTCTATGACTTATTTCACTTAGCATAATGCTCTCTAGTTCCATCCATGTTGTTGCTAAGGGTAAGATTTCATTCTTTTTTATGGCTGAGTGATATCCCAAGCCTGATTTATCTATGGATGGACACGGGTTGATTCCATATCTTGGCTATTGTAAATAATGCCGAAATCAACTTAGGGGTGTATATGTCTTTTTATTTTTTTTTATTTTTTTTTTATGGTTAACTTCTTAAATTTTATTGGAATGCTCCTTTGTTTATAGAGGTTCTTAGAATGGCAGAGACAGTTTTTATGTTATTTCTGATGTTATTCTTTCAATGTGCTTTTGCTACTCTTTCAAGCTTCCATGCTTAGATATATTTTCCAGAGCTGCCAAAACTCACATGGGCTTTGAATCACTTATAATTCTACTGGGACTTACCTGTTTTCTGGTGAAAGCCCTTAAGTCAATTATCTTTATACCCATTAAGTCTGTCATTCATATTCTTCTGTCCACTCAAAAGCATTTTCCTTTTTATCTGCTTCTCTCCCTACTGTCTACCAAATATTTTATGTGAATATATCGCAAACATTATAGTATATAACTTCTACTTTAAAAATATAAGTTAAACTGTCAGTGTTTAAAATCAAAACATTTTATTGTCCCTTTCCAGGTTATTGCTTTAGACCCAATCCTGGGATCCTTTCTGATTCTCACCAGTGTCTTCCTGATGCTACTTGTGATCATTAACCTTTTTGTTTTGGTGATTCTCATGGCCTTTGGTAAAGAAAGAAAATCCCTTAAGAGAGGAAGGTAATGTATATGTCTTTTTAGATTAGTGTTTTGTTTTCTTTGGGTAAACTCCCAGTAGTGGAATTACTGACAATTCCATATGGTATACTGGAATTACATATGATATTTCTATTTTCAATTTTTTAAGGAATGTACACACTGTTTTCCAGAGTGGCTGCCTCAGTTTACATTCCCACCAACAGTGCACCAAGGTTCCTTTTTCTCCGTATCTTCACCAACCCTTGTTTCTTGTGTTTTTGATTAAGCCATTCTGACTGGTGTGAAGTGATATCACTTTGCAGTTTTGATTTGCATTTCCATGATGATTACTAATGTAAGGCATCTTTGCATGGGTCTGTTGGCCATCTAGATATCTTCTTTGGGAAAATGTCTATCCTGCCTGTAATTTTTTTTTAATTTTTATTTATTTATTAGACACAGAGAGAGAAAGATCACAAGTAGGCAGAAAGGCAGGCAGAGAGGGAGGCGGGAAGCAGACCCCCTGCTGACCAGAGAGCCCAATGTGGGGCTTGATTCCAGGACCTGAGATCATGACCTGAGCTGAAGGCAGAGGCTTAACACACTGAACCACCCAGGCGCCCCTGTTCTGCCTGCAATTTAATTGAATTATTTGATTTGATTTACACATCTTCAATATCAACTCTGTATCAGATATATCATTTGCAAATATCTTCTCCCATCCGGTAAGCTGTTTTTTAGTTTGTCGATGGTTTCCTTTGCTGTGCAAAAGCTTTTTATTTTGATGTAGTCTCAATAGTTCAATTTTGTTTTTGTTTCCCTTCCCAAAAGAGTTATGTCTAGAAAAATGTTTTTATGGCAGATGTCAAAGAGATTACTGCCTGTTTTCTTCTAGGAATTTTATGGGTTCAGATCTCACATTTAAGATGTGAGATGTAACCCATTTTGAATTTATCTTTGTGTATGGTATAAGAAAGAGGTCCCGTTTCATTCTTGTGCTTGTGGCTATCCATTTTTCCCAACACCATTTGTTGAAGAGACTGTCTCTTCCCATTGGGTATTCTTGCCTCGTTTGTCCTAGGTTAACTGACCACATACTCATAGGTTTATTTCTGGACTCTAATCTGTCACATTGATTTCTGTGTCTATTTTTGTTCCAGTACCATACTGTTTTGATTACTATAGCTTTGTAGGATATCTTGAAGCATGGGATTGTGATACCTTTAGCTTCATTCTCTTTCAAGAGTGCTTTGGCTATATGGAGTCTTCTGTGGTTCCATACAAATTTTAAGGTTATTTGTTCTAGTTCTGTGGGAAATGCAATTGCTATTTTGATAGAAATTGCATTAAATCTGTAGATTGCTTTGAGTAGTATAGACACTTTAACAATATTTGTTCTTCCAATCCTTGAGCAGGAAATATCTTTCCATTTGTTTGTGCCATCTTCAATTCCTTTCATCAGTGTTTTTGGTGTATAGGTCTTTTGGTTAGGCAGATTCCTAGGTATTTTAGTCTATTCCTAGGTTATTTTAATATTTTTTATATAATTGTAAATGGGATTATTTCCTTAATTTCTCTTTCTGCTACTTAATCATATTAACAGATTAAATTAAAAAGAAATCATTTTAGGAAATGACAGATGCTGGCGAGGATGCGGAGAAAGGGGAACCCTCCTACACTGTTGGTGGGAATGCAAGCTGGTGCAACCACTCTGGAAAACAGCATGGAGGTTCCTCAAAATGTTGAAAATAGAACTACCCTATGACCCAGCAATTGCACTGCTGGGTATTTACCCTAAAGATACAAACGTAGTGATCCAAAGGGGCACATGCACCCAAATGTTTATAGCAGCAATGTCTACAATAGCCAAACTATGGAAAGAACCTAGATGTCCATCAACAGATGAATGGATAAAGAAGATGTGGTATATATACACAATGGAATACTATGCAGCCATCAAAAGAAATGAAATCCTGCCATTTGCGATGACGTGGATGGAACTAGAGGGTATCATGCTTAGCGAAATAAGTCAATTGGAGAAAGACAACTATCATATGATCTCCCTGATATGAGGGAGAGGAGATGCAACATGGGGGTTAAGGGGGTAGGAGAAGAGTAAATGAAGCAAGATGGGATTGGGAGGGAGATAAACCATAAGTGACTCTTAATCTCACAAAACAAACTGAGGGTTGCTGGGAGGAGGGGGGGTTGGGGGGGGTGGGGTTATTATGGACACTGGGGAGGGATGTGCTATGGTGAGTGCGGTGAAGTGTGTAAACCTGGCGATTCACAGACCTGTACCCCTGGGGAAAAAAATATATGTTTATAAAAAATAAAATTTAAAAAAAATTAAAATTAAAAAATAAAAAAAGAAAAAAAAAGAAAAAGAAAAAAAAAGAAATCATTTCAGTAGGTTCAGGAAAAGCATTTGACAAAATTCTATATATATTTACAATCTATTTATTTATCTATTTATTTATAATGAGAGCATGTGTGCATATGCACATGTGTTTGCACAAGCCAGGTGCTCAGGGAAGGGGCAGAGGGAAAGGGAGGGAGAAAATCTTAAGTAGGATCCACACTCAACAAAGAGCCTTAGGTGGGACTTGATCTCAGGACCCTGAGATGACCACCTGAGTGGAATCAAGAGTTGAATGCTCAAATGACTAAGCCACCTAGGGACCCAACCAATGTTAAAATTTACATAGAAAAACAAAGATTCAAGAATAACTAAGAAATTTCTGAAGACAATAATGTTGGGGAGAACTGACCTAGCAGATACGAAGATTTACTATAAAACTTTAGTTATTAAGACCAGTTTGGCATCAGCATAGAAACATAACCAATAAAATAAAACACAGACCCTAGAAACAGATCTGTGCATATGTAGAATCTTGAGTATGCTACAAAGATGGCATCCTAGGTCCTGAGAAATAGATTCCTTTTGTCTAAATTAAAGTGAAACAGTTGCTGAGTCATGGGGGGGCGGGCAGTTGTGGGCGTGTGAAACAGGATTTCTACCTCTGGAATCCATCAATTTCACATCAGTTAAAGACTTCCATCTGAAAAGGCAAACTTCAAAACTATTAGAAAAAAATTCAGGAATCTGCCTGAAGATATAAAACCTTTGAGATATAAAACCTTTCTCAAACAAGACATAAAAAACAGTAACAAAGAAAAGAGTAATAGACTTGGCTACATTAAAATTAAGAGTTCCTTTCACCGAAAGAAACATTAAAAAGTGAAAAGACAGGCCACAAACTGGAAGAGGGTATTTTCAACACATATCGTGAGGCAACGATTAGTATTCAGGGTACATTTTTTAATTTCTTCAAATCAATTTTTAAAAATCCAATAAAAAATGGAAAAATACCACAAATAGGAAAGTCACAAAAGAGTAAAAACAAAGGGACATATGAGCAGATATATGAAAAACACTCTAATAATAACTAAGGAAATGCAGATTAAAACCATTTTATATAAAAGCATTTTATACCTACTGGATTACCAAAAAGTATGAAGTTTAACAACTTCCAGTGTTAGGAGAGAAGTATGAGTACATGAGAGCTCTCACATACTGGTCATGGAAGAGTAGATGGATATGACCATTTTGAAAGACATTTTGGTGTTATCTTATACATCAGCATTAAAGTTTCTAGTAGTCATGTTTAAAGGATAAAACAAAACAGGGGGTCTGGCTGGCTCGGTTGGCAGAGCATGTAACTCTTGATCTCAAGCTTCTAAATTCAAGCCCCATATTGGGGATAGAGCCTACTTTTATTTTATTTTTTTAAAGATCCTATTTATTTATTTGAGAGAGAGAGCCAGAGAGAGAGAGCACAAGCAGGGAGAGATGCAGAGGGAGAGGGAGAAACAGGCTCCCCGCTGAGCAGGGAGTGGGATACAGGGCTCGATCCCAAGACCCTGGGATCATGACCTAAGCTGGAGGCAGACGCTTAACCAACTGAGCCACCCAGGTGCTCAGAACCAACTTTTAGAAAGGAGGTGAGGAGGTAAAAAAGAAAAAAATGAAATTAACTTTAACAATGTATTGTATTTTACTCATTATATCCAAAATATTAGCATTTCAACATGGAATCACTATAAAAGAATTATTAATAAGATATCTTATAGTCTTTTTTCATAATGAAGGAAATCAGAATATACTATTCAAGAGGTGCCTGGCTGGCTTAGTCAGTGAAGCATTCAACACTTGACCTTGGGTTTATGGGTTCGAGCCCCACATTTGGTGTAGAGATTACTTTAAAAAAATTTTAAAGCCTTAAAAGAATATATATACTGCTCTAAAACATGCCGCTTGGGCATAAGAGTTATTTTTGAGCTAAAGACAGAAACAGACTAAAAGAGCTCTCTTCCCTCCCCTTTTCTGCTTACAAGTAGGGCATAAATTTCCCTGTGTAAAGGTTACATAAATTTCTATTTGTAAAGGAGCCTACCTCCCCATGTCCTGCACCACAAAAAGGAGAGCCATTCTTATCTCAGGAGACAACCTGAGACTGCTTAACAAGAGTGACTCAACAACTCTTCTTTAGGATGTATTTTCTAATCATCTTCTTACAATTTAACATCCCTCATAGTCCAAATTCATTTTACCTTGGTCTAGTCATTTAACCATAATTTACACCCCTTTTTAACAAAGTTATACAAGCCTCTGGGTATAACCATGACTTTGGACTTTTGTTTCTTTCCTATGAAATGCCCATGCATGTAAAAAAGATTAACACCAAAAAATCTGTATGGGGTGCCTGGGTGGCTCAGTGGGTTAAGCCTCTGGTCATGATCTCAGGGTCCTGGGATCAAGCCCTGCATCAAGCTCTCTGCTCAGCAGGGAGCCTTCTTTCCTCTCTCTCTCTGCCTGCCTCTGCCTACTTGTGATCTCTCTCTCTCTCTCTCTCTCTGTCAAATAAATAAATAAATAAAATCTTTAAAAAAAATCTGTATGTCTTTTCTCTTTTTAATCTGTCTTTTGTCAGTTTAATTTATAGGTCTCAAATCATACACTCTAAAAGGTAAAGGGAAAGTATTTTTCCTCCCCTATAATAAGTCTTCAAAAACCATAATATATTGTACACAAAGCACACTTCAATCCAGAAGCTAAACTTGGAAGTACTTGATCTCTATATTTTGCAAAGTTAGTAGTTGAAAAAGGAGATTCACAGACCACAAGTATTCTAATCATATTAAAAAGTTATCCAAGAACTGCATCAATTTTCAGTGTTTACACTAAAATTAAATTGAATATTTTAATTCCTCATTCAACTAGCTGCATTTCAAGCGCTCAGCAGCTATGTGTGGCTACCCTATTAAACAACCACAGTCTTTGAACTTTGCTATACCCTTTGACTTAGTAAGCCCACTCCTAAATAAATTCCCTACAGTAGTGGTTCTCAAACTGCAAGCATCAGAATACTTGAGGGGCTGGTCAAAACACAAAGTTCTGGGGCCCATCCCAGAACCTCTGATTCAGTAGGTCTGGGATGAGGTTCAAGAATTTGCATTTCTAACCATTTCCCAGGTGATAACTGACACTACTCTGTGGGATATACATAGGGAAGTCCTCTGTAACTCTGTCTCAGCAAAAACTAGAAACAACCTACATTTCCATCAATAGAAGAGTGGATTTCTGTAAAGTATGTATAAGCCCAAAACAGAATATTAGACAAAACTGAAAATGACATGTTGTATAATGAAACAATAGGGATCAAATTGTATCCATAACTATATCCATTTATAGAAAAAGAATGTTGATCTTTTTAACAAAGCAATTCCAGAAGACTATAGACAGCATAATGCTATTTTTATAAAACTCAAAAACAAACAATATATCATTAGGACATAATTAATAAAACCACTCTTATTTTAAAAGTAAGGAAATGAAAAACAAAATTTGGGATAGTGGTTACCTCAGGGGCTAGAGAGGAACATAAGGGTTAGAGGATAGTCACAGATGTTCATATTTTTATGCCTTATAAATTAAATTAAATACATGTCCTATTAGATCATTTTCATGTATTGGATATTTAAAACATTATAAAGGAAATAAAAGATAAAAATTTAAATAACACCATATAGCACATAATCCCCAAAATGTTAAAAATACATGTATTTATAGATGCAAGGGAAAAAAGTCTGGAAGAAAAAATGTCAGAATGTTAATAATGGTTATTTCTGGGTTGTAGAGTTTGGGTATGTTTTTTCTTTTTGTATAATTGTATGTTCTCTACAATAAATATGTGATGCTTTATAATTAAACAAGTTTGTTTCTTTTTATCTCCAACACATATGGGATTCAACTTGCTGTACTCAGTTATTCTCCAAACCCTCTGTTCATTTCTGTACCACCACAGTACCAGCCTTAAGAAGGACCCATTTCTGTTCACCACAATAAATATCTCAGATGCCTTTACATGTTCTTATTAATAATAGTAACGATAGCTGACATGGATTAAGCACCTACTATGTATTCTTATGTTCTAAGTATTAAATAAATGGTTTTGGTTAAGCCAAAAACTCAAGACTTAAGTGCCACTGGTTTTCCTATTTTACAAATGTACCAAAGGAGGTAAAGTGCTTACTTAAGAAGCTTGGATAAGTTGCCCAAGTCCATATAGCTTAGAAGGTGGGTTTCCATCAATATCAGCAAAGTTTGCATTTCATAACTAAGTTCTGTTTTAGGCTCCATTTTCTCAGAAAAAACTTGGTGAGATTATTCTACGTATCAACAAAAAGTGGGGAGAGGACTCATGGAAAGTGTATTAGATTTCCTGATCTAATAAATTTGAGAAAGCAATTGTAATTACTGCTGATGACAGAACTTCCTGGACAAAATCACTGTCTGTCTCAATGAGCAGAGCTTGGCTATTCTCAGTCTAATCAAGACAAGCAGAAACCTGGATGACGTCAGCAGTTGTCCAAGTCAGAAGAGCCCTCAGCCTCATCAGGCCTTGGGATTCCTGCCCTTGGGCTCACCTTCCAAAGAAAAGAGTCTAAAATGCATTTGCCATGCTATTGAGTGCTAGAGAAAGTCTCAGGGACTATTTCTCTCATGCTCCATGTCATATGTATTTCATCTTTCATGCTGAGACAATCATCATACTTGCTAAATACAATGGAAAATAGATGCTATTGATTTCTCCTGACACCCTCATGCCGGAATACTGAGACCATATCAGTCCACAAACACTGCTTTTGACCAAAAGTGTCCTGAGTCATCCCCAAAGAGTTTATTCAATTTCATTCTCATAAAATCCCCAAATACATCATCTCCTCTACCAAACCCACTATGAAGGCCTCTTGGGAGATTTCTATTTCTGTCTTTTTTCTCGGTTTCCACCTTCCTCATACCTCATTGATAACTTAGAATCTTTAAAAGCCCCAACTTCCATCCTAAATATGTCCAGTTTCATTTTTAAAAATGGAGGATGAAAATTGGAAAAGGGAACAAAAAAGATAGTAGCATGATATTGGCCTTACAGATGGAGGGAAGGAGCTATAAGTGAAGGAAAGTGACCAGTCTCTAGAAGGTGAAAAGGTAAAAAGATGGATTTCCTGAATTGATCATTAATGTCTCCCTACAAACATTACCCACACTCTCTTGTGAGTCATGTACAAACCCCTTATAACAAGCACTTCCCACAATCCCATTTCCTGTTCTTTTCTTTGTTTCTCTATTTCTCCAAATAAAGCAGAACAAAAAGGTCTTGGTCTAGCTGTTGGTACATGCTAAGCCT
The DNA here is from genome assembly GCF_010015895.1 of Lontra canadensis. NCBI lineage: Eukaryota > Metazoa > Chordata > Mammalia > Carnivora > Mustelidae > Lontra > Lontra canadensis. The sequence continues at coordinate 39,986,887 of NW_022630998.1, forward strand.
GTACCTCAGGGACCAAGAGAAGCACAACATATCCTTGGCCATGAGCTTAACTCCAAAATGCTATGTTTCCTCAACTACTTTATTTCTCTGACTTTGAAGAACCATTTGAAAGTATTCTCCCTTAGAACAAATCAAATGCATTTCTATTATGTCTGGACATTGTGCCTACCTCTGGGAACGCAATGATGAGAAAACAGATATTGTTCTTGTCCTTGGGGAGCTACTGAAAGAAATAATAAATTATCACATAAAAAATAAAATACCCAGGTACCTAATTTATTATTTGGTCAGACAAAAAATTGGATCAGACCCAATTATTTTATGTACTTAACATGCAATAACATTTTAATTTCCCAATAATCCTGGAGGTTATTATGTTCTATTTAAAGATGAGAAAAATGAAGTTCACAGGGGTTAACCATCTTGGCCAAGATTATCCAACTAAGTAGAAATGTAGCTAGAATTCAAACCCAGGTCATCCGTATCCAGATTTAGTATTCTCAGCCTTTTCCATGTATTTCCTCTTCATGATTCTAAGAATACAAACACTGTCTGTACTATCCATTTTTCTTTTACAGTAAGATCCACTTTACCTAGAGTGATAGATCAGAAATAAGATTAATAAAGAGCAGGACAAAATAAAAAATAACCAGGATCAAATTCTTAACAGCAAACCCAGAAGCCCAGTCTAGTTTCAGAAGAATCTGTTGCACCAGAGATGAATACTAGTGTTGGGCCCCAGTAATCAGACATCAAAACTCTGCACCATTTGCAATAACCTTGCCCCAGAGAAGTATGAATCCTTCACAGATTATAGTGCTGGATGTGCCTGCTCTGGCCCCGAAAAGGATCCGTGACCAGATTCCACATATACATTCTCTCCCAGTACAAGAGCCTGGAACTCTGCTACACACCTAACTCACAAGGAAATGCAACTGCATTTATAGTATGAGATCAGTAAGAAACCTGCCCTCAGCCGAAGACCATTTCCTCTCCTCTCAAAACTCAAATATGACCAGAACTATGGCAGGTAGTGCCCAAGAGTATCAGCTGCAGGTGAGGTCTTAAGTATCACTGTGAGAGGGCTCTCCCAGTGTAGAGCCCCACTCTGTGAAGGATTTGGCCCCTGAGAATATACTCAGCTCAGTCTACAGACTATACCAATGTGTGTCTTAGAAGGAATGTAGTAGAGAGCCTGGGTGGCTCAGTGTGTTAAAGCCTTTGCCTTCGGCTCAGGTCATGATCCCAGGGTCCTGAGATGGAGCCCCGAATCGTGCCCTCTGCTCAGCAGGGAGCCTGCTTCCTCCCTCTCTCTCTGCCTGCCTCTCTGCCTACTGTGATCTCTGTCTGTCAAATAAATAAATAAAATCTTTTAAAAAAAAAAAGAAAGAAAGTAGTAGAAAACAGTGTATGAGACCCCTAAATTCTCCAGTATCTGCCTGCCACAGCCCAAGAGACTTCCTACTAGTTCCCTGTAAAAGAAATCAACATAGAAGACAAATCTAAAACAGGACTACCAGATAAAACTTTGTCCCCTACCTTCTCTGAGGAACCCTGAATGGGTAGACTGGGCATATTTCAGAGGGTCTTGCTTTGACTCATCTAGAGTGGCGTAAGCAGCCAGAGTCAAAAACCTTTAGAGTGGCTTCCTTGTTCCATTGCCTTGAGGCCCATATGCTCTCTCCATCTTAAAGATCTCATCTGGGGTAAGAAGAGCCAAGGAAAGTTAAACCAAGGAAAGACATCCCAAAGGGGAGTCTTTCCCCTAAGGGCTTCAGTATTGGCCTAGAACTACCCAAACTAAGTTCTTCCTAGAGTGGAGAGGAAGAAGAAACCTCTTAAGAGACAGAAGGCTCCAATGCCCTGTATTAAGAAAGGGAGCATTCCAAAGGAGACAGTTCCAGCTGGAACACACAGAGGGGACAGCCTCGCGTAAAATTCAGGATGGAAAAAGAAAAAAACCAAAGACTTGAACAATAAACAGCAGTGGTAACTTTCTTCCCATTTTATCCTTTACTCAATTTTTGTGAAAAATAGTAATAAAGTTAGAAATGAAAAATTTTTTAAAAGAAAGAAAACTTCAGCACCCAGGACAGTGCTCATGCAACAATTTGTTCCTTGAATGCATGCTCCCTTCTCCCACACAAGAAAAACTGCCAGTCTTCCAGAACAGATTCAGGATCCTATACATACACTAGATCCAAAAAAGCTAGCAAAATTTTGGTGCAGTTAGCATTAAACATCCTCTTTTTTTTTTTTTTTAACAAGAAGCACCCTATTTGAGAATCTACTTCCAGATGCCTAACTGATCCTTTTTGCTAAGGGAACAGGAATGATCTGCCAGTTGCTCAGATGTAATAAGGAAGCTCCTCTGTTATTTCCTACAATGTATGGAAACAAATCCTATAGAGACCAGTCACAAACACACAGAACCTAGGAAATTATGCAGACTTTTCTTTATTCTTTGTCATGGCTAACCCGTATTGAGCTTATTGTGTTCAGGTACTGTTTATACATTTTGGCTCCTTTGGTCCTCCTTGGGTCAATAAAACAGATCAAATGAGAAAAAAAAAACTGCCTTCGTAGTTACCAAGAGTCATGATCTGAACAGGTAATCCATGGCTATATGAGACAATCTCATTTTAGAGGATTATGTCCAGTTCTTGGTGCCACGATGGTAACAAAACCTCCACCTGTACTAAGAACACGTCTCAGTAAAAGTGACCCCATCTCCTACCTGAAAGAACAGACAGGCTAAATCAGAGCCACATTAGCAGGACCTGACACTGATACTCAAACAGAATCTTTTTTTTTTTTTAAGATTTTATTTATTTATTTGACAGGGAGAGAGCGAGATCACAAGTAGGCAGAGAGGCAGGCGGTGGTTGGGGGGAAGCAGGCTCCCTGCTAAGCAGAGAGCCTGATGCGGAGCTTGATCCCAGGACCCTGAGATCATGACCTGAGCTGAAGGCAGAGGCGCAACCCACTGAGCCACCCAGGCGCCCCCTCAAACAGAATCTTTACCTGCCTTAATTTTATCTGATTATGTCTACTTCTAACTCCTCTATCTCTGCAAAAGAAGAGTTCAAAAACATTCAAGACAAAACACCCACCCTTGGTTTATTTATGAAATATGGTCTGTCTCCACTGAGACTGCAATGGAGGAGGAATTACTTTTCCCTTTTCCTGAGGGACATCATTAGCATAGTGATAATTAATGAAAGGCACCAGCCAGAGTTTGGTAAATTATTAATGGTTTCAATCATCCAGAGAGCAGACAGGCCCTGTGTGCAATTGTCCTTGGTGACAGCATGAGAGTGCTCTGGAGAAACAGAGACAATGGACAGAAATCAGAGCCGTGTGTGTGTGTAGTTCTGCATGCACAGGTTCAGACTTTCTCATCCAAATGGAATGGGTTTTCACGCAGAAGTATTCATAGATTAAAACTGAGAGCAAGGGGTGCCTGGGTGGCTCAGTGGGTTAAAGCCTCTGCATTTGGCTCATGATCTCAGAGTCCTGGGATCGAGCCCCGCATTGGGCTCTCTGCTCATCAGGGAGCCTGCTTCCTCCCTCTCTCTCTGCCTGCCTCTCTGACTACTTGTGATCTCTGTCTGTCAAATAAATAAATAAAATCTTCAAAAAAAAAATAAATAAAACTGAGAGCAAGTCTTCTGGCACATGGTGAATATTATCAGATTCTCCTTATAGCATGGCTAAACAGAAATTAGGTCTGGTCCCAAGAAGCTCTTGAAAACTTGAGGTGAAGAAGGTAGTAGGTCTTTTATAGCAACCACAGAGTTTAGGGGTGAGAGGGCAAAATTGAGAACTCGGGAGATCAATGACAAAGCATAGTTGGAGAGTGTATGCCAAAACTGGTTACTGGAGCCAAAGTTTTGGAAACAAATGTCAGAAGCTAAGATACACAGAAAAAAGGAATCATAGGCAACCCAAAAAAATGAGAGTGATGATGTTCTTCACAGATTTCCAGGGAAGGGAGTTTCAAAGCCATTGTAGGAATCTTTTTCTTTCTATAAGTTTACTTGTACGGGTCCCATTTAAACGCTAAGATCATAAGCTCCTTAAGGGTGGCAATTTTGACTGTTTTCTTCCCTGATGTATCCCTAGAGCCTTGCACAGTGCCAGACATAGAGTAATATTTAAAAATATTTGTTGAGTAATGAATACAGGGGTGAATACATGGATATAGCTAACTTACCATGCTAGGTATTGGATAAAAAAGAAGTATTGAGGCCGTTTCTTTCATCTTGGCTCTCTGTGCCTTTTGCAGAACATCCAACAACACTATGTTGGGACTGAGTATCTGGAGGTTCACAAACTCAGTGGTCCATAGGAGCTATTGTGAGGAGGCCCCGGGAAGAATTTGCCATTTTCAATGGGAAACAAGTGGTGGTTACTAATCATGATGACTGTATACTTTGGATCTGGATTTGTTGTGCCTTTTGCTTTTGACATCAAATGTTCAAAGATGTTTTAATTAATCCATTGAATAGATGTGAAAAGGAACATTTTAAGAGGTACAATCTCCTTGAAAAGTGGATCAAACTCTTGAATTCAACATACTCAATATGTTTATAAATAAACTTGTAGCATGAAAAAAAGAAGTACTGATAAACATTTTTCAAAAAAAAATACATCAACTATTACTTTGAGTAACAAAGAATTTACTGAACAATTCATTGGAGATGAGAAAGAGAGTAGAAAAACATACATGGGATTTATAAATGTGTATTTGGTTGGTGGTCATGATAAAAAGGAATTTTAATAGAGGGTTAAGAATATAAGTTAAAAAAAAAAAGAATATAAGTCAAACTGGAGATGCTTGGGTGCTCATTTAGTTAGGCATCTGCCTTCAGATCAGGTCATGATCCCAGGATCTTAGGATTGAGCCTCACATCGCACTCCCCGATTGGTGGGGAATCTCCTTCTCCCTCCCCTTTGTGTGCTTTCTCTCTCTCTCTCTCTTTCTCTCTAATAAATAAATCTATTTTAAAAAAAAAAAAGAATGAATGAGGATGTATATGTTCAGGATAACTTTGCCTTAAGTTCATACCATGAAGTAATACCACAACAAGGACAGAAAATACAAAAAGGAAAAACTTAAACAATATAGCCGGCCTCAAAAAGGAAGCTAAATGTCCCAATGGGCCAAAATGCAATGTCATGAATAGACCGGAGCTGAGAAGCTGCTCGACTCATTGTTCAGAAGCTGGCCGTGGCTGCTGCGAGTTTGGCTCCTATGTGGTAAAAAGACTAAAACTACTCCAAAACAGAGGTGGAAGTGGAGTTCTTTCAATTATGAAAACAAGATAAATTTGTTTTAATTGCTGCAGATGACTGGCCTACGTCTATAGCTTATAGAAAGTCATAAGCCCACGGAAGGAGGACAGCTCTATAGCCTTGGAAATAGCAACTAAACACACCACTGGCTGAATCCCTGAGTTGCTGCTTGGAAAAGAGCTAGCAGGAAAGTTGCCCAACCATCTGACTATCTCTGATCACCGAGGGTCAGGAGACCCAAACCAACACTGCAAAGCAAGGTTCTGGACTGGAAGCCCAAGGCACGTAGGAGAGACAACACAAAAGATCACTCAAACGCTACTTTGATTTTTAAATTTAGTCTTTAGTTCATTAAAATTACAAATTCAAAAACTTAACTCTTCTTTGTCCTATTCTTAGATCTTTTTATACCCTTTCTCATAGATTTAAAGTAAGCCAAACTAGGGATGCCTGTGTAGTACAGTAGGTTAAATATTCAAATCTTGGTTTTGGGTCAGGTGGTGATCTCAGGGTTACAAGATTAAGGCTCCCATCAGCCCCCTCACACCCCAGCTCCCCGGGGACACTCAGTGCAGAGTCTGCATGAGATTCTGACATTTTCTCTCCCTCTGCCCCAACTGCTTGTACACACTCTCTCTCTCGCTCTTTAAAACAAATAAATAAATTTTAATTAACTAATTAATTAAATCCAACGGGACTCTTTCATGTCTCATCTTTCTCCAGTCATAGCTTTGAGGTCATTTAAAAATCAAGAAACTGAGTTAAAGTAATCAAAATTTTCCATCGACAAAAAGTTGACCAAACCTGCAGATAATCCTTCTTTACAAACTGTTTCAAAGGACCAGGAAAGTAGAGGGGAAACAAATTCTTTAATGTATTTTTGAGGCTATTTAGCCCACTACCAAAATCAGATGACAAGACAAAAAATAAAATTACAAACCAATCTTTCTTAGAAATACAGACATAAAAGTTTTAGTTTATATATTAACAAATCAAAGTTAAAATGTATTATAAAATATGTCATAACTTAGAGTTTATCCCATAATAGGGAAAACACCATTAAAAAATCTGTCAATACATTTACCATGTCAAGCACACAAGATGAAGAACCAAGCAGCACAACCAGCATTTGGGGAACACCTTGTAGTGGGAACAAGACCAGGAGCAGTGTATGGTTTTCCACTGCATGCGCAAGATAGAGAAGGATCAGATGTTAGGTCCTTGGGCTGTGGAAGTATCAGCCAGCCACACATCTGGTCCAGAGGCTGTGGATATAGGACATGGTGGGAGCTTGGGCTCCAGCCCTGACTTTCCACCTCCGCACTCCACCAAGATCGACTGCTCAACTACTAGCAAGTATCCATGGAGCTCTGCAGGAGGGAACTACTTCCCTAGGATGTGGATTAAGTCAGATTATTGATAGAGTCAGTAAGAAATACAGAATTACATCTATAAATGCAGGAAAAAATTCTACAAAATTCAATACTTATTTATGTTTCTAAAATAAAAGCTTACCAAATCAAGAATAGAAGGAAAATTCCTCAACCTAAGAAAGAACATGTATTTTAAAAACTTACCAGACAAAATAATTTCCTAATGGAACTTCAGAATCATTATCAGTGAAATCAAGAATGTGAAGGTCTACCATCACCCCTACACCACTGACATACTGACAGACCTAGTCAATGTAATAAAATATATGAAAGTATAACAATTAGAAAGGAAGAGAAAACTACCCTTATTTTAAGATAACATGATTATGTACACAGAAAATCCAAAAGAATGTATTAGAATATTTAGAACAAATAGGAAAACTCAGGAACATTACAGAATATCATCAACATATAAACATGCTATATAGCATTCCTATATATCAATAAACCAATTATAAAATATGATAGAATTAAAAAGCATACATATTAGCAACAAAAGATTAGAATCCAAATAACAAATCTAAAACTTAAAAAGTCTAAAACCTAATAAATCCAAAACCTATATGAATAAAATCATTAAGATTATTGAAGGACATTTTAAAAGATCTGAGTAAGTGGAGAGACCATGTTAATGAATCAAAAAATGAAATTAGGTCAACATTTCAGTTCTTTTCCTTATTAATTTGTAAGTTCAATGCAATTCCAATCAAAAATCCAACAGAACTCTGTAAAATTTTACAAGCTGATGTTAAAATTCATGTAAAGCACAAAGTACCAAGAATAAAAGTATTCTGAAGAAGTGTGCAGGGGTGAGGAGAGGAGGACTATTCTACAAGATGAGCCATGCAGGAACTAGTCTGATGCTTGCAGCTGGCTTCAGTGTTCTTGGAAGCCAGCCTGGTGCTTCCTGTAGGCCCTATACCATCTCACATTATACCACCTCAGACAAGGTCACTTGGAGACCATCATAAACTGAGTTAGAACAAAGCCACTGATAATTTTGCATAAATATAGACAGAAAAGGTCCCTGCACAACCCACAACATACCAAGCATGCCCATCTCTCACTAAAACAACTGACTTCTACTTTTTTAGTAAGTGCAGTTTTGTCCTCACTCTAGCCTGCTCTCCCTATAGATAATATTTACTGAGATGTCCAGTCATAGAATTGTCCCCACTTCTGGTAGTCACCCAGTCCAGAGTTACTCCCCTCTTGCTGAGGTCCTCTCCAGAATCATTCAAGAAAAGCCCACATTTTACAACATGTTTGTTTTTTCATGGTTTTACTGAGATGCCACATGGTTCCCTAACCTAAACTGAAACTAGTAATAAATCTAATTTGTTCGACTACAAGTACTTTCCTGGAGGTACTAGCTGGGGGATCCTGACAGAGAGAGCAAGGCTTAAATATTCTACAAATAGTATGTGGTTATAGCACCCAAATAAACTTGTAAGTCAATGGGACAAGATAGAGAGTTTAGAAACAGACCTACAAACTAAAAAAAAAAAACAAACACCTGAAAATTGACAGAATTGGTATTATACGTCAGTGGTAAAAAGCAGAATCTTTAAAAAAAAAAAAATACTAATGAGACTACGATTTTCCCACATAAAAAATATGGAATCTCCTATCACCATATACAAAAATAAATTTCAGATGGATTAATCTTAAAGTGAAAATTCCAAATAATAAAGAAAATTATAGCAGAATGTCTTTATGATTTGAAAAAGTATCAGGTCTTAAACTTGGCACAAAATGAAAGGAAAAGATTTGGCTACATTAAAACTTATAACTCTGCACAGCAAACGATATTAGGGTAAAAAGATAAGCTGCAGATTAGAAGGGATATTTGCAGCACTGTACAGCCAGTAAAGAAGTCATATTCAAGATATATATGAAGAACTTCTACAAATTGATTAGAAAAAGACGAATAACCCAACTGAAAAATAGTCAAAGTACATGAAGAGACAATTCACAAAAGATATAAATAAATACAAAAATATGCTCATCCTGAGTAATCAAAAGAATGCAAATTAAAATGATGAGATACCATTGGCAAAATGGTATCAGATTGGCCAAAAAAAATTTTTTTTAAGATTTTTTTTAAGTAATCTCCACACCCAACATGAGGCTTGAACTGAGAACCCCAAGATCAAGAGTTGCGTGCTCATCTGACTGAGATGTAATAACCATTCCAAACATTGGTAAGGCTGTGGAGTACACCACTGGTAGGAACATAATAAACAGGTACAGCCATTTGAGAGAACAATCTGGCATTATCTAGTAAAAGCTGAAAATAAGCATATCGTACAACTTACCCAGCAATTCCACTACTAGATTCTCAATAAATCTATACAAAACAAGATGGAGAGAGAGACAAACATGTGTGGGTAAGGAAGTAAGAGAGAGACTGCGAGAAAAAGAAAGAACGAGAGAGAGGAAATGACTCCTACTGGCTTTGGACATCTGCTTCCTTACTGCACACCTATATTTCCTGCCCTCTGTCACCCTATAATAAATTCCCCCTTTAGACATAAATTCATCAGAATTGGCTTATATAGTTTTTGTCACCAAATGACAACTCCTAGATAACCTGAGTCAAAAAGGAAGTCAAATTTTAAAATAGAGCAAAAGGAGTTCGAGAGATAAATAAAACACAATCAAGGAGAGTTTACTTCCACCTTAAACATTTGTCAAGGCAGTCTCCCAAACAAAGACAGCTTGTCCGAAGAGGGATTCTTTTGGATAAAATGTCCTACAACTCACCGAATCCAGATTGATAGCTTCACTGAACTTCACTTGGTCACCCCAGGAATGGACAAGTCACTTCACCATTAAGGCTTCTATTTCTTCATTTCTAAAATGAGATTTAATTAAATGATCTCAAAGTTTTCTTTCAATTCTGAAATTCCGTAAGCAATCCCAAAATTAAGACTGTATATAGAGTAGGTTTGTAAGCTCTACAGTGAGAATCAGAACGAACTCCTGCTAAACCCACAAAACCCAACTGCTGTGGAACCTTGAGGTTGACGCTATAAGTCATGAAAGACAACAGAATGTCTAAAGTAGAAGCTCAGCTGAGACGTGGGAGCTCAATCCAGCAGAAGTGTGGCTTTAAGACTTCAGAGCCTTAAAAGTATTTGCTAGTATAAAGTTCCCAAGTTAAGGGGTACCCTGATGGCTCAGTTGGTTAAGCATTGGGCTCTTGATTATGGCTCAGTCATGATCTTAGGGTCATGAGATGCAGCCCCACATCAGGCTCAGCTCTCAGCAGGGAGTCTGTTTGGGATTCTGTCTCTCTCTCCCTCTTCCACCGCCCCTCCGCGTGCTCACACTCTTGCACTCTCTAAGAAATAAAAATAAATTAAAAAAAAATAAAGTTCTCAAGTTAAAAATGTTCTCCAGTTATATGTTTACAGAGGTTTTCAGTCTTTTGTTTTTTAAGATTTTATTTATTTATTTGACAGACAAAGATCAAAAGTAGGCAGAGAGGCAGGCAGGGGGTAGGGGAGGCAGGATCCCCACTGAGCAGAGAGCCTGATATGGGTCTCTATCCCAGGACCCGGAGATCATAACCCCAGCCAAAGGCAGAGGCTTTAACCCACTGAGCCACCCGGGTGCCCCCAGAGGCTTTCAGTCTTTATGAAGCCTGCATGTGTGTGCCTCCTTAGAGAGCCCCAGCTGGGTCTTAACCACCAATAAAAATTGGGAAATGGAAATACAAAAGGAGGCAAATTACACTGTGTGGAGAAGTAACTAGTGTATATAAATTATATACATGTAATTTATAACATGTAATTATATTTTATAATTATATATGGGTTGAAATAGATTTAAACCACACATATAACTTTTAAATTATATATATGATTTATAGCATACATTATATATAATTATATGTACTATACGTTACATATGCATTATATGTAATTATATGTTTACATATATAAATTTAATAATTATATAGTTACATAAAACATGTAACTATATAATTTATATATTTATTTGATGTCAGTATATATTTATAATTTAAATGGAACTATAATATATAATTTACGTATAATATGTATGTATATAAATTTAAAACAATTTATCTTCAAATTCCAAATGCTTAAGGCTCATCACAAGATTGCTTAGCAGGGGCACCTGGGAGGCTCAGTGGGTTAAGCCTCTGCCTTCAGCTCAGGTCATGATCCTGGGGTCCTGGGATTGAGCCCCACATCGGGCTCTCTGCTCATCAGGGAGCCTGCTTCCCTTCCTCTCTCTCTGCCTCTCTGCCTACTTGTGATCTCTCTCTGTCAAATAAATAAATAAAAATCTTTAAAAAAAAAAAAAAGATTGCTTAGCATTTAAGAAATCCAAACTTAAAAAAAATTGAGATGATTTTAGGTTTATTCTTTCTTGTTAAGGCCTGCAGTTCAAGTAAAGCCAAAATCAGTTTGGGCTGGAGCATATTTGCTTTATTTTCCAGTTGCTCAAACACAGAATATTAGACGTGATCAAATAATGTAGAATGAAGCCTTGAAATATTTGAATTGAAAAGGGACTCTTCGATGTGTGCACGTCTGAGGTCCAGCACAATTCTGTGACTTGCTTACATTTACACAGCCAACAAGTGGCAGAACCATGACTAGAAACCAGGCTTCCTTCTTCATCGCAGGTCTGCCCTGGGCTTGCCTCCCTCTGCTGAAGCCACATCTGCACTGGAATCATGAACAACCTAGAGAACCCCTTATATATTCTATATATATATATATATATATATATAGAATATATAAGGTCCCTTATATATTCAAACCTTCAGTCTTCTCCTTGCAAGCGTCCGTGCCTGTTCCCTTTCTCTGGCATATGTCATCCTCCCAGCCTTGCCAACTCCTCTTTCCATAAATCACCACAAGTCCAACAGTCTCCCCACCTCTAGATTTTCCAAACCAGTCAAAATTCCCCCAAAGCTCTGACATCCCATAAGAGAAATGCCCAATTTTATTTTGTTAATAGAAACATTAGGAAAACGTCTGCCATGTATTTCCACTAACATATCATAAAAGTTATTTTAACACTGAAAACATAAAGAGTGTACACCTGAAAGAAATGAATTTTATTACATATAAAGTACACCTCAACAGAGGCATATAGGTATGCTCTTAAAATGTAGGTACGCTGAACTGGGAATTTAAACAATTAGAGGAGCACCCAGGTGGCTCTGTTGGTTAAGTGTTGGACTTTGGCTCAGGACGTGATCCTGGGGGTTCTAGGATCGAAACCCACATTGGGCTCCCTGCTCCACGAGGAGTTTGTTTGCCCTTCTGCCCCTCCCTTCCGCTCACGCTCTCGCTCTCTCTCTGAAATAAATAAAATCTTTCAAAAAATTTAGAAATTGAATATATTTAGCTTTGGTCTCCCTGCCCCCATGTCATTTTGCCACAGATGAGGGAAAACACCATCACAAACAAGAAGAGTTTGGGAAAACGACTGCTTCAGACTCTTCCTGGACAATGTCTTCTGCATCCTTCTTGTCCATCCACACGACCTTTATCCATCCAGGCTTTCATCACTTCTTTTCTGGACTACTGCAGTATATTCCTGCCTACTCTTTCTGTGTCACATCCTCTTCTCTGGACCCTCCTTTCATGTGGTATCAGAATGAGCGTCCTAAAGCACAGCCCTGATCATGCCCTACAGCTGTCAGGAATAAAGCCTTGGCACCCTCACCCACAATCACACCCACCCTATCTTCTTGTTCACCATTTTGCACCCCGTGGACTCAACACTCAGGATATTTATTTTATTTTTTTAAGATTTTATTTTTTCATTTGACAGAGAGCAAGAAAGGGGAATACAAGCAGGGAAAGTGGGAGAGAGAGAAGCAGACTCCCCGCTGAGCAGGGAGCCCAGCGTGGGGTTCGATTATGACCTAAGCCAAAGGCAGATGCTTAACACATAAGCCACCCAGGCACCCCTCAGGCTATTTCTAACTGCATTCTTTTCCTTACACACTTTTTAAAAAATTTTATTTTTAAATAATTTCTACACCCAACATGGGGCTCTAACTCAAAACCCCGAGAACAAGAATTGCAAGCTCCACTTGACTAGCCAGTCAGGTTTCCCTCCTTGCATACTTTCATTCACACTATTTCCCACATCTTAAACAAAATTTCCCCAATCTACATTTTGAAATATTGCACACTCTTCAAAGAATACTCAAGTGCCACTTATGTCTGCAAGACTTGATAATTCACCTCTGTGCCCTCTAAATTCATCTTCCTCTGTCTAGTACCTAATGTATCATGTCCTATGATGAATCTGTCATATTATAGTAGAGGTTAGGCTATCATCAGTTTCTATACTGTGTATATTTAATTATTAAATAGATAATTTCTTCTCAACAGGTGAGTTTATATCCTACTTCCCTTGAAAAACAGAAGCCATGAAATAACTACCCCCAATGTTTGCCAACACACATACTAAAGTCCGGTATATGTTTACATATCATGCGCTCTTCTTCCTTCCCAAAGCTTTTTCCTGAATGCTCTGAATCCCACTCTCCTGTTCCCGACAAGAGCTTCCCTTCGTCAATTACCTCCTCTTTCTTCTAAATGTTTAACCTCTTCCTTGTTGCTCAGTAGCTCTACTTCTCAGTAGTTCAGGGAACACCAGTTAGAAATATTTGCATAAGAATGCCTGGGTAGTTCAGTCATTAAGTGTCTGCCTTCAGCTCAGGTCATGATTTTAGGTCTTGGGATTGAGCCCCACATCCGGCTCCTTGCTCATTAGGGAGCCTGCTTCTCCCTCTGCCTCTGCCTGCAGCTCCCCTTGCTTGCTCTATCTCTGTCAAATAAATAAACACAATCTTTAAAAAAAAAAAAAAAGAAAGAAATATTTGCATAAACTATTCTTAAGCCAAAATAGTTGTGCTGATAGACCCCCTAGAGACCCTGAACAGAGCACCTACATCTATAAAGGCAAGTGAAACGAATTATGAACACACATTATCCAGGCAAGAGAGAATTCTATTTAGCCACCCATCCATCAGCGAAATAAAGAACACTGAAAGCCAATGCCAGAACCACCACCATCCTTACTTTTGCTTTCCCTTGAGATATTCCTGATCAACAAACACCTGCAAATTCTACCTGGTCAAGGCAAAAAGTGTACACCTGAGGGGGCCCAAGACTTATTTCCTGGGAAAGCCACTTGGATTTCTTCTTATCTGGTATTAATTTTCTTTTTTTCTTTTTTTTTTAAGATTTTATTTATTTATTTGACAGACAGAGATCACAAGTAGGCAGAGAGGCAGGCAGAGAGAGAGGAGGAAGCAGGCTCCCCGCTGAGCAGGACCCTGGGATCCTGACCTGAGCCCAAGGCAGAGGCTTTAACCCATTGAGCCACTCAGGCGCCCCTCGTATTAATTTTCTAAGGGTCCATGGCCTCAACATGTCAACATAAATTCATAGAATTCATAGATAGATAAATTCATAGGATTATGGCTTATAATTTTTGTGTATTATCTATCCTCACCAAAAGACTATAAATCACTTGATTGTAAACCCAAGAACAAGGATTATGTCTATCTTGTTTCTCATTATGGTCTCAATACCCAGCACAAGGAAGGCACTCAAAAAAGTGTAGAATGAGTGGGACTATAATAAATCAAGGCCAAGATTGCAGTAATTTAGGGTAGGAAGCTTTGCAAAACAATCTGAAGATATTATTTAAACTACACAATCCTAAACAGTCTCCCTTAACTGTCAAAGAAAAACCAGCATTGGACAGTCATTATAGCCATAGAAACAGATTTTGTTCAAGACTACTTCAATATGAGAAGAGACTTCAGTACAGAATGGGGCTCAGCTTCTAATATAGCACGGGCAAGTAAGAATTTGTAGCCAAGAAGTGGATGGGAAATTACTAATGGGAAACATCAGGGGTCAGGGAAATTCAAGATAAACCAACCTGACAGGATCTTTGCTAAAGACAGGTCAGAGTCCCTAGACATCACCTGGGGGATGGGGGAAGATGAGAAGGATGTGAGACTCTTGATAAACTGATTTATCAGGATTCGTGCTAAAACTGGATTTTATAAGGAAGTACACAGATAGTTCCAGAAGGAGGTTCAAGAGCCTGACTCAAGTCTGGTCAGAATCTTTGTCAATAACCAGAATCCAATGTACCATTATCAGGTTTGGGAAGGGTGTGTGGGTACCTAGATATAGCATGTGTCCCTCACAGGCCTCCAGAGTCTAGCAAAGAGTAAGGGGTGAAACATCAGCAATTACTGTAGGAAGGGCAGCGGTTACGTTTAGTTGACAAAAGTCCTCTAGTAACTTTCATCTATCACCTCTAGACCCTGCGAGAACCAGTGCTCTAGAAACACCATTCCTGTGCCTGTAACATTCACCAGATCTTTAGATGTAGATACTTGTCAACTCTCAGACCCTGATCCTTCAGCTAATCTCAGAAGACCTTTGGGGCTCATACATGGGTGACTGCACAGGGATAACTACTTCTCTTCCTAAAAGTCTTAAAATACTTAACATTCTCATCCTCTACCACAGAGACATTGAGTCATTAAACATAAGAAGGCACTCTATTTGAAGAGGAGATCTGGGGGCGCCTTGGTGGTTCAGTGGGTTGAGCAGCTATCTTTGGATTGGGTCGTGGTCTCAGGGTTCTGGGATGGAGCCCAGTGTCAGGCTTCTTGCTGAGCGGGGAGCCTGCTTCTCTTCCTCCTGCTCCCTCTGTGCTGTCTCCCTGTCTCCCAAATAAATAAAATCTTTAAGGAAAAAAAATAAAATAAAAAGGAGGCCTAGTGCTGACAAAATGAGAAGGAAAAGTTGCTTCTACCAAGACACTTCAGATTAAATGTTGCCATCATTAGTACAGAATATCATTACCACCATGAACTTAAAACCTGGATCCCCAGACCAAATTTTGTAAAAAGCCTTTTCATACCCAGCCCACAGATTCCTCATTACCAATTCCCTCTAAGTCCATACCTTTAGTCAAATGAAACAAGAAAGCATGGGGTGACATTGAAGTAGGGGTGACAGAGTTAAAGAAGTTTGGAGCAGAATTCTTATTCCTGTCTTAGAATCACAAAGTCCTCCAGCATCTCTGCCTTTTGAGGAAATATTCCAGGCTACAATAGGAAGCACTACTCAGTATTACCTTCAGGGTCCTGCCTGTACGTTAATCAATGATTAAAGCCGTTTCCTGGTCTTATTTATTTAGGACTGACATTTAGGACTCACCAAAATGACTCACCATGTCATTCACTGACATGAATGAAAACAGTTAAGGGACTCAAGAAGAAGATCGGGATTTTAACTTAAGTATTTTCTGGAAAAGTAGCAGACAACAAAACCATTAAAGAACTCCAACAGGTTTTCAGGATTAAAATGTAACACGTTTCAATCACAACCAAGCCTCTCAAAGAGGAATTCAAATAGAAATGTGACCCCCCCCCCACAAAATACATCAGCACCCTAGTGAGCTAATTTCTATTAAAGAAAGAAGTGCTTTCTGGGGAATTTGGGAGTCCAAACAATCTGTTCAATTGCCCAGAGTGATATGGAAGCAAAGACAAATAAATTTTGGGAGTCAGAAGGATTAGAGCTGACAACAGGATTTAGGATTATGTGACCTGACCAAGAGGATTTCCATCATCTCTCTTGACCTCTGCTTCCTTCTCTGGAAAATGGTAATAGTATCTATCTTTGAAGATTATTGAAGGAACTATGAGAATACTGCAAATAGCATTTAAGAATTAATATATTTTCTATCAGCTTTATCTGTCTCCCCAGGAAGCAGGGGAGGGACTTTCTTTTTTAATACTAATATTATGTAGTTGCCTCTTGAGTTTGCACTGGGAAACCATAAACATCTGTTTGTCTCTTCTGTTTCATCTGTTTGTCTGCTTCTTACATGTTATTTATTCTGGTTTAAGCCCTTAGAAATGTCACCTCAGGTAAACACTCAAACATTTAAAGGCTACTAACCTTTACATTTAAGATTTTTTTATTTCTTGAGTTGAATCTACCACCTATCAATTTTCATTTGTTCCCCTCGAAACTAAAATGACATTTTTCCTTTGAACAGGTTATTTTTCCAAGATTAGATACATATGTATATTTTTTAAAGATTTTATTTATTTATTTGACAGAAAGGGATCGAACACAAGCAGGAGGAGAGGCAGAGGGAGAGGGAGAAGCAAGCTCTCCAATGAGTAGGGAGTTGGCTGCAGGGCTCGATCCCAGAACCTTGGGATCCTGACCTGAGCCAAACGCAGTTGCTGAACAGACTGAGCCCCCCAGGTGCCCCATGTAAGATTATATATTAAGTAGTGGGAAAGAGTGGGTCTCCCACACTTAAAACACCTAATGCAGCTATTTCCCTTCCTTTGGACAAAAAACAAGCCCCCAAAGAATCCATTTTTTATCAATGAATATTTTCTAAAAGAGGAGTAGCCAAAACAAAAATCCCAATTTTTTAAACTGGTTTTAATGGAGCTAACATCTGAAAAAAATTTAAATTTTATTGTTCTCACTGTGAAAATTAAGGAGTCTACTAAAGGTTTTAATAAGCACTATCCCATCAGCTTAATTCAAACCATCTCCAGTTAACTAACACACACACACACACACACACCACTGCAATCAAAGAAAAACAGTGCACCAATGCTTGTGTGGCAAACTCCCAATTAATGATGAAAACTCCTTAGAGCCAAGGTGTTGTCCTCCCAATAGACTTTTAAATACTTCTCTTTGAAAACAAGAGCATGATTAATTCCATCATTCTTACTCAAATTACTTATGACATAAAAACAACACAGTATGAGCAATTATTAAAAACACTTTATTATGTATAATTTGTACATGCTGCAATTTGTGTCATTTGGGGTCATCTTCCAGGTTGTGATGTCATTCACCAAGATAAACTAAATCTAATTTTCTTCCTGCCACATCACATACAAAAATACAATTTTCAAAGCGAAGTTCCCCTTCTTTACCGGAAGATACAAGATACGTAGGAGTGTGTCAGATGAATAAGAAAAGAATACTTTGCACATGTATCAACACCATACAAGGCATTATCCTTCACACAGTAACGTCTAATGTGTTCTTTTTTTGGGGAACAGCAGGAAAAGTGCCCCTTAACCCTCAGAGGGAAATGCGAACTTTGTTGCTAAAGGCAAACTCCAGGGGTGAGGGTGTGGTCCTCGCAGGGGAAATTGGGGTGGTGGGGATTTAGGGAGGCGGGAGGACACCTCACAAGCACTTCAAAAGGAAAGAATTGCAGGTGGTTCCTCGGGGACAGTCGCACAGCTTCCCAATCCTCGCTCCTTTTCGCACGGCGCACCGCTCCCCAGCGTGGCACTGAAAACAACACAATGTGTGGTCTTTCCACATAAGCAAACCCAGCTCCCAATAGGCACAAGTCCCCATCAACACAATGTCTGCCTCTTGGGAGAGATCGATGGAACCTGTCACCATCAACAGAGCTCTAAGTATGGTCAGACCTGAAACACAGAGAGCCTTAAAATTTCAGTGAGAGAACATTAAAAAAAAAATTAATTATTGAACCCCTCCTACTTCATTCCACCTTTTATTTGGGGGGAGGAGTTACATTTTCTAGCTCCCTTAGCTGTTTATCAAAAAGAAAAATAATCAATCAGACATTTTTCTAAGAAATAAACAAATAGAACTGTATTTTCTCACAGCCTCTGCTCCCTGCTTTCAGCCTTCTCATCCCAAGAAGTGTGTGTGTGTGTGTGTGTGTGTGTAGTGTGCACAAGTGTAATTCCCCAAAGAAAGTGACAAGTGGGGAATCAAGAATTTTAACCTTAAAACATAGATCAGGAAAACTAGCAGTGTTCCAGACGGCAAGAAGAAAATTGGGGGAAGAAGAACTGAGTAGATTTAAGGGCTTTTCCAATTCAGAGAATTTTTCATGAGATTAAAAAAACCTCATCTTCAAGAAACACTCCTTTTCATACAGACCCAAGAGCTGGTTCCTGGCACTAGCTGTTGGATCTTCTGAAATGGCCACTCTACTCTTTGCCCTTAGAAACCAAGGGGCATGGTTTGGCAGTGAAAAACAAAAGGGAGATAACAGATTTCTATAAAACCAATACCTGATTTAGCCAAGTCCTAGGGAAGAAGGTCAATGTATAAGACTCAAGGTGATACATTTTCTCTTGGAAAAACATGGGGAGGGGATGACCCCCAAGCCTTACCATGGGGACTTGGCCATACTTCTTCTCATAGATCGGAATACTTTTAGTCTTGAGCTTCTTCAGGACTTCCTGTAGCGCTTCGATCTGCAACACACCGCCCCGGAGCCGAAGTTGCTGCA
Source organism: Lontra canadensis (assembly GCF_010015895.1). Lineage (NCBI taxonomy): Eukaryota > Metazoa > Chordata > Mammalia > Carnivora > Mustelidae > Lontra > Lontra canadensis. The sequence continues at coordinate 40,005,972 of NW_022630998.1, forward strand.
TTGGCTGCGAGCCCAGACCAGGGGCTCATTCCCAGCCCTAGCTATAAGAGCCCTAGGAACCAAAAACACTACGACCCGGGATTTCAGGGACAGAAAGGGACGTTTGAGGGGTATTAACGTAGCAAGCACTGTCTCACATACTGACTGCAAGTCCCTTAGTCACTGAGGCTCCTGTTGCTCTGAGGGCCCGGGACAAGGGATTCACTATACAGACTGGCTGAAGCAGTGCGCGCCAGACGGTTTCGGATGGAAGCCGGGCTTTATGTTCATCTCCCTGCATCCCGACTCTGGCAATGGGGATGGGGAAGGAGGGAAAGAAGACGGACGAGTACAAAGGAAGTGGCCGGGCGGCAGCCAAGGGGGGTCCGGGAGTTACCCACCAGCTCCTTCTCGTGAGAGGCATCCTCCACGGCAGAGTAGATGTCCAGCGCTCGGGGCTGGAGCTCAGCTTCCTCCTGGGCACGGGCACCGAGCAGAGGTAGCAGCAAAAACAGGGCGGCACCCAAGAGGGTCAGCGGACGAAGACGGGGGCTCTCCATGGTGCTGAAAGTCGGTGCTGCGGTGGCACCCCACGCTCCCGCCTTTTATAGAGAGCCGGAGCCCAAGTACAGGCAAGAGGGAGGGGGCGACGAAGGAAGTGGGTGTGGAGGAGGGTCCAGGTCAACCGTCTGTAGGCAGTGCTCCGCCACCGCTTGACATCAGTGCCCGCTGGACACCAGGCGTCCGCGAACGAAGCTCTGCGCACAGAGCTAGAGTACAGAGAACAGGTACCCTGCTCCCCAAGTGCTGTCAGCCCCGCGGCAAGAGACGCTCCCCTAGGGGCCTGAGCTGAAACGGAGGGGCGACAGCTGAGGGATGGAGGAGGAGGAGGGGGCAAGGAAATGGAAAATGCCTTCGAGCCAAGGCACAGGCAATAGAGTCGCTCCCCATCCCCTAGCAGCAGCAGCAGCAGCAACAGCAGCAACAGAAGCACCAGAAGCAACAGCAGCAAAGCAATCCACCTCACCAGCCTTGCCTTGCCTTTCACCCCAGCCCCGTATGTGGCAGCAAGTAGGAGGTGTTGCCTCCAGTTTGTCTGCTGAGCATTTTACTAGGCACTATGTGGGCTAGGGGAGGCAATCATAGTAAACATAACAAAGAGAAACCATGGCCTTCCCCAGGATGTGTTCTTCATGAAATCTATGTGGTAATGAGAAAAGAAGGAAAACAGACTAACTCCAATTCAGGGGTAGTGTAGGGAGCAGAGAGAGCCCCATTCTGATTCCAGTCCTGGCTCCACCACTTATAAGCTGTGTGACTCTGGGTAAAATAAATAACCTATTTGAGTGTCTCTGTCTCTCTGCCTCTCTCTCTTTCTCCCTCTCTCTCTCTCTCTCTCTCTTTTGTAACACTGTTATTTATTTTATTTTTTTAAGATTTTATTTATTTATTTATTTGACAGAGATCACAAGTAGGCAGAGAGGCAGGCGGGGGGTGGGGGAAGCACGCTCTCTGCTGAGCAGAGAGCCCAATGCGGGACTCAATCCCAGGACCCTGAGATCATGACCTGAGCCAAAGGCAGAGACTTATACCAGTGAGCCACCCAGGTCCCCCTAAAATTGGTATTTAAAAAATGCACCTCACAAGTTCTCACAAGAAGGGAAGGAGATTTGATATGTAAAACTTCTGGCCTGGAGCACAATAAACACTAAGCCTCCCTGCCTCTCCTTGTTGAATTGTGATACTGCCCAGGTATGTGGCTGTGTGCACTATCTCAATTGTTCCTTAGAGCAAATTTGCTATCCTTGGATGCTCTGTAACCTACCACCCACTCCTGATATCCAAGAAGCCTGTCTAGAAAGAAAGCAAAGGGAGTGAAAAATCCAAGTCCTTGATTATGGAAAAATCTCTAGAGATCAGAAGGCACAGATGAGCCAAGTCCTCAGTGACTTGGGAAGACTGTTTTCTTTAAAAAGTGAGGGTCCTGGAGATTCACAGACCTGTACCCCTGGGGGAAAAAAAATATATATATATATATGTTTATAAAAAATAAAATTATAAAAAAAGAAAAAAAAAAAGTGAGGGTCCTTAACAGCTTGAATGAAAACCAAAGTTCCTGTAGGAGAAGTGTTGTTTTCCCTACTTAGACATAGAAGCTTGTCTTAATTGCCTGCCCACCTGGCTTCTTTCACCATACCTTCTTTGTTTCAACCCCTTCTAACCCCATTCACTTTTCTCCATCCCCATTACTACCACCCCAGTTCTGGACAGTTGCCCCAACCTACATCTTGCCTACCCCCAGTTCCATCCCATCTTCTCTTGCCTTCCTCTAATCCATAATTCGTGACCAGGCAGAGTGTTTTTAACCCTTAAAATACACTGAGGGCTTCCCACCTTACTAAGTACTGAATCTAAATTCCTCATCCTGACTTACAAAGTACTACATTACCTGTACCTCTTTCCATTTTCATGTCCTACCATTCTGCCTTAGGCCCTCCACTCTAACCTCGGGGGCCTTCTTCTTGGTCCTCTAACAGGTCAAGTTCATTCCCACTTTGAGGTTGCCCTTACCTTACCTAGAAAGGTCACCCTACATTTCTAAATAGTTGACTGCTCCTTATCATTTAAATGTCAGTTTAAATGTCCTTGACCACCCAATCTAAAGTATCTACCAATTTATTATCCCACAGATTTATTCCTTGGCAGGTGATACAAGTCACTGGAATAGTTAATATATAACTTCTGTCTGCTTATTTCATTTGTCAAGTATTTAATTGTTACTCAAATGCATACTGGAAAGCAGTTCAAGAAGTAATTACCTGATGAGTAACACACATATTATGCATATTAACAGCATCAAAATATTTCTTCCTTAAGATCAGTCTAACTTTAAAATTAATCCAATACCTCCCTCAGGTCTGCCTTTTACACATTCCTTTAGATTCTATACAGTAAAACTCCAGTGGCTGCACATTTTACTGTTTAAACCTTTCAGAGACATATTGGCACTCATTGTAAAAATGATCCCCAGCAATAAAAGCATTCTAAACTTCAGAAGGAAAATAGCCCTAATAAGGTTTTAGTCCATCCTTCTGCAGAGATGGAATTATTCCCAATGCAATAATTTCTCTCATATTGTGTTCTATCCAGACACAAGCAATAACTTTCTTTTTGTGCTTCTTCTATTGAAAAATACTCAAAAATTCAAATTCTGCTGATGTTAGGTTGGTGCTCATCTTCATGTAAGGAGGATACTACATTTAGTTGATGGGTTTGGAAAATGACCCCAATCCTGTGAAGCAAGCCAGAGGTATCTTGGTCATTTAGATATCACCATGCTTTTTTCATCTCTGAACAGAATTATTTAATAAACTGTCTTTAGGAAGCATGTGATTTGGTAAGATGTAGGCAATTTTCTTCCTGAGACAATTTATATAAGTTAAAACAAGGGAGAGCACAAAAGTGTGAGATGTCCTACGGTTCATACATCATGCACTATTAGGAGAATTTCTATATTCTTGCTAATTTATAATGAGTCCATTAGGAAAAAAAAAAAAAAAAACCTTTGATGCCCCCAAGCAAGAAAAGTTTGTAATTGGAGCTAGTTACTATTTCTCATCACAGATATAGAAAAAGGAAGCAGATCATCTCACAAAATAGAAGCAGTGACCAGTTTGTATCCACGGAGATATACTGCAGACAAACTCTCTTAACCTCCTAAGATAAAATAGGCTACTAGTACTTTTCTCTCCCCCCTTCTTCAAATTTTGAGTCATTTCTTTTCCTGTATGGCTTAAAATAACACTTGGCCTTTTGGATTGTCTTATTGCTCAAATACCAAACTACTTTGTTATCCATTAAACCCCTTTCCATCCTTCTGCCAATCAAGTATTGTCTAACAGCAAAACTTCCTCAGTTTGGGCCAGGAAAACAAAAGCAAAAATAAACAACTGGGACTGCATCAAAATAAAAAGCTTCTGCATAGGAAAGGAAACAATCAACAAAACTAAAAGACAACCTACAGAATGTGAAAAGATATTTGCAAATGACATATCTGATAATGGTTAGGATCCAAAATATAAAAAGAAACAATACAACTCAACACCCAAAAAACAAATAACCCAACTTAAAAATGAGAAGACATAAACCAATATTTCTCCAAAGAAGTATAAATAGCCAACATATACATGAAAAGATGTTTATCATCACTCATGAGGGAAGTACAAATCAAAACCACAGTGAAATATCACCTCATACCTATCAGAATAGCTAAAATCAAAAATACAGGAAAAAACAAGTGTGAGCAAAGATGTGGAGAAAAGGAACACTCTTGCACAGTTGTTAGGAATGCAAACTGGTACAGCCACTATGCGAAACAGTATGGAGGCTCCTCAAAAAGTTAAAAATACTTTCCTTTTACTGACGTGGCTACAGCCATAAGCATGCTCAGGTTTAAGAGGCTTGCCTCCAGTGTCCTCCACTGTGGCAAAAAAGAAGGTCTGATTGGACCCCAATGAAATTACCAATGTCAATTCCCATCAGTAGATCTGGAAACTGATCAAGGACGGGCTGATCATCCAGAAGCCTATAACTAACCATTCCCAGACTCAAGTGCTGGAAAAACACTTTGGTCTGATGGAAGGCAGGCATATGGGCATCAGTAAGAGAAAAGGTACTGCCAAGGCTCAAATGTCTGAGAGGGTGACCTGGATGACGAGGATGAGAATTCTGTGCACCTGCTCAGGTAACAGCTTGAATCTAAGAAGACTGACGGCCAACTGTATCACAGCCTATACCTGAAAGTGAAGGGTAACCTGTTCAAAAACAAGCATATTTTCATCAAACACATCCATGAGCTGAGGCAGAGAAGGCACACAAGAAGCTTCTGGATGACCAGGCTGTATATAGTGGCCTCAGCAATTACACAGATCAGTTATTCAATAAAACAAACCTTTATCTGCCTCAAAAAAAAAAAAAAAAAGAAAAGAAAGAAAAATAGAATTACCATATGATCCAGTAATTTCACTACTGGATATTTACACAAAGAATACAAAAACACTAATCAAAAAGATACATGTAGGGGTGCCTGGGTTGCTCAATTGGTTGAGCATTTGCCTTTGGCTCAGGTCATGATCTCAGGGTCCTGGGATGGAGCCCCGCATCGGGCTCTCTGCTCAGTGGGGAGCCTGCTTCCCCCTCGCTCTCTCTGCCTGCCTCTCTGCCTACTTGTGATCTCTCTCTGTGTGTCAAATAAATAAATAAAATCTTTCAAAAAAAATGTATGTACCCGTGTTTGTTGCGGCGTCATTTACAATTGCTGAAAAATGGAAACAGCTCAAGTGTCTATCCGCAGATGAATGGATAGAGAAGATGTGATACACACACACAGTAGAATATCACTCAGCCATAAACAAAGAATGAAATCTTGCCATTTGTAACAACATGGATGGATCTAAAGAGTATAATGTTAAATGAAGTAGGTCAATCCGAGAAAGTCAAATACCTTATGATTTTACTTATATGTGGAATTTAAGAAGCAAAACAAACAAGCAAAAGAAAAAAAAAGGGATAAAACAAAAAACAGACTCTTAACTATAGAGAACAAACTGATAGTTACCAGAGGGGAGGTGTGTGGGTGGGGTGCCTAAAATAGGAAGGGGATTGAAAATATGCTTATGACGGTAAGCACTGAGTAACGCATGGAAGTGTTGAATCACTCCATTGTACACCGGCAACTAATATAATGCTGTATGTTAATTATACTAGAATTAAATTTTTCTAATTAAATTAAAATTTAATTTTGCTCCCTTTATTCTTTTTTTAAAGTATTTTATTTATTTATTTATTTGACAGAGAGAGAGAGATCACAAGTAGGTAGAGAGGCAGGCAGAGAGAGAGGGGGAAGCAGGCTCCCCACTAAGCAGAGAGCCCAATGCCGGGCTTGATCCCAGGACCCTGAGATCATGACCTGAGCCGAAGGCAGAGGCTTTAACCCACTGAGCCACCCAGGCGCCCCTGCTCCCTTTATTCTAACCAAACATCTTTATCACTAATTGGAAGAATATAATGTGCAAATAAAGGACACTTCGAGTTCATGCTCAACTGGGATGTGCTGGAGATATAGGAAAGACTACATGCTTTACAGACAGCCCATGAAGGAACAAAGCAGAGAAATTAGACAAAACTTTCCATTAATTTTTTAAAGATTTCAATTTTAAAACTTTCGATTTCAGGATGCCTGGGTGGGTCAGTCAATTAAGCACCTGACTCTTGATCTCAGCCCAAGTCTTGATCTCAGGATCAGGGGTTCAAGCCCCATGTTGGACTCCATGCAGGAATGGAGCCAACTTAGATAAAAAAACTTTCAATTTCAAAGCTTTCAATTTTTAAAAATTCTCAATATTCAATATGTTCATAGCACTGCTAAGTATTATGAGGACTGTGGAGATAAACAAGACACAGTTCTTGCCCTTGATATTTAGGTCTTATCATAGCTATAAAAATTCATAATATAACATCTCAGTGAGGTCAGGGTCCTAATAGATAGGGAAGCCCCAAGAAGTCAGAGATTAATTCCCACCAGAGAGAAAAAAAAGTCATGAAAAATAGTATATGAACTACAGTGTCTTAGAGGGAGGGTAGAATTTCAACAATAACAAACATCCCACTCTGGAATGTTGGGGGCAGATAGGCAATATATGCAAAGTCTCAGAAGCAAGGACATCTAGGGAAACTGAGTTGCCTGGGATGCTGGGGGTTAGGGTACATAGATAATGTAAAAGCTGGGTAAACAAGACCAAAAAGGAACAGTAGAGCAGAAAAGGGAAATTCAGAGCAGCAATAGATCATTCCAATGAACAAGAAGTAGAAGCACAGGTGAATCCAAAGAATTACATTTTCAAAATACTAACACTAAAAGCAAACTTTTTTACCTAAAAGGTCTAGCCTAATAAAAGTAGCCCATGTCAGATATAGGGAGGTATCAGTAATGAAAAGATACTTGCCCCAGGACAAAGAAATCTTTCTCTGGCTTCTTTTGCACAGCACACCCGCAGTGCAGCAGAAGGAACAGCACACCTAGCTCACACTTTCTATGCCACAGGTACCCCGTCGTCTCCTCTAACTTTTCTGGATCCAGAGCGCCTAAACTAAACTTGTAGGAAGTGTACATCAGTACTAAAGTAGCAGACTAGGATGCCTTAAGAGATGAACTATGTGACTTAACAGAGAGCAATGTGAATCCTTCAATGGCTGCTCATTGGCTACAATTTCAAGTTGACTTCTCCAGCATGGTGTCCAAGTTTCTCATAGTTTGATCTTGGCCCGTATTTCCAATTTCCTTTTCCTCCACTCCCAACCAGTCCTAGCAGATTATGTTCTATTTTATTTGATGGATATAGGATACTTACTTCTTACTTCTGTACTGAAGGAGAGGAGTAGAGTGGGTTATGCTACCATAACAAACAACTCCAAAATCTTGGTGACCTGAGAAAAAGCAGATGTACATCTCACTCATCCTACATGTGTATCAGGGTTAATGAAGTACTGCGTTCATTATGGCCACTCAGGGACCAAGAATGACAGAATATCACCAGGTCTGACATCGCTGGCTGTGTTCCAGAGAGGGAGGTGCCAAAAGAGCTCTAGAAAGTCTTGAACAAGCTATTAAAAGCTTTGGCCCGGAAGTGATATTTCACTGGTTTCCAACTCATTTGCCCGAAGAACTAGTAAAGCGGCTCAACCCAAGTAAAAGGGAGTGTAGTGTTACCGTGCGAGGAAGCCCTGACAACCATGTGCATTCTGAACATTCATACCTCTGCCTTTGTCCATGCCCTTCTCTATCCCTGCAACATCCTTCCGATGCCTTGAACATCTAAAAAGCTCATGTTTCGGGCACCTGGGTGGCTCAGTGAGTTAAAGCCTCTGCCTTCGGCTCGGATCATGATCTCAGGGTCCTGGGATCGAGCCCCGCATCGGGCTCTCTGCTCAGCGGGGAGCCTGCTTCCCCCTCTGTCTGCCTGCCTCCCTGCCTACTTGTGATCTCTGTCAAATAAATAAATAAAATCTTTAAAAAAATAAAATAAAAAGCTCATGTTTCAAGACCTATCTTATCTGTCTTATCAGACACCTTTTTCATCCACTGGCCATCGTACCACCAGGTTTATCTTGTCTTCATTTCCATAAACCTTTATACATGTACTTACTTACTAAAACACCCAACATGCAGTATATTATCATATGTCTATCTCACTAGCTAGACAAAGAAAGCCTTGATGGCAAAGAATACATGTAATCACCTTGGTACCCCCAGTATTTAGCATGGTACCCGACACACAGTAGAGAAGGAGAAAGTTAGGTGCTATGAAATGAAAGATAATACTCAAAGAGCAGTTCAATGACCTGCAAGCAGTTACACAATTTATTACAGAAGAGATTCATCGAGTAATTTAAAAGCACTGCCAATTTACTATCTAAAAGAACTATTATTTCCCTCTTATCAGGGAAAAAACATGCCTGAGAGTGATAAATTTGTTTCACATGTAGTTAATTTCAGATGTAAGATTTCTGGGGTCCAGACTCTGGCCTCTCTCAACATTTCCTCCAACAATTAAGGGTACTTCAGCTGCAAAATGACAATTTATGCCAAGGACAAAACTTGCTCTGTCACTAGGAAGAATGCTATTGTCTCCAGAGCCTTCTTATGGACTTCAGTGTTTTTCCCACATACTCCCTATGGAGCAATATGGAAAGAAAACTGGGATAGGATCAAATCCTAAAGAATCTTGGGAAATTTAAAACCTGTTTCTGATCAACAGTCTCCAGATCACAGACATGACTCCTGTGCTGGGCAGTGTTTGGTTTTGATGGCATCTAAGGTTACTTTTATAGTCATGATTCTGGGACTTTTCTATGCCTCCTTGAGAACTCATCGAAGTGAAATCTATTTCTCCTGACATAAACTATAACCTCAGGAGAAAAAGAATGCTATCTGGCATGATCCAAAGAGGCAGGGCCTAAGGGCAAAAGTATATTTTATGGGAAAAAGGATCCTGGACAAGTTCCTCCTTTATTCTTTAGGTAATCTGCAGCCCTGACATTTTTCTGCTGTGCATCAGCAGAAGTTTAACCTGGTTCGGGTTTTAACAAAAGAGCCATCATGTTGGCCTGGCTTACCAGCTAAGTGAGGCCCAACTTTTCTTGCTCTGCAAGCTAGATGTATTGACATTCAGATCTGAGCACTTCCCATCAAAGTGCCTCTATAAAGCCAGCCTGGTAAGGCCTCTGAGATGAATGGGCTAGGAATCATTCCTTAAGCTCCCCTCATATATTCGGAAAGCCCAGAGGGACTGTGGTTATTACTCAAGAAGGTGAGATTAATGTACAAATTTGAGAAGAGTGGAGCCCAGAGAATGGCAGGTTTGCCCAAGGTCATGTATCAAGCTTTCTTCTCCTCTTAACGGACTACAGGAAGACAGGTGTTTAGAAACCCAGTTTAACTTTATGAATGGGATTACAGACAACTGAAGCTCTTACATGTCTATATAGTAGAAGCTTAAAGATCTTAGGGAAGGAAATCTCATCAGAAGAGGGGTGCAGAGTGGGGGGGTGTCTTAAAGCTGCATTTGCCATAGAGACTTCATGATTTATGGGGATCTTAGGGAGAAAACAATGGAGATTATGGGAATACTTTTTAAAAAATCCTCAATTTTCCTTAGTGCCTAACACTACCTTCATTGTCTACCCTTCTCTAGGAAACATAGCTCTTCAATCACACTCTCCTCGTGAACAGGTTCTAGGGCCCCTACTCATCTGAGGCTGTGGTGTGTATCATCAGTCTGTGTCTCCTCCACCCCTGAACCACTGTGCGACGGTCTGTTATGTGTTACTCTTCACAAGCATTTAGTGGCCCTTCCTGGAGGAGGATTATACTTTGGACTCCTACAAAAGTATATCCTTTCTAACTTCTATGTGGCCATGTGACTCACTCTGACCAATGAGATACAAGCAGAAGTAGGAGGCACTGTTTTCATGGGGAAGCTTTAAAAACCAGTGCATACTTTGCCCTGCTTTCTTTTTCCCTCTTCCATGCTGATTGGCAATGTTCCACATAGAGCCAGCTCTGTCTATCTGTGTTATGGAAAGTTCTGGAGAGAAAAAAATGCTAAGCAGAGCTACAACCAGGCTTCAGGGACATACAGTGTGAGTGAGAAATTCTGTGGATTTAAACCAATGAGATTTTGGGGTCTTTTGTTACTGCAACATAATCTTTTTTTAGATTTTATTTATTTATTTTAATGTTTTTAAATTTAGCTTTATCTGGCCAACTCAAGTATATAGATTACCATACCCATCAACCCATCTTATAGATAGTACTAGCCATCTATGCTGCATAACACATTACCCCAATATTTAGTGGCTGAAGACATGTCTTTATTATCTCACCATTTCCGTGGGTCAAGAATCCAAGCACGGCTTAGCTAATCATCTCTTTCAGCAACTGCACAGGTTGTGGTCATAAGGTTTAACATGACTGGGGCTGCAGTCACCTCAAGGTTCAACGGAGGCAGAATCCTCCTCCAAGATAACTCAGTGGATATTGGCAAGATGTCAGAAGTGACCTCTCATACTTTTGCCATATTCTATTCCCTGGGTTCTGCCCATGCTAAAGGGCAGGAAATGACACAAGTCATGAATATCAGGGGGCAGGGATTAATGGGAACCTTATTAGAAACTATATTACAATGATTGTCAAAAAAAGTAAAATTAAATGAACCTGAGTTGAGCAAGAACCCAAGCTTGAGCGGTGAGACAAGAGAGAGAACTGCAGAATTTTATAACTGTGGCTCTGAAGCCCAGAAAGGTTAACTATCTTGCCAAGGATATGCAGTTAGCAATAAAACCAGAATGAAAATTCAGATCAGTGCTCTTTCCACCAGACAGTGGTAAGTGAAAATTAAATAGCAATACAAGACAAATTGCATTCAACTGACAAAGGAGCTAGGCCATCAGTTGTTAATTGAATTGTCACATAAATCATCCAGACAATGACCGAATTAAAAGTGCAGAAAGAGAAGCTCTTTAGGCTAGGGGCAATCAAAGGTAGGTCATAATAGGAGTTAGACTTTGAAGGGTAGGATTGTTTGAGCAGAAAAGAAGGGAAAAGTGTTTTTGACCAGTAAATGTCCAAACTGGGAGTTCTTCAGGGGAACCCTCGGGCATCACACAGAAATGCTGACGTCTCTACTCTTCTGTCTTCAATCTTTACTCATCAGGTGACAGATATTTTCCAAACAGACTATCTCTGGAACACTGTACGTCAGAGGTGAGGCCACATAGAGAGAACCTTCAATTTACCCTAAGGTAAGTTGTACCCAACCTGAGGAGAAAGGATCAGAATCAAATAGAAATGTTTGTTTGGGAAACTGCATATGCTTTATACCCCACCCCCAAAACCTGAGGCACCTGGATGTCTGTGGAGGAGGGCAGTGGAGCACAGGTAGCTTGAAAACGTCACCCCAACTGATTCTGATATAACCCCCTGGTTAGGAAGCAGAGCTATGGGGCTTTCTGCATCATCTGGTGAGGTCTGCGGAAACACTCTTTGCCCTACAAAGAACTCCAAAGCCAGGTCTTTTCAGGAGGCCAATACCCTCCCTCACAAAACACAAGCAGCTTGATAGGTGAGCCAGGATAGACTGATGTCCCCTTAATTAAGGGGTCATGAACACGCCCCAAGGAGCTTTCTAAGAGTACTTGATGGACAGAGATAAGCCCCCAAAATAGTAAATGTAATAGTAATTAAATCTTGATGAAAGACTCATTTTTGTCCACCTTGGACAGATACTGTGTTCCCCATTCTATAGGTGATAAAACTGATAATTTAATGAACTGGATCCAGGTCTGCAGACCAGTGGGAAGGAAGTTGGATGAGATCATTTACTTTATCAAGTTTATCACTGTTCCAGAAAACGAAGTGAGAAACAAGGGAGCAAAAGAGAAATTTTAAAAAAAATCTAAAAAATTTTTTCAAATATCATAAAAAGATATAAATGTCAAGATCCCCATGGTTCCCTGACAAACCATGTCATTTTTTATTGGAAACTGCAAATAGGTCAGGCTGAGTCCCCAAGTGCTAGCTTTGACTTTCCCAGTATGAATGGAACTCTGTCTCATGACACAGACCGTCAACTCTGGATGAAGGTCCTCCTATAGGCCCCACCAAAGATCTCCCAGTAAATCAAAGGGGCCTATAAGGGTACTCTGACTAGTGGAAGAACAAAGATCTCACCTTCGGCAGACACAAACCTACTATGCCTCACTGACATGGAGAGACCCTGACAAGGCACAGCTATTAGCATTTATAATGCTTTTTTGCCCAGATGCAAATGTCATTTTCTGCCATTTGCACTGCTGACCAGGGTGGCCCCAGAAGAAGGAACTGCTGATGGACACAGCCTTTGTCCAGTGTCCTGCAGGGAGGCTGGAATGGACTGTAACTGTAGCTTTGCCCATGGCAGCCGTCAGATACCCACAGAGACCAATCTCTCCCAGTGCTTGCAAATGAAATTTCTCCTCAGGGGATGAAAAAGTCTCCAAAAGAACCTGTCAAGTTTGTTTTATGGTTTTTATCATTATGTTTTCTTTCTAGAACAAGGGTGCACAGAAAAGAGCAGGTAGCCTCCAGATGCCATTACCTGTTTCCTAGGATTTCTTAAGATTTGCCATATGATAGTCTAGAGGTCCAAGCATTTCAAATACTTTGAAATAACGCTTTGTTCCTTTCTTGTCTATTTTCTTTCTCCAGGATTCTGCAAAAACACATCTTAGGTCCAGAGATGTGGACATAAATTTTCTAAAAGCCCAATTACACAGGTGTAAATCAGGACAAATGAAGGGGCTTCCCAAAAGGAGCTGAGAGACTGGAAGAAACCAATTTTGCATTCAAGACTTCATAAACCCTTTTCTCTGACCGAGACCCAAGGTGTGAGTGTCATTTATGTGGAAACCCTAAACAGAGTTTCTTAACTGGGCTGTAAATCAGAACCACCTTGGGAGCTTTTCAAACAATACCCAGCATCAGAGATTCTGATTCAATTGTCCTGGGGTGGCATCCAGGCAACAGTCCTTTCAAAGCCCCACAGGTGGAAGATGGAAGGTTCTCACTCTCCACAAGCAGTATGGCTGTCCTGGTGCCTACTGCACTGAACTGAGCATTTCTATCCGTTCCTTTATTCTAGCCTAGGGGTTGCAAACCCAACTATCAAGGGGGGCCAGCAAGTAAGGTAAGGCCCAGATACAAGGCAACAGACAGTGGCAGAACTTCTAGTTTTTCAAGAGGAGATAGAAGTTGGATTTTTACATGAAACTTCCTGATTTTAAAATGTGGACAGCTGATTTAAAATGGAATCCTCTGAATGTATGACAACAGCCTTGGTTTCCTCCCATAGTTTTTCCTACACTGGGTCCTCAGATGACCTAGGGATCTCTTTCCTTTTGGGATCAACCAGCAAAACTGAAGAAAGAAAGCACAACTGCAGAGCTTGAAAGCATGTCCTGGTAAACACTAGCCTCTTGTCAGTTGGCATCTATTGTCATTTATACATATTTATCTTTAATTGACAGGCTCACGTTGCAGGGAGGGCACAGGAAATCCCTGTAACTAAGACTGGTGACCCTGACCCTAAGAAGGTTCACTAGGCCTTAAACAAGAATGTGTCCCTAGGGGCGGGTGTGGGTTGGGGCGGTGCCTGGGTGACTCAATCGTTAAGTGTCTGCCTTCGGCTCAGATGGTGATCTCAGGGTTCTGGGATGGATCCCCACATCGGGCTCCCTGCTCAGCAGAGGGTCTGCTTCTCCCTCTGCCTGCTGCTCCCCTTGCTTGTGCTCGCTCTCTCTCTCTCAAATAAATTCTTTATTTTTGTGAAGACTATTTATTTATTAGAGAGAGAGAGCAAGAGAGAGAGGGAGAGAGAACACAAGCAAGGGGAACAGCAGGCAGAGGGAGAAGCAGACTCCCCACTGAGCAGGGAGCCCAATGTGGGGCTCAATCCCAGGAACCCGAGATCATGACCTGAGCCAAAGACAGATGCTTAACCAACTCAGCCACGTAGGCAGCCCTAAATAAAAGATTAAAAAAAAAAAAAAAAAAGTGCGCCACTGGGTCCAGGACTTCAGTGGAAACACAACAAAAATGAGAAAGGGAATAAGTGAACCCCCAAAAGATCATTGTTGAGCCATTTTGTTAAGATCAGCTATCAGAAGTTGGTGTATGGAAAAGAGCAAAGGCACTGAAGCCAGACACTTAGCTGCTCTACAGGTACAACCCCCTGTACCGGCAAAGCACACCATCTTCCAAGCCTCAGATTCTACATCCGTCAAGTGGACATAAAAATACCTTCCCTATAAATACGTCATGGAGGCTCCAAAAAAAAAAAATTAAAAATAAATCTACCCTATGATCCAGTAATTGCTCTACTGGGTATTTACCCGAAGAATACAAAAACACTAGTTCAAAAAGACATATGCACCCCTCTGTTTATTGCAGCCTTATGTACAATAGCCAAACTATGGAAGCAACCAAGGGTTCATCTATAAATGGCAAGATAAAGAAGATGGGGGGGGTTGTGTGTATGTACACACACATTATGGAATATTATTCAGCCTCATAAAAGAATGAAATCTTGCCATTTGCAACAAAACATGGATGGAGCTAAAAAGTAGAACACTAAGCTAAATAAGTCAGTCAGAGAAAGATAAATACTGTATGGTATCACTTATAATGTGGAATTTAAGAAACAAAAACAAAACAAGAAACAGACTCTCAACACTAGAGAACAAATGGAGGATTACCAGAGGGGAGGTGGGGGGGGGGGAACAGGTGAAACAGGTGATGTGGATTAAGAGTATACTTATCTTGGGGCACCTGGGTGGCTCAGTGGGTTAAGCCTCTGCCTTCGGCTCAGGTAAGGATCTCGGGTCCTGATATCGAGCCCCGAATCGGGCTCTCTGCTCGGTGGGGAGCCTGCTTCCCCCTCTCTCTCTGCCTGCCTCTCTGCCTACTTATGATCTCATTTTTAAATATAATTTTAAAAAATATTTTATTTACTTATTTGAGGTAGAGAGAGAGAGCATGAGCAGGGGGCAGAGGGAAAGGGAGAAGCAGTCTCCCCACTGAGCAAGGAGCCAGACATGGGACTCAATCCCAGGACCACAGGATCATGACCTGAGCCAAAGGCAGATGCTTAACTAGCTCAGTCACCCAGGCATCCCTGTATACAATTGTTGAATGACTATATTGTATACCTGAAACTAGTATAACATTGTACATTAAGTATACTGGAATTAAAATTTTAAATTTAGTTAAAGAAAGGAAAAAACCTTCCCCAAAGAGTTGCAATGGTGAGGCAGGATGAATCAGAAGGGCCCCAAACATGGAACACACTAAATTTCCAATCAGAGTGTGCTATGGTGAGTGCTGTGAAGTGTGTAAACCTGGCGATTCACAGACCTGTACCCCTGGGGATAAAAATATATTATATGTTTATTCAAAAAAAAAGAAAGAAAAGAAAAGACATCCGTTTTCATGCCTTGATAATCTAAATAAAGCATCTCCGAATTCCTGCTTTTGAAAAGTTCTTCCGAATAGATAATTTAATTCTAAAGTCCCTGTGTTTTTCTGCAACAGCCGCAAGCACACATTCATTCCACATGTCTGAACCCAGGTGGCAAATGCTTCCTTCCATCGGAGCTCTTTCTTCCTTCCGGCGTTTCGGCACATGGTCCCTGTCATCCTCTGAATTCTGCCCACCTTTCCACAATACTTCAGGTATTTCACAGCACTACTCTATCACTTGCCACTCAGCTCGTCATAATGTTGAAACACATGACAGAACGGTCTGCATATGTCCCCTGACACAGTTACCCTTGGGGAAGAGGCTACATGATATGTATCTTTTCATCTTCTTCAGATACAGTTATGTCACCCAGGAGACCAAAATGTCCCTCAAGGCACTTTCTCCCAGCCTCTTTCTGCCAAGCCCCATCTTGCCTCCAACACCTTCCGCCAGTTCTGAAATCACCTTTCCCATCTCGGTGGGCTTTGCCCTCTAAAAAGCAGCGACAGTCATGGCTCACCTTCCCCTACAACATCTGTCTATATTAAATTTAATTCCACACGCATGCAGGGACTTCTATCTCCAACCACTCCCCTGAGACTCTGAGGCGGAAGAGCTGAGCAATACACAATCCTTTGCCGGAGCTTCCCACAGTATTAAGGCTGTATATCAAGTTTGCTTGAAGGGATGACAGCCCATCCACCGCTAGGCAGCGGGGGTTTTTTTGTTTTTGTTTGTTTTGTTTGTTTTTTTTTTTTAATTTTGAGAGGAACCTTTTTTTTTTTTTAAGATTTTATTTATTTATTTGACAGACAGAGATCACAAGTAGGCAAAGAAGCAGGCAGAGAGAGAGGAGGAAGCAGGCTCCCCGCCGAGCAGTGAGCCCAATGCAGAGCTCGATCCCAGGACCCTGGGATCATGACCTGAGCCGAAGGTAGAGGCTTAACCCACTGAGCCACCCAGGCGCCCCTAGGCAGTGTTTTATTACTACTTCTCTGCTCTGCATCTTTTTACCAAGACATCCACCTGCGATTCTGATTCTCTGGCCCAGGAGTGGAACAGGTATGGCTATTAACTCATATAACTGATGATTTTATACAAAGAGTTTATGTCTACATGGATCTTGAAGGAGATTAGGATATGCTACCCCAAAATGTGCCACTCTGGCATAAAAATTATTCAGGTAAGACTTGGAGCTGAAAGCAACTGAGAATCAATAGATACAGGATATATCTGCTTAAAGCAAAGTACAAATTTCTCTTTGTGAAGGTTTCCCACCAGCCCCTCCTGTGTCACAAAGAGGAGCGTGACCCTAAACTTCAAAGATGGAGAGTCATCACCAACGTGAACCTGCAGAAACAAGCCTTAATAACATAGCCCTCACCTTCCAATAGCTTTGTCATATACTTCCTAGTTGCTTCCTCACAATTTATTGTCCCATGAAGCCCACACCCTCTTTCCTTTGGTAAGAAGGGTAGATAAACTCCTGAGCCTAAATGATTCTTTGAGTTTCACTTTTGTGTGAATTCCCATCCAGGTAAATATTCATAAAAATTGCGTGCCTTTTCTCCTGTTGATCAGTCTGTGGTCACAATTGCAGGCCCCCACTCACTGAACCTAAGAGAGTAAAGGGAAAAATTTTCCCCCCTCAGGATCTCTTCAAATCAGACATTCTCAGAGATGCTATACTAATACTCAAAACCTAAGGGCCAGGGGCACCTGGGTGGCTCAGTGGGTTAAGCTTCTGCCTTCAGCTCAGGTCATGATCTCAGAGTCCTGGGATCGAGCCCCACATCAGGCTCTCTGCTCAGCAGAGGACCTGCTTCCCCCTCCACCTCTGCCTGCCTGTCTACTTGTGATCTCTCTCTGTCAAATAAATAAATAAAATCTTTTAAAAAAAATGCCAATACAAAACTAAGAGCCAGCACCCCTTTCTTGAAAGGTTCACTGCAGTTTATCTAACCATAAACAATGATTGAACCTTACGCATGCAGGGTTGTTGACTGAGAATTGCCAACACTTATTTGCCCTTAAGCAATGACTATGCAGCTGGGAATGGGACAAGGGGACATCAAACTATGACAGTGAGTGTGAGATGAGCTTATAGGGGAGGAAAACACACAACTCCACACACTGGAACTCATAAGCTGGGCTTCTAACCCCCTTCAAGTCCCATTATCCAATATGGCAGCCACTTAAATCTTTTCTGCATATGAATTGAGTCTTCTTGTTCTCCTGCTTAGACCTCTGGAAGCCTTAACTTTGCACTCAGAATGATTCCTAATGCCCTTCATGGCCCCCAAGATCCAGGGGGACCTGGTCTTGCCACCCTCCCCATCCTCAGGTACTTGTTTTGTGAGCATCTGTTGGGCTGCAGACCTCCACTAATCTCATCTCATCTGCCCCCCTGGACCCCCACCTACTTCTCTGCATTTTCTTCTCATCTTCTAGATCTTTTGCTCTAAAGCCACCTCATGCAGTTCTTCTCCAGCCACTCAAAGTGACTGCCTGTTTTATCACAGAATTCCAGTTCTGTCCCAGCACTTACCACTATCTTGAAAGCAATTTGTTTCCTTGTTAGATGTTTATCTTACCCCTTAGACTGGAAACTCACTGAGGACAAGGATCTGAGCTGAGGAGAACAGCACCAGGCACAGAGTGCCCAGGGAATGAACAATTCTGAACAAGGAAGTGAATAAAAGTTCAGCCTTCTGGGCAGGGGCACCCCACCTGCCCCTTCCTCTGACATCCTGGGCTCGTGCTGTCTGCACCCAGCCACCCCTCCTCTGCTCAAAGCTCGGCAGATGCATGCACTCCCACAGACCCTGGCATGTCCATCGGAATTTCAGGACCAACCTCTATGCAGCTGCATTCCTGGTTCTCCTCCCTTCCCCAGGAAAGCCTTTGAGAAGCCTACTGGGCAAAAATACAAGTCCATTCCTCCCTCTCCCTCCTCACCCCTCCTCTCACACAAAACAACACACACACACAGAGCACATCTAGGGTTCCACAGGCAGAGACTCAAACTGCCTAAGAACACCTCCTGAGAGGGAGAATTTGGCTTTAAGATCTTAAATTCCTGGTCCTTCATGCCCAAGCTGGGTTTCCCAAGGGAGTCTATGCTGGGCCTTGGCTCTGGGCACCCGCCTAAACCCACAGCAGGTCAGGCTCAGGGATGGCCTTGCCGCTGCCACCCAGGACATCAGATGTCACCAGAATTCCCAACAGTGTCAGTGAGTGACTGTGGACTGTTGGGTGACATCATACATGACCCAGCACCAGACTTTCAATGTAGCACAGCACAGGCTTAATCATAAGATCCGGAAAATGCAGACTTCATGCCTCCAGAAGGAAATGGCTAAGGTCTCTTTTCCTAGGGATCAGACAGATTGAGCTGAAATGGGTGTTGATAAAACCCCCTGATTGCATCTCAAGGACCATTTCCCCAAACTAAGCCTGGGCCTTGCTGTCAGAGAGCTTATCCCTTTATAGCTGCATTCACTGGGGAAATTTCTGTTCTAAAATATATACCACTGGAGAAATGGAAAAAACCTTTTACAACTGCGTAGCGAAGAGGTAGGGGGTATGTGGGGATAGTAACCTAATTAATTTTTAGGAGAACAGAGAGCTGCTTATTCAACAGCAGTTCTGAAGAAAAGATGCATTAGTGCTCTTGGAGGGTATGTAATCTAATGGATGTGGACATCAGAGCCCAGCTACGGACACGAATAACAGAAGCTAACAGAGCCCTTCCTCGGGAACAGGCGCTGAGCAAAACTGCTGGTAGGCATTTCTCATTTAAAATGAGGGTCACTGGTGTGCCTGGGTGGCTCAGTCATTAGACATCTGCCTTCAGCTCAGGTCATGATCCCAGAGTCCTGGGATCAAGTCCCACATTGGGCTCCCAGCTCCATGGAGATCTGCTTCTCCCTCTGATCATCTCCCCTCTCATGTTCTCTCTCACTCTCTCTCTCTAATAAATAAAATCTTATAAGTAAATAAATAAAATGAGGGTCAGGAATTATTCTCCCATTTTTACATAAGGAAACTAAGGTTCAGAGAGGTTAAGTAGTCACACAGTTTGTGAATGGTGAATCTCAGCCCTTTGCCACATGGCTCTATCAGTTCTCTCCACCATCACTAGGCTTTTGAACTAGGGGATCGGTGAGAAATACAGGGAAGGTGATGAGCTTAAAATCCACTATCCATCATCCACTACCATGTGGTTTTCACCTGCCCGCCCCCCATCCAGGCTGCCTCAACACCAGCAGCCCTAGGCCGTTAGCTCTCAAGGTTGCTGCTTTGAACTAAGATTTGCAGGAGCAATGAGGGAAGTAAAGAGCAGGAAGGCAAAAGCCTCAAGACCCTCACGTGCTACCTGCTCACACTGCCCCCAAGCAACTCCCATCACACAGGAAACCAATGGCTTGGCTTGTAACATTAACAACACTCAGCGTTAGTCACCACATTTCACTGACTCTGAAAACAACATATTTTTAAAAAGCTGCTCTTGGGGCACCTAGGTGGCTCAGTGGGTTAAGCCTCTGCCTTTGGCTCAGGTTATGATCTCGGGGTCCCGGAATCGAGCCCCGCATCAGGCTCCCTGCTCAGCGGGGAGCCTGCTTCCCCCTCTCTCTGCCTGCCTCTCTGCCTACTTGTGATCTCTCTCTCTGTCAAATAAACAAATAAAATCTTTAAAAAAATAAATAAAAAGCTGCCTCTTTCAAAGCTCAACACACAGAACTGAATCACATGAGTGCCCTTGAGGTACAATCTAGCACAGGTTTCTTTTGTGATAGAATTAATAATGAATGGCTACCATTTCCCACTTACTATGTGTCAGATGCTTTGCATGGGCATTTGTCTTAAAACTTCTATCACAAGGGACACCTGGGTGGCTCAGTGGGGTTAAAGTCTCTGCCTTCAGCTCAGGTCATGATCCCAGGGTCCTGGGATCAAGCCCTGCATCGGGCTCTCTGCTCAGCAGGGAGCCTGCTTCCTCCTCTCTCTCTGCCTGCTTCTTTGCCTACTTGTGATCTCTGTCTGTCAAATAAATAAATATTTTTTTAAAAACTTCTATCACAAATAATGTACACTATGCCAATATTTTAATAGCTATTAACTTAATAGTTAATATCTTACTATGAATATACTATTCAAGTATTTTATTTACCCATTTTAAATTATTAGCAGAATTAACAATTTAATTCTTTGACTTTAAGCAATTACAGTTCAGAACAGGACCAAGCCCTACCAAGATTAATTCATTTAGTCCTCCTAACAATGCTATGTTATTATCTCATTTTTTGTTTTGAAGATAAGGAAACTGAGGCCCAGAGAGGTTAAGTAATTTGTTCAAGGTCACACAGCAAATAGGTAGTGGAGCTGAAATTTGGGCCCTAGCAATCTGATTTCGGAGTCCAAGCTCATGACTTTCGTGCTCTGCTGCTTCAAGTCCTCCATAATCCCAGTGGCTCTTGAGAGAGCAAATGATAACTGCACAAAATTAGTAATTGCAAAAAAAAAAAAAAGGATAAAAAGGATTAGCAGACTCCAGGAAGAGTCCACCCTTGTGGCAGAGTCAAAACCATATATAATTCATAAAAACATAACACTGCATTGAGATCAAAATAAATGATATGTGCTTAATATCACACATCATAGAGATACTAATTTTTTTAAGATAAAGTAAATACTTAGAAATGTTTACAAACCTTAGAAACCTTCCTATCTGTAAGTTGATAGTGCTGCCATTTATAAATCATCAGAAATTATTAATAATGGATGTTTGTGCAGGCTGTAACCAATCAGTAAACCCCACACGTAGATGAATCTTGGGAGAACATAATCGTGTGTGTGTGTGTGTGTGTGAGAGAGAGAGAGAGAGAGAGAGACAGACAGACAGACAGAGACAGAGACAGACAGAGACAGGGAGGCAGACAGATACACACACACACACACACACACACACACACACACACATAGGGAAGGGAGGGCACTAGGACAGACAGTGCCCGCAAGGTTTACTAAGGAGAGTAGGTCACTCAGGTGGGACACATAGTAGGTCTGTTGTCACACAGTTAAGCAAGTGGCAGAGCCAGGATTTGAAGCAGATCTGATCCAAAGCCTACATGCTTTCTGCCCACTACACTGCCTTTCTGAAAGAATGGGTGAGAAGGGATTTCAGTTATGTTTTCCTATAAAACCTTAAATTTAGGTTGAAAGCTATCTAATCAAGAAGGGATACACAGACCTAAGACCCATAAAGTATAATTTATCTGCCATTCTTTGTTTCATTTCTATCCTTCAGAAACTTTCTTTTCCTGGGATCTTTCATTTATTGTATTGATTATTATTTAAAAGATTTATTTATTTAACTGGTTGTTTTTAGTGTAAAATTCTGTGAGGTTTATTCTAAGTTTGGAATTCATATCTTATTTCTTTTTGTTTACTGTAAACTAATGGCTCCTTTCTCGCTCTTTCTAAATGACTTATTTTAAACCAAAATATGTAGCAAAAGAAACCAAAGAGATTGGGTGGGAAACCTATCTATGGGTATTGTTATGAATTTATTGTCTATTGTTAATCGAAATCATGATCCTTACCACAACGGTGATGGAAGGACAATTCTGGGTAAGCACTGTCTACAAAGCAGGCGAGACAGAAGAGGGAGGGAGGAGGAAAATTGTTAGACTTCATTGCAACTGGGTCAAAAAGCAGAGTAAAATGCCTGGAAGCTACGTGTCTTCCTTAAGATGCTTTATTAAAAAGCACATCCTGCATTTCTTTGCCTTTAACCATATCTTCAAGACAAGTTTCTGCCCTCTGCTTTGTTTCAATTGGCTGGCTAACCCTGAGGTCAATCAAGCTCACTTCCTAAATGTCAGACTCACTGAGAAAAGGATACTGGTGGTTAGGGTAGAGACTTGGCTGCCCCTGCCCAGAACTGACCTAGCTGGAGGGGCGCCTCCGTCCCCCACCAACTTGAAAGAATAAGAGAACCACTTAGTGGGAATGCTTACTCTATTCTTTGTGGTCTATGAATGTCTCTATCTCAAACTACTTTAGGGATTAAAGTTAAGGTTAGGGATGAGGTTACAAGGTTAAGGTTATAGGATGCCCTATAGGGATGAGCCAAAGCAAAGCCCTGAATTTTCCTAAGCTAAAGCTACTTCCCTCTTCCTCTGCATATTTTGGTGTTATTCAGGCATCCTGAGAAACCATAATAGGGTAGGATTCTGCTGGGCCCTGCACTGAGCCTTACCCACATTACATGGTGACTCTATGCAGGAAGTAATGTCATTTGCACCTTTGCCCAGGTAAGAAAAGAAGGCACAGGCTGGGACTACACAACCAGGCAAGCTGGCCACAGAGCCAACCACCAAGGACACAATTTTGCCAGCTGAGCCCTCTAGCACCCCTGCAGGTGTCTTGGCACAGTTGGTAGAATAATGAAGAAGGGACCTGAGAAGAGAAGAGGAAGGCTAAGCAGGAAACTGAGTGCCAAGGAAACGGTTCACAGTCTGTGCCTTCCTCTCTAGCCTCCGGACCTTGAAAGACAAACGTAAACTTCTAGAACCACCTTCAAGACTGTCATCTGGGTCCTCAGAGGCCTGAAGAAGAGGAAACGGGGCCAAACCTGAATTCCCAGACTTCTTTTTGAACCTGCTGAAAACTAAGAAAGATCTGCTTGAAGGAAATTGCAGAGTGTCCCTGTCCCTGGAAACAGACTTTAAAGAGAGGACAGTTCCCTCTCCTGGGTATTGGACTTGGTTCCATCAAACAAGGATGTTCTGCCCTTGTCCCACCCCAACCACCAGTGAAGTCCTCTTCTCTCCTGTCTGTCCCTTTCTTCCCTTCTCTGCAATTCTTCACTAATTTGACATTTTGAAATACTCCACCGCTTGTCTAAAACTCAGCCACGCCATGCAGTAATCTTTGAGCTCTTTGATATACAGACAATTAAATGGTTCTTGGCTCAGTAATAAGACTTACTGTGTCAGAAGGCAAAAGAAATAATGTTTCAAAACTTCTTGTGCCCACAAATCACCACTTGTTCAAGTCGGCAACAAATCTCTACAATTAAATGTCCATTAAATAGGTAAAAAAAAAATTTTATCTTTTTTTTTTTTTTGACAGAGAGAGAGATCATAGGTAGGAAGAGAGGCAGGCAGAGAAAGGAGGAAGCAGGCTCCCCGCCAAGCAGAGAGCCCAATGCGGGGCTCGATCCCAGGACCCTGGGATCATGACCTGAGCTGAAGGCAGAGGCTTTAACCCACTGAGCCATCCAGGTGCACCTAAATAGATAAAAATTTTAAGGTTTTTTTTTTTCTAGTAACCCCAATTCCTGGAGCAATTAAACTCTTCCCGGGGACAATATCCCTGTAAATATTTTACCCCTGTTGGTCTTCAAATGTATCACATTCAGTTAAATGCTCAGTGTGGATTCATTTACAGTGTGAGAAGATTTTAAGGTCTCCTCTGCCCAAAGCCCCTCTGGATGGCTGCCTATCTCTCAGGGACAAGGTTCATCTCTGGGGAATTTTTCCTTTAGCTATGGGTCATCACTACTCTTGATATTTATTAAGTTTGTTATGTACATACAGATGTAATACAGTGCTTTGGCATTAAACAGACGAGTTCAACCCCAACCCAGTGATTCTATTCTTCCATATGTACATTAAAAAGCCCTGTACACAGATGAGTATTACACTATTTTTCATAGAAACTATAGGAAATAACCTAAATATCCAGCCCTAAGGAAATGCAGTGATATGGTGGACTATTACACACTATTTCTGTTCTACAGTTAACAATTTCAAGTCGACTTACGTGTCGTAATGCTTGCCTAAGAACACAAGAGGGATTCAGTGGAAATCTATTACCAATAGATAGTTCAACACCTTTGTCCTAGAAATAGATGGCCAGGGGCATCCTTAGTAACAGCAGCAATAACAAATGGCAGTTATCCAGCACTTTCCACATCAGGTACTGTTCTAAGTACTTTATGTGTTTTAGCCCAATATATCCTCCCAACAACCCAATAAGGTTAAGATGTTAGAACCCACATTTCACAGATAAAGAAATTAAGGCACCAAGAAGACAGGAAAGTTGTCCAATGTTACACAACTCGTAATGGCAGGGACTGGAATTCAACCCAGTCAGTCTGATTCTAGATGCTGTGATCCTATCCATGTTGCTGTCTGTTTCTCTATTGGAATCAAAATGGAGAGAGGCCAAAATAAAATGTGAGTGGGAAAGGAGGAGGATACGAAATTTTATGTAAGACATCATTTATGGAAACTTTAAGAGCACATATATGATAAAACTTACTACTGACTACTAATACACGAATACACTATGTGAAAATATTTTTAAATGGACTGGAAAAAGATAACATCTAACCCCTGAAGTGGTTCATTAGGGAAAGAGGGGGAAACAAGACATGGGGAGGTGGAAATGAGGAAAAACGTTGAATTTAGTCTCTAATATTTTATTTCTTTAAAAAGATCTCCTCAACTTCAATGAATATGTATGAAGTCAACACACTGCCCTTTCAGTTTTCTCAGGAGTCCAACAAAACGTACCTATTTTCCCCCCATGATTCATATTGCAAAGCCCAGAATCCACAAACATGCTTAAATCTTATCTATTAGCATTTTCATTGTTAAGATACAGCTTAAATGACATTTACTTTTAAACAAATTTTTATTAAGCTATTCATCTTAATAGTGTGAGCCCATTAGAAGGAAAAAGCCAAATAGGTTAAAACAATTACAATTTACTTTCTTCTGGTAAAAGTGATGCAGGTTCATTTTAGCAACTTCAGAAAATTACAATATATGCAAAAAGAAGACATTTCACTGATACACCACTGTTTATATTCCCAGGTCTATTGTTCCAGGGTTCTTCTATAATTAAGTATACATAGAATTTTGGGGTACCTGGGTGGCTCAGTGGGTTAAGCCTCTGCCTTTGGCTCAGGTCATGATCTCAGGGTCCTGGGATCCAGCCCCACATCAGGCTCTCTGCTCAGCAGGGAGCCTGCTTCCCCCTCTCTCTGTCTGCCTCTCTGCCTACTTGTGATCTCTCTCTCTGTCAAATAAATAAATAAAATTTAAAAATATATATTAAAAAATATATATACACATAGAATTTTGATACAAAAATGACATTACATGATATCTATCTCCATACCCTGCTATTTTCCACTAATACAGACTAAATGTCTTTGCATCTTTCTGCATTATTTTAAAACAGTTGCATATATTTTATTTTCTCCATGTACATATTTATCCAACAGTTATTGCTCCCCCAAAACGATGAATTAAAGACATTTTCAGAAAAATGAAAGCTGGAACACTCTGTTGCTAACAGACCCACACAACCAAAAAAAATGTTAAGGAAGTTCTGTGGGTGAAGGAAAATCATTCCAGATGGAAACTCAGATGTACACAAAGGAAGGAATAGCATCAGATGGTAAATATGCGGGTAAACAACTTCTCTGTTATTTTTTATAGACATGTAAAAAAAACCAAAACCTACAATTTAAAGCCAAAAGGAGTCACAAAGTACTGTGGGTTTTATAACAGATGTAAAATTAAAAGCTGTGACAATAACATCACAAAAGATGGCAGGAGAGAATGCAACCAAACTGGTGTAGGGTTCTTACGTTAGTCACAAAGTACCTTAATGTTACTGGTAGGAAAATGAGACAAGCGGCACACGGTAAACCCTAGAACACTAAACTTAAAACAAAAAATAGTAAATGACAGCAAATACACAATTCAAAAGAACTGGTGTGTCAAGGATTGAAGGTCCCATCCCTGAGAGGTCCTGGCCGACTTCTCCATCACTTTCAATTGCTGCTCTTCCAGAAATAAAAATGCCCTTCAGCAGTTCAACTCTGGTCTAATTCCTTCACCCTGCCTTTCAACTCAAAATAGAGAGGCATCCACATCCACCTGAGCCAACTGCTAAAGAAACTGGACGTAAATGGATAGTCCACAGAGAGAACAGAACTGGATCAAATCCAAGTATCCTCCTCACAAACACAACACCGAACCAGAGAAGCTTGTCTCCTAAAGCTTTGACATTCATCACCCTGGCTCCTACCGCAATATTATCGCTACCAAAGAAACATTCTTGGATTCACTTTTTAATAAGGTTTGATGTATGATAACCAAAGCGGAACTACACTGGCATTTCCAGTACCAAGGGATAGATCTTTCTAAGGCTCAGTTCCCTTTTGCATCCGTGTGTCCACAGACACACAAGCACAGTGACTTGAATGAGCCCTTTAGGGAACATCCAGCTGTTGATGCCAAACACGTATCAGAGTTCCAGTGACGGAAATCAAACAGACATTCTGAATCATCCCATCCGGCTGCCTGGTTGCAGGCAGAGCTCTGAGTGTCTCTGGCAAGTCCTCTTGCTCAGGGAGATGAAGCCAGTTGCTGCTGGCCCCTGGCAACTGGGATTTTTAAAACAGTTCTTCAATTTCAACATATACAGTTATCACTCTTAGACCCAACCCAGATTTCCTTTGTGACTTTGGGCAAGCCACCCTTCCTAAAATCTTACCTTAGCCACCTGGTAATTATTCTATTATTATCTGACACTTAAGGCTTATCATGTGTCTTCTATGGGCTCTAAGTGACTATATGCAGTACACATATATATAACATATAACAAATAATATGTTCTAAATATAAGACAGATATATATATATATATATATATATATCTTTACTTATACTAACAACAATGAAACAGAGACAGAATTTGAATAACTTACCTCCAAATTATAAAAGTAACAAATGACCAAGCCCAAGACTCAGCTCCAGATCTTTGCCTCCATACTCTACCCTTAGTAGAGGAATTATGGGGGACTAAGAGCTCATGACATTAACTTCCTTCCAGGAACAATATCAAGGTGACAGCAGAACAGACAGTGGGACAGAATATAATAACCTCATTTCTTGCTCCTACCCCACCATCCATCTGTTGCCCCCACATACTCCCCTTGACTGCCCCAAATCTTCATCTTGCAAGGGTTTCACCCAAAGGGTGGTTGGAGACAGACAGCTCCCCTACGACCACCCTGGAGTGGTTCACCTGTGCACCAGGTCCCTTTTGAGGTGCTGACATGTCCAGCCAAGGTGACTTCTTTACCCTTAAGGAATGCATTTCTTCGTCCATTCAACAAATATCTAGCAAGCACCTATTTTGTGCCAGGCCAGACACTGTACCAGAGACTGGCAATACAGCAATGAACAAAGAGGGATAGTCCTAGCCCTTGCAGAACTCACAACCACATAAAGTGACAGACGGTGTGTACTTGAAGAAAGAGGGGAAGTTAGAGGAAATGTAATGGGAGAGCTCCCATTTGGACAAAATTTTGAAGAAGAAGCGAGTTTGTCAGCCAGATGAGGAGAATAAAATGTTAGGCAGAGGGAGATCATGTGCAAAGGAGTGAAAGAAGGAAACAGATCTGAGGGTTCCAGGACCATAGGGTTACCAGCGAATGACAGCACAACAGGAAATCTGGGTACAAACATCAGGCCGACTTCTACTGAAGAAGGGCCAGGGAAGCCAGGAGAAGGGCCTCCCCACCACCGCACACCAATAAGATGAGAGGGAGGAGTGTGAAAGGAAGAAACCGACAACCATGGAGGTTGTCAGTGGATGTGCAGAAGAACTCACGGAGGATGAAAGTGCCAGAAAGGATGCGGACAGATGGAGTCGAGCCAAGCAAGCCACATTCTGCACAGAGTACTACCAAGGACAGAGCGCTTGACAGCTGGGGAAGCTTGGGGTTTTCCAAAGGAGACCCCAAGGCAAAGACTACTGTGCAGGGAGTAACTTGGGAGGTGATCCCAAGAAAGCAGAATGACAGAGTGGGCAAAACAAAATGGGACAGAAAGGGAGAAAAGCCCATCAAGTGCAGGTTAATATGAAGGTTCCTGCTGTGGGCCACAGGAGAATTATCCCAGTGGGGACCAAGGGGAGACTTCAGAGCGGAAGGATTTATCAAAAAAACTCCATCCCTCCCTGGTAGAGGGCTGCCCCTGTGGCATTAAGTCATCAGTATGTCCCATAAGCTGTCCCACAGGCTGAGCAAAGTTCTCCTGGCTAGCGGGAAGCTGCCAAGCAGAGCCAGACAGGTACCCGAGGGAGGAAATTATCAGTACCTACAGGAACCGGAACTGCAGGCAAAATCTAAAGCAGGTTGCCAGACTGTGGTGTCAAGCATCCCACAGCTTCTGCAGCAAAAGGTTCCACACTTGGCCACCAGAATGTGTGCAGGATAGCAGCAAGGGGGCAAAAATCAATTGGGGATCCACTCAAATTCAGTTCCCCAAGCAAAACATCTCCCGTGCATGGTGGACTCTGCAGCCAGACCATTAGCCTTCTGTTGCTCTGTTAACTAAACAAAACTGAAACTCAAATATATGTTCTCCAAAATTCGAAAAGGCCTGCCAGGGATTGTGTCTCCTCTTATTGGTGCCTCCTCTTATTAAGCCAATGAAGGACATAGCCATCTATTTTTCACCTTGAAGGAGCTGCCTCAGCTATACACCCCCTACCCCCACTGAAACTTTACTAAGGAGACTGATCTTTCAATGTTCACAGGCTGCATCTCCCACCCTGTGGCTTCCGTATGTCTCCCTAAGTTGTCTTAAGTTCTTGCTCCTTCCTGCTCATCAGATCTAATTAACATAATCATCCAAATAGTGATCAAGTGGGGCACCAGGCTGGCATAGTCGGTTAAACATCTGCCTTCAGCTCAAGTCATGATCTTGGGGTCCTGGGATCAAGCCCTACATTGGGCTCCCTGCTCAGTGGGGAGGTTGCTTCTCCTCCTCTCTCTCTTGCACACTGTCTTTCTTTCTCAAATAAATAAAATCTTTTACAAAAAATAGTGATCCATTGTAATCTTGTATGTCAAAATGTCCAAAGCTTTTGTAGACTTATGTTATGACAGAAGGCAGGATAGGTGGTATATTCCTGAGACAAGACTGAAAATACACTGTTGGTTGTGCTAGGTAAAAGCAAATTGCTTCTAGTGGCTCCTGGGTGACTCAGTCAGTTGAGCATCTGACTATTGATCTCAGCTCAAGTCTTGACCTCAGCGTCATGAGTTTGAGCTCCACATTGGGCTCCATGCTGGGCATGGAGCCTACTTTTAAAAAACGAGGGGTAGGGGGCGCCTGGGTGACTCAGTGGGCTAAAGTCTCTGCCTTCAGCATGGGTCATGATCCCAGGTTCCTGGGATCGAGCCCCGTGCCCAGCTCTCTCCTCAGCAGGTAGCCTGCTTTCCCCCACCCCCGCCTACCTCTCTGCCTACTTGTGATCTCTGTCTGTCAAATAAATAAATAAAATCTTTTTTTAAAAAGGGGTGGGCAAATTGTTTCTGGATACTGTTGGTTACACTAGATAAAAGCAAACTGCTTCTGGTGATACTTACAAATTGGTAATGAGTAAAAAAAAAACATTTTCTGAGCCAATATCTGCATACAGATACCAGGGGCTACGTTCCTCTGCAGTATTAGCTATTTCCTCCCATACTTTGTGCTTCTCTCTCTCATTATGAGTCTAGTGACAACAAGAAGAGACTAGAGTGAGTCTAGAGGACAACAGGCATCCTCTTACAAGGCAGTTTCCCCAACTAAGATTATTAGACTTCAAGCCAGAGGCTAGTCTACCCAGATGAAGACGAATAGCCTTCTTCCACCACCAAGGCAAGTTCTGAGTAACTGGGGATTCAACACTGTCAGCTCTATCCAAGCCCATCAGATGTCCCCATTCTAAGACTTAAGGTCCCATTAATTCTCAATGTTCTAACTCTCACAAGAGAGTCATGGCAAGGCTACAAATTCAGTGAAGTTTGAGTTTCATTTTCAGCAACGCTGGCTCTGTAGCTATAAGAAATAAATTATCTTATGGCTACCAGAAAAAGTCTCTGGTTCTCTATAACTAGAGCTTAGAAATGAAACATCCCGTCTTGTCGTTTTCTTTCTCTATGTGATCCAAACTTCCCAAAAGAATCCATCCCAGGCTACCGTCCTCTTTCATCATCAATGCTGCCACAGGGGTCAAGGACGCCACCCGCCCGCTCCCCAAAGGTATTTGCTTCAGTGAATGCTTCCTCACAGTTAACCATACATGGGATAGTTTAGAGAATTAATTTGCTACCAAATGGATTTTGACACCAAACTTTCAAATACAAATAAAAAGTCCTCAGATTTCATAACGTTGTGATTTTTTAAACTATAGATACAAGATTATGAACCTGTGGGGAGAAGGGGAGAGAAATTATATCGAGAAGAGAGGAGGTTATATAAGTGAGCTAAAATGTTGATTTCTTAGAGCAAGAATTAAATAGACAATTTCTACAATTGAAAAGAAATTATAATACAAGCACTTATACAGGGATATCACCAAAAGAACAAAACTAAATTGCTTACAATTCTGTGGATAAGGAATGGATGACAAATGTGAATCAGGGGGCTGTGATGAGCTTGTTCATACTAGTTCTTTTTTAACAATCTGTGAATATTATTTGATTTTTTTTTAATTCTAAAAAATTTAAGCCAGGTCCAGAACACTCAGGGATGCCAAGGAAAGACATTTAAACTTTAAGCCTAAAGGACAGGGAACCAACAAAAGTACTTAGAAGACTTGTATGATCACAAAGTGGGTTTTTTGGAAAATTTTTTGAGAGAGAGAGAGAAAGTGCATAAGCAGGGGCGAGGGGCAGAGGGAGAAGCAAACTCCCCGCTGAGCATGAGGGACTCCATCCAAGGACCCGGGACCATGACCTGAGGTGAAGGCAGACAGCCAACTGAGCCACCCAGGTGCCCCCAAAAGGGTTTTTAAAAACAGTCAGGGGGGTTGGCTATGTCAAGAGTGAACAAGACTCTTTAGATGAACTACTACTTTTAGATGAACTACTGGGACTTCATCAGGATAAAAAGCTTTTGCACAGCAAAGTAAACAGTTGACAAAACTAAGTGGCAACCTAAAGAATGGGAGAAGATATTTGCAAATGACATATCATTAAAGGGCTAGTATCCAAAATCTATTAAGAACTTACCAAATTTAATACCCCCCAAAAGTTAAAAATCCAGTTAAGAAATGGACAGAAGACATGAACAGATATTTCTCCAAAGAAGACATAAAAATGGTCAATAGACACATGAAAAAATGCTCAACATCACTCGGCATCAGGAAAATACAAATCAAAACTGACGAGATACCACCTCACACCAGTCAGAATGGCTAAAATTAACAAGTAGGAAACAAATTTTGACAAAGATGCAGAGAGAAAGGGAACCCTCTTACACTGTTGGTGGGCGAGCTGGTGCAGCCACTCTGGAAAACAGTACGGAGGGTCCTCAATAAGTTATAAATACAACTATCTTATGACCCAGAAATTGTATCCAAAGGATATAAAAATAGTGATTTGAAGGGGCACATGCACCCCAGTGTTTATAGCAGCGTTTATAGCAGCAATGTCTACAATAGCCAAACTATGGAAATAGCCCAGTTTTGTCCATCAACAGATGAATGGATACACACACACACACACACACACACACAAAGGAATACTACTTAGCCAACAAAAAATGAAATCTTGCTATTTGCAACATGGATGGAACTAGAATCTATTATGCTAAGTGAATTCAGTCAGAGACAAATCCGTATGATTTCACTCATATCTGAAATTTAAGAAAAGAAACAGATGAATTAGGAGAAGAGAAGGAAAAATAAAGTAAAATGAAAACTGAGAAGGAGGCAAAACAGAAGAGACTCATCTTTATGGAACAAACTGAGGGTTGCAGGGGGTGAGGGGATAACTGGGGGATGGGCATGAAGGAGAGCACATGATGTAATGAGCACTGGGTGTTACATGCAACTGATGAATCACTGACCTCTATACCTGAAACTAATAATACACGATTTCTTAACAAACTTGAATTGAAAGAATATCTTGAAAGAAGAAAATGCCAACAGTAAAGATCTGAGACCCACAAAAGAAGTATTTCCAGTAATCTCACCAAAATCTAGAGAGAATGCCGGCACTCTGAGAGCTCACGCACAGCCTTTATGACATTTGCAGAGATCTCGGGAATCCTCCAAAGATACAGGAGATGTAGGAAAGGTACCAATGCATGCTTCGATGAGTAAATTTATGAAAATAATCATAGGCAACACCTGTCAGGTGCCTGCTCTCCATTAAGCACTTTTCATACATTAAATGCTCAAAAACACCCAGTGAGAAGTTATTAGAAATGAGGAAAATGAGGTGCAGATAGGACCATAAATCAGGAAAATAACAACCTATGAATGGGGAAAGCAAACCTAAGTTGACGTGATTCCGAAGCTCATGCTCTTGATCACTCATCTGTAATATCTAGTTTCTAGAGAAATGAAAGCATTGACTGAAGAAATGAAAGCATGTTCCACATCATGAGTTCGGAAGGATTCTAGTGTAGTTCTGGTAACTTGTTTTCTCCATCATCAGCTGATGAACCTTTGCTGAATACCTACCTGGACCTGAGAGAGCATCAAGGTCATCTAGCCAACCTGTGCCAGAATCCCCTCCAGCCTCTGCCCAAGTGTGGTCCACAGACCAGAAGCATTGGCTTCAGTGCAAGCCTACTAGATATGCAGAATCTCAGGCCTTATCCTAAACCTACTAGATTAGCATCTGCATTTTTATCTCCCCATAGTCCTCTCAAAGCTAACTACCTACCTCTTTCAGTATTTCCTAGACCATGCTCTTCATGTCTCCCATCTCAGTGGTACCCAACCTAGAGGACTTGAAAGTATTCAAGGGTGGAACCCAGGAATCTGTATTTTTACATACTTCCCAAGCACAGCTAAGGCCCAGATCTTAGGGCTCAGAACCAATGCCAGGCATGCCCTCTAGTTTCTTAACATACTTCATGGAGTGCAGCTTGTCTTCATAGAGCCGAAGATGAGGATCAGGCCAAAGTACATGCATTATTCTGTGATCGGAACATATGATTTTAATTAGTGCAGCCTGAAATGGGGCAAGCACTTATAAGATAGTCTCATCACAGTGAGCCTGTATCAAGCTTGCTGATAACCAAAATTCCACCATCTACCCCACACACATACCACCCATAGGAGCTGTTTCAAAGTCAAGTTTCCCTGGTTCTCTACATAAGCTCTCTATTGTCCTGAATTTAGATTTAAGACTCTATACTTTTTCCTCTTAAAATTCCACTTGTTGTTTTGAACCCTCGATTTCACCTGTCAAAAGTTCTGCATCTTTATTCCATCCTTTATTGGAAAGCAATGAATGGACTGGGAATAGTTAGACTCTAGAATCAGACATGCTGAGTACCATCAGATTTACTGGAGACAAATGTCTCAAATGTCTCTGCCCAAGACTTAAGAGGTCAGCTCAATGCTGACAAGAAATGTTCACGTAATAGGATACCTGTTAAGTGAATTAAATAATGCCTGATGGCAGGGATACTGGCTAGAAGACTGGCTAGACACTTCCCCAAGTGAGACCAGATGGTGGTGTGAGCTGAGACCCATTCAGTGGTAAAGGAGGAGGATTTAGGGAGCTCTTTGAGAGGTAGAAACAATAAAATGTTTGGGGCAATTGCATGTCTGGGTAAAGAACAAAGAGTCACAAGGACACCGGGGTTTCTGGGCTGAGCAAGTATGGGGAATGTGGCTGCTGAGAGCAGGACCAAGTGCAACCCACCTCGGCACCCACAGGAACGCCTGAGGGCTCCAGGGAGATAGAAGTGCCCTCCAACGCCTGTGTGTTTAACTGGAACAGGACCTTTACCTTTCTGGACCTAACTCGATTGTGACACTGATCATCCATCAGTAATAATCTCTGGATGAACCTTGAGGACACTATGCTAAGTGAAATAAACCAGACACAAATGGGTAAGTATTTTGTGACTCCACTTACATTAAATACCTAGAACAGACAAATTCATAGAGACGGAAAGCAGAATAGTGTTGCTAGGGGCTGGGGAAGGGGAAAAATGGGGAGTTAGTGTTTAAGGGGTACAGAGTTTCTGTTTGGAATAGTAAGTTCTGGAGCTAGGGGGTGGTGATGTTTACACAGCAGTGGGTATGTCCTTCATGCCATTGAACTGTATACTTGGGAGTGTTAAAACAGAAATTTTTAAGTTATATTTTGCCACAAGAACAAAAATGTTTTCAATGTAATCTCAAGTTATCAACCATCCATGTTGATAATTATTCCTCTTTTTTGTCTGGTTAAGCTTGGTTGGGACTGAGGAACTGACAAGTCCTCAGAGGCTTAAATGCTCCGTGTAATCCACTGAGAAGTCACAGCAAAGGCACAAGGGCAGAAAGAGATGAATCAGAAAACAATCTGCTGAGGCAACATGTCAGCTGCTGTTACGGCCCATTACGTAAAAATAATTTTCCTGCTTCTGTTTTGTGAATGTTTTTGCTCTGATCTCATTTCTATCACCTTGGATACATCTCATTAGAAATTTCTGTTTAAGTACTTTCTGTAACTAACCTAAAATGAGGCACATACAGAAGTCAAATTAAGGCAAATCTTCACTGGAGCTGTGAACTGTACCTTCAAAAACATTTATATAACCTAAAATTTAAGACTTTAAGTCCATGCAAGAGTCTTGAAATGAAGAGTTCCTCCATTTTGAAATCCCCTGATGTAGCCTCACCCTGTGACGCAACCCTCTGCTCTGACTGCACCCTGGAATCACTTAAAGGAACTTTGAAATTTACTGAGACCTGCCTCCTAACCCAAGAGTCTGATTTAGTTATGGGGAGTCCCATGTGGGCAACAGGATTTTTTTTTTAAGATTTTATTTGTTTATTTGATAGAGAGACAGAGATCACAAGTAGGCAGAGAAGCAGGCAGAGGAAGAGGGGCAAGCAAGCTCCCTGCTGAGCAGAGAACCCGATGCGGGGCTCGATCCCAGGACCCCGAGATCATGACCTGAGTCAAAGGCAGAGGCTTTAACCCACTGAGCCACCCAGGTGCCCCACAACAGGACTTTTTTGTAAGCAAATTTCCTCCGGTGAGTCTAACTTTCAGCCTTGGCTGTGAACCAGTGACTAAGAAGCTAAGACAAATTCATCCCACCCTGAAAATGAGGGAGAAAGACAAATATATGATGACCTAACCAAAAATATACAAGAGTGATACCATCACCAAAGCAGAAATTGATCTTAGAACTCTAACCTTTTAGAGCTAGGAAGCAATTTCAAGATGACTAGAGCCATTGGTTGTTCTCAAAGCACGACCCCTGAACTGTCAGCATCAGCTGGAAACATGTGAGAAATGCAGATTCTGGGGCCCACTCCAGACCGGTAGGATCAGACTCCGAGGTAGAGCCCCAGCAATCAATGTTTTATTTATCTATTTTTCTGGCAATCTGTGTTTTAAGAAGTCTTCCAGGAGATTCTGATAGCAGCTGAGTTTTGGGAAGTGTTGTTAGAGCAGTGATTAGGAGCTTTAAAAAAAATCCCACACTCCACAAAGATTCTGATTCAATCATTTTTAAAACCTCTTCAACAGATTCTAATGTGAAACCAGGGTAGAAAACTAAACAAGTCCCACCCTCTATTGAGACCAGGAAAGACCAGCCCAAGATGAGACAAGTAGTTAAGACCACAGTCTGAATGAGAACCCAAATCCCTCGATTCCAAATTGATCTCGATGTCCAGTAAGCAATTCCGGTTCTCTTATTAGGAATACTAAATCTGTTCTAGTATGGATTTAAATTATGACTCAGTTCCAAAACTGCATTGTTCCTTTACTTACAGTGCTCTGGTCTAGGAACTTGATCCTCTGGTTCTCTTCCCTATATCCCTCATGGTGGATAGAGAAGGTCAGAAGACCAGCCACATCAACATCAAGGCAAAATAAAAATGCCAATATGTCCTAAATAAAAAAAGGAGCCCCACAAGTCCTTGCAAATATCCACAGAATACATGCAATTTGTTAACATTTTAAAAGAGATCATGGGCAATGTTTTGCAATGTCCCATTGGTTTCAATGCTGAAAAGTCTCCTTTAAGAACGCTGGCAGCAAAGCTTTCATCATAATTGAAAATGCTGAGGAACTTCTTTTAACCTTGGTCTTGCAGGACATGCCACCAGTTAGTATTTGGGGCTACAAGCCCTGGAGCCTGACTCTGGCAAGTTTATTTTAAAAGGACTGCTGGAAGAATACAAGATGCCAGGACACCTCACACCTAGAGTCTTAGTAACCAGGGAGGTGTCAGGGCCGCAGGGCAAGAACGAACAAGCAGCCTCTAACACTCTGTGGAACAACACAGGGCCGGCTGTCTTCCATGCTTCTCCCTCTCCTTGAGAATCAAACGACCCAAGTGAGCCTGGCCAAGCCCCGGTGAAGGTCCCAGCTCTCTGCTAGGAACCTGGGCTCTTTGCTCGACACTCGCCAAGACTGCAGGGAACAGGAGGGGGTAGTTTCCCAAGGAGTAGAAGGGGGCATATACTGAAAGACGATGGATGGGGACTGAGCAGGTGAAAATACTCACCAAGTCACTGACCCGGGGCTACACAAGGAGGGGGCCATGCTGTACTTGTTTGTGTAAGTATTAACTGCCCTGTCTACTCTGTATCCTATCCCAAAGCCAGACACACTGTAGGCCTTCGGTAAATGTCTGTTCACTTAAAAAAAAATTAAAATTAAAATTTAAAAAAGCTGACAAAGCTTAAGAACATCCTCCTGGCAAGTGGTCTTCACCTCAGTCTCACCAAGCCAGCAGGTGCATACTTGGGTGCAGAATAGTAATAATGATAATGACGACAATGATGACGATTTGATGATGATGACAGGGGTGACTGGGTGGCTCAATTGGTAAAGTGACTACCTCTGGCTCAGGTCATGATCCCAGGATCCTGGGATGGAGCCCCGCGTGGGTCTCCCTGCTCAGTGGAGAGTCTACTTCCCCCTTTCCCTCTCCTCCTCCCCCAGCTCTCTTGCTCACTCTCTCAATAAGTAAAATCTTTAATCATCATCATCATCATCATCATTCTCAGCATATTGTATTTTTTTCTCCAACTTACTTCTAACAAGTTGGTCTGGTCCCGTTTTCTCTTTAAGTTCTCTATTAGATCCCCACCTTCAAAGGCTTTTCCCTGCTTCCAATCCTCACCCCTCTCAGGCCACTTGCCCCATAAGAAGCCGAAAGAAAGTGGAGGTGGAAAGAAAACTTGACTAACTGGACAGAGAGAAGGAAACAACTGCAAGGTCAGAGAGGCTGAATTTGGTCCCTGCCCATCTTCCTCAAGTTCACATAGCTTTTTGGTAACAGAACTACGGATTAACTAGCCTTCTCCCCACCTTTTCCCAGTCCTTCCACAACCATGAAGCCGCCCACACATTTTGAGTCTTCACAGTTTGTTACTAATGTGACACAGCTACCTAGACACAACTTTTAAAAATAAACAAAATCACTAGTTTCCTAAACAATTGACCTCTATTGGAAGTCACTGCAGCATTTGAAAGCACCAGAGTCATCATTACATACAGCCATAATTGTATCTTAAATATGTTTATAGAAACAGAAATTAGCAATATGGGTCTTAAAACTCTCCATATACTTTGACCCAACAATCTCACTTCTAGGAATTTATACTAATAATCACAGATAGATATATATAGATATAGATATAGATATATAGATATAGATATCACTGCAAGATATTTACTGCAGCATTATCTATACTAGTGGGAAGCCAGAAACAACCTAAGTAGCCAACAGTAGGGGAGTGGTTAAATCAAATAGGACGTCCATACAATGTAGCATTGTAGCATCGTGCAACATCACAATTGTTGTAGATGAGGCAGCACCTGACATGGAAACATGCTAATACGTTTACAGGACATTAACTATAAATGGAGGTAACAGAGTAACTTTTTGTGTGTGAAAAAAAATTCCACAGATAGGAAAAAGAACAGCACAATCTATGCATGAAATTAGTAATAGCGGCTATCTCTGGGTGGTGAAATAATGGAGAATTTTCAGTTTCTTTACTGTTTCTAAGTTTTCTTTAAAAAATGATTTTACATTATTGGGGCACCTGGGTGGCTCAGTGGGTTAAAGCCTCTGCCTTTGGCTTGGTCATGATCCCAGAATCCTGGGATCGAACCACCCATCATGCTCTCTGCTCAGCAGGGAGCCTGCTTCCTCCTCTCTCTGCCTGCTTATCTGCCTACTTGTGATCTCTGTCTGTCAAATAAATAAATAAAATCTTTTTAAAAAATGATTTTACATTATTAATAATTATAAAATATTTTCATTACCTTACAACATAGGAGTATGATACTGCTATTGAAAAATGTAGAATTCATTTCCTACAGAAACCTCTTGAAAGTAGCCCTAGCATTCCAAAACTCTACCTTTTCATTTCTTACAATTAACACTTGCTGAATTACACATTAATTTTTTTTTATTTCTCAACTTCTAACAAGTAGTCTGGTCATGTTTTCTCTTCAGTCAGTTCTGTTATATCACAACCTTCTAAGACTTTGTTCTCCCTCAGACAATTTTTTAAAGATTTTATCTATTATTTATTTATTGTTTATTATTTTATTATTTATTGCTTATTATTAATTTTTTGATTGATTGATTGAGAGAGCGAGACTTTTAAGCAGACTCCATGCAGGACTCAACCTGAAGGCCCTGAGATCATGACTGGAGATGAAATCAAGAGTCGGTTTCTGGGGCACCTGGGTGGCTCAGTGGGTTAAGCCTGCCTTCGGCTCAGGTCATGATCCCGGGGTCCTGGAATCAAGCCCCGCATCGGGCTCTCTACTCAGTAGGGAGCCTGCTTCCCTTCCTCTCTCTTTGCCTGCCTCTCTGCCTACTTGTGATCTCTCTCTGTCAAATAAATAAATAAAAATCTTTAAAAAAAAAAAAAAAAAGAAGAAGAGTCAGTATCTCAACCAATTGAGCCACCCAGGCACCCCAACACTTCTCTCTTAACCTAACATGTAGCACAAACCTGTGATTTGGGTCACCTTTGCGAAAGGAAAAGCAGCCAGACACACTGAAATGCTGCGTGCAGAAAACTAAAATTGCCCCTACCTCGTGGTGAACTCTTCTCCTGAGCGGACTAAAGGGCTCTCAGAATGCTAACACATGCCATGTGTTTGACAGAACACTGAAATCTGTAATCAGAGTTACAAAACAGGCAGGCGACCTATAGAAGCTAAAAAAGACAAGGAAATCGATTTACGCTTCAAAGCCTTTAGAGTGAACACAGCCCAGCCAACCTCTTGATTCTAGACTTCTGACCTTCATAACTAGAACAGAATAGGCTTGTATTATTTTAAGCCATAAAAAAGTTACAAAGCAACTATCTGGAAGAGTGGCTTTTAAGGAGATATTGAAACCTGACATCCTTCGGTACTCCGGGATAATGAACTAGAGAGAGCAACCACACGTCCCAATCTGCTCACACCTGTTTCCCCAGTGCAATTCATAGCAGGCCCTGTTCCCTCCCAAGTATCTCAGAATGGATCATCAATTAGTTTGACTACAGACCTCATGTGGAATGTACGTTTGCTTAGAAAGGTCAAAAGTATAAATTACATTCAGCTCCAAGAGCAACTTTACCCCTAGCATTCTGATTCTATATATAAGAGAATTTGAGACACATTAAGTTTTTTAAAAATATATTTTTAAGTGTTCAGTGGTACGACTTTTTGTTAAAACAATAAAAACATGTCATTATTACTGATTGTAATTTCTCACATTTGCAAAGAAATGTTATAAATAACCAGAGACCATGATTATCTAGTTCATTCTCTTGCTATTTTTCTAAATACTGAATTTCAGAACCAGTAATTAAGATTTGTAAGAAATGGCTTTGGATAGAATAATAAGCAATCATCCTCCCAAGACACCAACGAACACATTTCAGAACAAACAAGGACTATGTGACCTCTCCCCAAAAAATCTTGGGAAATCATGGAAAAACCTGCCATTTACCTACCCCTGTAAATGTCATACGAGCCTCTATAGTTATGCCTTACACATATAAACAAGCACACCTGGCAAATAACTTTTACTTGCATATTCAATAACATCTACTGGTAGTGTAAAAAAAAAAAATTGAATTTTTTTTCCTTGAAAACTAAAAAGTACATTTAATTTTATCTCTTTTCTTCTGTAAGTACCCAGAGTAGCTAATTTAGATTAATTAGCTGCATAAGTCTTAAAACTCGAAGTTACTCCTATTATCCCGGCTGCAATTCTCATTTATAAGAACTGAAATGGAGAAAAACAAAAACATTCTCCCTACCAAACAAAAAGTTCTGTGAGGTAAATGTGTTAGGTAACCGCACTATAACCATTTCACAATAGGCGTATATTAAATCACATTGTACCCCTTCAACTTACCTGTGATAGGTCAGTTATGTGTCAGTAAAGCTGGGAGGGGGCAGACGAAAATGCTCCCCATTTTGGTAAAACAATGATTTTTTTTTTTTAAGATAAACTATGCAACATAATTTAACTATTTTAAGTGTGGTGCTGGTGGTGCTGGTGATCTTTTTAGAGAAAACAATTTTTAGAGAGGTAGAAACACTCCTAAAAAAAAAATCCATCGATCTTTGATTTGTTGATGATTAGTAGCAAAGAACTATTACCTACTCTTGATTAAAAAAAAATTGTTTTCTGACATGGACGTAAATTTTAATGGAAACTTTAATATTATTTACTATTTTAAAATGCTTACCATGTCTCTTTGTTGGTTCAAAAAGTGGGAGACCAAGGGAGGAACAGGAGAGAGAAGCAGGCCACTCCACGCTAGTAAGCAAGGGAATGCCATTCTGGGAGCATGGTCTGCAACCACCACAACATGAGATCATCTCCACACCTGTGGGCCAGAATCTTGTTTATCAAAAGGCCTTAACTGTGTTCAGATGGTCTCAGCAACTCCTTACTCTCTGAAGGCTCTGTTCTTGAAAAGGCTCCTGCTATAGGAACAGTGGGCGGAACGGGGGGAGGGACTTTCCAAGGAAAAGGGAGGGGACGTCCTCTCAATGACCTCGTCCAACATCCTTCTGAAAATGCAGCCTATCTCTGAACTGTGAGCATTTACCTGTACACATGTCAAAAAATTAAACTGATTTCTGACACACAAATGCTGCCTATATTGAACATCACACACAATGTTTGAAATATTAATTTTATTAGGAAAGCACTAGATAGTTGTATTAGATGATACAATCAATCACTTCATTGTAATGTGGTCTGAAGACATCAATTAAATTCTGGCTTTTCTCATCCATTCAACAAACATGTAAGCACCTACAAGTGCTAGGGACTAGAGATGCAGGCTAAACAGCACATCCTTGCTCTCAGAGAGCTTACACTCTAGCAGGAAGCCAATATTAAAGAAATATTTATGTTTCTCATATATATGTAACACAGAGAAAGTGGCTGGTGCTTTACAAGAGCACATAGTGTCTAATATCCAGCCCAGGGGAGTCAAAGAGACAAAAAGGTAAGTGTTTAAGGGAAGGTAGAATGGTACTGGCAGAGGGAACTCTGGGTGGTGGACCCCAAGGTGGGAAGGACTCTATAGGTCCAAGGAACAAAAAATCTAGAACAGCTGGAGCACTGAGCATGAAGAAGAGTCATAGATGAGACAGAAGAAGGGATGTGATGATCGTGGTCCTAGAGAGCATGAGGGGTCTGGTACTTCTACAGGGAACCAGTGAGACATTTAAGCAATGGAGGAACATACCAGATGCACACTTAGAATGGTCATCTTCATCTCACAGTAAGAGAGAGGCAGTACTAGCTAAGACTGGATGCAGGAGACCACTTCTAAAGCTCATGGTAGTGAAAGACAAAAATAATGG
Source organism: Lontra canadensis (assembly GCF_010015895.1). Lineage (NCBI taxonomy): Eukaryota > Metazoa > Chordata > Mammalia > Carnivora > Mustelidae > Lontra > Lontra canadensis. The sequence continues at coordinate 40,048,469 of NW_022630998.1, forward strand.
GGAATTCAAGAGATAGGAGGCAAAATCAATGGACCTTGATGATTGAATCTGAGGTTCCTATAAGACCATCGGTGCAGACATCCAGTAGACCTGTTAAGATACACAGGTCTGGAGCTCAGGGAGAACAGTGTGGATGCAGGAATCATCCACATTCAGACAGCAACCGAAGCCATAAGGGCTGAAATGACCTGATGAGAATAAACCAAACCATGGGAAACACCCACATTTAAGAATGAAGAGAGGGCTAGGGGCTGAGGAGAAGGAATGGGGAGTTTCATAACAGAGTTTCAGTTTGGAATGATGAAAAGTTCTGGAGCTGGACAGTGGCCTGGTTGCATAGCCATGTGACTAGATTTCGTGCCACAGAACTGTGCAGCTAAAAATGGTTAAAATGGTACATTTTGTGTTATATATATTTTACCACAATTTTTAAAAAAGAATGAGGAGATATGTTCATGTTATTTTTGTATCTTTCAGAATCAGAATCTATTTATGTTTTACTAATGAAAAATCAGGACAAATGGAGAAGGGGGTGGGAGAGAAATGTGTGGAGGAAAAGGGCCTGGCAAAGGAGACAGAACAAAATGGGCCAAAGAGTTTGGTAGAAAACCTAGAGTTACAGTCTGGAAGCTAAGGATAGCACTGCTAGGAACAAGTGTTCAACTGCTCTTCGTGCTGCAGAGAATTCAGTCCAGTAACATCGGGAAAGAACCCACTGGCTTCAGCAACATGGAGGCCAACCTTGGAGAGGGCTCTTGGCAATGGAAGTCAGTGAGGAGAGGGATGAAGAGAGATGGGGAGGAAAGGGAGCCCCCAGAGCAGACAGAAGCCAAGTCTGACTGTTAGGAGAAGGAGCAGGATGGTGGCTGAGAGGCAAAGTAATAGATGCTTTTAAAAACTGTGTGTGTTAAAATAGCATCATGCATAATCACCAAAGCAATCATTTCGGTAGAAAAACAACTTTCTGTGAACAACCTCAATCATCCCTAGAATTTATAGGTTAGGGGACTTTTCACACTACATGTGGGTTAAAAAGGCTAACTGTAAGTTATTCTCTTCATTTTATGGGTTGTAAATCTGGGCCGCAGAAAAATTTCTCTAAGAAAATGGACAGAGAATTAAAATACATCAAATAAATATCCTCACTTTTTTTTTTAAGGTAGAAAAGTAAAATGCACTCTGCTCAGGAAACAACTTCACTGTAACAGCCACATTTGGGAAAGTCTAAAATTTTAAGACTACTAGCACATCCATTTTTGGTGCACGTCCCATGGAAGATGCCTTGGATTCTAGTTACATCCTCAGGATGCCAAAGTCAGTCTTCTGGATTGGTGCATTGAGCGCCGCACTAAGACTGAGACCCAAGACCAGTCTGGTGTCTGCTGGATCAATAATCCCATCATCCCACAGCCTGGTAAAAGAACAAAACATAAATCATTAGGAATCCATCACCAAACAACCATTTACACAATTTCCGTCCAGAAACGCTGAGGTTTTTCTTCAGGTCCTAGAGGGATCTACTGCTGAGCTCCCTTGTACTACTTTCTCACAACTGAAACCGCCTTCAAAGGAGGGGAAAGGAGAGAGAAAAATGACAGGACTTTCAACCCAGGCCCTCACAGAATGTCAGAGTGAGCTATGGCTTTGGGAACTGCTTCAAGAAACCTCAGAATACTCCTTGATCTTAAAATGTTTTTACATATTTCAGGAAAATGTCTTCTGTTCCTCTTCTGCCAAACCAACTGTACAAGTTGATGTATTCCTGTTATTAATACGGAAAGGCCCAGGAACCCACATAATAATCTCAAACCAAAGTCTCCACTGGAAAAGGTGTATTCCCCCAAACTCCCATACTTTTAAGAAATAATGACAATTGCTGAAGACACTTCACTATGTTTGGCTAATAAAATACCTTCAATATAAGTCCTTTATTTTTTGCTACAATAGGAAAATAAGTAATTGCTTTAAGCTGCTTACAAAAGAAACTCTGAAGTACGAATGTGTTTGCTTTTCACCGACAACCTCAATTTTATAAAGAAAAATGAATGAGAAATACTGTTTTTTAAAGGTCATTAGTAGGTGGCAGTTCAGCTCTCTTTAAACACACTGCCTGCGGTATCTGGACAAGAGCATCAATTATTAAACCATACTTATACTGACAGACCATGAATCAAATCTTTGCTCATAAAACATTCATAATAGGGACCCTGAAGTACCAACAGCCAGTAAGGGAAGGCCACCCTTGTCATGCATAACCAGGTCAACTGATTACACTCCCTTCTGAGGCCAACAGCAGAAGAATCCAGGGAGTACGGTGATGCCAGGGCCTCCTTCGTGACGGCCATGAATAAGACTGCTTCAGGTAAGAGGCACTAATCAAATGCCTGAAAAAGTTTGGACTGCAAAAAGAAGTGAGCAGAAGAAAACGGGCATGCTGCACCTGTAAGACGAAGGATTAAGAGAAACACAGAAGGTCGGAGCAGCGATGAAGAAAGCGTTCTCTGAAAAGACAGGTCCAACCATGGCAGAGCTGAAACAGACCACCGAAGCTTCTTGTTAAGCTGAGATTTACTAAACCTGAGGAAGGGGTCATAAATTGACTTGAAAATCCTTCCATCTTGGAAAGAAAATTGCTGTCCCCCCGCCACCAAGTGTTTCAACAGAAGGGTTACGTATACTCAGATAAACAGAAAAACCTTTGTGTCTTACAATATTTATTTCCAAAGATAAATCTATCTGGGCCATATGTTCTCCTGCCTTGAATACAGTCCATTTAAATAATAATACTGATGTAAGCATGAAAATAATAAAGGGTTCAGTCTTTCCCAAAAGATGACGTAGCCAGGGCTGAAAAACTTATTAATGGCTCACTATTTTTTCGAAGTTTAATATTTCAACTGTCCTTGTGAATTTCACTCACGATCTTACAGAGAAGCTTTAAAAAACTATAGATGAGCTTAAAATTTATTATTTTCTCTTAAACCTTTTTTTAGGGTTTTCTATTTCCTCATTGCTTTTACTGGTTACTATAGAAGTCTGTTTAAGTGATGGTAAACAAGATAATGTTTCTGTCTCCAAGACTATAAAATACTTTGGTCTTAACTCAATGAATTAATGACCCCCAACAACAAAATATACCTGCAAACTTGCTGGTGAAAATACGTATTAATGAGAAGAGAAAGGGGACTTTTAAAGATGTCAAGTAGTGTTCTTTTTATTCTGAAATAATTATGGTCTTGAAAATAAGTATGTTCCACCCTTGTACCCCCAGTGCTAGGAGCAGCGCCTGTCCCAGAAGTTGTGCTCGGATGACTGAATGAATTCTAATTTGTTATTTTCTTCTCTCCTTCCTCTCCAGTTTGCCTTCACCAGTAAATGATATAAATCACAGCGTAACCTAATTTTAAAAGACACAAACAGTTACTTGCTTTATTCCATCTGCCCAAGGGATAAGAGGAGGATAGGAAGCTTAGATTATTCTTCCAAATGAAGAATATTAAAGCTGCTGAAAACAGTGGTCTGAAGGCACACACGCCAGCCCGTCTCCAGGCCGGGCAGGCCATGATCATTTATTACCTCATTAGGCAGGGTAAGAAACAAACAGAACCAAGAGCTGCAATGGCGTGTGAGGTGATTACTTGGTGTTGACACAGAGACCCTGGCTGTGAGTAATCTCCTTCGGAATGCACACGCACACTTGTTAGCAATGCCAACGAGTGTCCAGCCAATCTCATGTTCAAAGTGGGGTAAACAGGAAATAGTCAAAGAGAGTGGAATGACAGGAATCCACATGTTGAAGCAAAAATGGTAAAAGAACAAATTCCTAAAAATGACACAGCCAGGTAACTCTTAACTTTTCAACTTTTCAGCCCCTGTAGGCCCAGACTTCCCCTATAATTGGGATAAGGAAGAAAGGGGGGACGGTTGCAGAATCAAGACCAATGGTGGTGGATGCACAGCCCAGCCTGGAAGTAGGGGGTGATATTTCAGCAGACATTCCCATTATAGAGATAACAATATGAAATTCAGTGTGTCTGAACATTCTGCTGTGGTTCCCATGAAAGCTGGACCAACCCAACCACCCAGATCTCTGTAAGGCTGCCGCCCACACAGCCCAGATTGAGCACATGAGGGAGGTGGTCATTCCCTGGTTCCCACCTTGCACTGGAATAGTAAGGGTCTCCCTCTTCTTCAAATCTCTTAATGATGGGCTCTTTTAAGGCTGCTTCATCAGCACTGGAGAACTGAAAGAAAAAGGACCATGAGTAAGTCTATTGCAGTAAAACAAGAGATCCAATCAAGAGAACCTCATGAATAAAGGGGCAAGCATTTCGTGAGTAATGATGTTACAACCAACATCTTTATGGTGATATAACAGTGATTACAAGAGATGCTTTCACACACATGATCTCACTTGAGATGGGAGTGCCACGCCGGTGCACCATTACACCTCCCTTATCAGAGACATTCTGAAGCTGTTCAATATAAAGTTCAAAACCAAGGGTATCATTGTGTAATCTAGCAGGGTCCAACAATGGATGTGAATTACACAGTGTAATGAAAGGGTAACCTTATATTTAGCAGCTTCTGCTGAAGGTGGACAAGTAGGGAATTTTCATTCAAAAGAGCCAAATTCAAAAAATTTTAAAGCTTAAAGGGGTAAAACAACAACCACAACTTGAATAAACTCAAATTGCTGAGAGATGTTTTACCCTAATTAAAAACTTAGTGGCTTGCCCACCAGTATTGCCAGAAACAAGTGATAATTCAGGTGTAAAAATCTTTATGCAAACTAATTTTGTAAGCCTGAAAAGTATTTTCAACTTAAAAAGTATTTCAGGGGCGCCTGGGTGGCTCAGTTGTTAAGCATCTGCCTTCAGCTCAGGTCATGATCCCAGGGTCCTGGGATTGAGCCCCACATCGGGCTCCCTGCTTCTCCCTTTCCCACTCCCCCTGCTTGTGTTCTCTTTCTTGCTGTGTCTCTATCAAATAAATAAATAAAATCTTTGGGGAAAAAAAGGTATTTCACACCAAAAACAAATGACTTATTTCAAATAAATTCAACCTTCTTTTATGTACTTTCATAGTTTAATATTATTTTATGTCAAGAATTTGAAGGGAGAGGGTGCCTGGGTGGCTCGGTGGGTTAAGCCTCTGCCTTCAACTCAGGTCATGATCTCAGGGTCCTGGGATCGAACCCCACATTGGGCTCTCTGCTCAGCGAGGAGCCTGCTTCCCCACCACCACCCCACCCCACCTGCTTCTCTGCCTACTTGTGATCTCTGTCTGTCCAATAAATAGACAAAATCTTAAAAAAAAAAAAAAAAGAATTTGGAGCGAGAACCACTAAAATTCTGTACTTTCCTTTCATTTATAAAAACAGACAAATCCATGGATCTGTATGTCAAATTAACCAAAGAACAACTATCTCGTAAGAGACCACTGAGTTAAGGAGTAAGTCTTCAAAATATCAGGTAGAGGGGCAGGTGCCTGTCCTCTGAGCCTGGGTGGCTGAGCTGCTTAAACATCTGACTCTTGATTTTGACTGGGGTCATGGTCTCAGGGTTGTGAGACTGAGCTCCAAAGGGGCTCCCTACTCATCGTGGAGTCGGCTTGAGGATTCTCTCCCTTGCCCTCCACACCCTCCCCTGATATACACTCTCTCCCTCTCTAAATAAATACATAAAATCTTTAAAAAAATGTATCCAGTAGAATTTCATACCCCTGCCACCCCTAACATACACACACAAATAAACCTTTCATTTTGCTTTATTACAAATTGGTACTGAAGTGAATATGAAACCTCAGTTTTAGGTGTGCAGGGTTCCTGCTCCTTGGAAAAGATGATTTAGAACATGGGGCACGCATGAAAAGCATTCAGGGAGGTAGGGCCCGCCCTCCACGCTTCTCTTATCCCCATCCCACCAACTGGACAGCTGATCAGATGACCCCAAAATGGCAGGAAAGTGAGCCTTCAAGGAAGGCCTCCTCCATGTTATGCCCTGTTACGATACAACAGCGCACCTGAACGATTCGAAGAACACGCACCAGTCATCTGAAGGCTTGGTGCTTACACAAAATAGTCGTTCATAAGTTCTCACTAATAAAAATTAGTGAAGGGGCATCTGGGTGGCTCCATCAATTAAGTCTCCAACTCCTGATTTGGGCTCAAGTCATCATCTCAGGGTCATGGAACTGAGCCCTGAGTCAGACGCCACACTCGGCAGAGAAGCTGCTGAGATTCTCTCTCTCCCCCTGCCCCGCCACCACCCCTGCGCCGCTCCCCCCACCCACTCACGCATGCGTGCACTCTCTCTCTCATAAAAAGAAAAAAAAAACTAATGCAAAACTTCGGAAGAATCTCTGAGACACACACAAAAGGATCCATTTTAAAAACCCGCAGTGAAGAATTTGTCTTGATAAATTACCTTGTTGTTCACTCAACCCTTAGACTGTGAGTCGTCAGCCCCCAGAATGTCAGCTCTGCAAGGGGCAAGAACCACATTTTTTCTGAGTCATATCAATTTTCTCTGGAGCTTGGGAGCACACTGTACCCTGTGGAGTCCTTTTTTGTTTGATGTTACTGATGAGACCTAAAAATTAATCCCTTCCAGCGCCCCTTATTAACATGCAGCAAAACTAAAAGCAGCCGCTTGCTGATTTGCCTTTCATCAAGCAGCTAGTGACCTCTCTGTTTTCCTCCACTTATCCCTGCACAGTATAATGTTATTCATTTCTCAATTAGATGACTGAGCCCTCCCACTCAAAGCCAATCTGAGGAGAAACTGAAAAAAAAAAAAAAAAAAAATCTGCTGCTTTCAGTCCTAAAAATCACATTTCTTTAAATCACATTTCTTTATATCTCACTAACTGCAAATGACAAAGAACCAAGTATCTTTATGCCTCGGGCCCTCACAGGCATAGTTTCCGAAGCGTTTTCTTGGAAATTTGGAAAAATTACAAGAAGGGACCTCAAATTACTTGGCTTTAAGAAGAGGGACAGAGCATATACAAATCAATATTGCTCGAAGTCAGCATCTTCTAAGTGAAGCCAGGCCCTGGGGTGAGACCCTGACCTATGAACACCGAGGGGTTCTGGGCGCACTGCTCCCTGCCTCCAGGGTGTTCAGTGGTAAAAGCCAAACCAGAGAAGCAGAAGAAATGACATTTACTTGTTTCCCTTCACGTGCTCTTTGGTCCTTTGCTACTGTGGCCAACACATTGGCTGCCTGCTCTCCTCCCATCACCGAGATGCGAGCGTTCGGCCACACGTAGAGGAATCTTGGGCTATGGGGGGAGAAAGGAAAAAAAGATCAAGTTAATTCACTATACAACACAGAGATTTTCACAGACTTGTGTTTATCTTCTAAATTAGTAGTTCTTCATTCTAGCTGTGCATTACTAGGGGATTCTTTTTTTAAAAACCATGCTCAAAACCCACCCCAGGCTAATTTCCAGAGGTGTGGCCTGAACAGAGTAGGATTTCTAAGTTCTCCAGGTGATTGTGATGTGTTCTGATAAATTTTATTTTTCCATCTGATCTCAATTTACTGGGCCTAAAAACATACAAAATATCCCCTTATTACCTGTGCTCATGTCCTGTTTTCCACTCCTGATATAAAATAAAGCCTTGCTGCTTCATTTTTTAGTTTTACTAGGAGATTATCAAGTTTGCTAACCTTTTTAAACCAAACAACTCTGGGCTTCCCTGATTCTTCCATCTTTATAATGTCCTGTTTTCTATTTTTCTTGTGCTTAATATGCTGTTCTTCTGTGAACTTCCTGAGCTGGCTCATTGATTTTTGTCCTTCTTTTCATTCATATATATATACATATATATATATATGTATATATATATGTATGTATATGTATATACATATATATATATATTTACATCTACTATACATGTTCCTCAAAGCAAGACTTTGGCTGCATCACGTAATTTATGACATGTAGTATTTTCGTTACCAGCCATTTCAAAATATTTCCTGATTCCCATTGTGGATATATATCTTCCAAGTAGCATGTTTTGCCTTAAACTTCATTTCACTCCTCCAGATGATACAAATTATGGTATCACTGATCAAGATGTGCGAATGACATTCTGTGTTTCAAATAAACCCATAACGAATGGACCATATTAGACTTGAAGTGTGATTCCTTCAGAGAAAACCATGACAACCACCTACCTATATGCTCTGCCACACATCCCATAGTTTCCAGCCCCGTAAGACCCCCCAATGATGATGGTTATTTTAGGCACTTTGGCACAGGCTACAGCAGCCACCATCTTGGCACCATCCTTGGCAATCCCTTCAGCTTCATATTCTCTACCAACCATAAATCCTAAAAGAAAGGAAAGAAAAAAGCCTCTGGATGATGGGATTTATGTACAGAAGTCAAGCCCAACATGGTATTTGAAGGACATCCTGCCAACTATATTTTATTATAAGGCCTCTCACTGTAACAACATATTTATATGTGAAATCTATCTCCCAAAAAGTGTGCTTTAAAAGATCAAATAAAATTGCTCCTAATCACTTCTAAAATTTCCCTTAGAATGGGTCATCTGGATGCACACAAAGATCTTCAAGTGAGATAAAGATGCAAGAAACTTATCTTCAAGAAAGCTCTCAGAACAGCAATGTGGTGATGAAAGCACGTGACCTGGCAAGTTATAGACAAAGGGCTGTGGCGAGCCCAACTGTGAGGCCTCCAGTACTCACGGACCTGCTTCAATACAGAAACTGCTCCTTCTGAAATGCTGCTTTACACCTCTGAGGAACTAAAGACGAATGTTTCATAGATGCCAAGAGCTCCTGCCAGTGACTCAATAGCAAGATGGAAAAATTTTCCACAATTACAGGTTTCCTCTACTACCTCAAGCTCCCAGCTCTGCTGAAAACACTCTGTACTCATACTGGGTCTTCTGGGCCTTGGGCGCATTCCTCCTTCCCTCACAAAACCCAAGTCAGGCTTCAGGTGGCTCCCTCCCCACCCATAGACTCACTTGCCTAACTGTCACTATTTTTGCTTTGCAAGTCCCCAGCCATGAAGTCATCCGATTCCACTCAATTTCTATGAGACGCCTATATGAGCTACGGATACAGTGGTACTGATAGGACAGCCCTCACGCTTGCTGGGCGTGATGTGCTTCCCTGGGACCCCTCTAAGCAGGGCCCTCACATAGCTCAGAGCTCCCCTTACTGCCTTGTCCTGACTCCGTGAAACCTTCCACAGTAGCCATCTCAAGAAGCAGCTATCTTCAAGCTCTGCTTCCTCACCCAGAACCCCACCGCCTCCCTAGTCCCTGTAGATGACTCCACCTTGAAAAAGATTATGACACCTCACTTGTCTTTCTCTAATCCTTCCCAGCATTAGAAACAACATCATCGTGCTCCCTTCCTTCCTCCACTCTCATCTCTATGAAAGAAATCAGAGTTACTCAAAGACTGTCCCTGAGCCTTCTTCTCTTCTCTAGGGGTGTTCTTATCTCTTCCCACAACTTTAAATAACATCCCCATATTCTGACGATGCCTACATTTTCACCTGCAGCTAACACACGTCTTCTGTTCTCAAGATTTATTCAACTGCCTTCTGCATACACATCTCCATGAATGTCACAACAAGTCCCTCAAATGCAAGGTTGCAAAACCAAACCCAACCTCGGCTCTCTGCCCCCACCCAAACAGACACCAAAAACCAAAAATGTAGGTCTATCTTTCAGGAAGAAGGTTTGCTCTATTGGTGGTTAAGAAACCATGAACCATTATTAGAAATAAGGTCCCAGGACTAGTGAAGCCTCAGAATCCTTTTTAGCTGCCCTATTACCAGGCTTGCCGCATAGGACCCCCTCAGGCAGCTGTCTGGATAGAACACCTCTCAAAACTCATCTAACCAAGTATCATAAACTTAAGAGCAACACCAGATAAACATGTCTTAGCAACAGGGCTATTTAAAGCCCTGCTGCCCACCATGAGCCAAACTCCTTTTTCTTGTGAAGGCTTGCTTGATTCTAACAACTAATATAAAAGCCCTCCTTCCTTTGACCCTGAAATAACCACCGTCACTTAGAAGATGGGGTGGGGGGGCGGTTTTCAGCTAACCAACATATCTAAGTGCAACATACAATATAAATAGTAGAATCCTAGAATTCTAAGAAAAAGAAATCTACCATCATAAAAAAACCTCAAAAATCATTGCATCCACCCTATTATGATCATCGGTGAAACATGAAATCCAGAGAGATGATACTGAGCATACCATTCTTTGTGGAGTGTAAACTCAAATCCCCAGACTCACGTTCAGGAATGAAAAGCAGTGAACAAACCTTTTATAATATATCACTTCAGGCAGAATTAACTAGACAGGAAAAGATGAGGGAAAGGGTGAACCATAGCATGTGCTAGAAATCTTTTAAGGAAAACAAAGTGCTAGCAGACAGACGATGGGTCAGACAACGCCCTCAGAGTGAGATCAGGGAGTGTTCCTGGTAGAGAACACAGCCGTCCTGCTGCTGGAGGGGCAGGTATGCCTGTGGACGGGCAAAGGGAGGCCATCTGACTGTGATATGTGGAACTCAGAAACTGCTTCATCCAAATATGGATAAACTTCTCATCTACTTGATTCATGAAGGGTTAACCCTTACCCTACAAAGAGTATCCACTAGACCCTTCCTCTATGACAGAAGTATTCTAGGTCTATACTGTCCAATACTGGAGTCATACTGGCCAGTGCAGCTCTGGAATGATGCTACAAAACCGATTAAGCTATTTTCTTACCTGTAATGTTTTGAAGGAACAGCAGAGGAATATTCCTTTGGCAGCACATCTGGATGAAGTGAGCCCCCTAACAGCAAAGAAGATAATCTTTTTAAAGAGGGGGTAAGGAATCTGCACCCGTCGTGCATCCTACAAACACCATCGTGGGGTCAGTGTTAAGCACGAGCGCCCTGAGCTTGGCTGGTAACAACACACCATGCGGACCAACGGCCAACGGGACATGTGACTGTGCTGGTAGCGCGTCTGTTTTGCAGTTGCCTGTGTGATCACCGGCACGCAGCTGGAGGGGTAAAGTATCACTAACATGCGGAACAGCAAGTGACACTCAAGAAACGAAGAGAAGAACCGCTTGTCAGTGGGAATTCCTGAGCATAAGATAATTCCTGAGTTTTCCACTTTAAGAGAAAACAGGATATAAACACTTCCAAGACAAGCATTCTCAGAGTCTTAGGCTATGTACATGTCATCCACGGCATTTATAATTCATGTATCTTGTAAGAACTTTTTAAAACCCTAGATATTTCTTTATTAACATATAATGTCTTAAAACACTGGATTTTTTAAATAGTGCTCTAGCTGGGATGCCTGGGTGGCTCAGTTAAGCGTCTGCCTTTGGCTCAGGTTGTGATCCCAGAGTCCTGGGATCAAGTCCCACATCAGGCTCCCTGTTCAGCGGGGAGCCTGGTTCTCCCTCTGCCTGCTGCTCCCCCTGCTTGTGCTCATTCTCTCACTCTCTAACAAATAAATAAATAAAATATTTTTAAAAATTAAAATAAAAATAAAACAAAAATAGTGCTCTAGATAAAACAGGTTAATGTAAACCTCCATAAAAACTGTTCAAGCACTCACACACACAACACACACACACACACACACACACACATATGTTCACATGCATGTACACAATGCTCTGCCTGAGGCATCTGGTTAAATATTTAAAGCTTTTATGTAATAAACTTTCATCCATTACTTGGCCTTCAAAGCCAATTATGTTTAAATTAAAATGGAAAATCTTGAAACATGTTTCACAGTACTTGCCTTTTTTGCAGACTCAGAAAAGAGAACTCCATTATTTCCAACGATACCTATAGGGTATCCAAATATTCTAGCAAATCCTCAAAAGAAAATTGAAAAAAATAATTATGTATTTCAGAGGGCTTTTAACTCACAGCTAATAGACAGTTATACATTCCTTAACTTCACATGAAAGGTTAAAATGTGGAGATTTTGTCCAGGGTACAGAACAGCTTGGGTCACAATGTTTTATTTCAAAGGTTATCGGGAGTCTGGGTGTTGTGCTTCCTTGAATGCACTCTGTGTAAAGTTGTCACTTGTCTGACTGGTTGGTTTGGTTAGATGATGGGGTTAGAGTGTCACCCATTCATTCCTGTAGTGTATGTCCAAGTGCCCTACTAGGTACCAGACAGAGGATATTCTGAAATGGAACGAATCACAGATGGAGAGCTCTTAAAAGGCCCACGTTCAGAGCTCTAAGCCAGTTTCAGGTGACTGGCTTACCTGAAAATGCCTGTGGTGATGACAAGCCCTCAAGGTAAGGGGATAAACTCAGCAAAAGCAGACTTGCTTTCAAAAGCAGGAACACAGTCAAGCCTGGGGGTTGTGAGTTTCCAGTAACAAACGCAGCTAAGCTCTCACCACCACTCCTGCTCCCACTGCAAACACCCACCATCCATACAGACATAATGGAGAAGTAAGGGAGAGGGAAAGGAAGGATAAGACTATGTGAGGGAGACACCTGAGGTAATTTCAGGAGGTTTTTGCAAACCTGAAAAACTTGGCTAGAGAGAGCTTCCCAAGAGTGAACTTCAACAAGCCTGCGTAGGACTCTAAATAGGTGTCAAAGACTTGGAACCCAAAAGTCAATGAACTGTGCTTGTTGAAATGGATCCAAGAAAGCATGCGACCAAAGTGCCCAGAACCGGACTCTGTCTTCAAGCTCCAGATGCACAGGCCACTGCTGAGATATCTCTGGTATGTGACACAAAGCAGGTGCTCGAAAAATCGTTGAAGATAAATTAATGAATGAGACAGAATGTCAACCTACTGATACACCAGAACACTAAACAGTTAAAATTTGTTTTTAAAAATTTTGTTTTCAAAAAATTTGTTTTACTCTGGCTTGCCTTGGTTTTCTTGGTCTTTCAGTCCTAAAACCCCAGCCAGAAGCCTAGGCTATCCATCTTAAATGGCACTGCCACTTACAGAGGGAAATGCAGAAGGGTGACCATCCCCAGAGGTTGAGCAATCCACTCAGAGTTCAGCCTCACCCCACAAAAACAGCTAGGAACCTAGCACATCTTTCAGCAGTGTGGTACTAACCCTAAGGTATATTGCCCCGTGAGCTATTTAGAGTTTCAACCCTAACCTGGCCTGGGATCTCCAGGCACAGCACCAGATAAGTAGGCCACATACCCTACCATATTAGGGACACAGAGGAAGTGCCTTCACCAAATTCCTTCGAGCCAAACAGGAAAGCAAAATGTCCGAGAAACTACTAGGGCCTACATAAGGCAAGTGCGGAGGCAGGAGGAAACTCTTCAGAGGGGCCAGAGAACCTGATCCTCAGAAAATCTGTCCTTCTCCCTCTCCCCAATACTTCCCCCTCTCACCAGCCCCCAAGCCCCTCTTCTCTTTCTCAAATCCCTTTCCTTTCCTTAGTCTTATCTGAAATCCAGTACAGTCAGGAAGGGATACAGGAACTACGTTATCCTTAGTATCCTAGGGGACAAAGGTACCACAAGTCTTTTAGCAAGTAAGGGGCAAATTCATAAAAAGAGATGAACAGGACAGCCCGTATGTCTTTGGGGAAAGAAGCAGAAAACAGCTCTGACTTGTTTCAAACCGCTGCACAAGAGGTTACATCCTGAACTATTTGGTCACAAATCCTGAATATATATCAAACAAAAAGCTCTTAATCACTTAAACACCTCAATACAAAAACATAAATTCCACTCCCAGTGTGAACCCTTTTGTTGCTCATAAATCAACCCAGAAGAAAAGTATGATTCATCCTTAAGCCTCAACGTATATTTGCAATTTGGATTTTTATAGTGAGTTCCTTTTTTTTTTTTTTTACTCTGATATGTTGTCTTCAGGTGACTTACTATATTTTCTAGCTTTCAAAAGACCAAATAAAATTCACAGAATTCATTTTGTCATTTGTCCAAGACAGATTATTATGGGTCTAGCATCTATGTTTCAAATACTTTTCTTCAAAAGCCTACAAACTCAACACTTCAGATGAACAAATGAACTTTTATAAACAGCCTTATTTTGTTTTGTTTTGTTTTGTTTTGTTTTGTTTTGTTTTCAGATTTGGTTTTCTGTCCTGTATTCTCAATCTAGTATTTACAAGATTCAACGTTAGACCTACACAGAGGCTACGAGAAGGTGTAACACACTTAATGTCCTTCTAGGAGGCTTAACACCATATAAAACCTGCTAGCAGAACTAAAGACTACAGAACCATGGAAACAGTGCTGAAGTTTCCAAAATTATTACAAATTATCCAGAGAAACAAAAAGAACTACAAATATTTCTGCTAACTTTGCTTTGATAAGAAGCTTTTTAAGAGAGGGAGAGAGAAGTGGGGTAAGGAGCAGATAGAGAGGGAGGGAGAGAATCTTAAGCAGGCTCCATGCCCAGTGCAGACTCTGACATGGGGCTTGATCCCATGACCCTGAGATCATGACCTGAGCCAAAATCAAGAGATACTTAACTGACTGAGCCACCCAGGCGGCCCAATCAGAAGCTTTTTATAGAGTGAAGACCACCAAGTCTCAGACAAGGGCCTTTACCACAGCATCTAGCTGTCATCGTTACAAACCCCAGGTCTATGAAGCCATTCAGCTACACATGACCTTCACAAAACAACTTTTGAATATAGACCCACACACTTGTACCACTCTTAGTAACAAAGTTCACGTGAAGTACATCAATACCTTCTGACATGAGCTCATTTATTTTTAAAGCAATAGAAAATGTTCAGGGGCATCTTACTGGCTCAGTCAGGAGAACACAGGACTTCTTGATCTCAGGGTTGTAGGTCGGGCCCAACATTGGGTGTAGAGATTACTTAAAAACAAAATCTTAAGAAAGAAAATGCTCATATTTTCGATTCTTTGCCTTTATACCTGTAACTAATGTGTCTCCATAGAAGGCCTTGAACTCATTGAATCTGCTTCCATCCACGATTCTAGCAATGACCTAAGAAGAAAAATAACAATATTCCAGAGAGATTATATTACAAAACAATTTTTACATTAAAGTTATTCATAAGGGAAACAACTTCACTGTCAAGTTGTCACTTTCATAGCCTTTCACCCTAGAGAGTCTTCTCACTAGAATTTTCACTTTCTATGTGTGGTTAAGGCCCTGACATTAGTCCGGGCCCTGGTTTTATACCACACAGTAAGAGCTACGGTACCATGTTACAGACCAGAGAAGCACAGAGACTATTAGGGCTGGGAGCTGGACTCAGAACTTAAGGAGCTGCTCAAAAGATTGGCAAAGGGTCCGGGATTCAACCACAAAGCATGGTATAGGCTCAGAGTAGGGAGACTTAGCCTCCAAACGAAGGGATCGCACAGCATCTGCGTGTCCTGGATAAAGTCTCAGTTCTCACAGTGAAGAGAGACTTCACAAAAGTTGTGAGGATGTGATAAGCCTAAAAAAATAATGCTGAGGGGTACCTGGGTGGCTCAGTGGTTAAGCCTCTGCCTTTGGCTCAGGTCATGATCTCAGGGTCCTGGGATTGAGCCCCACATCAGGCTCTCTGCTTGGCGGGGAGCCTGCTTCCCCCTCTCTCTCTGCCTGCCTCTCTGCCTACTTGTGATCTCTCCCTCTGTCAAATAAATAAATAAAATCTTTTAAAAAAATAATAATGCTGAGATGAAGACCCAGCTCTGACTCCCAGGCCTACTGCTGAGAAACTAGAGGCATAGACTGATTACCTAAAATCCTAAGCCTCAGTTTTTTCATCTGGTTAAAAAAGTAATAATAAGGTACCTCTTAGTACAGTAGGTAACACATCAGTCTCATAAAAAAAATAATAAGGGGAACCCTCTTACCCCACTGATGGGAAAGCAAACTGAGGCAGCCACTCTGGAAAACAGTATGGAGGTTCCTCAAAAAGTTTAAAAAAAAAAAAAGGAACTACCCTACAACCCAGCAAATGCATTATTAGATATTTACCCAAAGGATACAAGAATACTGATTTGAAGGGACACATGCACCCTGATGTTGACAGCAATATTATCTCCAATAGCCAAACTACAGAGAGAGCCCAAATGTCCATTAACTGATGAATGGATAAAGATATTACACACATACACACACACACACACACACACACACACACACAGAGAGAGAGGAATATTACTTAGCCATCAAAAAGAATGAAATCTTGCCATTTGCAACAACATGGATGGAACTAGAGTGTATTATGCTTTGTGAATTAGTCAGAGAAAGACAAGTATCATATGACTTCACTTATATGAGCAATTTCAGAAACAAAAGAGATGAACACAGGGAGAGGGGAAAAACACTATAAGGGACTCTTAACAATAGAGAGAACAAACTGAAGGCTAATGGAGGGAGGTGGGTGGTGGGTGGGCTAGATGGGTGATGGGGATTAAGGAGGGTACTTGTGATGAGCACTGGGTGTTGTATGGAAACTATGAAACACTGGATTCTACATCTGAAACTAATATTACACTGTGAAAACTAGCTGGAATTTAAATAAAAACCTTAAAAAGTTAAAAAAAAAAAAAGATAACACCTAAAAAGTGCTAACTAAAGCATACTGCCTGGCCCTCACTGAAAAGTAGCTATTATTGTTAAGACTTCAATAAAAGTTCCTTGATTCTGAATCTGATCCTGCATATATACATATCTAATCTAAAAGGAGTCATTATGAAATAGTTTATCCTTGGGACTCATCATATACAACAAGACCATTTCAAAGAGTTCCAAACAGATTCCAAATTTCTTCAGAAACTATTTTAGATGATACACACCATTTTTCTTTCTAGTCCAAACTTCCTTTTCCCTGTTTACCACATTAAAGCCTTGTTTTGTAACATGCAAAGGCTGAGAAATAAGTGAATGCCTCCCAGTATCATTCTTTCCAAAAAGTAAGAGCGTACTTGGAATTATTTTTTATTTTCCTAAAAGGTCCGATAATGTAATGGGAATATAAGTTATCTGTCCTAAATGCTTTGTAGCTCCAAAACTGTACCTTCTAAAACACAATCAACACAAAACAACTACCATTCTTTCACACAAAAATAAAGCCCCTCAAAGAGCACAGCAAACTAGGGCCACTTATTATGAAACTATCTCCTATTTGCTTTATGATACCCACCACCCAGCCACATAAGATGTATTAACTCAACTTCACAAAGACTCACACTTCGGGAAGCAGACATATCCTTTGGTACTATACCTATTTCTAGAAGTGGAAAGCGATGCCCAGAGAGGTCCAATCCCAGTACCACTGATTAGGGAAACAAGGACTACAAGCCAGGTTTTCCAATGAGCATTTCAGTGCTATCCCCTAGCTCCATATACTAGTAAGACCTCCATATAAGACTTACTTGCAGTTATAGAAAAACGTAATACATTATCATTATAAATCAGCAAAAGGTAGAAAGTCCAGGAAACTATTTAAGAAGGCAAAAGTCTGGGTGCCTGGGTGGCTCAGTGGGTTAAGCCTCTGCCTTCGGCTCAGGTCATGATCTCAGGGTCCTGGGATCGAGGCCCGCATCGGGCTCTCTGCTCAGCGGGGAGCCTGCTTTCTCCTCTCTCTCTCTATGCCTGCCTCTCTGCATACTTGTGATCTCTCTCTCTGTTTCAAATAAATAAAATCTTTAAAAAAAAAAAAGAAGGCAAAAGTCTATCTTTGTAGAAAGACCTTCATTTAAATGAAATGGAACTATCACGAAGGCCTGGATGGGCGTCTGTTTTACTCATTTCTGTACACTTGGCATCTCAAACAGCATCTTCACAGACCAAACATTCAATAAACACTGTTGCATAAATGAAAAAAAGTATTTATGCTTAACAGGATGAATTCTTACCCATATAGAAAACTTGGCTATCCGCAACAACTCATTTCTCAAACTTATCAGATTGTAAGTATCAGACTGTCTATGCCTATTGTTAATGGAAAAGGCAAGCTAAAATCCTAATTCTATAACTTACAGTAAACCAAGTCACCTTGCTAAAGTGAAATACCAGTGGAAGCTTCATAAAAATCCAGAATGTTAAGACCCTCCAATATAGGGTATTGCCTCAGTAAATAGCTGTGCACATCCACAGGTGGGATCGTACATTCATCAATTCATGCAAAGGAAATATTTACTAAGGGACACTGGGTTAAGCATCTGCCTTCAGCTCAGGTCATGATCCCAAGGTCCTGGGATAGAGTCCCACATCGGGCTCCCTGCTCAGCAGGGAGCGTGCTTCTCCCTCGGCCTGCTACTCCCCCTGCTTGTGCATGCACACTCTCTCTGACAAATAAATAAAATCTTTAAGATATCTATCTATCAGTAGATAGATAGATATTTATTGAGCGCCGACCATGTCACCAGGTATCATTATAGCAAATAGGACATAGCCATGGAAATGGTTTCAAGAAGAACTTATAAATATTGGAGAAGTGTTCAAATTTAAACTAGAGAAAGAACTTTAAAAATACACATGTGTATGTTTGCATGCACAGACAATCACAGCTACATAAAAATGTACACGTATACATTAAGCCAGAATAGCAAAATATTGACTGCTTTCTCTGGATGGTATAATTATAAGCAATCTTGTGTTTTTCTGCATTTTCTACAATTTTTCACAATTAGCACATGATAGTTTTATAGTCAATGGGAAAACCAATAAATACGAAGGCACAGAAACTGACAGTAAGATTATTTCTTAATTTAAAAAGTATTCAATCATAAACGGATAGTGAACAAAAAAAGACTACATGCTATACGCAAACACTAAAAATTATCAATCTAGACCAAGGAAGACCATGTCAGCAATCTGTAACCACAGCTACGTCTTTGAATGTAATCAAGAGTCTAATCTCTGCTAAGGTCATATTGATCTAAAAAGGGTATGTTTTTTCCTTTCCACAACTTACTGACATTTTCTCCACTTTCCAAAATAAGAGCACTAAAAAGAAATAGATGAAATTTATGAAGTTGCCTACATCATTCCTCATGTGCACAGCATTAGGGAGTCCTATTTATGAACAAAGCAAGCTTCGTTATTGTGCAATGAAAACTTTCCACCCATTGAGAGGTTTTTTTAATCCCCCTCTCTCTTCTAGTAAGAAATCTTTCCCTTATATGTCACTCCCTACTGAAATCCGTAGGAGGCTCTAGGCAGGAAGGTATCTAAACATTTCACCTTAAAAATGGATACACTCTTAACTACAGGAAACAAACTGAGGGTTGCTGGAGGGTGAGGGAAGGGGTGATGGACACTAAGGAGGACATGTGATGTAATGAGCACTGGGTGTTACACAAGACTGATAAATCACTGACCACTACCTCTGAAACCAATAATAAATGTTAATTAATTGAATTTAAATTTTAAAAATGTATTTAAAAAAACAGATACGCATATAGAGAGACTGACAGCATGGTTTACAGCTCACAGCTCCACTCCACACACCTCTCTAATATCAAAGTGCCTCTTAAGGTTAGTACCAACGATTCCATACAATTCATCAGCAGGAAATAAAGGATCCTCAGAAGGTTCTACAGTAACCTGCAGAAATATAAAACAACCACATTAACCTATTTGAAGACATTATTCAAGGTCCCATAAGCCAAAAGGCTTTTGAAGAAAATAAAAGATCCAAGAAAGCAACCAACTCACATCCAATTTCTTCTGGTAATTTAGATTCCTCACAATCATCCTAGTTAGGTGAAGGGCATGATGGTCATCCAAAGCGTAGTAGTCGGACACTCCGGACTTTCTAGGGAGTAAAGCACACTAAAGTAATCAGAACAGGGAAAAGGAAAATAAATGTCTTAAACCCTAAAGATCTTCTCTCATCTAAGGCTAACATCATTTTTACTTCCAGAACACTTTAATAAATGTCCTCCAACTTGATTCTCATCATGTGCCCAGCAGAACAGTATTACCCTTATTTTACAAACAAGAAACACTGATGTCTACCTAAATTAAGCACCCTGCCCTAGGACCCCCAGTAGCTGTGTAAGAATCCGCACGTTCTAGTTCTCAATCTTGACCTTCTAGACCTAGACCGCAGAGTCTTGCTGACGAGGACTTCTACTGAATGCTCATCGCAAGCACCTCAAACAAAACTGTGTATGATAAAGTTCAACAGCCACAGGTGTAGTCCGTAACAATAAAGCATCTGTAATTCACCGAGCTCCTAGTGGGGGTGCCAGCTATGTTTTCTCATTGCAGGGAGACCACTGAGGCCGCAGCCTTACAAAGCTACACCTTAAGAGTAAGTCATCACAGGTAACATACAGAGGCTTGACGACCCTGTCCCTCAGAGAAAACAGAACTGCGAGAAGGGCCACAGAAGTTCCTGCTCAATCTCAAGTTCAATGTGAATGAAGCACAGGCTTGCTCTGTTTATTAGCTTTGTTCTGACTGGATGGTTTTTTATCTTCTATTAGATATACTGACACTATAATATAGTATTAGCAAAATAGTGCCTTGGTGGCACAGCTGGTTGAGACTTGGACCCTTGGTTTCAGCTCAGATCGTGATCTCAGGGTCATGGGATTGAGCCCCATGATGGGGCCCTCACTCATCACAGAGTCTGCTTCAGACTCTTTATCCCTTTGCCCCTTCCCCCTTTGTGCACACACACATGCACTCTCTCTCTAAAATCAATCAGTCGATCAATAACTATAGGGGTGCCTGGCTGGCTCAGTCAGTGGAGCATGCAACTCTTGATCTCATGGTCTTAAGTTTGAGCTCGATGATGGGTGTAAAGATGGCTTAAAAATAAAAAAAAAAAATGTTTAATAAATAAGCAAAATAATGGTAAAGACAGACAAAAATATGTACCTGAAAAAACAGAACTTTGGTTCATTTTATGAATAAGGACTAATCTGCAGCAATCTAAATTGTGATGTCTTGTCTAGGGAAAATGCCAAACCCTTAACAGATACTTCTTGGAAATGGTATCTGTTGAAATGGTATTCTGTTCCACACATACTTCTTGGAAATGGGTCCTCACGGTGACTACAGGGCACTCTCCACCTCTGGACTGGGCGTTTCTAAATGAGAGCAGAGACCATGCTTACTCCTCGCTATAGCCTTACAACACTTCGCAAATGGTAGACCCTTCAGGTTTTTTCACTTAATATGACATTTTACAACAAACAGTATCTTTTACATGCTTCATACATCATACCAGCTATATTTGCTGACTTCTAGATACACTGTGATAATTCAGAAAGCAGAGAGAAGCAGAAGGCACTACTTCCAAATCAGGAAATATTTAAAATAAAATGTTTTCTTTTAAAAACTGCCTGGTATTTACCAAAACAGCAGGAAAGGGAAAGCTTTGATGAGACACTGTATTATAGAAGTCTTTGTGTCAAATTAATTCCTTTGGATGGCTAATCAGAGAGGTTTAAAATATGTATTTACAAAGACAGATGAAACCCAAAGCAATGTATGACTAGTAAATTCTATCAGACTGTTAAAAAAAAAAGTCATTACTACTATTAGGTCATTACCACCTAATCACCGTCCCGTGATTTTAAACAGGTTATTACAAATAATCATAGCTAGTGGTATCAGGGCACTTCCCAGGGACCAGACACTGTGCTATGAGGTAGAAACTATTCTCATCTTCACTTCACATGTAAAGAAATGAGGCTCAATGAAGTTAACTAGTTTGTCCAGTCACAAGGGTAGTAAGGCAAGCAGAAGATGAATTCCAGAACCTATACCCCTGACTTGGCATAGACTGCCTACAGCTTTTATGGGCACCAAATAACTTTTTTTAATAGTCAAAAAATTTTTTTAAATTAATATTCCTCAAATACTATTTTCATTTCCTCGTTAAGCATCCACAAACATTGGCAGCCTACTCTGGCCTGTACCCCACTCACACCCCATTCTACCGTGTCCTCTCTCCAGACTAAAATGCCGGCACCACCATCTCCCTGCCACGGTCAGTGCAATCAGAGAGGAACACAGCGTGGCAACTCACACACTTGTGCTCAGCATAAATAAGTAAGTGTTCTTCTGTTCCACACAGGCAGAAACTCAGGCTCGTGCTAAGCTTTTCTCAGCCAACCTCAACACCACTCCTATACCTACTCCTCCCTTCGCCTCTAGTTGCTCTTTATAAAAAAAAAAATCCACTCTTTAATGGTCCAGTTATGATAAACAACAACAATAAAAATAATGGCAGAAGGGGCAGCTGGGTGGCTCAGTGGGTTAAGCCTCTGCCTTCGGCTCAGGTCATGATCTCAGGGTCCTGGGATCGAGCCCTGCATCGGGCTCTGTGCTCAGCAGGGAGCCTGCTGCCCCCTCTCTCTCTGCCTGCCTCTCTGCCTACTTGTGATCTCTCTGTCAAATAAATAAATAAGATCTTAAAAAATAATAAGAAAAACAGCAGTTAACATTTTTAGGTCCTTATTTAAAGAAGGTATTGTTTCAAGCAATTTACATAAATCATCCCATTTAATCCTCACAAAACTCTAAGAGGTAGATGGTCTTCTTACCCCTGAACTCTAACCTGACATGACTGGATCAGTGACCGGCAGGAGCCAGCTCAGGGCTGACTCACAGGAGCCAAGTGTGTGCACCTCTTGCTGAATCCACACTCAGTGGTGTCCTGTTGGGACCCTGCCATCGGCCTCAGTGGGATACTTTGTACCAGAGGCACTGGCAGATGCCACAAAGCCGGACTCTTCCCCTCCGCAGAGAACCAACTGTTCTACATCCACCCGCTCGTGAGAGTGAGCTAAATTCCTCCACAGTATGGCTGCCTCAGCATCTGTTCTGTGTGGCTGAGGGGACAACAGGAGCCTGAAACCAGCTCCAGCCCGCTCAGGCAGGCGTAGGTGCTAGAGAGCAGCCCCAGACTCACAAGCACGTCAAGGTCCTGATCGGATTTCCCCAACAACCTTTGTGACCAACAGGCCCTTCCACCTCCCAGTTCCTTCCTGGATGCCTTATGCGCATAAGACCTAATGCAGAACAAAATGCCAATCTTTTGTTCTAAATTGACTAAAGTAGTCTTAGCCCTTGAACTCCCAAGTGCTCCAAACATAGACCCTAAGAAAAAATGGGCTCAGGCTCTGCCTCTGTGTGTGCTCTGCCTTGAGCTGCCGGCCTGGCCCCTGGAGGCACACCGTGTACTTCCTCCAGGTTCTGTGAGTAATAAGCCTGTCCATTTCAATTTCTCCTGCGGTCTGTTGTTGAACCACAGCTCACCATCCAGCACTCTGTTATCCACTTAACAAATATTAATTTAACAGTGTCATTTAACTGCGCCTGGATGGCTCAGTCGGTAAAACATCCAACTTCCTGATTTTGGCTCAGGTCATGATCTCAGGGTTGTGAGATCGAGCCCTGCATAAGGCTCCATGCAGATGTCACTGGGTCCCACTCTCAGAAGGGCCCTGTGCTGAGCGTGCAGCCTGCCTGGGATTCTCTCTCTCTCTCCCTCTGCCCCTCCCCACTCTTGTTCTCTAACAATAAAATAAAATCTCTAAACAAAAAAACAAAAAGTACAGTCAACACCTACATACCAGTGGATCGACCTTCCATATGCTCTCCCTATACTTCTTTACAGGCCTTATCACACATACACATTTATATCATTATATCATAGTAATTACTTATCGCCCACCTCCCTGACTAGAATGTTAAGCTCCCTGAGGTCAAAGACAAAGTCTATCTCATAATCTTGACTACCTATAACAGTGTCTGCCACATGACAGATGCTGGACGGATATCTACTAAAGAAATGAGAAACCTCCTATTAAAAGAAATAACGAGGGGAGATTAAAGCCTCTGCCTTCGGCTCAGGTCATGATCTCAGGGTCCTGGGATCAAGCCCTGCATCCGGCTCTCTGCTCAGCAGGGAGCATGCTTCCTCCTCTCTCTCTGCCTGCTGCTCTGCTTACTTGTGATCTTTGTCAAAATAAATAAATAAATAAAATCTTACCAAAAAAAAAAAAAAGAAGAAGAAGAAATAAGGAACAAGCTGGTGTTGTAGCTTAGAAATTCAACTCTGTAGTTCAAAGAACTGAACCCTGAAACAGCAGCTCAAGAACAGATCGACTGTGGTTGGATCTGGCAAATTTAACTCTTAGAAAAAAAATAATGAAACTTTCTCTTCGAGAGAGCAACAGGCCTGTCATCCATTCATTCCTGGAAGCCTGGAAAGTAACAAGGGCTTCTGTCTCACCTGCAATGCAGGTCGGCACCCCCGAGGTCCTCAGCGGACACTTCCTCTCCAGTGGCGGCTTTCACCTACAGCAAGGAGAAAAGTAGGTGGTGAGTTCGGCCCGTCAGGGAAATAAAAACGCTTACCTAACATGCACATCTTCTAACCTGACTATACCTACCACTCTTTCTTCCACACAGCTAAAGATTTTCCCTTCTTCCTTCCTTCCTTCCTTCTTTCCTCCCTCCCTCTTTTTCTTTCAGGGTATTTTTGTTTTGTTTTGTTTCCATTTTTGAAGTAGACTTCACACCCAGCATGGAGCCTAATGCAGGGCTCAAACTCAAGACCCTGAGATCAAGACCTGAGCTAAGATCAAGCGTTGGACACTTAACCAACTGAGACACCCAGGCACCCCAAGATCGTTTTCTTATTCCACCCACCCAACAAACCTAGAAAAAACTGTCTCTAGTCTACAGAGAAAAATCTGAACCCAGAGCCACTAAGGAATTCTCCCACAGC
The DNA here is from genome assembly GCF_010015895.1 of Lontra canadensis. Lineage (NCBI taxonomy): Eukaryota > Metazoa > Chordata > Mammalia > Carnivora > Mustelidae > Lontra > Lontra canadensis. The sequence goes on from NW_022630998.1 coordinate 40,073,192, forward strand.
CCCTGAGCAAGGGATGGAACCTGAGCTGAATCGAGGTATTTCCCTGAAAGCCTGCGCTCCTTTGTGTAAAGCATTTGTGTCTGTGCATATGCTGTTCCTACTGCCTGGGTTCCCTGCTCTCTGTCACCCACCTGGGGAATCCCTCCTCCTCCTGCACACCCCATCTGCTCTATGTGGCTTTCCCTGACCTGCACAAGCCTTTTCATCATTAGCAACACCCCAGAGCAATAAGAGAATAAGGTGTGCTCATCTGTGGTCCAAGAATACCCCTCACATACCTCCAACAGGGCACCCGGCAGACTGTGCACATCAGTAGCCTGCATGTGTCTCTCTTGTCTCCTCTATACTGTGAGTGCCTTGATGGCAGCCACTGTGATGTATTCATCTTTGAACACTCAGGAAATTTAATGAATTAAGGCCCTTTGAAAAACTGAAAAACTATCCTGAAAAACCGCAGTAACTATCACAAACTCTTACAAGTGCAAAACCTTTAAAAGGCCAAAAAAATCTCTAAGATTACCCACACCTAAGACTCAGCAGAATATGACCAAAAAGAAAGAAACCTGAAGTAATAAATGAAGAATGACTTAACTACAGTCTGAGAAATTCTAATAGGAAAACAGAAAAATCAGTTACTGCCAAATGTCAACCTGACCCTTACGAATTGCTAATTGATTCCTACTTCTTTGTGTTGACTGATTTCTTTTTCTTTTATAAGAAAAGCTGGTGTTAGAACAATGAACATTTACCTAAACTGTAGCATAGAAAGGACTCATTATTCACTACATCAGAAGTTCTGCCTTAAACAAAATATTATTGCGCAGAGAAAAGTAATTAAAATTTTCCCTTCCAATTATTCCACCCACAGAACTAAATTCTTGGTTCTCTTCTTCCCAAAATACTCAGTGTAAAACAGCATTCAGCCCAGACAATAACTAATTATAAGAGGTGCCTGGATATTTAAAGTTGTAAAAAGGAATAAACAACCAAAATACTCTGTTTATTTCCAGGGATCTGACTAATACCAATTGATAAAATAAGGATTCGTCATTGGTTAGTATTTACTGAACACCACAACATGTTTGATACTGTGACAGGTGCGAGGACGATAAAAATTAAGAACAGCTCATTCTACGAAATATCAAGTTCAGAAGACAGAAGAACAAAAAGCTCCTTCAGAAACTTGTCTCACTATTAGGCATTTTTTTCAACCATTCTAAAAGCTATAGCAACTCAACTGCATATGATGCATGGAATCTTTTTTCAATTTTGAGTAAAACAAGAGTTAAAATTTAGAACCGTCTAACTGATGAGATTGCTGGGGCTTGCTTTTTTTTTTTTTTTTTTTTTTACCTATAAACATGGTCATTCCGTGGTAGACTACAGAAGAGAGTTCAATTCTCTCAGAGAACTGCCGACTTGCTGAGGTACAAGGTAAAAATCCTCACCAATGACTGCATGTTGCCAACTGCACCCTTCAGAAAAACTCTTCTCTCGGAAACAGCTAGTGTTATTTCAGTATTAATGATGCTGCCTACGATCCCAAAAAAGGTGTTTTCAAATTTCAGTCCTATCTTTACTTATTCTTTAAGGAAAAACACCTCGAAACTACTGAAAAGTTTGTACGCGTCACTAGACAAAGGGAAATTCTAAATGAATTCTCCTCTCATTTACCAATGATAAGTATCACTTGTAGCTAGAAATATGTCAAAGAATAATTGACACCACAGGCATTCTGAATAATGCCTTCAGACTTTTATCACATTTTAAAATGGCAGCTCTTCAGGCTTATCTGATCCTCAATAAAATTTATGAAAAATAAACACAGTCATTTGCAAAATATACATATTTCACATCAAGCATAAGCTCTTTTTAACCTACTCTTTTTAATTAATTCATGTTATTATTCCAAAATCAAAGATGATTTTTTTGACAGACTTCTGAAGCATTAGCCTTACTCTTTGAGAAAGAATTCACACATCATAAAATTCACATTTAAAGAATACAATTCAGTGTTTTTCAGTATATTTTCATGGCTGTGGAACCATCAAAACCACCTAGTTCCAGAAGTTTCATCACTCCCAAAGGAAGCCCATACTCATTACAGTTACTCCCCATTCTACTTTCCTCTTGGTCCTGGCAACCACAAATCTACTTGTGGTCTCTAGGAATTTGCTTATTCTAAATATTTCATAAAAGCAGAATTATACAATATTTTTCCTTTTGCATCAAATTTCTCCTTTTGTGACATAATGTTCTCAAGTTTCATCCATGTTGTAGCATGTGTCAGAACTTCACTCTTTTTTATGGTTGAATCATATTCCATTGTATGTATTTTATAGTTTTACAGTATTCTTGACATTCTCCTCACCTATATAACATACTTTTTTTTTTTAAGATTTTATTTATTTATTGGACAGAGAGAGATCACAAGTAGGCAGAGAGGCAGGCAGAGAGAGAGGAGGAGGAAGCAGGCTCCCCACCAAGGAAAGAGCCCGATGTGGGGCTCGATCCCAGGACCCTGGGATCATGACCTGAGCCGAAGGCAGAGGCTTTAACACTCTGAGCCACCCAGGCGCCCCCTTATATAACATTCTTAGATTTCACTAAATAATGGGATATTTTGTTGTCAGATATAGTACTTATACCTGTGTTTTCACCTATCCTTTCTTCACCCCTTTGAAGTCTGGGCCCAGATTGTGACACACGCATAGCAGAGTGAAGACTGCATTACTGAACATCACTGGAATGGAGCCGAGCATGGAGGAGATGGGAAGGGCCCAGGATAAGTAATCCACTTGTTAGTCCAGCAACACAGGGAGCTCCCCAGTAAGGGTGCACTGGGTCCCACTCTCAGAAGGGCCCTGTTTTTTGGAGTTTAATGCTCAGTGGTTACCCCACTGAAATTCTACTTTTATCTTTGAATATATGTTCTGTAAATGAAGTCTGATGGGACAATGGGGTATGTGGGTTGGCCACTCTGTCTGGTCTGGTCTTGGCTCTTGGCTGGTCTATCTCCCACCATCTTTCTGGAAAGGTTCTTGGCTCCCTGCTTCCCTGCCAACTGGTACGTAGGCCCTGGGCTCTGCCCCATCTGCTCCTCCCCATCCCTGCCTAGCAACTCTTACACCTGTCCCCAGTGCGGCCTGCCATGGGCAAAGGGAAGACCAGGTATCAGACATGGACCCCCTGATGTCTCAGGGTGGAGCACAGAAGCACCTTCACCACTCTGGGCTGACAGTGCTGAGCTGTATTCTCTAGCAAGTGCGCAGTGGTGGTGGAGGTGGGAGCTGAGGGATGGCTTTTCGCCCCTTGCCCATCTGAACACCAAGCACATCCTGGAATGCAGGCTGCATACCCCTGTGGGGTCATATGTCTACCAGGAGTTGAATGATGGGCCCAATGGAAGCACAGATGCCTGAGAGAGAAGTATTCCATGCTTGAAGAAACGTGTCCTTAAACAGCAAATAAAAAAAACACCAAGACAGTTAAACATACCAATGTTTTATATTTTATATAAAACATGTTTTATATTTTGTATAAAACATGTTTTATATTTTGTATAAAACATGTTTTATATATTTTAGTCCTTTTAACAGTACTTGTTCCTCCTTTTTGAACAAGGGGTCTCATATCTTCATTTTGCACTGGGGTCTGCAATTACGAAGCCGGTCCTGCCAGTGATTCATAACGACTGCTAGGATTAGGAATGTAGAGCACCTCTCACAGCTACTCTAACTTGTTCCTTTTTTTTTTCTAACTTAATCTTTTTGAAAAGGTAATGTTTTCACACGACTCAGAAAGTCAAAGTTCTCAAAATGTTTATGATCAGCACAGACACACATACACACAAGTCAAAGGTCTCTCCCTTGCCCTATTTCATCTCCTCTGCATTAAAACTATGTTTACTGTACCTTTTCAGAGTTTCTTTATGCATATGCAAGCTTACAAACGTGTAATATGCCCTGTTTAAAACAGAAGTTGACATATTATGTGCAAGCACGTTGTTCATCAACTTCCAGTGACCCTGAGTCAAACAAGAATGCAACTGATGTAGAAGAAAAAATAAGCAGTTTATTTCATCAGCCATTCAACAAATGATGCTAGGCCAACTACATACCACGTATAAACGATGTCGGATTCCTTCCTTAAGTCCTACCCAAGCTAACTCAAAATGGATTATGACTTGTAAGTATAAGCTCAAACTATAAAACTTTAAAGAAACCCAAGTATTAAATCTTCATGATCTTGCAATAGGCAAAGCCTTCACTGATATGACACCAAAAGCACAGCAAAGAAAAAAAATGCAAAAACTGAACTTTACCAAAATTAAACATTTTCATGCTTCAAAGGAAAATGCCATCAAGAAGCTAAAGACAATCCATAGAAAGAAAATATTTGTATCCAGAACTCATAAAGAAGTCTCACAACTCTAAATAAAGACAAAAAGCCCAATTTAAAAAGTGTGCAAAAGGATATAAATAGGCAGCTCTCCAAAGATGATATACGAATGACCAACCAGCACATGAAAGGTGCTCAACAACATGAGCCATTAGGGAGATGCAAATCACAGTCTGAATGAGGTACCATCCACTAGGATGGCGGTCTTCACGTAGACACACAACAACAGCTGTCTGCAAGGAAATGGAAAAATCAGAACCCTCACACACAGCCTCAGGAATGTATAATAAATATGCTGTGGGCAGTCTGGCAGTTCCTCAAGATGTGAAACCTAGAGTTTCCATGTAACCTAGCAACTGTACTCACAGGTCTATAAACCTTATAAAGGGAAACACATCCATTTAAAACTTGGACAGGAAGGTGCACAGCAGCATTACTCCTAATATCCAAATGCTGGAAACAACCTGAGTGACTCTCAACTGATCAATGGATACACAACATGCTGCCTATCCATGCAGTGAAATATTATTCAGCAATAAAAAGAAATGAAGTGGTTTTTCAAACACTTAAACACGTAATTATCACATGATCCAGCAATTCTACATCTGAGCAGATACCCAAAACAAGTGAAAGCAGGGACTCAAACAGATACATGTACAGATATATGTACAGAGTCACAGCAGCAATATCCGTAACAGCCCCAAATTGGAAGCAACTCAAAAGTCCATTAATGGATGAGTTAATAAACAAAATATGGAAGATACATGCAACAGAGTATTACTGAGCCTTAAAAAGGAAGTTCTGACATATGCAAAAACATGTTGAATCTTGAGGACATCGTCTTAAGTGAAATACATCAATCACAAAAGGACAGACACCGTATGACTGCACTTATACAATGTAGCTACAGTAGTCAACTTCATAGAAAAAGTAGAATCGTGGTAGCCAGGAGCAGCAGAGATTGGAGACAATAGGGAGTTAATGTTTAATGGGTACAGATTTTCAGCTGGAGCAGATGAGAAAGTTCTGAGATGGGTAGGGGTGATGGTTGCACCACAATGTGAATACATTTAATGCCACAGAACTGTGCTCTTAAAAATGGTTAGAATGGGGATGCCTGAGTGGCTCAAGCATGACTCTTGCTTTTGGCTCAGCTCACATCTCAGGGTGGTAAGACTGAGCCCCACTCCCCAGCGGAGAGTCTGCTTGAGGATTCTCTCCCTCGGCTTATGCTCTCTCTTCCTCTAAAACAAGTAAATAAAGCTTTGAAAAAAAAATGGTTAGAACGGTTTAAAAAAAATGGTTAGAATGGTAAATCGTGTATTATGTATATCTTAGTTCAATCAATCAATCAATCAGTCAAGACTATGTTCTTACCAGTGGGGGTCCTGCCAAGAAAATGGTACCCTGCTTGCGTACAATGACGTTTTCATCAGCCATCGCAGGCACATAAGCACCACCTGCCGTACAAGAGCCCATGACCACAGCTATCTGGAATCCAAGCATACAAGAAACCCAACAGGTGAGGTTCAAACAGTTGGCTTTAGTCTCTGGATCTACAGACCCATAATTGTCACAGTACCAGAGGCTCTTACTAGCTGGTTCCTATAAGTCCTTTTAAAAATGGCCCTCTAAGTGTTTGGAATAGTTCCTTAATAGTTCCTACTTCTATCAAAGCCCTTTTGAAGGGATTAGGTCACATCTTTACAAAATTTATGGACAGTCCCCCTGTTGGAGGAAGACTGGCCATTTAGAACATCAGCCTGATCAACTCATGGGGAGAAGAAACTCCACAATCCACCCACAGGTCAGCAACACTGTGTTGAAACTAATAAGTCTTCTCAACAACCACCACTTACCTCATGGGAATGCTGAAATAATTCTCCAAATGAGTGTGAGTATTTTGTGATACCCTGAATACGGTATGTTCGAAATATAAAACTAACGTTAGCAGCACAGCTGAAAATTGTGTTCCAAGAGCAAGTCTGCTCTATGGACCCAGGGTGATGTGTATGTTGAGAGCCCACAGTGTTGTTTTCTCAACATTTAGGTGTGTTTGAAATGCTCCATAACAAAGCTATTTAAGAAGACTCTTTCCCAGAAATTAGTAAGACACAAAGAATAATGAATATGGGTTTGGCTGATTCCCCCTAGGTAGAAATAAGTAATATCAGAGAAAAATAAGAAAAATACATAATGGCCATTTTCTTAAATTACCACACAAAAGCACTTTTTGCTACCGATTCCAATATTCCATCAGTTTTCTTAGAGTCATACAAATACCCATTTTGAAATAAAAATGCTACACTAGTATTAATCTAAAGATGCAAGGCAGCAAGAGGTAACATTTTCCCATCGAAATGGGCTACCACAAAAAGTATTTTTCCCTATTTCACATATGTTATTAAAAATGGCTGTAACATTTCACTGTCAGCATATTACAAAAGTGTTTATCATGTATCGTTTATGCTTATCAGTCACTCGGAAGTTTATTTTCAAATGGCTAGAAAAACTCTCACACAAGAAAATGAGCACAGGAAACACTCACTGTAACCCTGTTCACAATAGTGAAGATACGCAAATAACGATTACATCCATCAACACATTTTGAATGGCTAAATGAAATATGAATAAATAAGTTCTTTAAAAATCTGAGGGAGAAAAACAAATGAAATGCTACCACTTTATAAATCCAGGGGTGCCTGGGTGGCTCGGTGGGTTAAACCCTCTGCCTTTGGCTCAGGTCATGATCTCAGGGGCCTGGGATCGAGCCCCACATTGCGCTCTCTGCTCAGCAGGAAGCCTGCTTCCCCCTCTCTCTCTGCCTGCTTCTCTGCCTATTTGAGATCTCTGTCTGTTAAATAAATAAATAAAATCATAAATCCAAGTGGAGGGTGCATGAGTGTTCCATTATTAGTGCATTATTCTCTGTACTTTCTGCATGTTTGAAATATTTTATGAGCTTTTTCTTTAAGGCTTGAGGAGTAAAGAACATGATGATGATTTCAATTCACCAGCCTGTTCTCAGTTCAAGAACAGCAGATACAGCTCAAACTATTTCAGTACTCCCTCTCCAGAAAAAAAAAGAAAAGAAAAGACAAGGAAGTAGAGAAGAGTCACAGTGAAGTAATAATCTAATAAGGTACAAATTACAAAAGTAAGACCCAAAGAATGAAACAGGCCTAGCAGGGTTCTGTGACAGCAAATTGAAAGCAAAAGAAAAAAACAGCAGGGGCACCTTGGTGGCTCAGTGGGTTAAAGCCTCTGCCTTCAGCTCAGGTCATGATCCCAGGGTCCTGGGATCGAGCCCCACATCGGGCTCAGCAGGGAGCCTGCCTCCCCCTCTCTCTCTGCTTGCCTCTCTGTCTACTTGTGATCTCTGTCTGTCAAATGGATGAATAAAATCTTTAAAAAAAAAAAAAAAAGGAAAGGAAAAAGAAAAAAACAGCAATGATCTGCAAATATTCGGAGACCAAGGATGGGAGGTGGGGTGGGTGGGGGGCAAAGAAAGAAGAATTCAGGTGTCAAAAGGCAGAAAGACAAAAATGATGGTAATGAACCTGAATGCCATCATGCCATCTCTCAGAGGAAAGAAAACATCTACCGATTTAGTAGAAAAGTTTCACAAGTGAATAGCGAACAAATTATTAGTGAATCTACACCAGGGAATTTTACTGTATTCCTAAGGGCATTTGCAGATGTGTTTTTCCCCAAAACCAAGGAAATCGACAATCCACTTCTCTCACACAAACTGCAAGTGGACCCCAGTGACTCCAGACTCTTGGGATTCACATCCTATATAATCCTATCCCCCTCGAGTGTGGTGGATCTGGTAACATGCTTCTAACACAGAGATTATACCAAGTGTCACTCTTGTGATCCAATTCTGACAGACCACGTCTCCCCGCTGCCAGCCCCCTTCTCTTACCCACTTGCTTGTTCGCTCTGATGCAGCCAGCTAACATGGGGAGACTTGCTCTCTACAGCTGCCCACTTGGGAAGGAAGCTCGAGATGCTTCCGACAACAGCTCAAGAGGAAGCGAGCAGGGCCTGCAGAGAAATGAATCACCGCCGCTGCCACATGAGCCAGCCAGGGCAGAGCCTTCCCAGTCCATCCTGGAGGGGTCTGCAGCCACCTGCGCTCAGCACAGGGGGATCCAGCCCAGCTGTGCTTTGATCCCTGAACCACAGACACTGCAGGGTAATACATGGTGCTTTCAACTACCAAGTGTGGGGGGAATTTGTTATATAGCACTAGACAACTAATACAGAGATCAAAAGCCATCTACCTTCAGTAACTGCAATGAAGGCATCTCTGAAACCCTGGGACACTCTTTGGTTAGGAGTACTCTGTGGTTGCTGGTCTGTAACCTGTCTGTCTATAAACCATTCCTCTATTCGAGAGATGGGAGATAGGCCAAGAAGAGAATTCTGGACCATCCCAGACGATAATGAAAAACCAAAAGACGTGGGTAAACATTGAAACCATCATGCTACATGAAAGAAACCCTTTATTATATGATCCCTTTCAAATGAAATGTATCCTAGGCAAATCCATAGAGACCGAAAGTAGAGGAGTGGTTGCCAGGGGCTGGAGGGATTGGAGAGAAATGGGGAGAAACTGTCATTGGAAATGGCATTTCCTTTGGGAGTGATGAAAATGTTCCAAAATTGACTGAACTCTGGGAATATCCTAAAAGCCACTGAACAGTACATATTAAATGGGTACACTGAATGGTATGGGAATTCTCTCTTAATAAAGCTGTTATAAAATTTAACAAACAGCTGGGACTATTAAGTATAGAAGATTCAAAATTCTCAAGTTTTTCATCAAGAAGAAACGGGCAATTCTAATCACAAGTGTCTCACAGAAACTAAACACTATCTCTAAAGCAAATTCTGATAATAGAAGAGAATAGAAATAGAATAGGAAAATGAAATTTAATAAATGAAATAAAATAGAAACAGGATAGAAAAATGAAACAAAAGAACAGAGAGTAGTGGAATCACCACTGTCACAGAATCTCCTCTTCTCATCATGTAATTCTAAGCCAAGCACTCACTCATGAAACAGGGTGACTGGCCCCAAGAAGAGCCCTGTCACTGTGTCTACTCCTTCTCCTCACAAAGCACAGGAACCCCTCGGCAGAAGACCTCCAAAAGCTTTCCATGTCCGCAAACATTCGTCTATGGAACAACAAAGATCTTACATTGGGGCCATGCTGGACAAATGATATGGAACCCCAGAGAGAAAATTCTGCTTTACCAAGAGGACATTAAAAGGACATAAGTAAGATGCACACACTCAGGGTAAAGATTTGGCTTGCACTGAGGCACAACACAGGTACCAAATCAGGAGAGACAGGACAGTGACTGTCATCCGCATCAGAACAAAGGAGAACTCCCAAGAATTCCACTGAGAGACTTGAGTCCACCCAGTCACCCAGGAGGAGGGCTTCCTGTGACACAGACAAACAGGAGATCCCTCTTATAGGACTGATGAGAGAAACAAAGGCGAGAGAAATGGAGCTTAGATTCAATCTCCTCACAGCTTGCCACCCACTGAGAGATAACCTGAGATAGGCAGAGCATGACCTTCTTCAAGGAACTCATAGCTGTCTTAGTACCTTAATGTTTATATTTATTAAAGACTAAAAGGAACATTATCTTGATAGCAGCTTGCCCTCAAGGTTGGGAAAGCCTTGCTTCCCAATTCCTTAGAGAATTACACCATCCCTAAACCCCACTAATCATAAAGTATATAATGAGTTACTCCTCACAATCCCAGTGCAGCTCTTTCTGCCCACAGGTCCTGTCCACATGCTGTGATAAAATCACCTTTTTAGACCAAAAATGTCTCCAGAATTCCTTCTCGGCTGATGAACCCCAAAACTTCCAAATTTCACCAGGGTGAGGACGTCCATGGTGATCCAAGACTTGAATCAAAAGCAAGAAAGCCCCAAGAAGGCCAAGAAAATGTAACTGACCCTTACATGGCTTGCCATGACTGCCACAGAAGGCACAAGCAGAAATTCTGAGTACAAGGAAATGAGATGCTACAAAACAGAGGTAAGAGACTGCGAAACTTTAGATGAAATTTATTACCCTCCAGGCCCTGCCTGAACAAATAAAGACTGGTTCTCATTGCACCAAAACCAAATTATATATTGTAGGTCAGCAGCCTGCCCTATAGAAAGGGCTTCTGAGAGAGAGTCAAGAGGTTTTACTCCTAATTCTGAAAAGCTGTGTGAACTCTAGACCTCCATTCTCCCACTGAAAAATTGCACAAGACCATCCAGTTCAAAGGCACACTGTGATAAATGTAATATAACTTGGAGGGGGTAAAAGTTTCAGTTGCTTGATGGAAAAGCCATTGAAAATATAGCTAATGTACTGGGGCACCTGGGTGGCTCAGTCGGTTAAGCTCAGGTCATGATCCTGGGGTCCTGGGATCAAACCCCACATGGGGCTCCCTGCCCAGCGGGGTGTCTGCTTCTCCCTCTCCCGCTCCCTCTGCCTCTCTTCCCCTGTTCCCTGCTTGTTTTCTCTCTCTCACTTGTTTGCTCTCTCAAGTAAATAAAATCTTTAAAAACATTTATATAGTATGGGCACCTGAGTGGCTCAGTCAGTTAAGTGTCTGCCTTCAGCTCGGGTCATGATCCCAGAGTCCCGGGATGGAGCCCAGCTTCAAGCTTCCTGCTTAGCAGGGAGCCTGATTCACTCTTTGCCTGCCACTGCCCCCTGCTTGTGCTCTCTCTCTCAATCACAAAAATAAAATCTTAAAAAAAAAAAAAAAAAAAATTTTTATATAGTATGTTTTTAGGGGCGCCTGGGTGGCTCAGTCAGTTAAGCATCTGCCTTTGGCTCAGATCACGATCTCAGGATCCTGGGACTGAACCCCACTTCAGGCTCTGCACTCAACAGGGAACCTGCTTCTCCTTATCCCTCTTCCCCTCCCCCCACTCATGCTCTCTCTCTCTCAAATAAATAAATAAAATCTTTAAAAAAAAAAAAAAGCAAACCTGGAAAGCAAATACTGTCTATCACACAAGGAACAAAATTGGTTCCTTCCTCTACCTACAGAGCTTCCATTAAAATGGCGTAAAATGGCATAAAAGCCACAAAATACTCACATCAATTCAATAGCTATCCAAAACTTAAGAACGTCACCAATTATACTGACTGATCACACTACTGTTTCTGGAGCACTCATGCTTATCTGTGATAAATAGGCTGAAATGTGCACAGAAAACAAAAAGTCCACCTTGCCCAGAATGTCCTGTTTCTTTCTCAATCTTTTCATCAGCCTCAAAGCCATCAGAGTGCTTCCGTCTCCCCTAGGCCTTATCTGACTTCATGGACAGGTTGAAATGTATTTAAAAATAATGAGCAGCTCTTCCTGCCCATGGGTCCTGTCCCCGTGCTTTAATAAAACCACTATTTTTGTACCCGCCTCCCAAAAAATAGGGATGCCTGGGTGACACAGTCACTTGAGTGTCCAACTCTTGATGTCAGCCTAGGTATAATCTCAGGGTGGTGAGACTGAGCCCCCTTTCGAGCTCTGTGCTCAGCAGAGGGCTTGAGTTTCTCTCATTCCCTCTCCCTCCCGCCCCTGGCACGCTCTCTCTAAAATAAATAAATAAGTCTTTTAAAAAAAAACCATAGTGTTATACAGTGCCTGTCCTAACTAAGCCCTTCCTAACAATTACCATGATGTGAAGCAAAGAAAATAAGTTTCAAAAATAATGAGCTAAGCCAAGAGGGAGGAGGTGAGGGGAGGAGGGAAGGAGAGAAGAAAGCAAGTATCCCTGAAAGAATTTTAAGTGCCTCTGCGAAAACAAGAACAAACAGGCAGAGGTGCAAAGAAAACTCAAGGGAAAGTCCCAAGGCGCTAACCCTGCACAAGGCTGGATGAATATGCCTATTTCAGAAGAAATGCACTGCTGGTCACAGCGGAAGCACTCTATTCCTGACGCACTGAAGGGTCACACTCAAGCAGGGTAAGAGGTGAAAGAGCAGAGCAAAGATCCATCCAGACGAGGCCACCCCTAATTTTAAAAATTAATGGTATGTGAGCCCTAAAGAAGACAAAGGTCCCACCTCTGAAGAGAACTAGAAGTCTCCCACTTCAAAACCCAGCAACAGGGAGCCACTACCCGGAAAATAAAAGAAGCATGTTCCCAAGATCATCAAGACATTGGGCATGGATTGCAGAAAGCCCGGGAAAGTTATCCTCAGGGCATGAGACTCTAAGCAAGCCCACAGGTCACCAGTATAAAAAGTCTTTGAACGTCAAAAACAAAAAACAGGTCCTAAAGCATACCAGAGAGAAAGGAAAGAGGAAACAAGAGAGTACCGAGGCAGGTATTTCCTGTAACCTGAGAGCAATAACAAACATTTTCAACCTTCTAGGTTTGTAGGAAGCTGTCCACATCTTTACCGCTACAAAGATACAGGAGACAAAAGAGATATGATTGTCCAAAGACATACAACTTAGAAATAAGTGGGTAAGTGGATTTACAGTGGGCAAGGTTAATAACATTAAAAAACCAAACTTGGGGAGGAAAGCAGGAACTGAGTAAGTAAGGAAGCTAGTGCTCACTATCAAAATGCATATGTAACAGGCCTCCCTCTTTCGTCTGGGCTGTCGACATGCCATCCAGACTGAGGAAGACCCAGAGACTCCGGGGCCATGTGAGCTACGGCCACAGCCACATCAGCAAGCATGCAGGAGGCCGGGGTCATGCTGATGGCACATGTCACCACAGGATCAACTCAGACACGTATCACCCAGGTTATCCCAGGGATATAAAAATGAGGAAGATATATATATAAATCATACACACACACACACACACACACACATATAAAATATATGTAAGATCTACATTTTAAACCTGAAATGATTAGGTAGGGGGGAAAGCAGAGAAGAGACAGGATGACATCACAGTCTGAATCCTAGGGAGAAGACAAGAGCAAACAGGAACAGTAAAAAACAGGTCAGTGGGGCGCCTGGGTGGCTCAGTGGGTTAAGCCGCTGCCTTCGGCTCGGGTCATGATCTCAGGGTCTTGGGATCGAGTCCCGCGTCGGGCTTTCTGCTCAGCAGGGAGCCTGCTTCCCTTCCTCTCTCTCTGCCTGCCTCTCTGCCTACTTGTGATCTCTCTCTGTCAAATAAATAAATAAAATCTTTAAAAAAAATAAATAAAAACTAAAATAAAAAATAAAAAATAAAAAAAACAGGTCAGTAAAAAAGCGATCGTGCTCAAAGTCTAGTTTGAGCCTGTAAGTACTAACTGGAAATCCATGTAGATGGCGGAAACGCCCAAGGGTAAGTAGGGATGCAGTGGGAGGTCGGGAAAGATCATGGAGATGAAAGTATGTTATGAGGGTTTATGCAACCATTAAGGACAAGTTCCTGGATGGGGTCAGGAGGATTACATGGAGAGAGTGGGGGAATATGGAAAAGCCAGAGGCAGGAAGCCTAAGGAGGAGTTCAGGGAAGGGAACAAATGACAAGACCAAAGGGTCATACGGAGTGGGAATCTGGTCTGTAGGAGGCTAGCAGGAACTCCAAGGACAGTGGGTTTTATGGAGACTGAGCAGTCAGGAACAGAGGCCCTGGGCCAGTTCTTAAAGAGTTTGCTGATTCGGGGAAGGAGAGAAGCTTCAGGAACAGGAGAAGCTAGAAAAGGTCCTTTTCTTTTGCCATTGTTTTGGTGCTTTTTCTTTTTCCTTTAAAAACAGAAGTCAGATGCCTGGGGCGCCCAGTCAGTTAAGTGTCTGCTTTCAGCTCAGGTCATGATCCCAGGGTCCTGGGATTGAGCCCCACATCAGGCTCCCTGCTCAGCAGGAGTCCTGCTTCTCCCGCTCCCTATGCTGCTACCCCGGCCTGTGCTCTCCTGCTCACTCTCTGTCAAAATAAATAAATAAAGTCTTTAAAAAGATAAAAAATTTAAAAAGAAAAACGGAAGTCAACATGGTTATTGGCTGTGAGAAAAAGAAAGTGGTTAAAAAATATTAACATGAGAGGGAGAAAAGGGATAGATGAAGAGTTTCAAAGGAGCGATTGGCGTGAGGATTATAAATGTTAAGTTTAGCTTTGGAAGTGAAGAGGGACAGTTGTCTGTGGGCTAAAAGAAGGCGAAGTCGCAGTGTGTTGAGTACAACAGTGCTCACACACAGTCTGATTTCTCCAGGGAAGTATGAAGCAACGGCTTCAGTGCAGATGTGGCGTTTGGAGTTCACTTACTGGGGAAAAGATCAGAGTAAGCGCTACAGAAACTGGTAGCAGCTAGAAATTTTTCTCCAATTCCCAGAGGGTCATAAGAATAGAGGGAGGTACACCTTTCCCCCTAAACTTCTTACTGGAGTGAAAGAGAAAAAAGATATGCTAAGAGAAGTGGCTACATTAAGGAAATATTGATGTTGAACTTTTAAAAGACAAAAATAAAATAGGAAAAGGGAAAGCATTCTAATGCCCTTCCCACATTTTAGATTTTTTTTTTTTATCATAGGCACATACTGCTTATTCAAAAATATGGACACTTTTAATTTTTAAAAGACCTGTTTTTCAAAGCACTTTAAGCTTTAGGTTCTATGGGGCCAGAGCCTCTACCTGGTTGGTTTTATTTATCAACATAGTGTTTGGTTTACAGAAGGTCCTCCATCAGTATCTGTTACATGTTGACTATTAAAAACTATGTGAACAGAAAGGGCAAAGAATAAGCATGCAAGATGACAGGTCTATAAAGGGCTGAATAATGCCCCCCCCCAAAATATGCCCACACCTGAATCCCTAGAACCTTTGATTATGACTTTATTTGGAAAAGGAGTCTCTGCAGATGTAATAAAGGTAAGGATCATCAGATAAGATCATTCTGGATGCTGTGAAATGTGTAAACCTGGCGAGTCACAGACCTGTACCCCTGGGGATAAAAACACATTACATGTTTATTAAAAAATTTAAAAATAAAATTTTTTTTTAAAAAGGCCATACATAAAATGAGGAGGGGGAAAAAAAAAAAAAAAGAAGGGAAATTTAAAAAAAAAAAAAATCATTCTGGATTATATGGGCAGGCCCAAAATCCAACGACAAGTATCCTTGTGAGAGAGAGAAGAGAAGACACAGACACACAGGGCAGAAGGAAGCAAGGTAGAGATCAGAGTCACAGAGCCATGAGCCAAAGGAGCACCTGGAGCCAGGAGAAGCCAGCAGGGCAAGGAACAGTGTCCCTTAAAGCCTTCTGAGAGAGCCTGGCATGGTTCCCACCTCAATTTCAGACTTCTAGCCTCTGGAACTTGAGAGAAGAAATTTCTGTTATGTTCAGCCTACCCCCCACCCTGTGCGTGGTAATTTTTTACAACAGCCCTTGGAACCTAATACAAGGTTAGTACAACTATACAAATTATACCACAAATTAATACCACATTAAATGGACTGGTTTCCCCCATAAAACAAAAGATCACAGTAAGAACTTCATACCAGGTCATGGAAGGACCTCTGTGCAAAAGCCAGCAAAGCTGAAGTTTCTATTTAGAGAAATAAAGCATAAATGGGCAAAGTCACTACATAACCATAAGATATATAATAAGTAATAACTGTATCGATAAAAATTAAAGATGAGATACAATAATTGCAAGTGAAGGCTAATTCATTAGAATATTAACAAAAACACTACAAACTTAAGAAATCCAGTAACAAAACATAAATGAAGGAGAAGCATCAGTATTATGAAATATTTCAAACATGCCAAAAAAAAGATCACAGAATAATAAAAAATAAATATCCTAACACCCAGTCTTAAGAAATCCTGACATTTGGCCAAATGCACTTCAGATTTTTTTTTAAAGAAATAAAACATTTCAGGTACAGTGAAGCCTCCTGCCTGACCCCTTCCTCCCGCACCCACCTCGAAGGTAACCACTGTTCTAAAGCTGAGTATATTATTCCCATGCACCTGTTTAAGACATAAGTAATAGACTGTTTGATGTATTTAATATTTACAAACAAAGCAAGTGACTATGGGTTTATTCTACTATTACTTTTACTCAACTTATTTTCTGAGACTTCTTTATGTTGATGCATGCAATTCTAGTTCATTTTAATAGCTAAAAATTGTATTATTCATCTCCCAATAATGGCCACTTAGGTTGTTTGTTAACTTCTACTATGTCAATGCTACAACAATCTCCCTTGCACCTGTCTCCTCAAAAAGACACCAAAGTGCCTCAGAACATAGTCCTAAAAAAGCAATTACTCAGTGCCGTTTCTTTTAAAAAACTCTTTCTTTGCTGAACAGCCTTTATGACAATATAAAACTATGCCCATAATGAAGAGAATAATCTGACTACAGATAGTTTTAAGGCACTTTCTGTGGGGGAAAAACCTAAATTCTATATTAAGTTCCGTTTAAAGTCATCTCAGAGCACCTAGTTAGCAATGGCATTTGGAACAAAAAGCAGTACATTTCATTAATGAGAAATTACCTGTGCAATATTTTGAGAAGACATAATCGCCTGGTTATAAAAAATACGGCCAAAGTGATCTCGATCTGGAAATATTTCTGCTTGTCGAGGTAAGTTTGCTCCTCCTGAATCAACTGAAGACAAGGGAATTAACAGAAGTAAGTACACTTGAATGAACAAAATAGCCTGCACACAGAGATACTTGTATCAGTGAAACAGTTCTTAATCACATTCACAAAAAACTTGCCCTACCGTTCTAAACTATTCTACAGCATTTTTTTCGAGTCCCCCAACACAGCCCAAAAATTCACTGTTTTCCTCAGATCCATTAGGATCTCCTTCCCGTGCGAAATTCCACTTGAAATGTTTAGGACATTCTCTCTTTTGAAGACAAGCTAAAGCCCCAGAAACACCATAAATTCTTAATCAGTTCAGCTAAAAAAAAAACAAAAACAAAAACAAAAAAAAAACACCATGTCTTTCCCTCTTTTAAATCAATACAAAACCATCTACAGAATTCATGTGACAATTCATCACAGACGACTGCCTCAGAGACTGTTTTTACTGCAGAGGGGAGTGGGGGCTACGAACATCCACTGAATTCGGAACAGAGCTTGCTGACTTCAGAGCTCTGTGATGACTGCTGTGCTTCCTAGCCTTCTATGCCTCGCCTTTCTCACCTGTGAAATGCAGGGTTCAACAGTACCTCTCCCAGGAAGCTGTTCCTGGGATGACATGAAATAAGGTATGTAAAGTACACAGTTCAGCACAGTGTTAGTGCACTGAGCAGTGTTATGAAAATTCAGCTAGTCCCATGCCTACTGCTCTTGCCTACATCCATTAAGTCCTTCATTGTTCTTTAATACATGACATCCTGTCTCCAATTCATTCAAGCTTGCCCAAGACAGGAACAACATCATATTCTTCACTCCATCCCCTATGGTGTTTGGCACAGCACCTGTAAGCAGTAGTAGGGCCCCACTGGCTATTTTCTACATGTGCGAAAAAAGTTCACATTGTGAGTCAAACAGGTAAATTCACTTTTGCAGAAAAAAAAATCTCTACATCAGTACCTGTTTAAATACCACACCAGTAATATATGTATGGTGGCATTTCACCAAACTAAACCAATATCCAGGCAGTGCCAATTTTTTTTTGAAGACTTTATTTATTTGACAGAGATAGAGAGAGAGATCACAAGCTGGCAGAGCAGCAGGCAGAGAGAAAGGGGGAGAAGCAGACTCTCTGCTGAGCAGAGAGCCCCATGCGGGGCTTGATCCCAGGGGCCTGAGATCATGACCTGAGCCAAGGGCAGAGGCTTAACCTACTGAGCCACCCAGGTGTCTCAAGGCAGCGCCAATTTTAAACTGCCTTGCTTTTATGTTCCTTTTGAAGTATCCTTAGATTTAAACATTACTTTAATTTCAAATATAAATATACTTTTATAAAGAATTAAATTTCTTTAGGGCACCTGGGTGGCTCAGTGGGTTAAGCCTCTGCCTTCGGCTCAGGTCATGATCTCAGGGTCCTGGGATCGAGTCCCGAGTCGAGCTCTCTGCTCGGCGGGGAGCCTGCTTCCACCTCCCTCTCTGCCTGCTGCTCTGCCTACTTCTGATCTCTCTCTGTCAAATAAATAAGATCTTAAAAAAAAAAAAAAAGAATTAAATTTCTTTAAATGGCATTTGTTGGAATTATTCAAGTATTTAACAAAGTACTTAGCACTCAAGAGATCCATAAATATCAGCTATTATTTTTTCATAGTTTGAACTCATTAGGTCCAGACAAAAAGAAAATACACAGAAGGAAAAAATCCACACCCATGGAGAGAAAAAAAACTGGCATACATGAAAACACTATCAGAGGTAGTTACTCCTCAGGGATATTATTATAGGTAGTTTTTGTTTACTTTTTCTTCCAGAGTTTTTAGCAAAGAACGTGAATTTCTTTTGTAATTATAGGAAAAACTAACAACAGTTTTTAAAAAACCCATTGATAATGTCATATACAGCCTTCTAAACAATATTGTATTTTACCAGCTAAAAATAGTTCATTTTATGACTCTCGTGACTTGCCCAAGTAGATGCAGGGGAGTCTGTTTTGCATTGCAATTTCCTGCGCCCGTAAATGTTTCTTCACAGTCACTGGGTAGTAGGTACCTCCTTTGATGGTGGCATCATTGGCAACAATAATGCATTCCACTCTGAAAGGCAGAAATGTCATTATAAAGAGAGTATGAGAGACTTCTTCGAAGTTCAAAGGCCAATTACGTCTCATTACAAGACACTCCAATACAACCTTTAACTTCTAGTACATTTCACCAATGACAGGCATTAGCAGACAATCTCAAAGCAAGTGTTAATCACAGTTCACATACTCACTTATATAATATAAAATGATCACTATGAACATCTTTACAAACTCATACTTAATTTTTAAAGAGTCCTCAATCCTGGGGGCGCCTGGTGGCTCAGTCAGTTAAGTGTCTGCCTCTGGCTCAGGTCATGATCTCAGGGTCCTGGGATCAAGCCCCACTGCCTCACCCTGCAGGTCGGGGGCTGATTTGACACTTGAGTGAACAACAGTGTGCTCTTTACCAAATTTAATCTTCTTTATGTCTATGATATTATATTTTCAGATTTTACTTTTAATTACTCTCTACACCCAACGTGGGGCTCGAACTTATAACCCCAAGACCAAGAGTCATACTGCTCCACCAACTGAGCCAGCCAGGCACCCCGATTTATGATATTTTTTAAAATCTCACTTTATATTCCTTATAATTCTAAAAAGTAAGCCACTAAGTCCCTCTTGAAAATAAAGTAGGGAAGAGCCTCAGAACAGTGGCCTCAGGTAGTCTGGGCTACACGCATTAAGGGATGTGGCCAGCAGTGCTCACAAGAAAAAGGGGCTTATCTCCTTACAGCATCCATTTTATGGCTAGGAAGCACCTTTTTCCACGTTACAGGTAGCATTTTAGAGTGGAATGCCAATTCTTCATGACTTTGGTGAACAAATCAGACTCCAAAGGAATGTCAGTTTAGGGCAGGTTATTGGGGCTATGATCTCACATCCCCAGAGTCTACTCGTCCATCCCTGCCCTGCGGGTTCTGCCCTAGAAAAGCTTACAAAGCTCTGAAACTGGGGGCACCTGGGTGCCTCAGTCAGTTAAGCGTCTGCCTTCAGCTCAGGTCCTGATCCCAGGGTCCTGGGATCGAGTCCCTCATTGGGCTCCCTGCTCAGCAAGGAGTCTTCTTCACCCTTTCCCTCTGCCCCTCTGCTCTGCTTGTGCTCTCTCTTGCACGTGCTCTATCTCAAATAAATAAAATCTTTAAAAAAAAAAAAAAAAAGGAAAGAAAAGAAAAGAAAAAAAGAAGCTCAAATACTGGAAAGGGGCTATGGAGTCAGAAAAGCTATGGTGAAATTCTGGCTCTGCTGCTTGCTAGACATGTGACCTTCCAAAAGAGACAGAGCCACTTGCCTATTAAAAGGTCAGAGACATGTTACAGAATGAAAAATAAAATTAGTCCACAGAAAGACAGCATTGTACATCTATTAGTTCTGCCTACCTAGAATCTATCATTTTGGCAATGGAATTCAACTTTCTTTCAGAAAATGCCTCTTACCTAACCCATGTGGTCCAAGTAGGACTGACCCCAAAGCCTATCTTCAAAGGTGTACACAGGAAGCAGGCCTTTCTATTGAGAGTCCACACTGTGGCTCAAGAATGGGCTTGGACCCCAAGGCTAACCCCATAGGAGCTCCAGGTGCACCACTCTGCCCACATCCCCACAGGTCCACCAACCAGGAAGCTCTCAGAACCCAGTCCTCTCGGGTTTTATGTAGGCTTCACAGCACAGCCACGACTGACTAATTCAGTGGCCACCGTCTGATTCAGCCTCCAGCTCCTCTCCCCTCCCCACAGGTGGGGACTGGGGAAGTAGGTAGAACAGAAAAGTTCCAACCCTCTAATCACATGGTCAGTTCTCCTAACAATCAGCCATGGCCTTGGTTGGGAGTTCACTGATATAACAAAAGACACCATGACCATCCTCAACACTTCCAAGGGTCTGGGGAGCTTTTGAACCAGGAATTGTGGACAAAGACCAAATACATAAGAGAAATAAATTTTGCTCATGTAAATGATCATGTAGATAGACCAAATCTATCTATCTTACAAATCACAGTATTACAGTAATACAATATATAATTATTATGGTATTATTAGCACTATAGAACAACATATAATAAGACAAGGTAAAATATATAATTAAAAAAAGTAATTGTGATGGTGCTAGGTCAAGATACAATGGTCAAGGGATGGTAAAAATAACGGTAACAGACCATACTAACATGGCACTTACAATGTACTTGTTCTTTTAAGGCTTTAGATACAGGAGGTGTTCCATTTTACAGATGGGAAAGCAGGCACAGTTAAGTAACTAGCCCAAGGGTAGGACCCAACAAGTGGTAAAGCCAGCAAATGGCTTGAATACAGGCCCTGAAGCAAAACTGAGTTTAACGCATCCACAGAACAGTGAGACCAGAATGGCTAAAGTGTTAAGTACAGAGGTAAGATGAGGAGAGCAGGTAGGGACCATACCCTACAAGCAAAACTCAGTGAAAAAACTGAGTTTGCCAGAAAGAAACACTGCAGCTTCATTATTGTTTAGCCAGTTACACTTCAGGCAAGGAGTCCTTGCTTCTAAGCTGGTTTATAAATTCCATACAATAAATTTTCTCATTAAATTTATTGGGGTCTGTTTAGAACTTACCATGGAGCCTCTTAGCAATACACCCAGCATGACTCAAAAATATACAGAGGAGCAATAAGGGTATAAATGTTTTTAGTGACTTAGCGAATGGCTCTGGCTCTGAAGAGATTCTGTGTTGCCAGAACAGACCTTCAACTTGCCACCCACAAGTGCCTGTCCACTCTCAGTGGCAAGAGGATCACCTGTACTGTGCGTCTCTTAAGGAACGGCAGTGTTTCTCTTCCTTGTTTCTTCCTGTTTCATGACAACCCTCTCTGGTAGCTACTATGATCATTCCTTTTTGTCATGAATCACATTCTCCAGATGAAAAAAAAACAAGGTACTGAGTGGTCAAGCAATTTGCTAAAGGTCAAATAGCTATAAAATGCTGAAGCCAGGATTCTAATTGAGGCTGACTACTACTGAACCAACACAATTCCTACGTGCAATTCAATTTCCTTCTGTTGAGAACTTTATAAACTGAGAACAAGGCACAAAGAGATAAAATGAAAATGAAAAATATAAAAGCATAAATAAGAATAAAATATTACTATATGCACAGGAAAGGTAGAAGGGCAAGTTCCAACATGGGGACCATCATTATCACTGAGATAAAATTAATAGTAACTCTCCTACTTAAGTAGCTTATTTAGTGATTATGAATTTAGTTTAGCTCTGCATTAAGTTTATCCTTTTTTATTTTTTTATTAACATGTAATGTATTATTGGTTTCAGGGGTATAGGTCTATGATTCATCAGTCTTACACAATTCACAGTCCTCACCATAGCACACTCCCTCCTCAATGTCCATAACCCCGCCACCCCATACCTCACACCCCCTCCCCTCCAGCAATCCTCAGTTAGTTTCCTGAGATTAAGAGTCTCTTATGGTTTGTCTCCCTCTCTGGTTTTGTCTTGTTTCATTTTTTCCTCTCTTCCCCTTTGATCCTCTGCCTTGTTTCTCAAATTCCACATATCAATTATATCATATAATAGTCTTTTTCTGATTGACTTATTTCACTAAGCATAATACTCTCCAGTTCCATCCACATCGTTGCAAACGGTAAGATTTCATTTTTTTTCACAGCTGAGTAGTGTTTCACTGTATATATATACCACATCTTCTTTATCCATTCATCTGTTGATGGACATCTTGGTTCTTTCCACAGTTTGGCTATTGTAGACATTGCTGCTATAAACATTCGGGTGTATGTGCCCCTTTGGATCACTACATTTGTGTCTTTAGGGTAAATACCCAGTAGTGCAATTGCTGGGGCATAGGATAGCTCTATTTTCAACTTTTTGAGGAACCTCCACACTGTTTTCCAGAGTGGCTGTACCAACCTGACTTCCCACCAACAGTGTAGGAGGGCTCCCCTTTCTCCACAGCCTTGCCAACATCTATCGCTTCCTGACTTGTTAATTTTAGCCATTCTGACTGGTGTGAGGTGGATCTCACTGCAGTTTTTGTGGGGTTTTTTTAAGATTTTATTTATTTATTTATTTGATAGAGAGAGAAGTCACAAGTAGGCAGAGAGGCAGACACGGGGGAGGGAGAAGCAGGCTCCCTGCTGAGCAAAGAACCCGATGCGGGGCTTGATCCTAGGACCCTGAGATCATGACCTGAGCCAAAGGCAGAAGCTTAACCCACTGAGCCACCCAGGCGCCCCTCACTGTAGTTTTGATTTGTATTTCCCTGATGCCAAGTGATGTTGAGCACTTTTTCATGTGTCTGTTGGCCATCTGGATGTCTTCTTTGCAGAAATGTCTGTTCATGTCCTCTGCCCATTTCTTGATTGGATTATTTGTTCCTTGGGTGTTGAGTTTGATAAGTTCTTTATAGATCTTGGATACTAGCCCTTTATTGGATATGTCATTTGCAAATATATTCTCCCATTCTGTCCATTGTCTTTGATTTTGTTGACTGTTTGCTGTGCAAAAGCTTTTTATCTTAATGAAGTCCTAGTAGTTCATTTTTGCCTTTGCTTTCCTTGCCTTTAGTGATGTTTCTAGGAAGCTGCTGTGGCTGGGGTTGAAGAGGTTGCTGCCTATGTTCTCCTCAAGATTTTGATGGATCCCTGTCTCACATTGAGGTCTTTCATCCATTTTGAGTCTATTTTTGTGTGTGGTGTAAGGAAATGGTCCAGTTTCATTCTTCTACATGTGGCCGTCCAATTTTCTTAGCACCATTTGTTGAAGAGACTTTTTTCCACTGGACATTCTTTCCTGCTTTGTCAAAGATTAGTTGACCATAGAGTTGAGGGTCCATTTCTGGGCTCTCTATTCTGTTCCATTCATCTATGTATTTGTTTTTGTGCCAGTACCATACTGTCCTGATGATTATAGCTTTGTGATAGAGCTTAAAGTCCAGAATTGTGATGCCACCAGCTTTACTTTTCTTTTTCAACATTCCTCTGGCTATTCAGGGTCTTTTCTGGTTCCATACAAATTTTAGGATTATTTGTTCCATTTCTGTGAAAAAAGCTGATGGTATTTTGATAGGGATTGCTATATTAAATGTGTAGATCGCTCTAGGTAGCATAGTCATTTTTCACAATATTTGTTCTTCCAATCCAGGAGGATGGAATGTTTTTCCATTTCTTTGTGTCTTCCTCAATTTCTTTCACGAGTATTCTATAGTTTTCTGAGTACAGAGGTTCTTTACCTCATTGTTAGATTTACTCCTAGGTATCTTATGGTTTCGGATGCAACTGTAAATGGGATCAACTCCTTAATTTCTCTTTCCTCTGTCTTGTTATTGGTGTATAGAAAAGCAACTGATTTCTGTGCATTGATTATCCTTTTTTTAAAAGGTTTATTTTTAAGCATCCACTATGACTCCAAGAAAAAAGTGTCTTCATTCTGGGTGAATATTAAGCAAATCATAGCTGGCAAAGAGTTGTGGAGGAGTATTGGGGGTACAAGAAGGAAAAAGCGACAACGACTAATGGCTATAGGTGCACTAAAGGCACAAATCATGGGCAGAAGGTGGAGAACACACACTATAAACCATCATGTGAGTCAAATGCAATTGTATCCGGCTCAGAGTCCAATCACCTAAGGACCCAGTGAAGCTCTGCCAGTGACTTGATTTTAGGCAAGTTATTTACCTTGCTAAGTAGGCTTCTTTACCTTCCTAATGGTGATGATAACTATAATGCCCATTCTCACAGAGCTGTGGTAATGATTAAAACAACTAATCAGTGGGAAGTGTTTACTAAAATGCCTGGTGTGCTAACCTGAGATGGTAAATGTGAGGCCATACATACACATACACAAGTAAACTGAACTTCCACCAATTAAGATCTCCTAAGTCTAGAGTGGTTCTCAAATGTTACCATTTGTGAAGCTTGAAGGGCTTCTTGAAAAAACACTGGTTGCTGGGCCCCAACCTCAAAATTTGATTTCTTTTTCTTCTTTTTTTTTTTTTTAAGTAGGCTCCAAGCCCAGCATGGAGCTCAGTGTGGGGCCCAAACTCAAGATACTGAGATCAAGACCTGAACTGAGATCAAGAGTAGGGAACTTGACTGACTGTGCCACCCAGGTGCCCCTGATTTGGTTACTTTGTAGGAAGACCTAGTCATCTACATTTCTAGTAAGTTCTCAGGTGATGCTGAGGCTACCTGGAAAGCACACTTGGAGAAAGACTCATCTAAGACACTGGATTTCATCCTAGATGTGCAAGAGACCACCTAAGGAGCCTTGAAAAATGACATAAGCCAAGCCTACACCTGCAGTCTGATTAAGCAGGAAGGTTTGGATTAAAGCCCCAGGATTTGTGCTGTGGCTTTTTTCCCCACTTCCATCTTTGTTTCTAAAGCTCCACAGATAAATCTGACCCATGTTGGGGTAGGAAGCCTTAGTCCTAAATAACACAAACAGCTAAAACTGCACATTCATCCGCACAGCAGTGAGTGGTGGCCCATGCCTGTCACTCTTCTTCCTGACCCACATTATTGAGTGTAAGTAGAATACTCACCCTGATACTCTCCCAATGCCTGTAATAATGCCACCAGCGGGGACCTCCTCATTCGCGTATAACTGGTAACCTGCAAACTGAGATAATTCCAGAAATGGAGACCTGGAGGAAAAAAAGGATATTGCTTGAATTAAAGTCACTCAAAGAAGAAAAAAAAAAAAAAAAAGGCATACTTAAACAGCTAAACATGAAAAAGATTAATGAGCCAATGTTTCAAGTATGCATGCCATATATATATATAACCTCCAAAAAAAATATTTAACCAAAATCTAGCATGGATATTTTGAGGAATTACATGTTATAGCCATACAATAGAACACTAGGAATCTATTTTAAGAGATGTTGTACAAATGTGCTTATTAGTAGAGAAAGAGACCAGCACCTAACACTAATGTAAGCCCCCACCCTATGCCAGGCTCTATTTTAGGAGCTCCAGAAACCTAACTCATTTGTTCCTCAGAACCACCTCCTGAGGTGGATCCTATTATGGTCCCCACTGACTGATGAGGAAACTATAACGCAGAAATTAAGTCACTTGTCTAAGGTCACACAACTAGTAAGTGGCAGAGCTGGGTTTTAATAAGCAGTCTAATCCCAGGTATCAGGCTCCTCACCTATTTTTACTCTACTGTCCACTTACTTAAATGTTCAAGATCCAGTAAGTGAGGGGAAAAAAGGTGGTATAAAACACCATTTTTAGTATGATTCTGTTTCTCTTGGGAAAAAAAAAAAATGTGTCTAAGGGGCGCCTGGGTGGCTCAATCAGTTAAGCATCCAACCCGTGGTTTTAGCTCAGATCACAATCTCAGGATCATGAGACTGATCCCTGAGGCAGATCTCCGCTCAGCGGGGAGTCTGCTTCCCTCCTCTCTCACTGCCTCTCCCCCTCATCCTGCTCGTGCTCTCACTTTCAACTAAATATATAAATCTTTTTTTAAAAAATGTCTCATACGGGGGCACCTGGGTGGCTCAGTCAGTTGGACCACTGCCTTCAGCTTAGGTCATGATCCCAGGGTCCTGGGATTGAGTCCGGCATCGGGCTCCTTGCTCAGCAGGCTGCCTGCTTCTCTCTCTACCTCTGCCTGCTGCTCTGCCTGCTTGAGTATTCATGCACGCTCTCTCTCTCTCTCTCTGACAAACAAATAAATAAAATCTTAAAAAAAAAAAAAAGCGTCTCATACGTATATGCACAAGAACATTCTAGAAGGATATACACTTTGTATTAACAGTGTTTGTCTCCAGAATGGGGGTATGGGTGCATGTCGTAAGAAATACCTTTGGAGTCCTTGTTCCCTTCTCTCCACCTGCACTCCCGGCCTCCCACTCCAATCCTTCAGGAAACCCCAGTGGGTTAGCTGTTCTTGACAACAAGCCTAGAACCTGACATTCTCATCACCTCCACTACTACTAACCTAGTCCAAGTCACTGGCACATCTCCCTTGAATCACTGCCACATCCTTGTAACTCCTCATGGTGCTTCCACCCTTGCTTCTACCAGTATACTCACAACATAGCAGCTAGAATGACTCTTTTCAAATGTAAGTCAGATAGATCATAAGGCTCCTGTTCAAAGATCTACAAAGTCTGCTCACTTCTGGATAAAAGCCAAAATTCTCACACTGACCTAAAAAGTCTTATGGAACTGAACCCCATCTCTACTACTCTCCCCTTCATGCCTTCTTCCCCCTAATACACTGGCATCTGGGGTTCTTGGGCATATCAATATATTCTGCACATTCCCACCTCAGGACCTTTGCACTGGCCATTCCTTCTGTCCGTAACACTCTTTTACCAGTATTTTCAAGGCTCTCTCTCTTCACTCCTTCAATTTTTTTGCTAATATATACCTTTTCAATGAGGCCTGCCCTAATCACCTTATTTAAAACTACAACTTGTGGGGCACCTGGGTGGCTCAGTCATTCAGTGTCTGCCTTCGCCTCAGGTCATGATCCCAGGGTCCTGGGATCGAGCCCTGCATCGGGCTCCCTACTTGGCAGGAAGCCTGCTTCTCCCTCTCCCACTCCCCCTGCTTGTGTTCCCTCTCTGGCTGTGTCTTTCTCTGCCAAATAAATAAATAAAATCTTTACATAAATAAATAAATAAAACTACACTTGACTCTCATCTTCTCCCTTACTCTAGTCTATCTTCCTTTTTTCCAATAACATTTATCACCTTCTTATATACCATATAATTTAACACATTTATCATTTATTTTCTATCTCCTCCTGCTACAATGTAAACTCCAGCTGAGCAAGGACCTTTGTCTGTTTTGTTCACTGATGTATCACTATCACCTAGAACAGGGCCTGACATTTAGTAGCCTCTCAATAAAGATTTGCTCTTGGATATACAGAAGTTGTACTCTTCTTCTAGGCTTTAACTTATATAGTCAAATACTGCCAACTCAGTCTTGAGAAGGACCATCTTTGTACTTTCCTTGGTATGACTGAATTATGACTGTACCTGATTCCCTCCTTCCCTAGACTTTTCCATTCTGCATTCTCAGCTCACTTTCTCCTTTCTTATTTATGACCAAAACATCTGTAGAACTACAAAATGGTATCCATTCTTATTATGAGATAGTGTGAATTTTGTGGTTCTAAAATTACTGTCAACAATAAACATAACCCTAGAAGTAGTCCTTCTTTCAACATTTTTAGTGTTTCCCCCTAGATGTAAAAGCATTCCTTCCTAACATATTAGCACCCCCCAGATTTTATAAAAAGCCAACTTCTCTAGAATACAGATTACTCCTATGGAAGAACCACTGAGAGCTCTGATTATTGGCTATGTAGCCTATACATTGTGCAGAAGGTCCCAGTGATTTAAGGGCTTTTTGAAACTATTCATTATGACAATAATTTATACTCTTTTGCTTACCTGATGAAACTTTGTTCTTTGTATATAATAAAATATGCAAATATAAAAAAATAATAAAAATAAAAAAGATTTGTTGTTGAATCTTAGGGTAAGAACAAATCACTTATTTATAAAACTGTCTAAGAAAGTACCACAGACTAGAGAAGCTGAGGTAGTACTTGGGCTATACAAACCCTGGGTCTATAAGACCGTCCACTCTTTCTCTGGCTAAAAGTTTTCCTCTTGATTTGTGGAGTTGTCGGGCTTTCTCATTGCCTCCTAAGATAAAAACATGATTAGGTTAGATTGATACCATGTAAGGTCTCCAATTAATTTAAGGCTAGAAAAACATAAAACAGTCCAAAATATACTGCTTTTAAAAGTTGAATGTATCTTCTGAGAAACAACCAAGTTTCAGATCGTTCACTCAACTTACAGGCTTTATTTTCTGAAGTTAAATAAACTAGAATTAAAAAAAAATCGGTCCCTGATTTCATAGCATATCGTACATTTTCTGAATTCAATGGTAATTACTTAAATAACCTAGTATCTTCTCTGCAACTCATATGCTGTAAATACTGCCTCACCTCCATGCCTTTATTAAGCACCTGCCACAAATACCTAGCACTCCACTACATACTACATGAAATCTGAAAAACTCCTACATTCATTTGTGCCAGGTAAAAAGCACTACTTTGGAAACTACCTCCAGCGCGAGCACAGCAAGACTTACCTAAAGGTAAGCGACCCCAAACTTTTTATCCCGTCTCCAAAGGGGAGAGAGTTACACACCTAATATATCAATTAAAAAGTCCAGTTTTGTTAGCATCTTCGCTCAGATTGTCTTTGATGTTTCCAGATGTTGTTCTAGACCGAGACAATCACAGTAACTGAAGAGTCCACAAGGTCCCCAGATGAGGCTGCTTGAGGCGTGCAGCATGCCAAACCTCCCTGAGACTGACGGATGCCAGCTCAGTGTCTCAGGATTGATAACCCACTCTCAGCAAGCCAAGGTATCAGATCAGAAAAAAAGGATCACACAATACCTTCATATGTTTAGTTTTCACTGCTGGAAAACTAAACTATGTATGTTTAGTTTCACGAATTTCACAGTAAAATGCTCTCGAGCTAATTAAGTGTTCAGCTACCTAAGAAAGCTATTTCTCTGGGGGGTTTTTTAGGTGAGAAAACAAGTTCTTATCTATTTCAAACAAGCTTCCAATTATTATTTTTCAAACCAGCCTTCTTTACTCTCTCCAAGGGGATTTTTTTTTTTCTGAAGGGATGGATGGCATATTTCTAAAATTATATCTACCTTAAGCTTACCAAGAAAATTTTATCACATATCTACCCTTCTTTATGAAAAAAATTCTGGGAGCCAAAGTTTAGTTCCAAAATAGTTCAATTAGGTCAAATCACGGTTCTCTTTCTCCGAACCTCTCAGGGGAACTGAGCTCCTTTGCTGAGGTGGGATTAGGTACAGGAGGTGAGGGTACAGGAGAGTGGGGGAGAGACAGGTTACCAAGGGGCAGAGGAAACTTCTGGGAGAGGCACATTCATTATCTTTATTGCAGTGATCATTTCATAAGTATATACATATGTCAAAACTCACACTGTACATTTTAAATAATGCAGTTTATTCTATGTCAATTACACCTTAATGATATTGTTTAAAAATAAACATTAAAAGAGAAATGAAATAAAATCTTTAAAAAAAAAAATAAGGGGCACCTGGGTGGCTTAACCCACTGGTTAAGCCTCTGCCTTGGGCTTGGGTCATGATCTCAGGGTCCTGGGATCGAGTCCCACATCGGGCTCTCTACTCAGTGAGGAGCCTGCTTCCTTCTCTCTCTCTGCCTGCCTCTCTGCCTACTTGTGATTTCTGTCTGCCAAATAAATAAAATCTTTAAAAAATAATAATAAAATAAAATAAAAGAGAAATGAACCTAAGGCACTGAAAAGAAAGCCAGGCCTTGCTAAGGGTCTTTAGAGAGTCAGATGATGTAAGTGCCTATGACGAGGCTGGCAGGGGAGGGTGGCAGAGAGGGTAGAATGACACACATGTGGTAAGATATACACACATTCTTTTGCAAGGACTTAAGACAAAACCACTTTCTTAACTCTGCCTAGAGTTTGAATTTGCAATTTGGAACAACTACTGAATTCCTATTTTATTAGGAAAAAACAGAAAAAGGGCTATCCTTGATGGAGATTCTCAGATCACAGAATTCAGCTCCTCAGGCATTTAAACTAGCCTGTGACAGGACATCTAGGCGGCTTGGTGGGTTAAGCATCTGCCTTCGGCTCAGGTCATGATCTCACGGTCCTGGGATCAAGTTTTTGCTCAGCGGGGAGCCTGCTTCTCCCTCTGCCTGTTGCTCCCCCTGCTTGTGCTTTCTCTCTCTGACAAATAAAATCTTTAAAAATAAAAAAATAAATAAACTAGCCAAGGATATGTGGGCTATGAAACAATGTGACACTGCACATTAGTTTTCCAAAGATTATTCTTAAAGATTCTGTGCTATCTCCATTCCCACAAACTCTGAAACAGAGAAGCCTGTTCCTTCAGTCTCGTATACCATATGGCACTGATTCTAATACACACATTCTGTTCACATTTTAACATCCCTGAAGTCAGGAAGCATTTTACAGTTTACAGGATCTTTCCATTGCTTTCACCTGGGGACAGCACAACACATCTGTCTGCCTCTACCCGCATAGCACAAATGTCACTTCAACTGTGCTACATGCAAGATGAACTACATGCATTAAGTTAACTTCCATTTTAAAATGTCTTCAGGGCACCTGGGTGGCTCATTCGGTTAAGTGTCTGCCTTCGGCTCAGGTCATGGTCCCATGATCCATCCTGGGGTCTAGCTCTGCATCGGGCTCCCTGCTAAGCAGGAAGCATGCTTCTCCCTCTGCCCCTACCCCCTGCTCATGTGCTCTCTCTCTTTTTCTCTCCCACAAAAATAAATAAAATCTTAAAAAAATAATAATAAAATTAAAAAAGAATCTTATTTTGGAAATGGCTTTCAGTTCAAGTCACCTGGCCTTCTAAAGTAAACTGTCACACTGACCAATCATGGCACAGTAGAATTCAATGTGATATTTGCTTATACATTAATACTTTACATGCCCTACTTCATGCAATTTCTTCCAAGCAAAAGGATGTCTATTATTCCATAACTTAAAAACAGAAAATAATGACAATCTGCAAAGTTCTTAGGAAATCTCATTTAATTAGCACTAAACCCACACAGAAATTATTTCCAAGTTATATAACAAAGCAGAAAATGCATAATTATGCAAAATTAGTATATAGGATAAATATAACTAACAAATAGAAAATGTTTCAGTTGCTCCAGGCAAAACAAAAATTTCAGTGGATGCTGTGGTTAAAATAAAACCGGAAGAAGCAATGCTTTAAAAATTGATGAATCTGAAATTTTACTGTTGCCCAGATAGTTGGCAGTGCTTAGGAACAGGAAAACTGGCCAAGAGGGAAAAATAAAATGTCAGCACACCAACAAATACACAGTCTTGAAGAGTCAAAGCCTTCTGCTACTAGTTTCTCCTAAAACCAGCAACTATCAAGGATGAACTTCATTAACAGCATAAAATGAAGAATAAATGAGTGTTTACCTAATTTTATTTTCTGCATTCGTTCACGGAGTTGATTTACTAGTGCTTTCATCTGCTCATAGTTTTCCTAAAACAGAAACAAAGAAAGGAAGAGTAATATTAGAAAGCAATTATCTTTTTTTTTTTTTTTTGTCCAAAGTAAGGGTTGATGATCCCATGCCAACCCCACGTGGCTTCATGCGGGGTCACCCCCCACCCATGTGGCCTCTGTGCTGTGTCACTCCATCGGATAGAAAAGATGAACTTCTGCCTGTCCATCTTTGCCCAAGCTCCTCTTCCTGCCTTCCCTCTCTGATCCACGTATTCAAATCTCACCCCTCTTTAAAGCACAGATTGTTTAAAAAAAAAAAAAAAAGCATAGATTGTGTTCCATCTCCTCTCTAACACTATTTCTGCTCACTCCTACTCATTTTAGGATCTTTCTTCTGTAAGCATCAATTGAACTTCATTGATTTCTATTTGTTTCCCCATTTTAAGGAATATAGCCCTTTGAGAGTTTGAATGCCATCTTACTTTTTGTGTCCCACCAATCCCTGCCCCCAAGGAGTTTCTAACCAATGCAGAAATACTTGCTTACTGACAAATTACACTTATAAGCAGAGCCCAGGGAAAACAGTGGGTCCCATTTTGTTTTAAAAGGAACAAAACCCTATGTTTGCATGTCTTCTAAAATTCTCTAGAGTAATATATAGGAAAATATAAACTGTGAGAGGTGGGAAAAGGGTAGAGGGCCTAACTTTTTGCCATTCTGACAATTTTGTCTGATCAGTTCATTACTTTAGACCAGTAAGTAGCGAGTTATTTTTGAAAATTCAGAGTTGACTCAACTAACACATATTGCTCCTCACAATGTCTTTAACATCTTTGATTTAATTCCCTTTCCATGATACAATACAGCTTTCCAGATCCTCAAAATTAGATGAATTCATAGTCTTTATAGTAGAACTCCAGTATTTATTTTCTACAGCTCTAGGAGCTCCCACCATCAAGGTTTCTGCTACATTCTCCTGCTCTGCAAAATCCAGAAAACAATAGAGAGAGAAGCGGCATACTGTTAGGAAAAGAACCTTTGCCCTGGAGTAGGGAGGTCCCAATCACTGCCTACTAGCTCTGTGACAACTTCCCTTTGAGGCCCATCAAGCCCTGTCCAAGGGCAGACAACCTGCCAGGAACAAACTCCAGAATCTGCCTAGAACATTGTTTCTCAACCTTGGCTGGACACTAGAATCACTGGGAAGCTTTGAAAAATAAAAATAAAATAAAGTAAAATAAAAATAACCCCCCAGAGAGTCTGATGTCATTGGTTGCAGGTATGGCCTGGGTATGGCACTTTGAAAGTAACCCAAGGATTCAAATGTCCAACCAAAAACAGAGAAACGCTAGCCCATAGTCTCCATGCCTGAGCTCCACTCTAGGCAAATTGGAAACCTACCAAAAAGAGGGGTTGGTAATAGGCAAAGAGGCCTTTTACCACCAGAACTTTTTCAGATTACCGCAGTGCTTGCTCATATGGATAGCACAAGGCAGTGGAAACCAAGAATCTGCTCTTCAATTAAGCCCAGGTTACAGATTTTTACTCACATTTAGCAAATTCAGAAACTCCTAACCTTACGAATTGCCTCGGCCAGAAACAAAGCTCTGGCTTGGAGCACGTCTGTTCAGCCCGTCACCAAAAGGTGGCATTAGAGCAACGTGTGTATCACCACTTGAAGTATATGAGGACATTTTCAGCAGCCTTTCAAAACAGGGAGCTACCTACCTCGGTACTGAGAGCCTCCTGGGCTGAGAACGAGTCCTAGTAAGCAGGGGCTGTGTTCTGAACTCCTCTGTCATCAAGAGAACCAGCAGAGGGGTTTTGTAAGGGAAAGGCCTCCTTGCATAAACAAAACGGGGAGGCGGAGTTGGTGGCCAGCTCCCATCCGAAGCCAAAGGCCATTTTCTCTATGGGGCTCTCTCGCCTCACCCTGGGCTTCAGCTGCCACCCTCGGGCTCAGAGATGGGCGCCACGATGGCTTCAGACCCTGGGCTCCATCTACCTGCTGCTCAACGCACAGGGTGAGGAAAAGATCTGATTACTGTGTTGCTAAGTGGAAAGGAAAGGTAATTTCCCTGCACAGGCAGTTATTATTTTTTGCTTGCATTTTGTTTCAAGTCTATCTTGTCAACTTCTACCTTTATTCTAAGGTTCAAAATCTCAAAAGCCACCTCAGAGGTGGCTTAGTGTTTCAGAGACCTTCTTTTTTTTTAAAGTAAGCTCTAGGTCCAACATGGGGCTCAAACTCATGACCCCAGAGATCAAGAGTCACCTGCTGTACTGACTGAACCAGCCAGGTACACCTCAGAAACCCTGACCTTAAGAATCTCCATGGATGGTGAACTGCCTTCATCAGGGTAGGCAGACTTCCCCAATGCTCCACTGACTGGAATTCCATTTTCTCTCTCTGCCACTCTCTCAGCTCATCCATTTCTCCAACTCACGGAATGACTGATTCTGTGGTTTTTAAGAGGACTTGCTCATTTTGAGTTTAAGGCATTTCTGGAAAGGAACCTCATCCAAACTGTTAGCCCTTGGAACTCTTCACTTTCACGTAATTGGATTAAAAGATAATCTGAAAAATTCTCTGAGAGAAAAGAGAGGCCATACATATTGTTCCACATGTGACTCCAAGTTCAATAAAAGGCATTTAATGCGGCACCTGGGTAGCTCAGTGGGTTAAGCATCCAACACAGTTTCTGCTCAGGTCATGATCTCAGGTTCTAAGATTAAGCCCAGCACTAGGCATGCTGGGCATGGAGCCTACCTATGATTCTTTCCATTTAAGAAATGAAACATGGGGCGCCTGGGTGGCTCAGTGGGTTGGGGCCTCTGCCTTTGGCTCGGGTCATGATCCCAGGGTCCTGGGATCGAGCCCCACATTGGGCTCTCTGCTTGGCAGGAACCCTGCCTCCCCCTCTCTCTCTGCCTGCCTCTCTGCCTACTTGTGATCTCTGTCTGTGAAATAAATAAATAAAATCTTTAAAAAAAAAAAAAAAGAAAGAAAAAATTAAACAGATGAACATAGGGGAATGGAGGGAAAAGTAAAATAACATGAAATCAGGGAGGGAGACAAACCATAAGAGACTCTTAATTATAGGGAACAACATGAGGGTTGCTGGAGGGGAGGTAGGTAAGGGGATGGGGTAACTGGGTGATGGGCATTAAGGGGGGCACTTGATGTAATGCACACTGGGTGTTGTATATAACTGATGAATAAATAAACTCCACCTCTGAAACCAACAATATAGTATATGTCAATTAACTGATTTTAAATTTAAAAAATAAAAATTTAAAAAAGATTCTCTCTCTCCCTCTCCCTCTGCCCTGCCTCACCCCCCACCCCCATTCTCTCTCTCTCTCTAACATAAATGAATGAATGCTTGGATCAACCAGGAGATCAAAGAAGAACTTAAACAATTCATGGAAACCAATGAGAATGAAGACACTTCGGTCCAAAACCTATGGGATACAGCAAAGGCGGTCCTAAGGGGGAAATACATAGCCATCCAAGCCTCCCTCAAAAAACTGAAAAATCCAGAATACACCAGCTGTCTCTACACCTTAAAGAACTGGAGAATCAACAACAAATTAAAACAACTTCACACACAAGAAGGGAAATAATCAA
Organism: Lontra canadensis; assembly: GCF_010015895.1. Classification (NCBI taxonomy): domain Eukaryota; kingdom Metazoa; phylum Chordata; class Mammalia; order Carnivora; family Mustelidae; genus Lontra; species Lontra canadensis. Next base: position 40,108,955 of record NW_022630998.1, read on the forward strand.
GATTAGAGCAGAGATCAATGAGATAGAAACTAGAGAGTAGAACATATCAATGAAACTAGAAGCTTGTTTTTTGAAAGAATCAATAAGATCGATAAACCATTGGCCACACTAATCCAAAAGAAAAGAGAGAAAGCTCAAATTAATAAAATTATTAATGAAAAGGGAGAGTTCACAACTAACACCAAGGAAGTAGAAACAATCATCAGAAATTATTATCAACAGTTATATGCCAATAAGTTAAGCACACTAGATGAAATGGATGCATTCCTGGAAAACTATAACTCCCAAAATTGAACCAGGAAGAAATTGACAACCTGAATAGACCGATATCTAGTAACGAGATTGAAGCAGTGATCAAAAACCTCCCAAAATACAAGAGCCCAGGACCTGACAGATTCCCTGGGGAATTCTACCAAACTTTTAAAGAAGAAATAACACCTATTCTCCCAAGGCTGTTTCAAGAAATTGAAGCATAAGGAAAACTTCCAGACTCTTTTTATGAAGCCAGCATTACCCTGATCCCCAAACCAGGCAAATATCACACCAAAAAGGAGAATTTCAGACCAATATCACTGATGAATATAGATGCTAAGATTCTCAACAAGATCCTAGCAAATAGGATCCAACAGCACATTAAAAAGATTATCCACTATGACCAGGTGGGATTCATCCCTGGGTTACAAGGATGGTTCAACATTTGCAAATCAATGTGATAGAACAAATCAATAAGAGAAGAGAGAAGAACCACATGGTCCTCTCAATTGATGCAGAAAAAGCATTTGACAAAATCCAGCATCTATTCCTGATTAAAATGCTTCAAAGTATAGGGATAGAGGGAACAGTCCTGAACTTCATAAAATCTATCTATGAAAGACCCAAAGCAAATATCATCCTCAATGGGAAAAAGCTCACAGCGTTCTCGTTGAGATCAGGAACACGACAAGGATGCCCACTCTCACCACTCTTGTTCAACATAGTATTAGAAGTCCTAGCAACAGCAATCAGACAACACAAAGAAATAAAATGTATTCAAATTGGCAATGAAGAAGTCAAACTCTCTCTCTTCACAGATGACATGATACTTTATATGGAAAACCCAAAAGACTCCACCCCCAAACTACTAGAACTCATACAGCAATTCAGTAACGTGGCAGGATACAAAGTCAATGTACAGAAATCAGTTGCTTTCTTATACACTAAATGAAAATACAGAAAGGGAAATTAGAGAATCGATTCCATTTACTATAGCACCAAGAACCATAAGATACCTGGGAATAAACTTAACCAAAGAGGTAAAGGAACTGTACTCAAGGAACTACAGAACACTCGTGAAAGAAACTGAAGACACAAAAAGATGGAAGACCATTCCATGCTCTTGGATAGGAAGAATAAACATTGTTAAAATGTCTATACTGCCTAGAGCAATCTAAACTTTTAATGCCATTCCGATCAAAACTCCACCGGTATTTTTCAAAGAGCTGGAGGAAATAATCCTAAAATCTGTATGAAATCAGAAGAGACCACGAATTACTAAGGAAATGTTGAAAAACAAAAACAAAACTGGTGGCATCACGTTACCTGATTTCAAGCTTTACTACGAAGCTGTGATCACCAAGACAGCATGGTACTGGCACAAAAACAGACACATAGACCAGTGGAACAGAGTAGAGAGCCCAAATATGGACCCTCAACTCTATGGTCAAATAATCTTCAACAAACAGGAAAAAATATACAATGGAAAAAAGATAGTCTCTTCAATAAATGGTGCTGGGAAAATTGGACAGCTATATGTAGAAGAATAAAACTCAACCATTCTCTTACACCGTACACAAAGATAAACTCGAAATGGATAAAAGACCTCAAAGTGAGACAGGAATCCATCAGAATCCTAGAGGAGAACATAGGCAGTAACCTCTTCGATATCAGCCACAGCAACTTCTCTCAAGATATGTCTCCAAAGGCAAAGGAAACAAAAGCGAAAATGAACTTTTGGGACTTCATCAAGATCAAAAGCTTCTGCACAGCAAAGGAAACAGTCAACAAAACAAAGAGGCAACCCACGGAATGGGAGAAGATATTTGCAAATGACAGTACAGACAAAAGGTTGATATCCAGGATCTACAAAGAACTTCTCAAACTCAACACACACAAAACAGATAATCATGTCAAAAAATGGGCAGAAGATAAGAACAGATACTTCTCCAATGAAGACATATAAATGGCAATCAAACACATGAAAAAATGTTCATCATCACTAGCCATCAGGGAGATTCAAATTAAAACCACATTGAGATACCACCTTACACCAGTTAGAGTGGCCAAAATTTGCAAGACAGGAAACAACGTGTGCTGGAGAGGATGTGGAGAAAGGGGAACCCTCTTATACTGTTGGTGGGAATGCAAGTTGGTGCAGCCACTTTGGAGAACAGTGTGGAGATTCCTTAAGAAATTAAAATAGAGCTACCCTATGACCCTGCCATTGCACTACTGGGTATTTACCCCAAAGATACAGATGTAGTGAAAAGAAGGGCCATCTGTACCCCAATGTTCATAGCAGTAATGGCCATAATCGCCAAACTGTGGAAGAACCAAGATGCCCTTCGACACACGAATGGATAAAAAAGATATGGTCCATGTATACAATGGAATATTATGCCTCTATCAGAAAGGATGAATACCCAACTTTTTTATCAACATGGATGGTACTGGAGGAGATTATGCTGAGTGAAATAAGTCAAGCAGAGAGAGTCAATTATCATATGGTTTCACTTATTTGTGGAGCATAACAAATAACATGGAGGACATAGGGAGATGGAGAGGAGAAGGGAGTTGAGGGAAATTGGAAGGGGAGATGAACCATCAGAGACTATGGACTCTGAAAAACAACCTGAGGGTTTTGAAGGGGCGGGGGGTGAGAGGTTGGGGGATCCAGGTGGTGGGTATTAGGGAGGGCACGGATTGCATGGAGCACTGGGTGTGGTGCATAAACAATGAATTCTGTTACGCCGAAAAGAAATAAAAAAAATAAAATAAAAAAATAAATAATAAAATTTTTAAAAAGATTCTCTCTCTCCCTCTCCCTCTGCCCTGCCCCACCCCATTCTCTCTCTTTCTAACATAAATGAATGAATGAATGAATGAATAAAAGGAATTTAGTGCCAACGGGGGAAAAATGTGAATACCTACTAACACAGCAAGGCATGTGAAAGGTTAATACATTTACCTGAGAATAATCCTATTTTATTAGTTTAAAATTGATGAAGGAAAAAAAGAAAGTTTTTTTCCAGTGACATTATATGGGGCTAATTCTCAAGCAAGTCCATCCACTCATTATGAAATATTATCTTCTGCTCAGTCCTGCTTAGCTCAATAGCACTTAGATACGAATAGGTTACAGGACAGCAAAGTGAAGAGGTAGGGGTTTCACTAACATTTTCAGCTCCCCTTAAATGGGGTTTGTCATTGTTGTTAATGGAAAAAAGCTGGGGTACCTGGGTGGCTCAGTCAGTTAAGCGTCTGCCTTTGGATCAGGTCATCATCTCAGGATCCTGGGATCAAGCCCCGAACCAGGCTCCCTGCTCAGCGAGGAGTCTACTTCTCCCTCTCCCATCCCCCTACCCCTACTCATGCTCTCTCTCTCTCTCAAATAAATAAAGTCTTTACAAAAAAAGAAAGAAACAAAGAAAGAAAAGAAAAGAAAGTTAACTTTCTTCCATGGAAATTTTCAAATGCATATAAAAACAAGAAGACTATAGGGCACCTGGGTGGCTCAGTGGGTTAAGGCTCTGCCACTCAGGTCATGATCTGAGGGTCCTGGGATCGAGCCCTGAATCAGGCTCTCTACGCAGCAGAGAGCCTGCTTCCCTCTCCCCCTCTGCCTGCCTCTCTGCCTACTTGTGACCTCTCTCTCTCTTTAAATCTTTAAACCTTCAAAAAAAAAAAAAAAAAAGAGAGCAAGACTAGCATAATGAAATGTAGCCAGTGTCCTTCAACAATTAATTATCCATATATGGCCAAAGTTGTTTCCTTCTTGCTCCCCACCCTGAATTATTTTGAAGAAAATCCCAGACACAGCACTCCATCTGTAGCCAATATTTCCAAATCTTCAAAAGATGAGGACCATTACTGAATATCAATAAGCCATTAATAACAGCCAATATCCAATTAGTGAAGACATTTCCTCAACTGGCGGATAGATGTTTTTTAAAGTTTGCTTATTTAAATAGGACTCTATGGAAGGTCTGTATACCCACAACTGGCTGATATTTCTTAAGTCTTTTGTGAAATGTTAAGTTCTCCCATCTTTTTTTTTGGTCTTGATATGTTCTGTTTGTCCCATAGATTTTTCCCCACAATGCTAAGTGTAACCTCCTAGCGACCTTTAACAAGTTCTCATTCTCTTGCAGATCTCAGAGACTGATGGGATTCCATTGTGCCTTTAGTTTCCTTCCCTGCCCCCCAAGCTCAAGAATGAGCTGAACTCCCTCCCCTGCTTACGCTCTCAATCTCTCTAAAATAAATAAAAACTTAAAAAAATAAAAAATAAATACACAAATAAATAAATAAAATAAAAAATAAAGTGTACTCAAACCCAAGATAGAATCACTACAGCCTCTGACATCGCCCAGTTTAGAACAAAGTCAATCAAAACTAAAGCTAGTTACGCTAGGGATCTTTATCTTAGCTAAGTCAGCCTCCCAGTTAAGAAATAAAGGAAAGTGGGCAGCTGGGTGGCTCAGTTGGTTAAGCGGCTGCATTCCGCTCAGGTCATGATCCCGGGGTTCTGGGATGGAGTCCCTTTCAGGCTCCCTGCTCAACCGGGAGCCTGCTTCTCCCTCTCCCACTCCCCCTGCTTGTGCTCTCTCTGTCAAATAAATAAATAAAATCTTAAAAAAAAAGAAGAAGAAGAAGAAGAAAGGAAGGAAGGAAGGAAGGAAGGAAGGAAGGAAGGAAGAAAGAAAGAAAAGTATCACTAATTGCTAAGGCTTTCTGAAGCACATGGCCATAAGAAGTGACAGCGGACAGTACATATTCCTAGCCACTAAGAAAACTGTGCACAGAGAAATCAGACTGTGGCCAGGGCTCCTATGTCCCATCTCCTATCCAAGGCATGGCTTTATTTTTTATTCTTCTCTTGTAGCTTCTTTGCATCAAAGTTTACTACTTGTAAGCTAGAGATCCCAAAAGATAAGGGTACACCCAAGTGAAATCTTTCAACATCCAACATATGAAGAACATGTCTGCTCTCCCCATACTATATATTATCTGTGGCAGACACTGAGAGCTGCTTATCATATCCATTCTTCCCCTCTTTCTTGATGATGAAATCCCACTTTCATCCAAGGTGACAACATGTCGTAGCTGAAACACTGACATATCCTAGCCTCCTTTTGTAGACAGGTGTGGCCACGTGACTTAATTCTAACCAATGAAATATAGGCAGACGTTGTTAGGCATGACTTCTAGAAAGGCTTCTTAAAAAGAGAACAAGCAGGTGAGGGTGCCCTTTTGCCTACTCACCCTTCTTCCTCCTTAACCTGAACTCTATATGTGATAGGTGGAGCTTAGGCAGCCACCTCTAGAGCATGAGGCAGATTGTCCTACTTGCTCAAAATTCTTTTATCCCTCTGCACCATTACTAAAATAACAGCAAAGTTCAGTGTGAGATTATAGTTCCCCATCCACATTCATGAGTCTGTCCATTTTACTTTTTTTGACCACTGGGATATGGGCAAAAGGGACAGCACATCCACTGCAAGCAGAGGCTCTAAGAGGGACAGTGTTTCCATATTCTCCTCCTGCACCCCAGCCCTCCATTAGGAGAGGAGCATCTATCGATAGCCACTTTCCCTTCAGACTGGGCTCTGGAATAAAAAACAAACCTCGGGGCGCCTGGGTGGTTCAGTGTTAAGGTTAAGGCCTCTGCCTTCGGCTCAGGTCACGATCTCAGGGTCCTGGGATTGAGCTCCACATCGGGCTCTCTGCTTGGCAGAGTTAACAACAGCCACCATCAAAAACATAGGCCTGGGGGCGCCTGGGTGGCTCACTCGTCAAGCATCTGCCTTTGGCTCGGGTCATGGTACCAGGGTCCTGAGATTGAGGCCCCACATCGGGCTCCCTGCTCAGCGGGAAGCTGGCTTTCCCTCTCCCACTCCCTCTGCTTGTGTTCCTGCTCTCACTGTGTCTCTCTCTGTCAAATAAATATACAAAATCTTAAAAAAAAAAAAAAAATTGGCCTGAACCTAAAGCCGAAAAAGATGGCAGACCAGGAAGCTCATTGTCCCGAGACATCCCAAAACGACAAAACTGGCTAAAATAACCTTTATAGAAGCTCCAAGAGATAATCAAAGGCCTCCAGCAACCAGAACACCCAGTCAAAAAGCCATATTCCAAATGGGAAGAAATCTATCCTCCATACTGCCACCAAGCTGATGATTCTACCATGTTCTTGGGATCTTGCCGGTTCTCAAGTACCTCAGCAGACAGCAAAATGAAATGTGAATGTGGCTTCCGCATGTAAGACCCTCCACTATTTAATCTCATCTACTCCATGAATTCCCTACCCTAGTCATAACTTCAAAGTCCTCATACCCACTATACGCTTTCTTAACTTGCTTATCTATGTTCTCAAAACTCCCTTAATTTGTATAATCTTGCCTCTCCTCTTTAACCCTGAACGTGGCCAGCTCTCACCCAACGATCAAGATTCAACTCTCATCACTTATCTGCAGCTTTCTGTAACTACCTTTTCAAGCTTTAGATACCACTTATAATGTACAACAGTTACATTCTTTCTTGTCCATCTTCCCCACAAAATTATGATTCCATTCCTACACATCTATACCAAATCCCTAAAATACTGTCTAGACCACAGAAACCACTTAATATTTCTGAATCAAACATTCTTTCCTGACTCCAGAAAATCTAGACTCTTGGAAGACTCTTATTGGATATTGTTTCTGACTGAGCCTACTTATTTTCTTTCAATGTAAAGAAAGTGTTTAAATGTCTTTTCTTAAAGTTAACTGTACAATTTAAATGTTATCTGTATAAGCTCAGAAACCATGGAACAGGGTGAAATTTTCTAGCTGGTACTTCACAAACTGTTTCTTTGACCTTGCTATATACCTCCCAATTCCAAAAAAGGCCACTCAAAGATTGTGTGTGATAAGCGTGTTCTATTAACAATTATTCAAGTAAAGTCTGTTAAGCACAATCCAGGGTTACCTATGCTTGGCCAGTGGTTCCCAGAGCTGGCCTCCGCTGCCAAGTCCTGAGGATTTCATCAGCAATGCAAACACCAAATCCCCACCCCAGAGACCCCAAAGGTCCAGGGTGGCGCTTAAAGCAGCTGTACATTTAACAAGTTCCTCGGCTGACAATGCTGACCAGGTTTTGAGAACCACTGATTTCAAAGATACAATGTACAGTGCCAGGGCTCAAAGTGAACTAAGATGTATTTAACTTGGAACTACCTTCTTTTGCAAACTTCACGACCTCCACTGCGTCCCAGAATCAAGACTGGGGGTTCCAGAGAAAACAAAAGAGCTATTAAAGTGTGCCCACCCTCCACCTGCTTCCTAGTCCGGCCGTCACTGGCGGACACGTGGAAAAGGAAACACAGGCTGTCAAGGGATTCCAGGTCCGGGCCGCCGGGGCGCTCACCCAGCCTACCTGGTAGATGCCAGAGCCCGAGTCTGGCTGGGTGCCCAGCGTGGCCACCGAGTCCCCGTGATAAGCGCGCAGCCCGGGGACAAAGGAGCGGGTGCACGGTCGCAGGGCTAACCTCAGGGCAGCCCACATGACAGCCGGCAGGGAGCGAGGGACCAGCGCCAGAGAGGAGCCTGGGAAGGCTCAGAGCTGACTCTTTCACCTCCGGCTTCCCGGATTCGGAGAACCACACCGCTCTCCTCGCAGCCCCAACCCGTCTGACTCCTCCCAGGTTCTCAGGCCAGCCGTAGCACGTGTCTAAGCACGCGGGCCGTAATAGGTCGTCGCTGCACACCTCGCCCCCTGAAGACAGCCAATAAGGGCAGAGGCGCAGCCCCGCGAGGTCCTGTCGCATCGCGAGCTCGGGAGTTCCGCGGTCCGGAGGCGGAGCTACCTTGGTTGCCGCCCCTCCTCTCTCGGGGCTGAGCTGCCTCGGTAAGGTTTTGTTTTTCTGCGATTCACTTGGGTTCACTTTGTACTTGCTGCTTTCTTCTTCACATCTTGGTAGAAAGGGACTGAAGCTTGAAAAATCCTATCCTTATACGAAAGCTGGAAACTGAACCGGCATTAAGCTGTCCTAAGAAACAAAACTCTTTAGAGGAGATAAGTATTTATTCATTCAACAAATACTTCAGTGTCTCCTATTGTCCATGGCTTTTCTGGCGCTGGGTTTTACAACTTAGTGAGTTTTCCAGCTTTGTCTTCTTTTTCAGGTGTTTTTTCCCTTTCGTTTTGTTTTTGGCTATTGGGGGCCAGTTTCTTGAGATTCCGTATTATTTTTCGTATGGGTTTTTCTATTAATGCCAAAAAAAAAAAAAAAGTCACTGGGGTTTTGATAGGGATTGTATTGAATCTGTTACTCATCCTTGTATAGTATTGACATTGTAACAGTATTAAGTTTTACAATCCATGGACATGGGATGTGTTCCCATGTATTTGTGTCTCCTTTCTTTTAGCAGTGTTTTGTAGTTTTCATCGTGCAAGTCTTACACCTCCTTGGTTAATTCCTATTTTATTCTTTTTGTATTTTATTCTTTTTAATACTATTGTAAATGGAATTGTCTTTGTAGTTTCCTTTTCAACTGTTCATTATTACTGTATAAGAGTGCAACTAACTGATTTTTTAGTGTTGACTTTGTATCCTGCTACTTTGTTGAATTCATTAGTTCTAACAGTTTTTTGCGGGGGGGCGGTGATCTTTAGCGTTTTCTACATATTCATCATCTGCAAAGTGATCATTTTACTTCTTTCCTTGGTTTGAATGCCTTTTATTTCTCATTCTTTCCTAATTGTTCTGGCTAGGAGTTCCAGTACTATGTTGAATAACGGTGACAAGAGTGAGCATTCTTGCCTTGTTCCTGATCTTCGAAGGAAATGCTTTCAGTCTTTCATCACTGAGTATGGTGTTTGCTGAGCATTTTTCATGTGTGGCCTTTATGATGTTAAGGTAGTTTTCTTCTATTCCTAGTTGGTTGTTTTTATCATGAAAGAGTGTTGAATTTTGTCAAATGCTTTTTCTGCATTAACTGAGACGATCATGTGTGCCTTTTTCTTCTTTCTTGTTAATGTGGCATACTTCAGTCATCATTCAGCATTTAATATACTGCCTAATTCATTTCACCAGTATTTTATTGAGGATTTTTGCATCAACATGCATAAGGGATATTGGTCTATAAGGTTCTTGTATCTCTGTCTGGCTTTGGTATCAGGATTATGATGGCCTCAGAATGGGTCAGAAGTGTTACCAACTTTTTGTAAAAGTTTGAGGAGAATTGGTATTAGTTCTTTAAATGTTTGGTAGAATTTACCAGTGAAGCTGTAAAGTCCAGTGCTTTTGTCTGGAGGATTTTGTTTTGTTTTAGTTTTGGGGTTTTTTTTTTACTGATTCAATCCTTTCACTGTAGATCAGTACAAGTTTTCTGTTTCTTTGAGATTAAGTCTTGGTAGGTTTTGTGTGGTAGGAATTTGTCCGTTTCATCGAGTTATCCAGTTTGTTGGTGCACATTTGTTCGTAATGTTCAGTTTACTTTTTACTTTAGGGAATACAATATTTCAACTTTCATGTGAAAATAAAGATGTTTTTACTTGTGTCATAAATGATCCCAAGGCCACAAAAAAGCACAAAAAAGAATTCATCTTTTATGAGGATGCCACATACAGTAGGAGAAATGGGGCACCTGGATGGCTCAGTTAGTTAAGCCACCAACAGACTCTTGATTTCAGCTCAGGTCATGACCTCAGGGTGGTAAGATCAAGCTCCCCATCATGCTCTGCCCTGGGTGTGGAACCTGCTTGGGATTTACCCCCCTTCTCTCTCTGCACCCCTCCCCTAGCAATGTGCACCCTCTCTCTCTAAAAAAACAAAGTAGAAGATATATGATAGACAGTAGGCAAAAATAGGAATAATAAATTTAGAAGAAAAAAAGGAAGCTGAAATCTAAGTGCTTGCAGTAGACGATAAAAACAAGTAACAAGGGGTGCTTGGGTGGCTCAGTCATTAAGTGTCTGCCTTCAGCTCAGGTCATGATCCCAGGGTGCTGGCATCGAGCCCCACATCAGGCTCCCTGCTCAGTGGGGAGTCTGCTTCTCCCTCTCTGTCTACCCTTTGCCCTGCTCATGCTCTCTCAAAGAATTAAGTCTAAAAAAAAAAAAAAAAAAAAACTTAAGACTAGACTATGAATGGATGTTATGGAAAATGCCATTATTAAAATCTTAATTGTAATACAAAAATCAGTTGCCTGTTTCAGCAATAAACAATTAGAAAATAAACATTTTAAAAACCATTTATAGGGGCGCCTGGGTGGCTCAGTGGGTTAAGGCCTCTGCCTTCGGCTCAGGTCATGATCCCAGGGTCCTGGGATCGAGTCCCGCGTCGGGCTCTCTGCTCAGCAGGGAGTCTGCTTCCCCCTCTCTCTCTGCCTGCTTCTCTGCCTACTTTGATTTCTGTCTGTCAAAGAAATAAATAAAATCTTTAAAAAAATAAAATAAAATAAAATAAATAAAAACCATTTATAATGGTATCAAAGAACACCAAGTACTGGGGTACCTTTGTATTTCAGTCAGGAATGCAACTCTTGATCTTGGGGTTGTGAGTTTGAGCCCCATGTTGCGTGTAGAAATTACTTAAAATCTTTTTTTTAAAAGTACTTAAAAGTGTATCTAACAAATGAGGTGATGCTACTATATATTTAAACACAGTATTTGTACAAGAATATTTACATAGCTTTATTGAAAACACCAAAATTTGCAAACACTCCTGTAGGAAAATGGACAGAAAATTAGGATGTATTCATATAATGTGGCATCCTCATAAAATGGAATAAAATTCAGCAACAAAAGCAAACAACTACTAACAGGGATGAATCCCAAAAACACGTTGAGCAAAAATTACCAAATACAAAAAAAAAAAAAAAAGAAAAAGAAAAGGAAAAAAAAGGTACAATATGTGATTCTACAAAGTTTAAGGAACAGGCTTAACTACTCTTTGTGGATGAGAGAGGGGAAGGGGCTTAAGGGAACTTCCTAGGGTAATGGAAACGTTTTGTGGGGTTGTTACAGAGGCGTATGTACTGTCAGTCCTCAAACTGAGTATGTAAGATCTATTTATTTTATTAAATGTATACTATGCCTTAAAAACATTAACTGAAGAAAAAAAATGTTGACTCAAAATTATGAACCAAATCAAAGGATGATGGTTTTACATGATGACTCACATTCTGTGATTTGATTCTATCAATTTGTAAGAAGCATTAAGACTGTCTAGGCCTTCCCTCTGCCAATCTTGTGACTAACAAAAGTTGCTTCTAAAAAGAAACAGATGCTTCAGTTTTTCTCCAGAAGTCAAAATTGAGACAATCTCCCCCTTCCCAAAACAAGAACAAAAAAAAAACAAAAGTGAAGAAAGAGAAGGAGGGAGGGACAAAGAAATGGAAAGCAGTAGAGAAAAGGTAACTTAGGGAACCAATAAAAGTGGTAAAAAAATAAAATGATTAATAGAAGTTGCAGATATGAAAACAATGAAATCGGAAGGAACAAAATTATCAAAACAATAATACAAGAACATTTCCCAAAAGGGAAGTAAATGAGTTTTCCTATTAAAAAGGTCCTTTAAGTGTCCAGCAGCATGAATGCAGGAGCAGGAAAGGAGGGCGGGCTTATACCAAAGTTCATTATTGTGCAGAATACCAGGGCAAAAAACTGTAAATAGGTAAGCCACATCCAAAGGATAGGGAATCAGAATGGCACCAAACTTTTAAACACTGAAAACTGGAAGACAATGGAGCATGCCTTCAAAATGATATAAAAATTATTTTCAAATTATTCAGGAAATTCTATTCATGGCCCAACTGAGAGTAGAATAAAGAAATTTCAGACACATGTTTTTTTAAATAATGCTATCAGCCATGTACTCTTTTGCAGTAAACAGTGGAAGATATGCCAAAACAATCAAGAAAGACAATGGCATGGGCTCAAGAAACAGAATCTAAACCAAGAAAGAGGTAGGAAATTCACAGAGTAATAGACGAGGGAAGTCTCATGACGACAGCTATACTGCACACAGATACCTGTAAAGCCTCTGGTCCACTTTAAAGTAGGAAGAATGAGCTCCAGAAAGTGTTCCAGGAGAAAAAAAAAAAAGAAAACAGATTACCTTATAGTTTGACCATGTGGAAAATTATATACAGAGGCATTTTAAACACTTGCTGGAGGGTGTGGAAAGTTAAGTCACAGGTTGAAAAACAAAACCCAAAGCAAATGAAAAAAGTGCAGCAATTATTAACTCCAAGAAAAACAAAAGCTTGTACCATGTCCCCTTAGTACATAAAGAGATACAGCACTAAATAATTACAATTAATACAGTAACAATACTAAATATGGACTAAACCTTATGAATAACATACTAAGAGGGAAGCAAGGAGGAGAGTTTTGAAAGCTATTTAAGATTTTATTTAATTTACTTGACAGAGAGAGAGAGAGCACAAAGTGGGGGGAACAGCAGGCAGAGGGAGAGGGAGAACCAGGTTCCTTGCTGAGCAGGAAGCCCAGTGGAGGACTCAATCCCAGGACTCTGGGATCATGACCTGAGCTGAAGGCAGATGCTTAACTGAGTGACTCACCCAGGTGCCCCAAGAAAGCTAAAATTCTTAAGTACCATGACGGAATGTCAGTTATCAATGTCTAACACTGTAAATTCTATAAATAACAATAACAATAGCAGAAGACACAGCTCGTTTGAAATGTAGCACTACTTGACTTTTTCAGCCATGTATAATAATTTTTAAAAATATGATATAATGCATACTAAAAGGTTAGTACCATGTCTAGCATAATAAATGGTAGCCTGTTGTTTTAAAAAAGTGAAAGTTTTAAAAATCTGCGGTGGGGGGAGGGATGAGGGTAAAAAGGCTCTGAATGAGTTTAGTACAAAACTTGTGTGAAGTATTGACCCCAAATTTAGCTTTGCATTGAAAAAGAAAATAATACGAGGATTCACACAGCCCATATACAAAAACAAAACAACATCAACAAAATCAAACCAGTCGAACAGAAGCCCAATTAATTATTCCTGGTACTGAAGCCAAAGAGAAATTATCCTAAACAGGATTCTCATAGGTAGGATATTGGGTGATATAGCTATTTAAAACTCTCTAACACCATTACAGTAAAAATACCAATTTCTTTAGGCTTTTATTCTATTTCACATAATGTCTCTTAACACAACCAGACCAAAAAATATAGGCAACTCATATATAAAGCTCTTTGATAATATGAGTAAATTCAAGATAAAAATTCCATCATGGGCTTCAGATTATATGTCCAGGATTATATTATGGCCAGGACAAAAGTTTCTCTACAGAGAAAACAAAGTGGGAAGAAAAAACAGTAAAAGAGACTGAGTTCTGATACCTAAAAATTCACTATATACGGAATAAATAAACAAGAAAGCAACTCTTCACATGTCCTAAATGGGAGGGAGGGAGAAGTCTATACTTTATTCTTATAAGATCAAAAAAGTATCCTTCACAGCATGCTTATAAGACAAAAGATTAATTCTTCCACTTACATTTTTATAGAAGGAAGAAAGTATATGCTGTAGGTGAAAAACTGACAAGTTTTGGTTAAACAATATCTTTAAGTCATGTAAAAAGAGGGGCGCGTAGGTGGCTCAGTGGGTTGAGCCTCTGCTTTCGGCTCAGGTCACGATCTCAGGGTCCTGGGATTGAGCCCCATATCGGGCTCTCTGCTCAGCAGGGAGCTTGCTTCCCCATCTCTCTCTTTCTGTCTCTCTGCCTACTTGTGATCTCTCTCTGTCAAATAAATAAATAAAATCTTAAAAAAAAAAAAAAGACATCATTTAGAGAAAAAAAAGTCATGTGAAAAGAAAAAACAACAAATAGTATAAAATAACTTTTATTTACATAATTTATATCTATAGAACATAACTGCTTTCTTTAGAACAAGAAAATTTACAAATGACAGGTATTGCTTTTTTGTCAAAAACTCCTTCAAGCAAGAGAGTATATATGGTCACTTCTAATTTGAATAACATGGTGGTAAGCAGCAGATACTCGTATTTTTAACTGTGCCTCAATCATTTACCAACAGTTAAGCTTTTAAAATCATCATGTTGACCACTTGCTAAAATATAAGTATTCAGGAGGAAAAGTCAAGAAAACAAAGACCATTATTCATACCTCCTTTCAGATTTACAAAATAATTCTTCACAACATCATCTTTACAGGAATATAAACAAATGGTGTGACTAATTCTTTCCACCTTGTAAGGTAAATACAATGATTAAGTTTCTTATTTTCCCAGATTAGTTTGAAGGATATAATAGTAGGACAATTTATCTTGGCTGACTTGATTCTCTTACACAATGAATACCCAAAGATAAAATTATTTTTTTATATAGTAAGTTACACCTTCCATAAAATGAATTCATTATAGTTGAACAAGAGACAGATGTTAACAAAGTTAAAAAATAAATATTACACAAGGGATAAAATAATAGTTTAACTGTGGCAACCTAACATCCAAACTAAGATTAAATGAAAGAAACTGTTTCAAAATATAAGACTTTAAAAAATTTATAAAAACAGGGCATTAAAATAGCTATGTGATTGACAACCATGATTTTTGTGACGTATTAATCACATGAAATAAATTAATGCATATCTACTGAGAATTTCCACTCAAGATTTATAGATCTTCATTGATGACACAAAAGTTAAATTATAAATTTCACTATAAAGCAATGAATAAGAAATGCTCTAATAGCAATTTTAGGATTACTGTTACATTTACTGAACCACATCCTATTTTACTAATGAAGTTGAAAATTCGCCACTATTTTTTTCAATATACAAACACAATTATCTAGACATTAAAATATCTTCCCAGTTGAAATACTGATCATTTTGTAATGCAGTCATCACAGTTTTAATTGTGATGCACAACTAATACCTTCAATGACAGATATGTCAAAGATAAAATGTCAGCACCTTCAGGTAAGAAAATTACTATCTAATATAGGGGTCAAATGAAAAGCCCATTACAGCCATGTCAATCCCTTCAGTGTTGTCTGTGGGTGTTTTCACACTGAAACAGCAGAAATGTACAGCTGCCACAGAGGCCACCCAGCCTGCAAATTCAAGAATATTTTGCAGAAAATGTTTCCGACTCCTGCTCTGATGCTTTTCAAGTGAAAGAACAAATTTGTTTTTGAGAAGTTTGATTTGAACCACCGAAGATTTGCTTGGGTAGATAATGGAATTACATATATAAAAAGCAAAATTTCGAAATCAAAAACAACGCTTAAATTAATACTGATGATAATCACTGACTAAATAAAGTCTTATTATCTTATTTTCTGTTTTAATATCACAATTATGTTCTGTGCTTAAAGGCCTAAGAGCCCCTTAAGCAAATTTAATGGGGGAAAAAAAACTATCAAGAAATTAGTTTTTAAAAAAAGGAATGTATGTGAGTGTGTGTGTGTGTGTGTGTAAAAGGGACTGAATTTTGTATGCAAATCTCCCTCATAAATTAAGGGTTTTTTTCCCATACAAATCCTGAGATTATCCAAAAAAATAAGAAAAACAAAAACTTCACAGTACAAATTCAATATACTAAACTATGAGAAAAAAATGTATCCAAATACTTTTAGTGATATAACTATAAATATCTTTAAAAATTAAAGGGAAAAGGGACAAACACAAATTTGTCAATGTTGTCTTTACCCATAATCTGAGTGGTGAAAATAATTAAAACTGAATATTCTTTTAAATAAAAAATTTAAAAATAAATAAACTTTTTGATGTTTCATTTTTATAAATAAGTTTAAATACTACTTGTTCAATTAGGACTAATGTTACATCAACATGAATTAGAAAAATACATATTTTCCAGTCAAATAGCTGATAATAGAAAAGTTTTTAACATTTACCATACTAAAGTGGAGTCTCACAATATGCTTTCATATACTTAGAGGCAACTGTAAAGGCCTTCAGCAAAACAAACAAAACACAAAAACAAACAAAGAAACAAGAACAGAAAAAAAACTTTACAAAAGAAGTTCACTAAATGCTAAATACAATCCACCTCCAAGTAAGTCGGCACTGTGATTTATAGAGAGTTTACCCACAGCGCTCCAAAATGTCCACGTGTGTTCAGCACAGGAAGGGTCAAAATGTGAACAAGAGAAGCTATTTCTGTCTCAGAAGCAGTCTCAATTGCTTTGTATTTCCAAAATGCTGAATCAATCAGAATGAAAGGAACCTCAGCAATGTTTTCCACTGATTATAAAAGCTTCAAATCAAGCTCTTAAATATTCAAAATCAATCTAAAGAAAAATAGCCAGTGATGCTTTTTTCTAAATACTGCTTAGTTGATATTTGACTCTGGAAATCCTAGACTTAAAAAAAGTAAAAAAAAAAAGAGAGACTTTTATTCTGTTTCATCTACTTCGATAAAGATATCACCAAAGAAATATTCTGAGACTGTGGTTGGCTCCTCCTCAGGTACCCGGTTTTGGCTACTTTTACATTCTTCTTTTGGTAAGGGACGATCACAAGAAGCCTAAAAAGATAATAAAAATAAGTATGCAACATAACATTTATATATTGGTAGTGGTCATCTAAATTGCCATCTCTTTGAAAAGCAATATAGTAATAAATATTAAGAGCTTTAAATATGTTCATACTCTTTGACCCAATAATTTCATTTCTGAGCTGTTTTATTAGGGAAATAATACTAAACATAGTAAGAATTTTATGAGTAAGAGAACCTTTGAAGCATTAGTTAAAATAATAAAACTGGACTCAACAGGGGCACCTGGATGGCTCAGTGGGTTAAAGCCTCTGCCTTCGGTTCAGGTCATGATCCCGGGGTCCTGGGATCGAGCCCCGCATCGGGCTCTCTGCTCAGCGGGGAGCCTGCTTCCTCCTCTCTCTCTCTGCCTGCCTCTCTGCCTACTTGTGATCTCTGTCTGTCAAATAAATAAATAAATAAAATCTTTAAAAAAAAAAAAAAAAAAAAAAAAAAACTGGACTCAACAAACACAACAGTGGGCATGATTAGATTAATTACAGTGTACATATGATCCATTATTTTACCGTAATTTCCATGAAAAAAACTTTAATACAGAAAAGCATAACATCAAATCCATAATGAAACACTTTGATAACCTGCATAAGAATACAGACCCACAAACAGAACAGTACTCCAAGGCAACTACAAATTAAAGCAATCCTATCAAAACTTAGCATACTTAGGAACTTATAAAAAATTAAGACAACATGGTATTGTCATTGGAACAGACTTATATATCAACAAAAAAGACGACTAGAAATATCCCCAACACATATACTGCAAATTTAGTATGAGAAAAGTTGGATTATTTAATAAATAATGTTGGACAACTATATAACCATATTAGAACAAAAAGAAGTCAAACCAAAATAAATTCAAGATAAATCAAATGATTTAAATGTGAAAATATTTTTTTAAAAATCTATTCTAGGGACGCCTGGGTGGGTCAGTCTGTTAAGCATATGCCTTTAGCTCAGGCGATGATCTCAGGATCCTGAGACTGAGCCCCAGGTTAGGCCCCCTGCTGCGCAGCCTCCCCTCCCCACTCCCCCACTCCTGCCACCTCCTGCTCATGCTCCCTCAAATAAATAAATAAAATCTTAAAAAACAATCTACTCTAAAATATCATGGGAAAACACTTCAATAATCCTGGACTGGGGGAGAGGGAGTTTCTTTTTAAATGACTTGAAATGCAGAAGTCATAAAAGAAAAGATTGATAAATTCACCTATGTAGGGGCGCCTGAGTGGCTCAGTGGGTTAAAGCCTCTGCCTTCGGCTCAGGTCATGATCTCAGGGTCCTGGGATCGAGCCCCGCATCAGGTTCTCTGCTCAACAGGGAGCCTGCTTCCTCCTCTCTCTCTGCCTGCCTCTCTGGCTACTTGTGATCTCTCTCTGTGTGTTAAATAAATTAAAAAAAAAAAAAAAATTCACCTATGTAAAAACTTTTTAAATGTCCATATGGCAAAAACTACTGTACACAAAATCAAAAAACAAATGACACATAGGTTAAAAAAAATTAACAAATATATACATATAATCTTTATCACAAAGGGTTTTCGTTAATGGAAGAGCTTCTACAAATCAACATGAAAAATACTAATGATGCAATTTTTTAAAAAATCAAACATGGAGTGCCTGGATGGCTTAGTCGCTTAAGCGTCTGCCTTCGGCACATCATGATCCCAGGGTCCTGGGACTGAGTCCCTCATCAAGCTCCCTGCTCAGTGGGGAGCCTGCTTCTCCCTCTCCCTCTGCTGCTCCCCCTGCTTGTGCTCGCTCACTCTGTGTGTCAATAAATAAATAAAATCTTGGGGCGCCTGGGTGGCTCAGTGGGTTAAGCCGCTGCCTTCGGCTCAGGTCATGATCTCAGGTCCCTGGGATCAAGTCCCGCGTCGGGCTCTCTGCTCAGCAGGGAGCCTGCTTCCCCCCCCCTCTCTCTCTCTGCCTGCCTCTCCATCTACTTCTGATCTCTCTCTGTCAAATAAATAAATTTTAAAAATCTTAAATAAATAAATAAATAAATAAATAAAATATTTTTAAAAAATCAAACATATGACTAGATGGCTCACGAAGAAAGCATAAATGATTTAAATACATGAAGAAGTGCTCAACCTCACTCATATGCTCATTAAATCTACAAAGAATTCCAAAAGTGAAAAAAAATGATGACATGCTAGTGTGAGGAAAAAGAACCTAGTCTCCTACACTGCTGCTAAGACCAGAAACTAATACATTCCGTATGGAAGACACTCAAGCAATTTCTATCAAAAGAACAACCCCCTTTTGATCCAACAATTCTATTTCTAGGAATTCAACCTATAGATAAATGTGTAAAATCACTCATTTATAAGTTAGCTATTACCATATTATTTGAAGCAGCAAATCCATTAGGAATAACCTAAATGCCTACCAGTGTGAGACCACTATTACTCTATGGTACATCAAAACAGTGGGATATGATCTAGTCACTAAAAATAATGAGGGCATGGGGCGCCTGGGTGGTTCAGGGGGTTGAGGCCTCTGCCTTCGGCTCAGGTCATGATCCCAGGGTCCTGGGATCGAGCCCCACATCAGGCTCTCTGCTCACCGGGAGCCTGCTTCCTCCCCTCTCTGCCTGCTTCTCTGACTCTCGGCTCAGCAGGGAGCATGCCTCACTAATAACAAAAGAAATGCTAATTAAACAGATGAAATTACATTTCTACCCTCTACTGTCATATTAAATAAGAAAAAAATTTATTTTCAAGAGTTAATATCTAAAGCTGGCAAGACTATGACCTTAACTGGCACAGTTACACTGCTGATAATTTTAACAACTGTTCTCCACAGTCATTTGGCTACAATAAAGATTCATAACATACTGGTCCCAGAAAATAATTCTAGGAAATATGAAGTATTTTTTTTTTTTTTTAAAGATTTTATTTATTTATTTGACAGAGAGATCACAAGTAGATGGAGAGGCAGGCAGAGAGAGAGAGAGAGAGAGGGAAGCAGGCTCCCTGCTGAGCAGAGAGCCCGATGCGGGACTCGATCCCAGGACCCTGAGATCATGACCTGAGCCGAAGGCAGCGGCTTAACCCACTGAGCCACCCAGGCGCCCCAATATGAAGTATTTTTAAACATGTTAAAGACAGTCTTTGCAAAAGTACTCCTTTTGAGACTCATGCTATCTAATAGGTCACCAGCCTTTTCTGTGTTGAAATCCCAAGTAACCAATCCCAATACTCTTCCAAAGTTTCTGATGTAGGTTCATATATGTTTCCATCCCAGGACTTGCCATATGAACATCTGTAGCATGTAGAGAAATGAAACATGCAAATAAATTCTAATTTTACTATTCTTTGAATTCTTATGGATTTCAGGACATCTCCCCCAAAACAAATAAAACACCAGCACCATTCTGTTTTGCTTCCACAGATCAAAAAGTTCTCTGCGTTGAAGGAATGACAATTAAAGTGTCCATGTACGGCTGGCTTAAATGCCTCTGTACTAAAGGAGTTGTAACTTCCTGGTTCAATACCTTATCTTCCTTTCTTATAGTGAGGTATGATGGGGAGAAGACAGACAAGAGATGCTCTGAAACAATTTCTAATATCCATCCAAGTACTAACCAGGCCCGACCCTGCTTAGCTCTAATACCCAAATGAAAATAGCAATTGCCATGTTTTTCTTAGTTGAGTCTGATTTCTAACCCATTTTTTTTAAGATTTTATTTGTTTATTTGACAGACAGAGATCACAAATAAAGTGATTTGTTTATTTGACAGGCAGAGAGGCAGGCAGAGAGAGAGAGGAGGAAGCAGGCTCCCCGCTGAGCAGAGAGCCTGATGCGGGGCTCGATCCCAGGACCCTGGAATCATGACCCGAGCCGAAGGCAGAGGCTTTAACCCACTCAGCCACCCAGGCGCCCCCTAACCTATTCTATACAAACAATAAAATATAACAGTTATCACATACCTGAGTTGCTGAACTGCCAGTATTCTCAGATTGAGTATCAACAACACTTGGAGATGGAGGCTGATCAGAGGACTCTTGGATTTTTTTCTGGCTTTCACTGAGTGGATTTGATCTTTTCAAATTCTTTCTTGATACAGGTATAAGAGGTTTTAGACGTTTCTTATTATAAACCTGAGTAGGTTCATCAGACTCCAAACTATTCTTTGAACATATTAAAGACAAAAATCCCAGGGGTCTTCTGCCAGGTCTAGAAATGCAAATGTAAAGATATTCAAGAATATGCAAGAAGAGAGATTCCTAATACCAACTTCTTTCCATGAATGCTAAAATGGCACATGTGATACCACATTAGTGGTATCAGCATATCTACTAAATATCTGTATTATTTTGATCATTATATACCAGTAACTGGTATACCATCATACCAGCAGGTGCCAATGCAGATTTTCTACCTAAAAAGTTAGTTAGTTTCAGCATTTAAAGTTAAGCTCCTGTTATATGGAATGTAGTATTTATCTGAAGAGTCCTACAAAATGCTGACTACCGAATTTCCTTTGATAAAACTCCTTCCCTTTACATTACTGAGAGAGAGAGATGTTTATAAAACAACATCCTTAGTAGTGAACTTAGTCTTTACATATATATCATATCTGTTGCATACAGGTCACATTTACCCTTTGAGAAAGAGAAATGGAGAGAATCTCTGTTAAAGAGCATCTCATGGTACCTGGATAATGGGGTTTTTGAAGATGATGCAATGCTATTCATTTGTTCAGACTTCGAAGCAGCACAAGTTCCCTCCTCCTTAGCAGACACAATCCTCTCATCCTGAGGTAACTGAGATGTACTTTTTTCTATATGTGTATCTGTTATTTTATCAAGAGACCCAGATCCTATACTCTGAAAAGCTGGTTCAAGTTGCTCTTTCTGAGGTTCTGGAGTTATATGTGTGCTTCCTGAGGTAGGAAAGATACCTTGTTCCTTGTAAGACTCCCCTTCAAAAATGAAGACAAATGATAAACACAGAGAACACATATTGAAATCTGTATATACAACTGAAATGTAATATTTGAAGGAAACAAATCATGACATTCTATCATTAACTTACTCTAATAAGAATAAACTAAATTATAAATTAATACGTTAAGTCATCTGGACTATTAAGAACTTTGTAGCTGGTAAAAAAAAAAAAGTATGGTTAGAATTTTTTCATTCAGATACAAACATATTTTGACCTAGAAAATCTTTCTCCATAAATCTATCTTCAACTAACAAAATAAGAGTTATCACCTGCTAATCCCTGGGTAGTAAACCAAAGGAACTATAAAAACTCTTTTATGCTCAGCTTTCTAATATCTAAAATATAATTGTTCAGCTTTTACAGGACATCCTGTAGCCACATGGTTTTCTATTAATTACAGGATTAAAGTAGCTTTGTATGGCTATGAAAGTGCCAAATCCAAGATCTCAGCTGGGGAGAAAAACATAAGAATCAAAGCAAGATTCTTAGAGAAAGTGAGCAAGATCTCTTCTTCAATTCCAAATTTGAATAGATGCATCAAAAATAGCCAATTGTAATCACATTAAAATTTATTTCACTCACCTGTTTCCTCAGAAGCATTTATCATTTCCTTTGAACACACCTGTTTTAAGAAAATTAAGAAAAAAAAATTATCAAGTAAAACTTCGTTCTTTCTTTCTTTCTTTCTTTTTTTTTTTTTTAAATAAAGTAAGCATGTATCTCCCAGAAACCTCTGGGGTAAAAAGATGTCTTATGGAAATGCTACCAACATTTATGAAAAAGATATTGCTACTGTTACTAAATCTGTTCCAGAGCACAGTAAAAGAGAAGTTTTCCAATGCTTTTAGTAAACCAGTGTTAATATTAATTCAAATTCTGATTATAACCAGTACAAAAATATCAAATATAATAGTACAAGCATAATACAAGCAACATATCAAAAGATCATAATCAAGCAGAGTTTGTCTCAGGAATGCAAAGATGTTTCAGTATGTGAAATTTAGTATAAATCAACTGAACTGAGGAGAAAAATAATACCCCCATCTGTATGTTTATGGGGAAAGTATCCAATATTATTCATACTTTAAAAAAAGACATTTTCTTAACACCATAAACTATAATTACTGCAATTCAAAACCAGCTTCCCACTTCATAAACACTGGAAATATTCTCATTTAAATCAGGAATAAGAAAAATGTCTACTATCAGGACTGTTTTCTGATATTTTTTGAGTTTTATTAGCCTATATAGAAAAGAGAAAGAAATTAAGTGTATACAAAGTATATGAGAAGAATTAGAAAACCCAGCAGAATCAAGTGAAAAATTACTATAGGTGGTAAGGGGAATTCAGTAAGCTCTCTACTGTTTTGTTGTCAATGATAATGACAACAAAAAAGATAAAATTCTTAGGGGATGACCTAGTAAGAAACGGACCAAAATTTAAATGAAGAACTGAAAATACCACTGAGACATAAAAGAGTAATTAAACAAGTGGAAAGACATACTATGTTTTTGAATTAAAAAAAAAAAAAAATCCAAAGTAACAAAAATTCTAACACCAACTTTCCCTATGTTAACTGGTCAAGTTAACATGATCCTAATTTAAGTATCAATAGTTTCTTTTTTTTTTAAGCTCTAGACAAGTAAATTCTAAAATTAACATCAACTTTAGGACATATACCCAGCTAGGAAAAACTTGAAAAAAAAAAAAAATAATGTGCAGGGGAGAGAGAAACTTTCTATTTAAGATATCAAAGCATTTAAAAACTACAGTAATTTAAAACAGTGGGACACTGTTGCCCTAGAACAAACAGGTGAGTCTCAAAGTGGAAGAAAATTCAAGAGTACACTCAAATACATATGGGATTTCATATCCAATAAGTGGAATTTTAAATCAGTGGAGAAAAAATGAATTATTCAACAAATGGTGCTGGTACAACTAAGTAGGCACCTGGAAAACATGAAATTGGTTCCACTCTTCTAACACCAAAATAAATTCTAAACAAATCATTAATGTTAACTCTAAGAATTTATACTAAATCTCAAGGTAGACTTTCAATGTGTAACAGAATCCCCAGAAGCCATACATAAAAAGACTGATAAATGGATTACATAAAAAAATGTTTGCACGTCTCTGTGACTGCAGTATGTGTGCATTCTAGAATTTACAATTGTAACTTCAACATTTTATAAGCATTTTTTTAATTGTCAGAATGTTTTAAGTTTAAAAAATAAAAATCACAAATAAGATCAAAGAGGGGTCTGGGTGGCTCAGTCGCTAAGTATGTGCCTTTGGCTCAGGTCATGATCCCAGAGTCCTAGGATTGAGCCCCACACTGGGCTCCCTGCTCTGTGGGGAGCCTGTTTCTCGCTCTGCCTCACCTGCAACTCCCCCTGCTTGTGTGATGCTCTTCCTCTCTCTGTCAAATAAGTAAAATCTTACAATAAATAAATAAAAATTTCTTTAAAATCCACAATGTTTGAAAAGAATGCTGATAAACTGATGAAACTGGGTGACTGATACATTATACTTCCTTACGTTTTTAAATTCTTAAAAATTTTCGTATTAAAAAAATCCGGGGCACCTGGCTGGCTCAGTGTATAGAGCATGTGACTCCTTATCTTGGAGCTGTAAATTTAAGCCCCGCATTGGGCGTAGAGATTATTTAAAAATAAAATCTTACCCCATACCTAAAAAACCAACCAAAAAGAAGTCTGCAAAAAAAAAAAAAAAGAACACACACAAAAAGTAGAGTCAAAAGACAAAAAGTAGGAAAAAATATATGCAACTCCTTCAAAGACATACACAACACAGAGTTCCTCCAAATCTCTAGGAAAAAAGATCAACAACACAACCAGAAAAATGACTAAAGAATACAAAGTCATTTCACAGAGAAAGGAATACAAAAGGCTTCTAAGTATATGAAAGATACTCAACCTTACTTGTCATAAGAGAAATTAAAACCATTCAGGGTGGTTGGGTTATGGACATTGGGGAGGGTATGTGCTATGGAGAATGCTGTGAAATGTGTAAGCCTGATGGTTCATAGACCTGTACCCCTGGGCCAAATAATACATTATATGTTAATAAAAAAAAAAAATTCTGTGATACCATCTTCCACTCATCAGATATATAAGAATCCACTGCCAAAAAAAAAAAAAAAAAAAGGAAGAAGAAGAAGAAGAATCATCCACTGCCTCTGTTGTCTGCCCTCACCTAAAGACTACTGGTCTTCAACTATCCCTTTGAGAAAAGAGATTCTAAATCAACTTTCCCAAAAATAAATTAATTAATTAACTCTTCCACAGTGTAGCTGCACAGTGAGATAAATTATCATGGGTATTGGAAACATAAACAAGTGGGTGCCAAGAAACCTTTAACATAGTGGCTGGTGATCAAATCCACATAGTATCTTCAGGCTTCCCAAAGACAGTGATGACTAAGCTAAAGAAGTTTCTATGTTTGGCAAGAAAATGTTTCATAAAAAGGTAATAAAAGAAATGCCCTGGGACGTGAAGAAAGATGGTGCTTTCTAGAAACTGAAAGATGGCCAATATGGTTAGAGAGTGAGGCACACTGTGAGATCAGAGACAGAAATGAGCCAGACAAATAGAGGGCCTTTAAGGTTCTGGTTTTCTTCCTAAAAGCAATGGATAGCTTTATGCGTTATGGTAATACTGATGATGATACTACTATTACTATTTTACAGAACAGGAAACTCATTCACAGAAATAATAAATCCTAACTCAGGTCCCAAAACTGTTAAAGAGTACAGCTGGGATCCAGATCTGTAGGACAATTTTGGCTTTTTTTTTTTTAAGCCATTACCAAAGAACTATGAATGGGCTTCCTGACTAATGTCTATCAATTTTCATCTAGAACAGCTGAAAATGAGAATCCAAAACCAGTTTTAGCTGGATTATTAATGGTGAAAAGTATTAGAACTATCTTTATATAAAGAGTCTAAAGAAAGAAACAGAAATGGATCTGTTGTAATATGGCCATCTTATTTGCTTGATGATTCTATCTTACCTCCGAGGTATAATTTTGACAATCATCTCCTGAAGTGAGCAAACTTTTTTTGGGAGGAGGAACCTGGTCACTTTCTTCAAGCATACAGTGAAATCTCTTCCTAGATATAAGATCCAAATTAGCAGGAGGAGGCTCTTCAGAATCATCTTTTCCAGGATCAGATAAACACATGGTATTCTGACCAACTGAAGTTACTGGAAAACTCACACTGTATAGAAAGTGCATACATATGAAATTAGCAAATTAGAAGCTACTTAATGAGGTAAAAGGTTGAACTATTCCAGTGAAAACTGCCAAAAAACTTCCAAGTAACTAATATATATATATAGCCGTAGTCACAAAAATGTTAGTTTTGAGATCCATTCATACTCAAAAACTCACAACTTAAATTCCATAATACTAAATTAAATCCAAGGTATAAAAATAGTGTTTTCCTTATCTATAAAGTTAAAATTTTAATCTAAAATGCGCTTACTTATATAAAAGGCTAACATCTAATGCTACTTGACAGAGAACTAAGCATCTTAACCAGTGACTGTTAAAATACAACAATTCTCTAATAAGAATTTAAAAAGCAGTATTAAAATATATAGAAATGGGGCGCCTAGGTGGCTCAGTTGGTTAAGTGTCTGACTCTCGATCTCAGCTCAGGTCTTGATCTCAGGGTTGTGAGTTCCAACCCCACGTTGGGCTCCACGCTGGGCATGGAAGCCTACTTGAAAAAAAAATACACACACACACACACACACACACACACACAGAAACATCCTTCTTGCAATTTCTGTGAATGTGTATTTATTTCAGAATTTAAAATATATAAGCTTACAAAGTAACCACACACCTTTGATAGACAACATTTTACAATCCGAACAGCTAAATTTTTTTAGCTTTCAAAATGCTTAGGATACCAAATAAGTTTCACACAAAAGTATTATACATTTAAATGGCAGCTCTATCAGGTATAAAATCAACAATTTCTTCTCTAACTTATCACATAATTATTAAATAAGAGCTTTGAGATAATTATAAATAATGCTGGTGAACAGTTTACTCCGTTAATACTATTCAACTCATAAAGCACCTTTCCTCCTAGCAAAAAGAGTTCAGTTCCCAGGTGATGTATGGAAGTGTTGAATCACCATATTGTACACCAGAAACTAACACTGCACTGTATGATAACTAACTGGAATTTAAATAAAAAGTAAAAAATAAATAGTTTAGCTTATTCATTACCTCATGTCACTCCTTTCTTCTGTATTCACGGATCTGATCAATATGGGTGCTGGCAGTAAAGGGTTTGGCATTAACTGTGCACTGGTATCACTAAATTCTTCTACAGCATTGGTTGGGATTTCCACCAGAGTTAAAATGAATGCTTGTTCATCCTCACCATCTTGATGTACATTAGCAACTAGATTCACTATCAAAGTTTGAAAGTTAATCATGAAAAGCTGAACTATGAAAATCATTAATTTATTAATTTATTACATTTCTAAAAAGTCTCACTATAACTTATCCCATGAATAACAAGCAAATTATACCCACAAAAATAAAAAGTAATTTCATAAAGGATAAAAAGACAGTTCACTATAGAGAAGATTTTTAATTTGGAATAATAAAACTTATACACAAAATACTTCAAGTTTTTCGTTTGTTTTTAATTTAAGACTGTCATTTGTTTTTCCATAGTCAAATGGTGTAGGGGAATAAAAGCTGTACTATTAGGTTTGGTGATACTTTATCGAAGAAGATTATCATACCTGTTAAGTCTTGAGAACTGATTACATTCTCTTGTTGGACTTCTGGCATACTAGTTAGTGTATCCTAAAAAAATTTAAAAAGTTAAAATACAAGAATGAAGTTGACCAAATTTTTATTTATTTATTTATTTCTTAAGATTTTATTCATTTGACAGAGAGAGACAGACAGTGAGAAAGGGAACGAAAGCAGGGGTAGTGGGAGAGAGAAACAGGTTTCTCACTGAGCAGGAAGCCCAATGCAGGGCTTGTTCCCAAGACCCTGGGATCATGACCTAAGCCCAAGACAGACAACTGAGCCACCAAAGCATCCCTAATTCTAGTTTTAAAAAGTTTTCCAGACAATTGAATATAGGAAGAGTTACTGCTTCAAAACTCAACTTTTTAACCATATACAATTTTTCAAATGTTCTGAAACTTTGTTATACAAATAACTTTTGATTATTTAAATAAATATATATGTACAAAGGAATTCAGACTAAATTGTTAAATACATGAATTTTATAAAATTATTTTTAAAGTAACAGGAAAGGGAGATTCAAACCCCTCAACCTTTCCTCTATCCCCATTACAGCAGCTCTTGTCCTATCTGAATGGAAGCAAACTGCCTGTCTCCTCGCCACCAGCACAGCTCCTTCCAATCTGTTCTCCAGAAAACTGCCAACACTGTATTCTCTAAAATGCAATTCTTATTGTAATTCTTTACTGCTTAAAATTTTCAAACTCTCACTTTGTAACCAACAATGTCAGTAATCGATTCAGGCAAGCATCACCAATGGATACTAAAACTACTGGGGAGAAGGTGGCTGGGTCTGAAATTGCTAACACAATGTACAAAAGATGCTGTTTAATGTAGAAATCTAGCAGGCACCATGCTAGCCAAGTAATTAGTCCACATCACCAACAATGAAACAAGCTGACAGCACATGCCTGCTGAGGGGATACAAAAGGAAGAACACAATAACACCTAAGTAGTAATTGTGCCAAACACTGTTCAATCTGTATCTAAAATGAGGAACAAAGCACAAAAACCAGATTATGAATTAGCTTGCAATGTCAAGCTCACAAAAGAGGGAAGAGTGCAGGGGACCTACTCTAGATGAAAAGAGAGTAAAGAGAATGACAACTAAACGCAGTATGAGAGCCCTGGTTGAAACTATGTATTACATATAATTTTAAAATCAGTATTAGATAATATGGTAATACTGACTGTGACAACAGTATTATTTCTCTATTAAAAACATCCTTGTTGGTATCGAATATAAGCTGGAATATGTATGAATGAAGGCTCATGTCTGCTCTCAAATGGCTCAGTTTCTTGAAAGTATCTATCTACAGAGATGGAGAGCATGACAGAAAAAGCAAATAAGCAAAATGTTAATGATTAATTAATCTAAGTAAAAGTTATATGAGAATTCTATTTAAGATCTTTACAACTCTTCAATGAGTTTGAAATTATTTCAAAATAAAAAGTAAAACAAGTTGGAGGTTAGGGAAAGTCCCATACATTTGGATATACTCCAAATTCTTGCAAGTCATAAAAACCCCCCCTTTTATGATCCGCTCCCAGGTTGCCTACCTCACTCATCTTAAACTACTTCTTCATTTATATCCTACTCATAACTACTTATCCCTGAACATGAAATGCTGTTTCATACTTATTCTTAACACATGTTCTTCTCCCTTCAAACTGGCTAATTCATATCTGTTCTTCTAGATCAAGGGCTTTTTCAGTCCTGGCTACACATCAGAATAACCTGAGGAATTTTAACAACAGCAACAGAAAGCAAATGTCTAAACCCTATTTCCGGAGACTGATTTTACTGGACTGGGTTGAGGACCACCCCTTTAGTGTCTTGTGCAACTTGCTTTCACAGCACCTACAGAGTTTAACCATTCTTATCCTCAACGATTTCTCACAACTCTGTCCCTCCGGTACCTTACGCGGTACCAAACATGTAGTAATAACACCTCAGAAAAATACCTGCAATGTGAAAGTAGTTCTCAGATTCAGTGGCCCACAGCAAGAGGTAAATACTCTGTACAAAACCCTTTTTCAAAACTTTCACAGCAAAGCTACGTATTGGCTGTTTTATCTGTGCTCAAAAGACTAAAAACACACTCAATAAAAAATTCTATCATAATACATTCTTGCAAAGGAAAAACTGTAAGGAAAGAAAACAGATAAGGGATCACCAAGTAGCCACGGTGCTAAGGGGGGGTGGGTGTGTAAAAAAGGGCCCTGGGGAATCTGGGGGATGACGGAACTGCTCATGTGTTGTTTACATGACTATATATGTTTGTCACAACTTGTACAAGTACACACTTAAGAAGGTGAAGTTTATTGTATGTGAATTATACTTTTTTTTTTTTTAATGGGGAATAAACACCCAGCCACCCCATGTTATATTTTATCTTCTTTTACCTCTGACATATGAAGAGCAAGCACATTGTCTCCATTAGAGTCCTTTCCCTGGGGCTCTTCGACAGAACTCTCAGGGAGAACCACATCTGAACCAAGTATATGGGGCCTTGTCTCAAAGGAAACTGGAGCAACTGATGATATCTGAACCTTTTGAGATTCCTCTTCCTGATCATCATTTCTGAAAAAGAGATTAGTACATATTTGAACTTCAGAGTATGTATTAAAGTTCTGTACTGAAACCAAGTGGACAACTACAGAGTAACGTTTAGAGTTGTGAGTCAAAGATTTAATGGTGTTCAAGTTTCTAAAATATATTTAATGCAACAGAACCCTCCTTTTCCAATCAAACAGTTATAGCTACAGCTAATGACTATAGTTGAAACAGAATTTAAACCAAATACCAGAATTTCTCTTTTTACCTTTCAGTTAGATTTGCTTCTTGAGAAACAGCAGTCTCTCCAATACCATGTTCACAAGCCAATTTGCTCTGCTCCTTACTCTCTGCTGTTCTAAGTGATCCAAGGTTTTCATCTTGTAATTCCGTTGATTCAGAAATATTTTTCTCAGTTTCTTAAACAAAAAATACACTTAAGATATAGTCCAAAACAGCACAGCTAAAATCTCCATATTACTTAGAAATATGTTCTCTCTTTAAAGACTGATCACTATATAGTGGCTCTTCCAAATTTCTCTTAATCCAAAAATCAAACTTACACACAGCAGTAAGAGTGGTCCTGGCCGATGAGATTTTTGAGGGAGAAGATTAACAAATCCTACACTGTACATATTTCACTTGTGGCTGCCACAGCAATTTTATGTCCACTCCATGGTGACAGCAGTGTAATTACAAACCCACATATAAAAGAATTTTAGAAATTGGTACACATGAGGTCTGGCTAGTTCCACCTTGGGCAAAGTGTTAGGGAGGGAGCTATTCTAAAAACAATGTCACAAAGCAGAAGAAAATGACTTCTACATAAAAGAGTTACCTTCAAATCGCTATCAAAATACCAACAGCATTTATCACAAAACTACACCAAATAATACTAAAATTTGTATGGAACCACAAAAAAACTATGAAGAATATACAATGTGTAAAAGACGTGTCTCTTCAATAAATGGTGCTTAGAAAACTAGACAGCTACCAAAGACTGAAATTGGACCACTTTCTAACTCTATATACGAAATATAAACCCAAAATGGAGAGCTAAACATGAGACCAACCATAAAAATCGTAGAAAAAAACACAGGCAATAATTTCTCTGACATCAGCTGTAGCAACATTTTTCTAGATATGTCTCCAGAGGCAAGGGAAACAGAATCAAAAATAAACTATTGGGACTGACAGCGAAGGAAACCATCCACAAAATGAAAAGGCAACCTACCAATTCAGAGAAAATATTTGCAAATGATACTTCTGATAAGGGGTTTGTATCCAAAATATATAAAGAACTTATACAACTCAACACCAAAAAATAAAACAATCTAATTAAAAAATGGGCACAGATGGGGCTCCTGGGTGGCTCAGTTAGTTAAATGTCTGAATCCTGATCTCAGGTCTTGATTTCAGAGTCATGAGTTCAAGCCCTGTACTGGGCTCCATGCTGGACATGGAACCTATTTAAAAACAAACAAACAACAACAACAAAAACAAAAAAAAAGGGTCTTCCAAAGAAGATATACGGATGGATAATAGACATGAAAAGATGTTCAACATAACTAATCATCAGGGAAATGCAAATCAAAACTACAAGATATCACAACCAGAATGGCTAAATATAAAAACAAAAACAAAACCCAAGAAATAACAAGTGTTAATGAGGATACAGAGAAAAAGGAACACTTGTCCACTAATGGTGGGAATGTAAATTGATGTAGCCACTGTGGAAAATAGTAGGGATGTTTTTCCAAAAATCACAAATAAAAATACATATGATACAATAAATTCCAGTACTAAGTATTTACACAAAGAAAATGAAAAGACGGATTCCAAAGATATATGTACAGCCCAAAATTTACTGCAGCATTATTTACAAGAGCCAAGATATGGAAGAAACCTAAGTGTCCATCAGTACATGAATGGATAAGGAAAATGTGGTATATATACACAATGGGATATTACAAAGCCATTAAAAAAGTTGTAATTGGGCTGTTTGTGAACTGGATGGACTTAGAAGGTATTATGTTAAGTGAGGTAAGTCAAACTGAGAGAGACAAATACCATATGATTTCCCTCATATATGGAAACTTAAGAAAGCAAATGAATATACAAATGAAGAGAATAATCGACCTATAAATACAGAGAACAAACTGATGACTTCCATAGGGGAGGGAGTAGGAAGACAGACAAAATAGGAGGAGATTGGGAGATACAGGGTTCCAGTTATGGAATGAATAAATCACGGGAATAAAAAGCACAGCATAAGGAATAGTCAATGGTACTATAATAGCATCATATAGTGAAAAATGGTAGCTCTACTTGTGGTGAGCACAGCACAATGAACAAACTTGTTGAATCACTATGTTGTATACCTGAAACTAATATAATACTGTGTGTCAACCACACTCAAATCAAAACAAATTTTTAATAAAAATAAAAAAGGTAACTTCAGCCTACACACTGAAATAGCTTTTGGGTACTTCTGAACTCAGAGTAAGTAATGGAATTAACTAACTGAATCATTAAGCATTGCTGGTTGAAAGGAAATCCCAGAAATCAGGAACCCCAAAACAGGGCAAAGATGATGCTCACTATCCAGATCTTCTACCTATAGAGCTTAAGATAATCTAGAAAGCCTACTATATACACTGTTTTCCTGCTCTTACTAGCATGTGAAGCAGATGGGCCTTTGGCAGGGAGGAAAGGTGGAAAAGGAAGTAGAAGTAGGATTCAACATGTACACCACAATCTAGTGAGGCCATTAAAAAAAAAAAGAAGAGAACGCTAGGTAATCATACAGAAAGATTTTTTTCAATATACTAATCTTTAAAAACAGAGTGCTACTGGGGGACCTGGGTGGTTTAGTCCATTATGTGTCTGCCTTTGGCTTAAGTCATGACCTCAGAGTCCTGGGATCGAGCCCTGCATCAGGCTCCCTGATTGGAAGGGAGTCTGCTTCTCCCTCTGCCTCTGCTCCTTCCCCCTGTTCATTCTCTCTCTCAAATAAATAAATAAAATCTTTAAAAACTCGGGGCGCCTGGGTGGCTCGGTGTGGTTAAAGCCTATGCCTTTGGCTCAGGTCATGATCCCAGGATCCTGTACTCGAGCCCCGCATCAGGCACTCTGCTCAGCAGAGAGTCTGCTTTCCCCTCTCTCTCTGCCTGCCTCTCTGCCTACTTGTGATCTCTGTCAAATAAATAAATAAAATCTTCTAAAAAATAAAAATACATAAATAAAAACAGAGTGCTACAATATAAAGAACTCAGTAATAAAACAAGTTTCCCAATACAAAAATGAGCAGATTTAGAGCACCTGGGTGGCTCAGCTGGTTAAGCATCCAACTCTTGATCTCAGCTCACGTCTTGATCTCAGGGTCGTAAGCCCCGTGTTAAATTTAAAAAAAAAAAAAAAGGAGCACAGACGTGAACACATGTCTCTAAAGAAAATATAAAAATAAGCACATAGAAAGATACTCAGTATCAATGGTCATGAAAGAAATTCAAATCAAAACCAGGAGAGAACTTCAAACTGACTAGACGATCTAGTAACAAGTGTCTGAGAGGATAAAGAGAAAGCAAAACCCTCACAAAATGTTGATGAAAAGACACAATATTGGCCCACCCGGCTGGCTCATTCAGTAGAACATGTGACTCTTGATCTCAGGGTTATAAATTCAAGCCCCACACTGGGTACAGAGATTACTTAAAAATAGCCCCTCGTCCGGTCCGTCCCGTCACATCCTGTCTTGTCCCGTCCCCTCGGGTGCCAGTGCCGATGCACACTGGCGGCAGAGGGGCTTTTTTCTTACTCCTGGTCCCTTCCCCGGCTGCCCTTCCTGACCTGTCGCAGGGCCGGCTGCTTCTCTGGACCCAGGATGCAGAATGTGATTAACACGGTGAAGGGAAAAGCACTGGAAGTGGCTGAGTATCTGACTCCAGTCCTTAAGGAATCAAAGTTTAAGGAAACACGTGTTATTACCCCAGAAGAGTTTGTAGTTTGTAGCGGATGGCGATCACTTAGTCCACCACTGTCCAACATGGCAATGGGCTACAGGGAAAGAATTGAAAGTGAAGGCATACCTACCAACAGGCAAACAATTGTTGGTTACCAAAAATGTGCGATGCTACAAGTGGTGCAAACAGATGGAATATTCAGATAAACTGGAAGCTATCACTGAAGATGATGATGGTGATGGGGGATGGGTAGATACTTATCATAACACAGGTATTGCAGGAATAACTGAAGCATTTAAGGAGATTACATTGGAAAGCAAGGACAGTATAAAACTTCAAGACTGCTCAGCAATATGTGAGGAGGAGGAGGAAGATGATGAAGGAGAACCTGCAGATATGGAAGAATATGAAGAAAGTGGATTGTTGGAAACAGATGAGGCTACCCTAGACACAAGAGAAACAGGGGAAGCTTGTAAAACTAAAACTGATGCTGGAGGTGAAGATGCTATTTTGCAAACAAGAACTTATGACCTTTATATCACTTATGATAAATATTACAAGACACCACGATTATGGTTATTCAGCTATGATGAGCAAAGGCAGCCTTTAACAGTTGAACACATGTATGAAGACATCAGTCAAGATATGTGAAGAAAACAGTGACCACTGAAAATCACCCTCATCTCCCACCATGTGTTCAGTTCACCCATGCAGGCATGGTGAGGTGATGAAGAAAATCACTGAGACTGTTGCAGAAGGAGGGGGAGAACTTGGTGTTCATACGTATCTTCTAATTTTCTTGAAGTTTGTATAAGCTGTCATTCCAACAATAGAATATGACTACACAAGATACTTCAACGTATCTTCTAATTTTCTTGAAGTTTGTATAAGCTGTCATTCCAACAATAGAATATGACTACACAAGATACTTCACAATGTAACGAAGAGAGCATAGAATCTACCCTAATTATTGTTTCTGTTTAAACAATTAACCCCTAGATGTGACCACTGACCATATTCACCAATATGTATAATTTCTCTAATAAAAGGACTTATATGTTTATGCATTAAATAAAAAAAGTTCCACTACCAGACTTATTTGTTTAATAAAAATGAGTGTAAAGAAAAAAAATTTTCTTAAAAAAAAATAGAAAGGAAAAAAACAAAAGAAAATACAAAACGTTGCTACCACTTTTGAAACATTTTGGCAGTTTCTCAAAGGTTAAACATGGAATTACCATATGTTCCAGCAATGCCACTTGTAAGTGTAAATCCAAGACAAATGAAAACTTACGTCCACACAAAAACTTACACATGAATGTTCTTAGCAGCATTCCTTACAACAGCTAACAAACAGAAAACCACCTAAACGCCCTGAATGGATAAACAAAATGTAGTATGATGGAATATTTGGTAAGCAAAAGAAATATCTGATACATGCTACAACACAGATGAGCCTTGAAAACATGCTAAGTAAAAGAAACCAGACACAGAAGACCACATATTATATGATTCCTTCAATATGAAACATCCAAAATAGGCAAAGTTACAGAGACAAAGTAGATTAGTGGTTGCCTAGGGCTGGGAAGGGTTGAAGGATATGTGGAGTTGCTACTAATGAAGAAGATTACACAACTTGGGCAATATACTAAACGCCACTGCAGTAAACATTTCAAATGCGTTAACTGTATGATACAGAATTATCTCAGTGAAACTGTTATTTTCAAAAGTACTGAACAGGGGCGCCTGGGTGGCTCAGTCCTTAAGCGTCTGCCTTCAGCTCAGGTCATGAACCCAGGGTCATGCAGGAAGCTTGCTTCTCCCTCTCCCACTCCCCCTGCTTGTGTTCCCTCTCTCGCTATGTGTGTGTGTCTCCCTCTCTCTGTGTCAAATAAATAAATAAAATCTTAAAAAAAAAAAAAAAAAAAAAGTACTGAACAAAGGGTGCCCGCATAATGCAGTGGGTTAAGCATCCAACTCTTGGTTTCAGCTCAGGTCATGATCTCAGGGTCATGGAATAGATCCCTGAGTAGGGCTCCAGGCTCAGCCAGGGTCTGCTTGGGACTCTCCCTTCCTCTCCCTCTGCCTCTCCACCAGGCGCTCTCTCTCTCTCTCAAATAAATAATCTTAAAAAATAAGTAAATAAACAAATGTGCTAAACAGTATATACGATATAGTATGCTCATAATTTTGTTCTTTCTGAAAGGAATGACATATATTTAAATGTTATATTTAATATATGATATATTAAATAATATGTTAAATATATTGACAAATATATTAATATTTATTATATATTAATATTTAAATACATGTGTTTATGTATATACTGATGTATCTATGTACACACACAGTCCCACATTTAGATGCTTATGTCTATAAAATAATGGAAGTCCATGAAAAAAACTTAATGGCAATTTACCACTAGAGATGAGATTGGGGACTGGGAACCAAAGAAGTTTATTAAATTTTATAACTTGGGGACAATGTCTTATTTTTTGCCACATGCACGTATAGCTTTTTAAAAACTGTTTGCTTTAATATTCACATACACACACACACACACACACACACACACACAATATGACAAAAACGTTAAGTAAATATAATTAACTCTTGTACAACATGGGGGTTAAGGGCACAAAGCTCCCATGCGGTAGAAATTCTGCATATCTGAATCTCAAAAAACCTGACAACTAATAGTCTGCTGTTGACCAGATGCCTTATTGATGATTTAAGTCGATTAACATGTATTTTCTAACTTTTATGTATTAGATATTATATTCTTACAATAAAGTAAGCTCAAACAAATAAAATGTTATTAAGAAAATGCTAAGGAAGAGATGCCTGGGTGGCTCAGTTGGTTAATCATCTGCCTTTGGCTCAGGTTATGATCTCAGGGTCCTGGGATCAAGCCCCACACAGGGCTACCTGCTCGGCAGGGAGTCTGCTTCTCTCTCTCACTCTCCCTCTGTGCTCTCCTCTCTCTCAAATAAATAAATAAAATTTAATTTAAAAAAAGAAAATCATAAGAAAAAGAAAATACATTGATAGTACTGTACTGTCTTTATAAAAAAAAACTCCATGTATAATTAAGTGTAAGCTTACATACAAGAGGTATCTGGATGTTCTTTGTACTATTTCTTATTCTTGTAAGTTTTCTGTAAGTTTGAAATTATTTCCAAATAAAACATATGTTAAAGATTTTATTTATTTATTTGACAGAAAGAAATCACAAGTAGGCAGAGAGGCAGGCAGAGAGAGAGGGGGAAGCAGGCTCCCTGCCAAGCAGAGAGCCTGATGTGGGGCTCGATCCCAGGACCCTGAGATCATGACCTGAACCGAAGGCAGAGGCTTTAACCCGCTGAGCCACCCAGGTGCCCCAATAAAACATATTTTAAAAGTTTAAAAAAAAAATCCATGTATAGGGGCACCTGGGTGGCTCAAGCAGCTAAGCATCTAACTCTTGATTTCAGCTCAGGTCATGCTCTCGGGGTCAAGATCAAGCCCCGCCATCAGGCTCCATGCTCAGCACGGACTCTGCTTGGGATTCTCTCTCTCCTTCTTCCCTCTCCTGCTATATATAAATAAATAAAATCTTTTTTTTAAATCCATGTATTGTGGACCCATGGGGTTCAAACCCATGTTATTTTGGGTTTTGGGTCAACTAAACAGATAATTCAGTAATAATGACTGAAGCTATTTGATGGATTTATTGGTATTTCTTTTATAGCTCATTCTACTTTTTGAAACTTTTTAATACTAAATTAAAATAATTTTAAATGAATATTCCATTTGAAATGCTAATGCAATTTCTCTTGTAAATATAATTTTGTAGCTGTTTAAGGGAACAAAATTTACCTCTTTGACTTTCTACCATTTCTCCTTTGTTTATAAACAAATTGGGAACTTCCTGATGAACACCAAATCTACTGGTCCCTGAAGTCTTAAGATTTGGTTTAGGCTTGGCAAATCTACTTCTTATTCTCAAATTACTGGTCACTTCAGAAGCTGTATTCCTAGAAGAAAGATGGGAAGAGAGAAATCCATCAACCATGTAATAACTATCTCTCTCACCTTCATACATTCTGATACAGTTATGTGCTACCTTCTTAGGTGCCACAATATCTGTAAGTGTTCATTTTTTAATGCAGAAAATATACAGTGGCAATTTTACTGCAAGTCTGGAGAAGGGAAGAGAATCTGGACCATGTTTATAAAACAGAGACCATATTTACAGAAAACTATTTCATTAAAGCTTCAAAGATGCACATATTACATTTACTTTAATATGCAAACCATTAAGGGCGCTCAGCTGGCTCAGTGAGTAGAGCATGTAGCTCTTGATCTCCTGAGTTCAAGCCCCACGTGGGGTGTGGCGTCTACTTAAAAAAAATTTATTAGGGAAAAAAAAAAAATGCAAGCCACGGGTGCCTGGGTGTTTCATTCAGTTAAGTATCTGCCTTTGGCTCAGGTCATAATCCCAGGGTCCTAGGATGGAACCCTGTGTCAGGCTTCCTGCTCAGTGGGGAGTCTGCTTATAACTCTTCCTCTGCCTCTTCCCCCTGCTCATGCTCTCTCTCTCTCTCTCTCACAAATAAAATCTTAAGAAAAAAAAAAAAAGCAAACCATGAAACTAAAATCAAACCAGCCTATCCTCTCACTTTAAAGGCTGAGAAACTGGGGCACCTGGGTGGCTCAGTTGGTAAGTGTCTGCCCTATGCTGAGGTCACAATCCCGGAGTCCCAGAATCGATCCCCATATCAGGCTCCCTGCCCAGCGAGGAGTCTACTTTTCCCTCTCTCCTGCCCCTCCCCTTGCTCCTTCTGTCTCTCTCTTGCTCACACTCCCTCTCCCTCAAATAAATAAATAAAATACTTAAAAAAATAAAGGCTGAGAAATCAGCAATGCCTACTTTACACTTACACAAGTATTACTCAAAAGCTATTAACTAAAATGGTAGTTTAAATATATTTATTAATTGAATACTGTAAAACTCAAGAGTTTAATAAAGCAAAATAAACCTGGTTGATACAGCGTTTTCCTTTACTTTCTCCACTAAACCAATTTCTTCTTTAGTACTTTGCTCTTCCAATACAATCTTGTTTTCTTCTAATGAAGAAGGAGATGTACTATTGACAGGTGAAGAAAGCTCCTGACATTCACGAACAATTTTGTGATTTACATTATCTGGGCTAAAAGGAACACAGCTTTTATCCTTTGAATGAACATCAAGAAGTACACATACTCCTATTACAGAAAAGAACAGAAAATTAAAATTGACCCAATACAAGTAGACATCCAAAGAAAATAAATCCCCCAACATTAAGCAACTATAAAATTCTATATTACTTTTTAAAGTTTACTCTTTTTCGTTCTGAATTTAAATACATGATCAGGGCGCCTGGGTGGCCCAGTCAGTTAAAGGTCTGTCTTTGGCTCAGGTCATGATCTCAGGGTCCTGGGATCTTCTCCCTTTTCCCTTCTCCCCTGCTTCTCCCTCTGCCCTTCCCCCCTATACATATGTTCGCTCTCTCTCTCAAAAATAAATAAAATCTTAAAAAAATAATAAATATGATTATATATTTTATGCCAGAGATTTGACTTGTTCTAGGCCAAATCATTCTTACAGACTAGAATTCTTGTGCTATCAGAAGTAAAAATGAGGGACGCCTGGGTGGCTCAGTCAGTTGGGGGTCTGCCTTCAGCTCAGGTCATGATCCCAGAGTCCCAGCATTATGTCTCACTTCAGGCTCCTTGCTCAGCAGGGAGCCTGCTTCTACCTTTATCCGTGCTCCCCCTGCTGTGCTCTCTCTCTCTCTGACAAATAAATAAATAAAACCTTAAGGGGAAAAAAAGGAAGTAAAAATGAATCTGTTATCTTGACTAACTACACAGCCTCAAATGAGTTTCAAGATAGGATCACCTTCATTCACAAATTTTTAAAACCTGTTTTTATGTTTTAGGGATTTGTGACAGGTGCTGTCACAAAAGCAATACTCTGCCGTTGAGAAAGGAGCTGTATACGGGCACCTGCCTGGCTAAGTCAGTAGAATATGTGACTCTTGATCTTGGGGTCATGAGTTCAAGCCCCACAGTGGGTATACAGTTTACTCAAAAAAAAAAAAAAAAAAGAGAGAGAGAAAGAGAGAAATGAGACTGTGTAAGGAACACAGACCAGAAAATTTCCTGATAAATATATAGTTATGGGCTAGAAGTCTAACACCTAAAACAAATGGCAGGTCACTCATCTCCAGACAAAATAATTAACAGGACTATAGTTAACTACCCATTTGGTAGACTTGAAATAGAAGATACTCCATAAGCTCAGCCTAAAATACTGTGAAAATCTGAGTTGACATATCTTTTGGCTCAGTCCAAACTAACAGAATAGTTGCAATTAAATTATTTCAATGACTGCTACTGTTCCTTCATACTATATGTGATTATCAGTTAACTGTGAAGACAATCCAAAGCAGAAGTCCCTTTGCTAAGGAAATAAGTGTTAAATGATCAGTGATCAATGGGTTCAGCTAATCAACATTTATGATGAGAAAAGTAAAGGACTCACTAGATTGTTCCAGGAATAGAAAGTTTTCCTAATAAACCAAGTACACTGTTTTGAAATGGTGGCCACTACATCTAAAGGGACAAAGTTAGACGGATCAATGCACACAATATTACCTTTTTCTGGGGAAAAAAAATGAAGTTGGCAATGCCAACTTCAAATGTAAAAGGCAGGTACTGACTTATTACTCAGCTGTGGGTATAATTTCTTAAAAGCTGTACTTTAAAAGGCTTTTCTCGGTTAAGACTTAACTTTCACTCTTACCATCACTCTGTTCTGCCCCGATCTCTGACTGCAACACTAGATCTCCCATTGCAAGTAACGTTATAGCAGCTTCAGTGCTTCCATCACTGGTACCTTGTGAGGAGATACACCAACATTAAAACAGAAAAAGGAAGCTGAAAATTGAAGTTTGTTTACTTAGAAAACATTTTTAATTCAAGCATTTATTCTCTAGTAACAAGTTTCAATATCCTGCCTACCATTAATTCCTTACAGCAGTACTGGTTACCACAAAATAAGAAATCATTAATTGTTAGCTTTTACTCATTGAAAATTCCTCCCTCCTACTAAATAATTTAATACCTTCAAAGAAAATACATCTGGGCAGAACAGAGGAAGTAAGTAATATTTCTTTATTAAACATTTAACTCTTAACTCACTTCATAAAGTAATTATTCCAAGAATCCAAGTTTCTCCTAGGGGTAACATATACAACAGTTAAAACATTTTGTTCAACTCTCCAGTGAAATTACTCACTTGATAACTAACACCAATACTAAATCACTCTGTTAGTGTTAACCAAGTAGTTTTATCAGTTTCCTTATTAACAGTTACCTGTTTCACCTTGGGTATGTTCATCTGTGTTCATTTCCTAAAAGAGGAAAAGATAAGCAATGTCTTACATATTTTCCCAAATATATGTTCTGTGTCTCAAAATCCATGATGTTTTACAGTTCTTCAATGTTTCTGATTACAAAGGAGTGCAAACTGTTTTCTCCCTATACAATTATTTATTGTTTCATACAGAAGTAATTTAAAAGCCAAGTTATTTTGTCTCTTGCTCCTTATTTTACCTTTTCCTTGTATTACATGCAAATTTTTTTAAAGATTTTATTTATTTATTTGACAGAGAGATCACAAGTAGGCAGAGAGGCAGGCAGAGAAAGAGAGAGGGAAGCAGGCTCCCCATTGAGCAAAGAGCCCAATGCAGGACTCGATCCCAGGACCCTGAGATCATGACCTGAGCTGAAGGCAGAAGCTTAACCCACCGAGCGACCCAGGAGCCCCTACATGCAAATTTTTAACTCTAATCATATTGCATTTACCATGTGCACCTACCATTCTTAATTTACTCCTTCACTTTCATAATCCTTGAACTTCAGTCGTATCTGTCACTAGTTTTAAACCAGTGGAAACCAAAAACTAAAGAATACTGCCAATTTTTCACACTAGGTGAAAATGAATTTTAACATATTAAAAAGTTACATGATTTATGCCCAATATATCATAAGGAGCTCTGCTAACCCTCTCTCCAGTGAAACTGGTGAAATTTATTAAAAACAAACATTTAAAGCCTCTGGAAATGTTCCTAGGGCAAAAGACACATCTTTCTGCAAAAACTGATGAAAATACAGTAACAGAGTAGAGAGCCC
This sequence comes from Lontra canadensis, assembly GCF_010015895.1. NCBI lineage: Eukaryota > Metazoa > Chordata > Mammalia > Carnivora > Mustelidae > Lontra > Lontra canadensis. Next base: position 40,151,284 of record NW_022630998.1, read on the forward strand.
ATCGTTTTGAACTAAGACTGCTCTCTCCCCGTCCTTCTTCCCAGCTCAGTGAAGCAGAGACCCCACCTCAGAACCTGCAACCAAGAAAACAGGGTCTTTTCTCCTTGCAGGCCCCAGCTGGAAGGCTTTCTTTCTACAAAGAACAGGACTTCAGCTCCTGACACCACAAGAATCTGGTGTCAGATTTGTAATAGAAAACAGAATTATTTAGTATGAACTTGCACACACAAAAAATCAATAAAATACCAGCAAACCAAACACAGCAACATATAAAACTTGGATGCAATTTTTTTAAAGACTTAATTTATTTGACAGAGATCACAAGTAGGCAGTGTGGCAGACAGAGAGCGGGGGGAAGGAGGCTCCCCACTGAGCAGAGAGCCCAAGTGGGCCTCGATCCCAGGACCCTGAGATCATGACCTGAGCTGAAGGCAGAGGCTTAACCCACTGAGCCACCCAGGCGCCCCAAGAATTTTTTATTTAATATCAAAATTCAATGTAATACATGACATCAATACAATAAAAAGGTAAAAATCACACGATCATCTCAATAGATGTAGAAAAAGCACAGGACAACATCCAACACCCTTTCATGATAATACTGTTATGTAAACTAGGAAAAGACTAGAACATCTTCAGTTTGATAAAAAAATAAAACAGGAAAAGTCCACAGCTAACATCAAACTTAATGGTGAAAGGCTCAATACTTTCCTCTCGGACCAGTAATGAGACAAAAATGCTCACTCTCACCATTTTTGTTCACCACTATACTGGAGGTTCTAGCAAGGGCAATTAGGTAAGCAGAAATAAAAGACATGCTGGGGCGCCTGGGTGGCTCAGTAGGTTAAGCGGCTGCCTTTGGCTCAGGTCATGATTCCACGGTCCTGGGATCAAGTCCCTCATCAGGCTCCCTGCTCAGAAAGAGCCTTTTTCTCCCTCTCCCTCTGTCTGCCTCCTGCCTACTTATGTTCTCTCTGTCAAATAAATAAATAAAATCTTAAAAAAAAAAAAAAAGAAAGAAAGAAAGAAAAGAAAAGAAAAGAAAAGAAAAGAAAAGAAATAAAAGACATGCTGAGTGAAAAGCATTGTAAGATGGGGTATGTGGGTGGCTAAGGTGGTCAAGCATCTGCCTTCTGCTCAGATCATGATCCCAGAGTCCTGGGATCGAGCCCTGCATTGGGCTCCCTGCTCAGCGGGCACCCTACTTCTCCCTCTCCCTCTGCCCCTACTACTCCCTGCTTGTGCTCTCTCTCTGTCAGTAAATAAATAAAATCTTTAAAAAAGAGAAGAGAGAAAAAAAAAAAAAGTGTTATAAACTGAAATCTTTCACCCAGAAAGATATGTTGCAGTCCTAACCCCAGTAACATGAATGCTACCTTATTTGTAAATAAGACCTTTTTAGATGTAATAAAGTTAACAGGAGGTCATACTGGATTAGGGTTGGCCCTATCCAATATGAGAGGTGTCTTTAGAAGAAAAAAGTCATAGAGATGCACATACAGGGAGATTACCATGTGGCATTGGAGGCAGAAATTGGAAATGTGCTGCCACAAGCCAAGAAATGACAAGGTCTGGTGGCAACTGTTAGAAAGCAGGAGAAAGGCCAGAATGTTTTCCCTCAGAGCCTCCAGAAGGTGGCACCTCGATTTTTGGACCAGCCTCCAGAACGATAAAAAAATAACCTCCTATAATTTTGAGCTGCCTTGTTCATGGCATTTTGTTATAGCAGCACTGAGAAACCAATACAGAAAGGCAGAACTAAAAACCATCTCTAGTCACATGTCATGATCTCATATGTAGAAAATCCTACAGAATCCACTGGAAAAAAAAAAAAGGAAAGAAAAAACTATTAGAACTAAAGAGCTCACAATTCAGTTAGTTTGTACATTTTAGGAGGCTTTTCACACTATCTATCCATCTATATAATTTATAGTTTGACATGATATGTTTGTTTAAAAGAATTACATAGTATAAACTCATTAAGGTTACAGAGTATAAACTCACTAAGGATCTGGGGAAGAGAAAAAGCTTAATGTAGAACTAAGCTTTTAAAGTATGTTTATTTTTTAATTCTGGTCTTGGTGCAAATGTTAGTTATGCATTATTCATTTCACAATTAGATCACTATGCTGTGACATGGTTTATATTCATGCTGCCCTGAGTACTTTTATAATTATTTGTTGCAAACTTGTGACTGTCCCTATTAACTTTCTTTTATGTAAGTACTTTGTGAATATTTCTTAAACTTTTGCTTATTTAATTCTGAATAAGAGCTAAATTCATTAAAAAAGAAAAAACTAAAGAGTTCAGCAAAGTTGCAGTACGCAAGACCAATACACAAAAACCAATTGTATTTCTAGACACTTGCAATAAAGAACCTGAAAATGAAACTGAGAAAACAACTCTATTCACAACAGCATCAAAAATAATAACATACTTGATAATAAATTTAACAAAGGAAGTGCACTGCAAAGTATGAAACATTGCTGAAAAAAATCAAAGACAACCTACGTAAATGGGCAAATACCCATGTTCTTGGATTGGAAGACTCAGTATTAAGATGGGACTAGCTCCCCCAAAATGATCTACAGATTCAATGTAATCCCAATCAGAATCTTAGATAATGTCCAGAAACTGACAAATTTTTAAAATTCATATGGAATTGCAAGAGTCCCTCAAAAGCCAAAACAATTCTATACAAAGAATCAAGTAGGATGACTCACACTTTCCCAATTCCAAAACTTACACAAAGAAACTGCAATCAATGGAGCATCACTGGTATAAGGACAGACATATAAATCAAGGAATAGAGATAAGAATTCAGAAATAAATTCACACATGTACAGCTGATTTATTTTTGACAAAAATGCAAGGTAATTCAATGAGGGAAAAACAGTCTTTTCAAAGAAATACTGCAACAACTGTACAGTCACATGTAGAGAATGAAGAACTGTAACATCACACCACATACAAAAATCAATTCAAAGTTGATTAAAGACCTAAATGTACAACTCTTGTAAAATCTATAAAACTATTAGAAGTGGGATGCCTGGGGGGGGGGTGCATGGGGGGCTCAGTGGGTTAAGCCTCTGCCTTCGGCTCAGGTCATGATCTCAGGGTCCTGGGATGGAGTCCCGCATCAGGCTCTCTGCTCAGCATGGAGCCTGCTTCCCTCTCTCTCTCTCTCTGCCTGCCTCTGTCTACTTGTGATCTTTCTCTGTCAAATAAATAAATAAAATCTTTAAAAAAAAAAAAAAAAAGAAAAAAAAAAAAAGAAAAATGCCAGGCATAAAAGATCATATTGTAGGAGTCAATTTGTATGAAACATCCAGAATAGAAAATCTATAGAGACAAAAAGTAGATTACTAGTTACCTAAGCCTGGGGAGGGTTGAGAGGAAATGGGGAAAACTGCTTTGAGACCTAAGGTATCTTTCTGACATGATGAAATGCTCTAAAATTGACTATTACAATATTTATACCTATCTATAAATATACCAGAAACCAATGAATTACACTTCAGTGGGTGACTTATTTGGCGTGTGAGCTGTATCTTAATGAAGTTGTTAAAAAGGGTGCCGCGTCTGGGTGGCTCAGTCGGTTGAGCGTCTGCCTTTGGCTGAGGTCATAATCCCAGAGTCCTGGGATCAAGGCCTGCATTGGGCTCTCTGCTCAGGGGAAGTCTCCCTCTCCTTCTGTGCTTTCTCTACCTCCCTCTCTTTCTCAAATAAATAAATAAATAAAATCTATAAAAAAATAAAAAATTTTTAAAAATGAAGTTGTTAAAAAAGTAGAATTTGCTGTCTTCTTCTCCAAAAACAAGAGAAATACTAACCAAATAGGGAAGAGTACCAAACAAAATGCAACTAAATATATTTTAAGTAATTTATATTTAATATAGATTTTTTTAAGATTTTATTTATTTGACACATAGAGATCACACGTAGGCAGAGAGGCAGGTAGAGAGAGAGGGAGAAACAGACTCCCCAGCGAGCAGAGAACCCGACACGGGGCTTGATCCCAGGACTGAGACCATTACCTGAGCCGAAGGCAGAAGCCTAACCTTCTGAGCCACTCAGGTGCCCCCATTATATAGATTTTATGCAACAGAACTTTAACGTAAATTTATGAGGCTCTTAAGAGTTCTTCAGGCACATACACAAAAATCAATGCTTTCCAACTGAAACACAAAATTTATGGATTATTCACCAGTTTCTCCTATTCATACAGTTCCCTACATGATAGAAATTAGCAAGAATGGCTGGTAAACTTAAAGCTTTCAAAATAAACCTCCATTCTTTTGAAAGTAAACAAAAAATTAAAAACAAAACATAATAAAATGGGTGCTTACGACAGATAATGCCTTCAAATTTTCTTCTTGTCTCATCTCCTGAGTAGTCACATCTGTGTTTGACAGTGGATGTTCAACAACAGCTATGCCTATATCTGGTACATTCACAGTTATTTCAAGCTGTCAAAATGAGAAGTTTCATTATTTCATTTTGGGATACTAGTTGGTATAACAAAATGACTAAGTAAAATAAAGTGTTAAACTGAATGAACAACCCACATTCATACACAATTAAAAACTGAAATATAGTAACTCGACATCAACTTGGCAAAGTAAAACATTTAAGGTTTTGGAGGGGTCTGTGATCCTTACAAACAGTAAACAGAATTTCCAAGGTAATCTTCTTAGTACCTAGCGTTTCCCTGTCTACGATCCCCACTTTGTCTCTATGTTTCCATAATTTCTCTCACCAATCTGTGAACATTTATGCAGCGCTTCCTAAAAACTAGAAGGCTACAGTACAGATACAAGAGTATAAAGCTGAGTAACTCAAGTGTAGTCCCTACCTTCAAGGAATTCACAATCTGAGAAAAACAGACATGCAATTATCTAACTATACACCATCTTCAGTGCTGTAATAAAGATGAGTTGAAAGCACTTGGAAAAGATTTACCATGCATCCGCCTCTGCACCAAAGCAACTACACTCTCCCACAACCCCATGATAGCCATGGCCATGGACATGTGAGAAAATTAATTCATTCACATTTACTCACGTAATAGTATTTTTGGTCATAGATCCCTATAATCTGGGGACTAAAGGACTAAGATTTCTCTCCTAGACTGTACACAAGACAATCTGGCTTCTAGTCCCTTACTTATAGAAAGCTAAGTATAAAAAACTATGATTCAACAGAAAGTGAGTAAAGAGTCAAGTATGAAAATCTGCCTTCATGATATAATTACTATAGTAACACTTATGTGTTCTATAGCTGTTTTCTCAGAAGCAAATATTAGAGAAAAATCTTTGCTACTATCCAGGATGAATGAGAAAGTTAAAGTGACTTGAATAAACAAAATATTTTCTCAAGAGTTGGGAATGGATGACAAATGGAAATACTATAGATATCTGAAAGTTGGTTCTTTAAGGCACTGTCCAGTTTTAAAGCTTCATTTTTTTAAACAGCTTTACCGAGATACGATGTACATACCAAGAACTCACCCAGATAAAGTATATAATTTGATGTTTCTGTAATATGCAGTTATGAACAACCATCACCACAGTCACTTTTTTTTTTTTTTTAAGATTTTATTTATTTATTTGACAGATAGAGATCACAAGTAGGCAGAGAGGCAGGCAGAGAGAGAATGGGAAGCAGGCTCCCCACTGAGCAGAGAGCCCGATGTGGGGCTCGATCCCAGGACCCTGGGATCACGACCGGAGCCGAAGGCAGAGGCTTTAACCCACTGAGCCACCCAGGCGCCCCACCACAGTTACTTTTAGAACATTTTTATCACTTCAAAAAAGAATCCAATATCCATTAGTTATCACTCTTTTAACCCCTCATCTCCAAATCCCTAAGGCAAACCACTAATCTATATTCTGTCTCTACAGATTTTTCTATTTGAGACATTTCATATGAATAGATAATTATGTGATTATATGATTCTTCTGCAACTGACGTCTTTCACTTAACAATGTGCCTTTCAGAGGCACCTGGGTGGCATCTGCTGTCGGCTCATGTTGTGATCCCAGGGCGCTGGGATCAGGACCCCCCCCCATCGGGCTCCCTGCTCAGTGGGAAGTCTGCTTCTCCCTCTCCCTCTCTAGCTGTCTCACTCTCACCAAATAAATAAATAAATAAATAAATACATCTTTGAAACAAAAAACAAAAAAACAATGTGCCTTTCAACCAATGAAAATAGTAAAATACAAAACATAAAACTAAATGAATTCCCATGCTGTGTTAACCAGATGTCCTTGCAAAAAATTAACTTTTCTTTTGCATTTTCTTGGTTTCAAATAAAACGTAAATTCATTATCTTCATCTTAGAACTTTCAGTTATAAGAAATTTCATTTTGCATCATTTTTATTTAGTTTCAACCATTCTAATTCATGAACTTTATAATATCTAGTATGTGATTATTAACAGTGAATAAATAAAGGTGGTTGTGGACTTCCATTCATCATAAATGTGAAGCTACAGATTCAATAATCCATTAATTCTGGATTTAACATTACTTGAATTGGTTTGAGTTTCCTACTTCTTTTGTTATCATCACCACTACTACCTCAGTTAATTCCTAAATTCTGTTGCAAATGACTGAAAAACAATCACAAATGCTTAATACAAAAGAGATGTGGTTGTGCTGCTCTTTAAGCCAAGTAAATTACTAAAAATTGAGGGAAAAACAAAGATGGAATACTAGACCAAGAGGCAAAACAGGAGCGCTTATAACAAAGTAAGTTGAAATATTATGTTCCTCGATCATCTAATCATTAGGATGGCTATTCTGAAAAATTGCCATAATATAAATATAGCCATAAATAAATAAAAGGGCTGGTGAGAATATGGAGAAATCAGAAGCCTTGTATACTACCGACAGGAAGGAGAAATGATACAACTGCTATGCTATGTATGAAAGTTTTTCAAAATAGTAAAAACTGGTGTACAATTTACCATACAATTAGTGACTCCGCTTCTAGGTATATCCCCAAAAGAATTGAGAACAGGGTTTAGAAGAGATATTTGTATACCCATGTTCATAGCAGCACTCTCTGCAGTAACAGCCAAAAGGTGGAGGCAACCAACCATCCACTGACAGATAAAAAGATAAACAAAATGTGGTACAGATACATGATGAAGTACTATTCAACCTTAAAAAAAGAACACTCTAATTCAAGATGGATGAACACAAAAGAACACATGCTTCAATATGGATGAACCCTAAAAACTTTATACTCAATGAAATAAGCCAGTCACAATGAGGACACACTGTATGATTTCAGTTACCTGAAGTACCTAGAGTAATGTCATAAAGATGAAAGCAGAATGGTGTTTGCCACAAGCAAGAGGGGAGGAGGTAATGGGAAATTATCGTTTAATGGGTATAGTTTCAGTTCTGCAAGACGAAAAAGTTCTGTGGATGGATAGTGGTGATGGTGTAGCACAACAATATGAATGCACTTAATGCCACTGAACTACACACTTAAAATGGCTAAGATGATACATTTTATGTATATTTTGCCAAAATTTTTAACAAGAAAAGAAAAAAAATAAAAAGAAGTACATCCCTTCTACACTCTCTACCAACCAGCCCCAGCCTATCAGAGCATTAACAGAAAACACCTGCCAAAATGAAAAACTAATCAGAAAATAGATTAAGCAGTCTCCACGTACAAATGAAATTAGATTTCGATACTTATTATTATAATAAACTACCTCATGGTGGACCTGGGTCACAGAGGTTATGTAATCACAGGAGGCTCCTACTTGATTCCTTCAGATATCCCCCAGACCTCAAACAAATTACATTTGGTAGAGGCTATTTAGAGAATGAACTTCTCAAATCTTAATAATCACTAAGAAGAAACAATGATACACTAAAAGGAAAAAAACAAGGCAAAGTTCCAAGAATTCAAAAAACAAACTACCTCTTCCATTGTTTCCTCAATCTGAGCAGAAACAGGTTCGGGAGACCTAAGACCAATGGGAACAAACACTGGAGCTTTGTTTACTTCTTCTGGAGCAAGATGGTAACTTTCATCTTCATAATCAGGCTCAAAATCTTCATCATCATCTTCATCTTCTTCCTGTGAAGCCCGAAGAGTCACCAGCGTGGCCTTGGAAGCACGAGGTTCCTTCCTAGAGGTCTTACTTCGAACTCGTTTTGATCCACGCCCTCTGGTGACACTTGGTTTCATCCTGCGATGCATTCTCCTTCCACCATGATCTACCTCACACTCAGAAGTAGAAGAGGCAGTTATTCTTCGATCCAGACCAATTTTAGAGTAATTTGATTCTTTTAATAGCTGTGGAGAGCTGGATGTTTAATCAAAATAACAATAGTCATTATATGCACATGGAGGACATTTTAGTGAAACCAAAATTTCAGAATGAAATCCCACTTCAAGCATTTAAATTGAAAATGACCACAACCCATTAAGTCAAAAACTTACTCTGTGAAATTAAGAAAGAAATGTACTATTACTACCAGTTCCTTATTCAGAGTTCATTCTTAGTTACCTACCTACAAATTTTTCATAGTAAGTTTTTAACTCTGGGCCATTTTTTCCTTGCTATTTAAGTGAAGATGGGATATAAGACTAGAAATTATTAGAAGAATATAAAAAAAGGAAAATGGTCCAATAAAACAAAATGAGCTCAAAAAGAAGTGATACTCTGAGGGCTGCTGGGGGGAGAAGGGAGAGGGTGGCTGGGTTATAGACATTGGGGAGGGTATGTGCTATGGTGAGTGCTGGGAAGTGTGTAAGCCTGACGATTCATAGACCTGTACCCCTGGGGCTATTAATACATTATATGTTAATAAAAATTTTTAAAAAATTTTTTTAAAGTGATACTGGTGTATCCTACTGGGTAAACAGACTAGGTTAAAATAAAGAAGGAAAGGCAAAAAATCCACCAGAACAGTTGTTTTTTTAGAACTTAAGTTCTTTTCCACTTTCCTTAAAACCTACAGAACATGAAATACACCCTTCAGGTGTATTTGTGACCCCACCTGAACTAGCACTTTAATTATTTAGGTAACAGATAATGCTACTTTGGTCAGGCTTCCACTCATGTCTAATATACTCAATATCCAGAAATTTTAACTGTAGGAAAGAAAAATCTTCCTAAGAATACCGGAAAAAGGTAAACTTTAATAAATAAAAATCCTAAGCGGGAAAGGAAAAGACCTGTAATCAACCAATTACACTTTTCTTAACAAACCATCTTTTTACTCTACCAGTAAGTTATGGCAAGACATCCATAAAAAGTTACTTTTATTTCTTATTCTGAAAGTATTTGTTAAATAAAACTTTACCTTGATAGTTTACTGAGACACTGCTCTTCAGCAACTGAAGATACAGAATTATCCCCTACAGTTTTTCCTCCAACACTTCCTGATGGTCCAACTTCTAAATGAGCACTGCTTTGGGCCAAACTAGCCTCCGTGGAATCAACACAATCTTTTCTTGCTGAAACCTCCAAAGATGTCAGAAACTCAGCCTTTTCCTTAAGTTTAAGGAGAAATAGCTCATATTACCAAGGAAACAATATTTACAATCATTTGGTTCAGTGGCTAGGCCTAAAGCTCTAAGTTTACACACATATAAATGACTGGTTTCTAACTTTTTATATTAGAAGGTCACTCAATTTTTATAAAATTAGTTATAATACAAAAGACAAAACTGTATTTTTTAAAATTCTCTCCTTCATGATCTTGACAAAACAGAGCCCACTGACAAAAAGTATTTTTTTCAAACTTACTTTTTGAAGGAGGTGGGTGTCAGAATCTCGGGGCTGCAGCAAATTATCTTCTGGCTTCCTTGCCTCTCTCTCATCCGCTCTGTCTTTTTCTATGCCTGGCTCATCTTTCTTACCATGTGCTCGTCCCAAATTTGGCTTAACCTTTCGGAACTGCCTTCTTACCAAATGTGCTGGACTAGGAACAGACCTTTTAGGTTCATGTCTAGAATGAAGTACAAATTATGATGAAAAACCAAAATCAGAATTCCATATCAACAAGAGAGCTGTTATATCAAACAATTTTGAACACAAACCAATACTATGTTCAAAGGACTGCATATAAATTGGCTTTAAAACCAAGAACATAAAATGAAACCATGTATGCTGATAAAAAGAATATAAAAGCTTTTATAATTTCCATTTTCTGTACAGTCTGGAAAATAGTTTTCAGTAATATTAATCTTTTTTTACTTCACTCATAGATTCTGGTTTGTAGTGTCATGGTACATTAAGTAATTTTCAGAGAGATAACTAGATACAAAAAAAAAAACAAAACAAAAACCTGCCAGTAGTTGAACATGAATTTCACAATGGTACTTTTTTTTTTTTTAAGATTTTATTTATTTATCTGACAGAAAGAAAGAGAGAGAGAGAGAGAGCACAAATAGGCAGAGCAGAAGGCAAAGGGGAAAGGGAGAAGCAGGCACTCCACCGAGCAGGGAGCTCAATGCGGGACTTGACCTCGGACTCCAGGATCATGACCTGAGCCGCAGGCAGCAGCTTAACCAACTGAGTCACCCAGGTGCCCCCACAATGGTACTTTAAACAAATATCTTCAACTGGGCTCTGACGCATGAACAAATACATAATGTCACAACATCCTTGGTCCTTCTGGTTCAAGACCAGGCTTGAAAGCCAGAGTCCATTCTCCCATCACAGACCTATCAGTTTATGGAAAAAGGTTTACTGATAGCCACTGTCAGAGGATCTCAAAATAATCATTTTGTGTCTGCCCAATCAGAAAAAGACAAGGTTTAACATTCAACAGAGTAGGTATAGTTCCCAAAACAACCCCTGAAGAGCTATCTTAAGTTCTCCTGGAAAATATTTTAATAACTGGCAAGGATCTGAATTTTGAATTGAGAAGCTTAAAACTAATATAAACCTGGATATTATAAAGAAAATTAGGCATGTAAGTATCTATGAGGAGTTCTCTGAAAGATCTATATTAAAGAGTAATTTTTTTTTAAGATTTTATTTATTTATTTGACAGACAGAGATCACAAGTAGGCAGAGAGCCAGGCAGAGAGAGAGGAAGGGAAGCAGGCTCCCCGCTGAGCAGAGAGCCTGATGTGGGGCTCGATCCCAGGACCCTGAGACCATGACCCGAGCTGAAGGCAGAGGCTTTAACCCACTGAGACACCCAGGTGCCCCTTAAAGACTAATCTTAAGTAATATTTCTAACAAATTACCTAGCAGAGAAGTACTCAGTTACATTACCCAATGTTCCAACTCTGCCAAACTCTTCTGGCAGCAAAACACCAAGGAAGTTCCCTGGAAATTCTAACAAGGTTATGATGCTGGCTAAATACATTCCAATGTAGGCCAATGAATTTAGGGAAACAGATTATATTTAAATAAGTTATTTACAGTCACCTGTGATTCTACAAAGGCAAGTAAAGTAAAATAAATATATAAACCTAACACATTACTTAAGTCAAAAGGGACAAGAAGACAATACTGGACTTAGGAACAACCTAATTTTAAAACTAAAAAGATTTTTACTCTGAAGAAAGTATCAGTCATGATAAAGTGAACAGCTGGAATAAATTTCATGAATAGAAAAAGGGTTTTCAAGAGAAAAGAAAGGGGGTGGGGTGGGCTGGATCATGGGTTTCCATAAAAAAATTAAAAGTTTGATTTCTCTCATTAAAAAACATAAAAGTTCAGCATAAAATCTCTTGAAACACGTAAAGTTTCTTTCAGGAAAGTCTGCTTATGTAACTACAGGAATCTGCTAGTCTGAAAGTCACAAATCCTGAAAACTTAAGTTTAAAAACCAATTTGCCAGTGTTTATTTTGAACAAGCCATTCAAATCCTCTTGGTCTAGCTAGTTAATGACAAATGAGAGCATTAGGAAAGGCTGAACTTGAAGGTCACTAATCTTTAAAGGCTCAATAGAGTCAAAATCAAATACTTACAATGGTCTGTATTCCTTACAATATAATCTGCCATTCTCCCTAGTCTGCCTTTACCCTTTTCTACATCTACTACTCTCCTTCTTCTTCCCCGTTTCACACAGGTCCCTTCACTGTTCCTCAAACAAGCCAGGCATGCTCTCACCTTAAGTACTTCGAAGCTGCTGTTCCCTCTCCCCTTAGACAACCCCTGGACCTGCTGTTCCTTCACTTTTTTTGGGTCTTCCCTCTAGTGGTACCCTTGCAATGAAGCATCCTTTGATCACTGCTAATCATAATGTAATATTAAGGTGCCTGGGTGGCTCAGTTGGTTAAGAGTCCAACTCCTGATTTTGGCTCAGGTCATTTCAGGGCCAAGAGATCAAGGCCTGCATGGGGTTTGGCGCTCAGTGGGGAGAATGCTTGAGATTCTCTCTCTCTCTCCCTCTGCCCCCTCCCTGCTCACTCACACGTGTGCACATATATGCGCACCTGCTCTCTAAAATAAATAATCATTTTTTTTTTAAAGTAGTATCAGAGGGGCGCCTGGGTGGCTCAGTGGGTGAGCCTCTGCCTATGGCTCAGGTCACGATCTCAGGGTCCTGGGATCGAGCCCCGCATCAGGCTCTCTGCTTGGCGGGGAGCCTGCTTCCCCCTCTCTCTCTGCCTGCCTCTCTGCCTACTTGTGATCTCTGTCTGTCGAATAAATAAATGAAATCTTTAAAATAAAAAAAAAATAGTATCAGTAATAATAAAGCAGATTTTAAGTAATAAATAAAAGTGGTAGTACTGAAATATCTTCACCTTTCTTGTCTAACTCATTTAGAAGATACCATTCTTAACATTTGGTTTGGGATATTCTAGGATATAGCATTTCCTATGTATGAATTTTAGTCAGTAGGATATAAATTTCTAAATATACCAAGAACTTAAGAACTTGTCTACTATTAAATTTAGTTTTAAAATAAAATATGAGGAGGCTCACCAAACTTTGTGGAGAAATTATAAATGAAGAGAATAACAATCATGCAATTCTTATAGTATTTGAAGAAGCATATTTAAAATATTCTATTTCAGACACATGGGTGGCCCAGTCATTAAGCGTCTGACTTCAGCTCAGGTCGTGATCCCAGGGTTCTGGGATCAAGGCTCACATCAGGCTCCCTGCACAGCGGGAAGCCTGCCTCCCCCTCTCCCACTCCCCCTGCTTGTGTTCCCTCTCTCTCTGTGTCTCTCTCTGTCAAATAAATAAAATCTTTAAAAAATAAAAATTTAAAGAAATTCCATTTCATAAGTATTGCTTTAACCTTTCACAAAATTTTCTTGATGTCAAGTTCTCCAACCTTTACCTTCAGAAGTTTTATGCTTTTCTGATTAAAAGCAAACTCACCTCATCTTTTCATCTAAAACATTTATTTTGTTAAGATGAAGAGGTTCTGCAAGGACCATGTGACTCTGGTTTTCACACGTTATACCTTCTGAAACTTTGGAGGATACAACTTCAATTTCAGTTCCAACTGGAGAGCTTGGCTAAAATGACAAAAGAATGGTAGCATTTTTTTTTTCTAATACCTCCCAAAATATTTCAATCATTAGGTATTGAGTTTTTCAAAACAAAGAGTCAAACTAGGTATGCAACGTTCACTTTTTGTCCAAAATAAAACTATCTAATTCAGAGAAAAGCTTCAATTACTGCAATTATTATGTTTACAGGACACTTTAAAAACTAAATAATTATCTGTTGTGAACACCTACCACCCCCCCACCTCACCCCCAAAATTTTTCCAAAAAAGTTCAGTGATTTCTTCTGGGGATAGAGAGGTTTCAAACAAGGATTATAATGGCTTTAAATCTAGATTTTCCCTTGGTAGACAAGAGAAAAAGAAGGACAAAGAAGTAAGATCTGTTGAAAAGTGCATTACACTACTTAGATTTATACCAAAAGATGTATCAAAAAAAGACTGGTTAAACTGTCAAACAGCAGAATGTTATGCAGCAATGAAAAACGATATACCTCTATACTTCTTGACATGAAAAGTCACTTAATATATTAAGTAAAATATAAGTTACAAAATAACATGTACGCAGTGACTTTACTATTTAAAAAAAATATCTTATGTTTCAGTAATCTCTATACCTGATGTGGGGCTTAAACTTACAACCCGAAGATCAAGAGCTCCATTTTCTACCACCTAAACCAGCCAGGTGCCCCAGAGATTGTATTATTTAAATTTACATAAGTGTACACACATGCATGCATGGAGATATACCCAGTAAGATACGTCAGAAGGTTTTCAGTGGTTACCTCAATATTATTATATTATTTTGTATTAATTGAATATTTTCATAATGAATAGGTTCATTAATTAGGGGAAAAATCTATTTTCATTTTTAAAAAAATCTAGAATGGTAAATCTAGAAAAGAACTAGATATGTTATATATTCATTGATGAGAACGTCACATGCCTATATTCTAAACCTAGTCTAAGATGTCATTTCGTATTTTAACATGCATTAGAAGGCTCAATTACATAACAATAACTTACCACAGTCAAGAACTTTTTTGTTTCATCCTTTTGTACTACTGTTCTTTCTTCCTTAATTATGGCTTCAGCTTCACCTTTTTCTATTTGCCTCGGTCCAGCCTTTGTTATGTTTGGTCTGGGTCTCTGAAGTCGGCTCCTTACTATTCGAGCAGTTGGGATAACGCTTTCCTTGACTTCTTGTTGAAAAGTGTTTGTTCTAGGAGACCTAGAAGAGAGGACAGAGAGAAAGAGAGGGAACTGGACTGTAAAAAGATGAAAACTACTGTAAGAACATAAAATTTGAATCTTCTCTAACAAACTATAAAATCAGATTACTTCAATGATATATATTTTTATTTAAAAAAAATAGTTATTTTAATCCTGAAAAGGTAATGAATTTATATAATGTAGAAAATTCAAATTCATGGAGCCAAAAAGTATAAAGGTAGTTGCCAGGGAATGGAAGAAGGGGAATGGGGTATTCTTGTTAACGGGTGAAGTTTGAGGTTGGAAAAATGAAAAAGTTCTGGAGATATATGTGGTAACTGTTGCAAAACAACATGAATGTCCATTTTTGTGAATGTGCATTAATAACACCAGACCATCTATATAAAAAAAGGTTAAAACTGTAAATAAGTCTTCTACTACAATTTTTTTGGTAAATATTTTATTTATTTATTTGACAGAGAGAGAGAGAGAGAGAGCACAAGCAGGGAGAAGCAGGGGGAGTAGCAGGCAGAAGGAGAGGGAAAGGCAGGCACTCACTAAGCAAGGAACTCAAAGTGGAACTCGATCCCAGGACCTCAGGATCATGCCCTAGCTGAAGGCAAATGCTTAATCAACTGAGCCACCCAGGCATCTTTCTACCACAGTTTCTAAGAAGATAATGAATACAATCTTTATATACATGTATTTTTAAATGCAGTGGTTTGCATAAAACCCTAAGTAGCTAATAGTGAATACAGGCAGGTAAGCATCAAAAGGTGTTAACTCAGTGTGATTTTCTATTTTAGGCAGTCTGACACATGAATAAAAATAAACCAAGTATTCTTGGAGAGCCTGGGTGGTGCAGTCAGTTAAGCATCCAAGTATTGGTTTTGGCTCAGGTCATAATGTCAGGGTCATAAGATCAAACCCCACAGAGGGCTGTGTGCTCAGTGTGGCATCTGGTTAAGACTCTCTTTCCCTCTCCCTCTGCCCCTCCTCCCTGAGTACTGTCTCTCAAATAATCTTTTTAAAAATAATAAATAAATAAAAATAAACCAAGTATTCTTGATATTCACTTTTAAAATACATTAACACATCTTAGTAACAATGAAGAAATACTTGAAAGAATTCTCTCATATTTTAGATTTTCCTTTGCTTTTTTTTTTTAAATATACATATATTTTAGATTTTCAAAGAAGTATCACTATTTACCCCATAGAAACAACTAATTCCTTTTCCTGGGTCTGTACAGGCTGAGACATCGCTTCAGGATTACAAGAACTTGAAGGTGAAAGGTCCTTTTCAGGCTGTATACATGGTAATATTACAGTCTCCTCCTCCCTGTGACCTGATTTGTCTTTTTCTCTTGATGTCATTAGGGAAGCCACACCCTAGAAGGCAGGTAAGGAAAATTTCATTGAGGGCTGATAAAAGTATAGGGAAATAGGAACTTTCATACACTACGAGCAAAATAAATTAGCAGAGTCTCTGCAGAGGACAACAGAAAGGTATCTACTAAAAATTTTAATTCTCAGCAAACTTACTTCTAGAAATGTATCTTACAAACATATTCAAGTAAGTAATGGAAAAGTACATATAAAGATGTTTACTATATCCATTTAATAGCCCCCCAAAAAAGCAAAGAACAAAATCAAAACACTGGGAACAAGACAAACCTATCAGTAGGGTATTGAATAAATTATAATTTGCTTATAATGGAAATCTAGAACAATTTAGAAGATAAATCTATATATACTGATCCAAAAATATGTTCATAATATTAAGTGAAAAAAATGAGAAGGCAAGTTATAACACCATTTTTGGAAAACAAAGAAAATATCCACACATTTTATTATTTATATAAATAAGTATATATACAGAAAAGAATGGGTGGACATACTCAAAATAGTTACATGACTGATTAACCTGGGAGGAAGAAATGGGACATTATAATGGACTCTCACTTTTAGATTATGTATTTTTTCAATCTGAAATTTCTATAATCAGATAAAATAATCAATAAAAAAGATACATCTTTTTAAAATATAAGAGCAGGAAGAAAAAATATAAATTTTCAAGCATTGTAAGAACTAAGCTGTTTCATTTTTTTAAAGATTTTTAAAAATTTATTTATTTGAAACAGAATGAGGGTGAGAGAGAGAGCATGGGAGGGGAGAGGATCAGAGGGAGGAGGAGACTCCCTGCTGAGCGGGCAACCCGATGCAGCACTCAATCCCAGGACTCCAGGACCATGACGTGAGCCGAAGGCAGCTGTTTAACCAACTGAGCCATCCAGGCGCCCTCTTTATTTATTTTTTAAATGGGCTCCACACTGGGCTTGAACTCACACCCCTGAGATCAAAACCTAAGCCAAAATCAAGAGTTGGACACTTAACCAACTGAGCCACCCAGGCACCCCAGAACTAAGCCATTTTAAAACACTTGGGGCACCTGGGTGGCTCAGTTGGTTAAGCATCTGCCTTCGGCTCAGGTCATGATCCCAGAGTCCCGGAATGGAGCCCTACATGGGGCTCCCCACTCAGCAGGGAGTCTGCTTCTCCCTCTGACCTTCCCCCCGTCATGCTTTCTCTCTCTCTCTCTTGAATAAATAAATAATTAAAAATAAATAAAAATAAAACAAAAAGAATTTTAATCCAAAATTGCACTTTTTAAAAAATACATCATTTTATTAACTTTTTTATGAACTGGGATTTTTTATTATTATTAAAGTACAGTTGACAATGTTTTATTAGTTTTAGATGCACAACACAGTGATTCAACAATTCTACTCAACATTCACCATGGTAAGTATAGTCACTATCTATAACCATATGTTACTATATTATTACATATGTTACTATATTATTAAGTATATTCCCTATATTGTGCTTATCTGTTACTTATTTCATGACTGAAAGTTTGTGCTTCTTAAAAGATTTTTATTTTTGGGGCGCCTGGGTGGCTCAGTGGGTTGGGGCCTCTGCCTTCGGCTCAGGTCATGATCCCAGGGTCCTGGGATCGAGCACCACATCGGGCTCTCTGCTCTGCAGGGAGCCTGCTTCCTCCTCTCTCTCTCTCTCTCTCTGCCTGCCTCTATGCCTACTTGTGATCTCTGTCAAATAAATAAATAAAAATAAAATCTTTAAAAAAAAAAAAAGATTTTTATTTTTAAGTAATCTTTATACCCAACATGAGGTTCAAACTCACAACCCCAAGATCAAGAGTTTGCATATTTACCGACTAAGCCAGCCAGCAGCCCTGGGAAGTCTGGACCTCTTAATCCCCTTTTCCGATATCCCCCATCTTCCCACCTCCTTCTCCTCTGGCAACCACCAGTTTGTTCTCTGTATTTGAGTCTGTTTCTGTTCATTTATTTTTCAGATTCCACATGTAAGGGAAATATATGGTATTTATCTTTCTCTGACTTATTTCTCTTAGCACAGCATCTCACTTGGCAAAAGGGACTTCTAGGCCCATTCATGTTACTGTATATGGCAACATCTCATTCTTTTGTATGGCTGGGTAATATTCCAGTGTGTGTGTGTACGTGTGTGTATAAAACTCTTCTTCATTCACCTCTTGGTGAGTACTTTGGTTGCTTTCCTATCTTCTCTATTGTAAATAATGCTATGATAAACAAAAGGGTGCATCTGTCTTTTGGAATTAGTCTTTTCATATTGGGCAAATAGTACTATAATTACTGCATATGGTAATTCTTTTTATTCTTTGAGGATGTTTTCCACAATGGCTGCATCAATTTACATTCCCATCAACAGTGCATGAGGCTACCTCTCTCTCCATATTGTTGCCAACACTTGCTATTCCTTGTCTTTTTGATACTAGTTAATCTGTCTGGTAGGAGGTGATAGCTCATTGTGGTTTTGATTTGTGTTTTCCTGATGATTAGTGATGTTGAACATTTCTTCACGTACCTGTTGCCATCTGCATGGCCAAAAAAGTACTTTTATATTTAGAACACTCAACTTATAAATGTTAAAATTTCCATTCAAAGTTTTTGATACTATATACACAATCTTAATTTGTTGCGGACCAAGTTAACAAAGTAAATAAAACACGTCCTTTAACTCCTCTCAAGCTTTTAACTTTTTAATTCACCTTAACAACAATGTAAAATAAAGTATGACTATCAAATTATTCTTCCTGTGAAGAAACTAGCTGCATCGTTTGGCTATGGTCACTCAATGAACTTATTAGATCCCAGGATTCTTAAATTCCTTTCCATGACATACTTGCCCATCATGAGAGATACAAGATTCTTACAAAACCACATGGAATAATGAGGCACATTAATTATGGCAAGACTAGTATCACATGCAGTAGAAGTTATATGAAAATATCTGTTAAATGTTAACCCCAGCTGTTTTACTTTAGTAACAACAGCTAAGACAAAAAACATCCACCTTGAATAGCACTCACATGTTGAGAAGGGAGAGTGTTCACCTGTTCACTGGTCTGCTGCACCACAACAGTCTCAGTTTTATCAGTTTCCAATTTCTTCCCACGTACATATTTTTCTGCTTCTGTAGTCTCTCTCTTTAAAGTTGCTCTTGCTAAGTTTGGTTTTGGTCTCTTGAATCGGCTTCTCATAAAAGGTGCTGGTTTAACTTCAGGTGGCTTCTGCTCTTGAGGAAGAGATTTGCTTTTGGAAAAAAGATTATCAAACTTTAGAATGAGCTGAAGGGGCAATGAGAACAGAGTCTTAGGACAACTTGAGAAACTGGAAATAAATATTAAATCTAATTCTTATTTTTAATTTTTAAAAAATATTTTTATTAACACAATGTATTATTTGCCCCAGGGAACAGGTATGTGAATCATCAGGCTTACACTTTTCACAGCACTCACCATTAACACACACCCTCCCCAATGTCCCTTTAAATCTAATTCTTAACAGATAAACAAATTGGGCTATATGGCAGATCCTGAAAAATACAAGAAGTACAACTGAAACATAAGCCTATCATCTTTGCAAAGAGAAAATACCAGCTCTCACACCCATACTGATTTAGGAGTATGTGTTACATCCAATTCTGATGTTAGTAATTCTCTCAATCTAGTGTCATAATGACCTCAAAATTCTCTCCCTATCATTCCAGAGCTTAGAAGCAGTTTAACACTATGCTATAGATGCATCTTGAAATCTTATTGATAATCTGAAAATGTCTCCTTAGATGCTTTGTCTTGGGCACATGGGTGGCTCAGTCAATTAGCGTCTGCCTCTGGCTTGGGTCATGATCCCAGGGTCCTGGAATCAAGCTCCACATCAGGCTCCCTACTCAGTGGGGTGCCTGCTTCTCCCTCTCCTTACCTTCTCCCTGCTCTTGCTCTCTCCCTCCAATAAATTTTTTTTTTTAAATAAAAAACATAGATGATTTGTCTTTAAAAGCACACAGACCAATGTTTGTACCTTAAATTAGTATTTGAAAACTGCTCTGGAACATCTGGAGATAGCATCCCCTGGTCGTCTGTTTTATCAGGTTCAGAAGTCTGTAAAGAAGTCTCCAAACAACTCAAGTGACCTGACAGTTCCTTTTCAGAATTTTCTTCTTCTTCAGGTGTTTGCACCACGGATAGTACTTCACTGCTAACATTCTAGAGGAATAGTCACAGGAAATCGGCACAAATGGAAAATGTCACAATCATGTGAAATTCAAGTAACTGGAAACTTGAAGTTTTTTGAAGATTTTATTTTTAAGTAATCTTTACACCCCACATGCAGCTCAAACCTATAACCCCAAGATCAAGAGTTACATGCTTTAAAAAAAGGTCACATGATCCACCGAATGAGCCAGCCAAGCAGCCCCACTGGAAACAAGCAGCTGGGTGGCTCAGTCAGTTGGGCGTCCAACTCTCATTTTCAACTCAGGTCATGATCTCAGGGGTGTGGGATCAAGCCCACAAAGCGCTTCATGCTGAGCGCGGAGCCTGCCTTAGACTCTCTGACTCTCTCCAAGGCCCACCCCATAAGTGCTCTCTCTCCCTTTCTAAAATAAAGTAAAATTTTAAAAATATTTTTAAAAAAGGAAGAAAAAAGAAAATTTAAAAGTGGAGGGAAGGTGGGGGTCACCTGGATGGCTCAGTCAGTCAAGCATCTGACTGCTGGTTTCAGCTCAGGTCATGGTCTCAGGGTTCTAAGATCGAGCCCTATGTTGGGCTCCATGCTCAGAGCAGTCTGCTTAGTCCACCCCTCCCACTTGCTCTCCTTAAATAATTAAAAAAATAAAAAAATAAAAGTGGAGTGGGACAGGAAATAAAAAAAGAAAGACATTTGGTCAAAAGAAATAATTCTACTATATGTTCATATTAGAGTTAGCACTAATCCAGTCTAATTCCCTACACTCCTTTTAGCTAAGATTAACTTCAAACTGACATTAAGAATAGTAACTTAACCACATTTAAATATATTTTTAAGTTACTTTTTTAAAAGATACATAGTTTCTTTAAGGTCCTAAAACACAGAATTTAGGGCTGGGAAAGACTTAAAGCTTTTAGAGATTTTAAATTTTGTGAGATTTTAAATTTTGTGGGATTTAAGAGCAATAATCACCGTTTTTGATAATTTTTCCCTGAAAAAGTGTTCAAAAATAGGTTTTCTAAAGAACAGAAAAATACATACTTTGATAGTAAGTGAAGACATAGTGTTGCAGCAACTACTACTGCTCTGCATTAAATCTGTGTCATTTTGTCTCGAGGTCCTGGTCTCCTCTGCTCCATATTTCCTTAAAGAAATGTCTATTTTTCCAGTTTTTTCCAAATCTGCAGCCATTTCTTCAGGAGCACTAATCTCTTCTGATCTGCTTTTCTTTAAGGAAATGTCTCCAGTTTCTTTTGATTCTGCCTCTGTTTCTTCAATAGCAGCCGTCTTTCCTGATACCTTTTCCATCAGGGAAAGATCTCCTTCTCCAGTTTCTTTCAAATCAATCTCCCTTTCCCCCATGGCACTGATCCCCAATAGTACCTTTTCCCCCAGGGAAGATCCCTTTTCAATTTCTTTCCAATCTGTCTCCATTTCACCTTGAGTCTTAGCCTCTGGGGCCTTTTCTTCTATGTCTATTTCTCTTCTTTCAGTTTCTTCCAAATGTGTTTCTCTCTCCTTAATGGCATCAACAATCTCTGGTACATTTTCCCTTACAGAAACCTCACTTCCAGTTTCTTCTAAATTTGTTTCTACTTCATCTATAGTGCTGACCTCTGGGGCATTTTCCTGCAGGGATATTTTTCTTCTTCCAGTTTCTTCCAAATCTGTCACTCTTTCTTCAGTGACATCAGACACCTCTGATACAGTATCCCTTGGGGAAACCTCTCTTCCAGTTTCCTCAGTGACATCAGACACCTCTGATACAGTATCCCTTGGGGAATCCTCTCTTCCAGTTTCCTCCAAATTTATCACTCTTTCCTCAGTGATATCAGACACCTCTGATACAGTATCCCTTGGGGGAACCTCTCTTCCAGTTTCCTCCAAATTTATCACTCTTTCCTCAGTGACATCAGACACTTCTGATATAGTATCCCTTGGGGAAACCTCTCTTCCAGTTTCCTCCAAATTTATCACTCTTTCCTCAGTGACATCAAACACCTCTGATACAGTATCCCTTGGGGAAACCTCTCTTCCAGTTTCCTCCAAATTTATCACTCTTTCCTCAGTGACACCAGACACGTCTGATACAGTATCCCTTGGGGAAACCTCTCTTCCAGTTTCTTCCAAATTCTTCACTCTTTCCTCAGTGATATCAGACACCTCTGATATAGTGTCCCTTGGGGAAACCTCTCCTCCTATTTCTTTCAAATCTGCCTCCATTTCCACAGTGCTGGACATCATTTCTGGTATCTTCTCTCTTGGAGACTTGTCTCTTTCAGTTTTCCCTAAAT
Source organism: Lontra canadensis (assembly GCF_010015895.1). Taxonomy (NCBI): domain Eukaryota; kingdom Metazoa; phylum Chordata; class Mammalia; order Carnivora; family Mustelidae; genus Lontra; species Lontra canadensis. The sequence continues at coordinate 40,173,844 of NW_022630998.1, forward strand.
AGGACTCCTTTTCCTTAGTAGAATTAGCCTCCACTGATATGCTCTCCCTTGGTAAGGTTTCTTCCATTCTTATAATTTCTCTCAAAGGTGCTGCAAACTGCCCAGATTCAATCTCCTCTGACACCTCTTTCTTTGAGAAAATTTCTCTTCTTCTAGCTCCTCTTCCTATATTTGGCTTTGGTTTCTGAAATCGAGTCTTTAGAACAGGGACCTTCTTATCCTCTTGAATACTATATAAGTATAAAAAAAAAAACACACATACAATAAAATTTTAAACCATACTGCCAGCTAAAGAAAGGATGGTTGAGAAAATATTACTGAAAGACGAGGAATTCTCAACTAAAAAAATAAATTAAGAAAGCCTCAGGCATCTCAGGGTAAAACCTAAAAATTAAAGGGAAAAAACCATGTTTTGAAATCATGAGTTTTTAAAATATCTACTCACATAGAGACATGTATAAAGAGAAATCTATCAATAAGGTCAATTAGAGTAGTAGTCAACTAGCTCTGAACCATACCTAATTGTCAACCACACAATCCTTCCCAAATACTGGCTAAGAGTCTCCAGTCCTCCGCAATGGAGCTAGACCAAATTATGTCTACTATTCCTACCTCTTGGCCCCTCCTATCCTTTATCCAGACATATGCATGGCCTTAAGAGTTAGGCAACGCATTTATATGGCCAGATTTGACCAGCATCTCAAATAGCCATACTGAAGTATGACCTGAACAAAAAAGTATAAGAAAGGCCAGACTTTAAATGGGAAGATTGAAAAAATGCTAGTAATAGTTGAAACTAAAAGGGCACCTGGGTGGCTCAATTGTTAGGCATCTGCCTTCAGCTTGGGTCATGATCCCAGGGTCCTGGGATCAAGCCCCACATTGCACTCTCTGCTCAGCAGAGAGCCTGCTTCCCCCTCTCTTTCTCTCTCTCTCTCTCTCTGCCTATTTGTGATCTCTGTCTGTCAAATAAATAGATTAAATATTTAAAAGGAAAACAAAACAAAACAAATAATAAATAGTGGGGCGCCCTGGGTGACTTAGTCGTTGAGCAGCTGCCCTTGGCTCGGGTCATGATCCCGGGGTCCTGGGATCGAGCCCCGCATCGGGCTCTCTGCTCAGTGAGAAGCCTGCTTCTCCCTCTCCCCCGGCTTGTGTTCCCTCTGTAGCTGTATCTCTCTCTGACAAAATAAATGAATAAAATCTTAAAAAAAAAACCACACATAAAAAACTACGTATAGTAGTGCAAAGGAGTCCACTATTCTGTTCTCACTACTTTTGTGCACACTGAATATTTCCAAAGGAAAAACATTTTCCAAAGTATACTAGTATTTCCATAGATTTTGTTTGGTACCCTCCAGAGGGGACATAACAAATTAAGAAAACCGCATGTGGCTAAAAGAAGTATGTGTTTCTATATATGGGTTTTTCATAAAATTTATGTGAATAAAGGTCATATGTGGATCAATCTAATCCCAAAGAAACAGTGAGAAGAAAGTAAGTTTCATTTCATGTTTGAACAGAGACATTTAATCTAATATGCATATTAATCAGGTCTAATTTATGAGGAGTAAATCAACTCATCAAATCACTAGTAACTAAGAAATTAAGAAGAAAGCTATGGGACGCCTGGGTGGCTCAGTTGCTTAAACGGCTGCTTTCAACTCAGTATGATCTCAAGGTCCTGGAATCAAGTTCCGCATCGGGGTCCTTGCTCAGTAGGGAGCCTACTTCTCCCTCTGCCTCTGCCTGTCACTCTGCTTGCTCGTGCTCTCTCTCTCTCTCTCTGACAAATAAATAATAAAATCTTAAAAAAAAAAAAAAAAGCTATGACATAAATTGCCCTGAAAAGTCTAGTTATATAGTGAATATCATGTAATCTGATACATAAAAAATCTATCTGATTTGCTTAGGTTTTAAAAAATTGATTAAACATTTCTAAAACCTCATACAAAATTCAAAGATTACATAACCATTAAGATGATGCTTACCTTACACATTCATTAACATTCATTTGGAAAAAATTATCTTCTTTCTCAGATTGTAATGTGATGTCTTCAAAGTCAACGTTTTTACATGACTGATCTTCTACTTGTTCAGGACTCTTAACAACAAACACATTTTTAAGTTTTCACAATGAAACACTCATTTATAAAAAATTGCATTGAAAACTTTGTCCAATTTGAGTATAAAGAAAATGGTAAATGTTTCACAATTATAAAATGATACTCAAAGGACACTTTTCAATGTTATTTAAATATCTTTAAAAAATCTCATAAGCTACACCTTCTACCTTATCTCAAAGCCCCCATTCTTTTCCTCTTAATCAGAAAGCAAGTTATAGCACTTCAGTTGTCTCTTAGAATTATTCCCAGGGGTCTGTCTTCTGCTTAGTACCATTACCGTATAGACCTTGAGAATTTTAACAAAAGAAATTCAAATGTAACTATGATCTGAACTCTTACCCTTATCATAAAGACTAGCTATTATGTAAATAACCTAAAATTCATCATCTTTGCTCTTGGAATTCTATTTTAATAGGAAGCTTTTAACATTTTACTGTGTTTAAGCCAGAGCTAAAATTCACATATCTAGTTATATTTTCAAAAAAGAGGCATAATCTAAACACCTAAATAATGTGGAGGGGGGAGGCAAGTAAACATGAGGTAGTAAGATCAAAGCAGATGCTCCATTATGTAAATGCTCAAAATCTAGATTGCTCAGAGTTAAACAGCTTTACAAGTAGCAAAGCTGCTGGCTCTTAAGATTTTGGCTTTAAATTTAATATACAATGTATACAACGGTACAGTCTTGCTGTTTAAAGAGGGGGGTAAAAGAAGGCTTAATACTTGTTTAATAAAAAAATTGGAAAGAATCAGAGTACTTACATCTCTAGCAACACAGGATTCACTTTCATTCTTTTTTACATTGGCCTCAATTTTTTCCTGTGATGCTAGAATTTTTCTTTCAGCAGCTTTACCTACATTTGGCTTTGGCCTTTGCAATCGGCTCCTCATTAGTCGTGCTGGTCTGACAGTCTTTGTTTGATCATCTTCCTGCAGACCAATTTTTTCACTCAAACCAGAACTACAAAAGAATAGAACTATGGTTATTCTGAAGTTACATGTTTGTTTTCAGTACTGCCTTCTCCAAGATACGAATAAGTAAACCATTTGGAATATAAAAATAATTACAAGTGGGGCGCCTGGGTGGCTCAGTGGGTTAAGCCTCTGCCTTCGGCTCAGGTCGTGATCCCAGGGTCCTGGGATTGAGCCCCATGTCGGGCTCTCTGCTCAGCGGAGAGCCTGCCTCCACCTCTCTCTCTGCCTGCCTCTCTGCCTACTTGTGATCTCAGTCTGTCAAATAAATAAATAAAATCTTTAAAAATAATAATAATAATAATTACAAGTGTCCTCAAAAACATCCTCAAAAGGGCGCCTGGGTGGCTCGGTGGGTTAAGCCTCTGCCTTCAACTCAGATCATGATCCCACAGTCCAGGGATCGAGCCCCGAATCGGGGCTCTCTGCTCAGCAGGGAGTCTGCTTCCCCCTCTCTTTCTGCCTGCCTCTCTGCCTACTTGTGATCTCTGTCTGTCAAATAAATAAAATCTTTAAAAAAAAAAAAATCCTCAAAGTTACCCCTGTTTCTAAACCTTAACGTTTTGGGACAGACATTATCCTAGAACCCTAACTACAAAAATAATTTCATCACAAAACTGAAAACCATCTATATTTGACATACACTTAATACCATTCTCCACTAAGAATACTAGTTTGTAATGTACACCTCTAGGGCCCTAGACAAAGATTATGGCATAAATGTACAGTCCAGAATCCAATGGTTCAAATTCATATTACAGTAAGACCTACTCTGAATCTGGATTCCTAGTCAAATATTCCTTTTGAAACTACCTGCTATCCAGAAACATGTACCTTAACCATTAATTAATCTAGTAAAACTTTGGTAAAATCCTGTTAGTAAGCTGAGGAAGAAATGTAATTGCAAACTCAATAGATCCGTATCATAATTTATTTCTCCAGCAGCATAAAGAGCACTACTGAAATGTTTCAATACACCTACAGTTAAAAGAAGACTTAAGCACACTAAATGGAAATAAAATTCAGACATTATCCAGTACAGAACTTATTACAGTCATTCTTAAAATCTACTTGAATTCTACTTCCTAAATACTTACATAGATACAGTCTCAGCTTCTGAGTTCTCTCTCTCTATATTCTCCATTCCAGAAATGTCCAATGTATTCACTTTATCCTCTTCCATATGATTCTATAAATTTAATTTTTTACATTTTATTGACTTAACATAAAAAAGTCCAAACTTGGTAATAAATGGAAATTAAAACAATGACATTTCATTTTTTGTTCTTCTAATAGTAACAGTTCTATAAATCATCGATGCAGCTGTGAACACTATAAAACATGTAATTCCACCTACTACTGACAGAAACAAAAATTGGTATATCCTTTCTGGAAAGCCTTTTGCCCAAATGAAATCAAAAGCCTAAAAAATGTTCATACTCGGGCACTTGGGTGGCTCAGTTGGCTAGCATCTGCCTTCGACTGCTGTCATGACCTCGGGGTCCTGGGATCAAGACCCATGTTGGGCTCCCTGCTCAGAAGACAGTCTCCTTTACCCTCTCCCTCTGCCCCTTGCCCCTATTACTGGTCCACGCTCTCTCTCTCTCTCTCAAATAAATAAAATCTACTAAAAAAATATTCATACTATAATACCATTTCTAAGATTCTAAGTAAATATTTAGACAAACTACAAGAATGTTCACTAGAATATTATATAAAATGTCAAACACCGTGAACAGACTAAATATTCTATAATGAATAAATGGTTAAATTCAGTTTTACCCACTAACAGAATATTATGAAGTCACTAAAGACCATGTTTTCAAAGGATATTTAATAGTATGGAAAAATATTTATGAAATGTTAAGAACTGAAGAAAGATATAAAACTGAATACTACTAAATTCTGTAATAGAAAAATTGGAAGGATATATGCTAAAATGTTGGTTGCAGCTGGATAATGAGATCACAAGTACTCTTTGTCTTGATTTTTAAAATAATCTGTACTTTCCCAATTTTCCTGAATTTTACAAGATTATAATAACCGGGGGCAACTGGGTGGCTTAGTCAATTAAGAGTCTGCCTTCTAGCTCAGATGATCCCAGGGTCCTGGGATCTAGCCCTGAGTCAGACTCCCTGCCTAGGAGGGAGCCTGCTTCTCCCTCTACCTCTGCCGCTCCCCCTGCTTATCCTCTCTCACTCTCATTCAAATAGATAAATAAAAATTTTAAAAAAATTTTTTTAATTTTTGAAAATTTATGTATGTTAAACAAAAGAGATTTGTTGCTAATGAGTATGTTTGAAATGATATGTCCTAGGTTCTAAATGCATAAACAGGAGATAAGATACATTTCATATTCATGTGTAAGTTCTCACATCTTTGTTTTAGTATCAGTTACATTATCATGTAATTATCAACTAAACAATTTATTCCCAACTACTTAGGGAAAATTTTTGTAATCTTATTTTCTATAAAGTGTCTTATTCCATACCTTTTCAAATGAAGTTTCTGCATGTAAACTCTTGCTCTCTGCATCTGTTTTACCTTGTGAAAGAACAGATTTCTTCCCAACTGCCCTTGATAAATTTGGTTTAGGTCTCTGTAGTTGTCTTCTTCCCATTAGTTTAACATTTCCTGACTGATCTGTTTCCCTAAAAATGAAAATTATTTTTATTTTTTTAAATGAACATTATTTAAATCGCACCAACACAGAGGCATAGTCAAATAAAATTTGGAAAAATTCTTTAAAAATCCACTCAGAGGCAGAAAAGAAGTCCTTTAGGTTTACTCAGACAAAGAGTAGCAAAGAAAATTGAAAAACAAGAGTTGTGAGGAGGCAACTTATTTTACCAGATGCTAAAAAGCAACTATGCAGCATTAATAACTAAAACACTGGTACTGATAACATGAATAAACAGATAAATGAAACACAAAAGAAAACATAGAAGACGACTTCAAAACACATGAAAGAGGGGCGCCTGGGTAGCTCAGTGGGTTAAAGCCTCTGCCTTCGGCTCAAGTCATGATCCCAGGGTCCTGGGATCAAGCCCCGCATTAGGCTCTCTGCTCCCACAGGGAGTCTGCTTCCTCCCCTCTCTCTCTGCCTGCCTCTCTGCCTACTTGTGATCTCCATCTGTCAAAAAAATAAATAAAATCTTTTTAAAAAACCACATGAAAGAAGTATATTAAAAAAGGCAGCATTTAAAACAGCAAGAATGAAATACAAAATAATGTATTGTTACAAACAACATCAAAAGCAATGGTGATGGGAAAACTAACACTGGGGACTAAAATAAGATTAGCTCCATTTCTCGCACTGTACTTTTAGTATGTTCCAACGTATCAGAGTTAAATAAAGCCATACAGTCAACAAGGATGAATTCTTTTATAACCCTGAGTTGGGGTAAGCCTTTATAAAGTTTAACTAAAAATTCATGAGCCATAAAAGAAAAAAAGAGAAAATTCAGAAATTTAACTACGTAAAAATCAAAACTTTCTACATGACTAAGCCAAAAGTCAAACTACCAATCAAGAAAGGATGTTTTGCAAATCACAGAACAAGGCTAATCTCCCTAAAATAAAAAGAGCTCCTACAAATAATAGCATCAAAAACTCATTTTAAACCTGGACAAAGAGAGGATCCTGAGTTGCTTAGTGAGTTGAGTGCTTGCCTCTGGCTCAGAGCATGATCCCAGGGTCGTTGGGATCCAGCCCCGCATTGGGCTCCCTGCTCAGTACACTACTACAAATGTTATTTTGTCATTTTTATGATTTTGTTTCTCTAACTTACTTTAATTGTAAGATTACAGCAAATAATATACATAACATACAAAATATGTGTTAATCATCCAATTATGTCATCAGGCTTCTGGTCAACAGTAGACCATTAGTAGTTAAGTTTGGAAGAGTCAAAGTTATTTGTGGATTTGCAACTGCCAAAGGGTCAGTATCCCTAAGCACTGTGTTGTTCCTAAGGGTCCACTGTACTTACTTACAGGTTAAAGGACAGAGGTTTAAGATTTTAAGCACTGTTTGAAAAAATAATCTACATAACCATCAGCTGAGCTTTGATTATATAAACTCTAATCCATCTATATACACTAGAACACTATGAAGTGCTCTCTTCAGCAGCACACAAACACCAGAACACTATGCACTAGGCAGCTATTCAAAAATAATAAGGAATATCTTCATGCAAAGGTATCAAGATATAAAACAAATAAATTGCAAATGGCGTCTGTGTGAGTCTAGGGGGTGTGTGTATGTGTGTGTGTCTGTACACACATATATTATCATTAGGGTTTTAAGAAGAGTAAAAAAAATATAAAGAACATGTATTTGCATTAGCTTTAAAGTACTTTTTTTTAAATCTCAGAAAGAAAATCAGAAATAAATACACATGGGGCGCCTGGGCGGCTCAGTGGGTAAAGCCTCTGCCTTCAGCTTAGATCATGGTCTCAGAGTCCTGGGATCAAGCCCCGCATCGGGCTCTCTGCTCAGCAGGGAGCCTGCTTTCCTCTCTCTCTCTGCCTGCCTCTCTGCCTACTTGTGATCTCTCTCTCTCTGTCAAATAAATAAATAAAATCTCAAAAAAAAAAAAAGAAAGAAATTACACAAGTTACTTAGAGTGAATGCAGACATAGGAGGAGGGATATTTTACTCTTTTTATACTTCTAGGTGTTTGTACCATAAGACCATTTTGCCTATTCCAAAGAGTAAACTTTCGTTAAAAAAAAAAAAAAAAAAAAGTTTCATTTTCAGTGTGACTGTGCTTTACTGAAAATAAGTAAGAATTCATAAACTAAATAGCGTGTAAGCCTATATGAGGAGTTTAGGAGGGACTCAAGGAAGTCTGAATTTCTGAGCTATCTCTTTTCAAAGGCAGATTCTTGTAGTGTTTTTATTCTGTTTTTAGTGCAAATATTAATCAATATTTACACACTAGGAAACATAATAATTTCTTTAAAGTCATCAATATAAAAAATCTACTACTTTGAAAAATGATTCAAACCAAGTAAAAGTATCTAACAACAAATGTTTAGGCTTCCAAATTATTTTAGAATTTCAGCATAAGTTACCACCGTGCATAAAATTCCTATCATGGTTATAAAAGAGCATCTTTCTATAATGAAATATAAAGTGATAAGCCCTTATGTCACAATCAGACCACAGTATAATTATGTATTAAATGGTGTACCATCCCCTTTCTAATCCCTAAAGAAAGAAACATTATCCTTTCTTAAATAAGAAATCATCACAATTTTGAAAATAAATTTTAAAATCCTAACATACAAAATACTTACAATGATTTATTTTTTAGGTCAACACTGCTTTCTTTTGTATAATTCCTTTCAACATTATTCACCTCACACAGTGCACTAATTCCAGCTTCTGATAAAGGCAAACCTGAAGGGCTTGATTCTGAAGCTTCAGTTCCTAATGATGTGGCATCTTGTTGACCACTAAGCAAATGAAAACACAGGAGGAAAAGAATTCTTAGTAATATGTGTTTTATAATAACTACTTATAATAATTATAACTACTTAAAATATTTCTTAATATATAAAACAACTGGGAAAATGATACTTTGTATTTTGGAATTATCAATATAAATATTTTGGCTTTTCTATGATCCTTCTTGTACCATATTGTTAAAAACTGTACCTTCAGGAGTGCCTGGGTTGCTCGGTCGGTTGAGCATTCAACTCCTGATTTTGACTCAGGTCATGACCTCAGGATGGTGAGATCAAGTCCCAAGTCAGGCTCCACAATGAACGTGGAGGCTGCTTAAGATTCTTAACTCTAGGGAACAACCTGAGGGCTGCTGGAGGGGAGGAGGTTGGGGGATGGGATAACTGGGTGATAGTCATTAAGGAGGGCGCTTGATATAATGAGCACTGGGTGTTATATGCAAGTGAAGAATCACTAAAATCTACCCCTGAAATTATTAATATACTATATGTTAACTAACATGAATTTAAATAAAATCTTAAGAAAGTTTTCTACCAAAAAAAAAAATCAATCTCACCCCCTCCCTCTGTCCCTCTCTCCCTACTCACACACACTCCCTCTCTCTCAAAAACAACCAACCAACCAACCAAAAAAAACCTGTACCTACAGAGAAAGTAACAGCTGCAAATTAAAAGGCATAGGAAAACACTCAAGTCAAAATGAAAAATTCTTAATTATATGGGGTTAACAAATCAAATCTATGTGCAAAATCAGAGCAATATTAAGGAATAATATCTCATTTCAATCTTATACAGGCAGGCCCTGCTTTGCATGGTAGTCTGTTAACCAAAAGTTTTATAAATCTGAGGACACAGTGCCAATATGTATAAGCTGCAGTTAGCACTGTATGCCAAGGCAAGACTGCCATATTATGATATACTCCAATTAATAATGATATAAATGATGGCCATATACTAACTGGCACCCAGAAGCAACACATACGACATTCACCTCATTCTTCCTACTGGGTGTTTTTCTTTTCCCAACTAATCAATAAGAGCTCTTTATATGTTATTTGCTGGTTAGATACCATACATAAAACCTCCCCAATAGTAGCTTGCCTTTCACTTTCCTTATGAAACCTTTTGTCAAAAGAAATAGTTTACTGTGGTCAAATTCGTCAATTTTATCTTTTAAAGTTTTGCTTTTCACACCTTAAGAAATCCTTGACATCACAAAGGTATTTCCAAATACCTTCTTCTAAAGGTTTTCAAGATTTGCTTTACACATGATTTTATTTATCTATTTATGGGGTGGGGGGCAGGAGCACACACAAGCAGGGGGAGTGGCAGGCAAACGGAAAGGCAGGCTCCATGCTGAGCAAGGAACCCAATGAGAGACTCAAGACTTGATCCTACGACCCTGGGATCAGAACCGGGCCAAACACTAACCAGTGTCTGCCAACTGACCCACAGACTAAGTGGCTCAGCTGGCAGACACTAACTAACTGACCCACTCAGCATCCTTGTAGCCCTGAATCTATCAGAAATTCAGCATACAGGGTGAAATAAGGATCGAATACTATCTAATATTAGATATATCTAAACATCTAGTGAATATTTCATTCAATCTTCACCCACTAATTTCTAATGTTACCTCTGCCCCATTTATCAGATTCCTAAATTTGTCCCCCTAGGCTTTATATTCAGTTCTGCTGAGATAATTTGTCCTTGTGCCAGTAACACACTACTTTAATTACTCCAGCTTTGGATTAAGTATTAATACATTTTCACCCAAGAAATGTATTTCAAAATGTCTTTACCACTCATGACACTTTGCTCTTGTATAATTGATAATTTAAGAATCAGCTGTTTTTACAAAACCAGCTAGAATCTTAACAGTCATTACAGGGTTGTTTTTCCCCTAAAAGGTGCCACAGTATCTTTTAGGTGTAGTTTATGAAATTAGTTATATCTCTGAAGTCACAATATAAATGTCTGTCACCGGGCGCCTGGGTGGCTCAGTGGATTAAAGCCTCAGCCTTCAGCTCAGGTCATGGTCCCAGAGTCCTGGGATTGAGCCCCGCGTCGGGCTCTCTGCTCAGCAGGGAGCCTGCTTCCCTTCCTCACTCTCTGCCTGCCTCTCTGTCTACTTGTAATCTCTGTCAAATAAGTAAATAAAATCTTTTAAAAAACAAATAAATAAATAAATAAATGTCTGTCACCTAGTAAATTAAGGACCCAAGGTCCATAGGCCCAGCTTCAAAGAAACTATTAATCTTCCAAATTGTATGAACTAGCACAGACAGACAAGTTGGACAGTATCAAACTAAAAAGCTTCAGCACAGCAAAGGAAATAATCAACAAGATCAAAAGATAACCTATGGAATGGGAGAAAAAAATCTGTAAAACATTAATCTAACACAAGCTTAATATCCAAAATATAACAGGTATGTCTATAATTCAATTAAAATAACCTAATTAAAAAATATGAAAGGGAAATGAATAAATATTTCTCCAAAGAAGACATACAAATGGCCAATAAGCATATGTAAAGCTCCTCAATCACTAATGGGGAAATGCAAATCAAAACCATAATGAAGTATCATCTCATCTATGTCTGAATAACCACCTTCAAAACACAAAGAAAACAGAAAATAGTAAGTGTTGGTGAGAATACGGAAAACTGGTATCTTTGTGCACTGCTGATGGGAAGGTAAAATAGCACAGCCACTGTGAAGAACAGTGGGGAGGCTCCTCAAAAAGTTAAAAATAAAAAAGTGCCTGGCTGGCTCATTCAGTACAGCATGTGACTTTTGATCTTGGTTGTAAGTTTGAGCCCCACATTGAAGTTAAACTATTTTTTAGGTAAAAAAATAAAATAAAATGTAAAAAAAATTAACAGAACAATCATATGATTCAGTAACCCCTGTTCTGGGTATTTATCTAGAAGAAATTAAGAAATGGAAACAGAACCTCAAAGAGATATCGGCATTCCAATGTTTATTACAGCAATATTTAAAATAGCCAAGAGAAGGAAACAGCCTAAATGTTCACTGAGAGATGCATGAATAAAAAAATATATTAAAAAAAAAAGGAAATACTGTCAAATGCTGCAACACAGATGAAACCTGAAAACATTATGCTAAGTGAAATAAGCCACTCAGGGGCGCCTGGGTGGCTCAGTTGGTTAAGTGTCAGGTCATGAGATCAAGCCTTACGTTGGGCTCCACACTGAGAGTAGAGCCTGCTGGGGATTCTCTCTCTTTCTCTGCCCCTACCCTGCCCAACCCACCCTCGTGCTTGCTCTCTCCCAACAAAAAAAGAAAGAAAAGGAAAAAAGAAACCCATGCAAACACCCACCACAATACAGCTGTAGCAAAGTAAACATCAGAACAAAAAGCAGTATCAGTGGGGCGCCTGGATGACTCAGTGGGTCAGGCCTCTACCTTCGGCTCAGGTTATGGTCTCAGTATCCTGGGATCGAGCCCTCCATCGGGCTCTCTACTCCTCGGGGAGCCTGCTTCCCCCTCTCTCTCTGCCTGCCTCTCTGCCTACTTGTGATCTCTTGTCTGTCAAATAAATAAATAAAATCTTAAAAAAAAAAAAAAAAGAGCAATATCAGAATGATACGCAGAAATGATAAAAGGGTGATTTCACCAAAATACAACTCTAGTTACGCATGAACCTAACAAGAGCTTCAAAAGAATTGAAGAAAAACAAATACAACTGAAAAGAATAACAGGCAAGTTTACAATTACAGCTGGAGACTTCACTCCCCTCTCAGTAACTGACAGGAGATGTAAACAAAGTCAGTAAAGGTATAGAAAAATACCTTGATGAAAGGATAGGGTCAGTTCTTTTCTCAGCTTTTTCACTGGAGGATAAATCCACAATGTCATCCATATTCTGTATGCAAGAAAGTTTCTGTTCCTTATTGACTTCATCTTCATTTATCTCCCTTAAAGACTGACCTTTATCTATGAATACAAAATGCACGTTATTCTAAAAACATCAACTTCTTAAAGCACAAAGGAATTTACATAAAACAGCATTTTTCCTACCAATCATTAAAGCATTCCACATTCAAGTTCCTCTATGTAAGGCAGGGATCTTAATTTTAGAACATTAATTAAAAGTTAATTTAAAAAAACAAATAAATAAAAATTTTTAAAATCTAAAAAATTTTAAAAATTAGAAAAAAGTGGGTTTTTGGGGGTTTTTTTTGAAAAAAGTTTTTTAAAAAATTTTTTAAAAAAGATAATCAACTTACAATGTGTAAGTTGTAACTGTGTTTTGAGGATCACCCCAAATTTTCTGGGTAGTCTGTAGCATTCTTTTATCTTGCTTAAATTTTAAATGGTTAAGGGCGCCTGGGTGGCTCAGTGGGTTAAAGCCTCTGCCTTCGGCTCAGGTCATGATCTCAGGATCCTGGGATCGAGGCCCGCATCGGGCTCTCTGCTCAGCGGGGAGCCTGCTTTCTCCTCTCTCTCTCTATGCCTGCCTCTCTGCATACTTGTGATCTCTCTCTCTCTCTCTGTTTCAAATAAATAAATAAAATCTTTAAAAAAAAAAAAATTTTAAATGGTTAAAATAACTTGTTACAGGTAGACTCACCTATTCTGCTCCTTCAGAAAAATCATAATTAATAACATAGTAACAGCTATCATTTACTTAGTATTTACTAAGTGACAGAAACTTTAAGCCCATCAAATGCATTATCTCCTTTAATACTGAAAACAGTCCTATTAGAAGGTGGTAAACCCATCGTAGAGAAAAAGAACCTGGGTTCAAGATCTTAGGTGACTTACCCAAGGTCTTAATTAGCAAACAAAAAAGCTGGAATCTAAACCAAGGTCTGTTTGATTTCCAAAGTCCAACTTCTTAATTACTGAGCTATTCTGCTTTTTATGTAGTATCTTTACTAGAAAACCACAAATGAGTATAATATTGTGATGCCTAAAATTATACTACGCTTCAACCAAGACTCATTTAGTAAAATCATATTGCTAAAACTGAATTACATAAAATTTAAATTCTATAGAAAGATTTTTCTGATTTGTTACTATCTTCTTCTTCTCTATTTACTTGATTATTTACTTTAAGTAATCCACATATGAATTATTAAGAGACTAAAAATGCCTGAATCTCTTAGCCCTCATACCTTAGCAAATCCTGAGTGTCAAAAGGTCTGCATTCTAAGGGAGCTAAAAAAAGTAAGTAAGAAAGAAAGAAAAAATGAGAAAGAAGAAAAGAAATGAAAAAAGGGAGGGAGGAAGAAAGGAAGGAAATGGTAGGAAGGAAGGAAGGAAACATTTCAGTAGCTCTTGTATAAAAATTAAACAACTTATTGTGGATTCAAAGGTGCTCTGTAGACATAGATCATGAACACTTGTGATTTATTAAGAGACACAAGCAATATACAGTTAACTATATACATTGTAATGACTCCTAAACACTGTTTGGTTTTAAGTAAAAAAAGATCAAGACCTGAGCTGAAATCAAGAGTTGGATGGTTAACCGGGGCACCTGGGTGGCTCAGTGGGTTAAAGCCTCTGCCTTCGGCTCAGGTCATGATCCCAGGGTCCTGGGATCGAGCCCCACATCGGGCTCTCTGCTCAGCAGGGACCCTGCTTCCTCCTCTTTCTCTGCCTGCTTCTCTGCCTACTTGTGATCTCTGTCTGTCAAATAAATAAATAAAATCTTAAAAAAAAAAAAAAAAAAAAGAGTTGGATGCTTAACCAAATGAGCTACCCAAGTGCCCCAGAAACATCCGAGAAAAACCTCCCCAGGTCACTTTGGTTTCTTTACCCCTCACCAATAAACTTTTTTCCTTTAAATTGAAAACAAAAGGATTTAATACAGTAACATGAACACAGACTACAAAACTTAAGCGCTACTAGTTGGTGCTACTCAGAATTATTTAAATTACATATCATACTATAGTACAAGTTTTCTCTAGTAATACAGGAACTATTAATGTATATAAGAAACTTACTTTCGTATGTTTCTCCTTTAGAATGACCTAACTGAACAGCGGCATTTTCTGAAAGATTTTTTACTTCTTGTTGACCAACTTCATCCTGATTCTTTCTTCTTCTTTTCTTTTGATTTAGGTCTGTTTCTAATGCAATCTGTTCTGAATCCTGTGCTGTTGAAGTCTGAGAGTGCTGTTCTTCTTCAACTATCTGAGCATCCTTTTGAGATGGTTCTGTGTCTGAAATTCTGGTGCTTGGAGATACATCTGGATCATCATTTCCTCCTTCACTGGCAACTTTTTTCACTTTGAAAATAAAAGATATTTTCATAAACATATAAATAACCTAAAGAAAAATTCTTAAAAGATGGAGAAGTTAAATACTGAAGGATATCTGGGCAAAAGTTTGAAGACAACCTAACACATCCAACTGGGAATGACTAAAGAAGTTGTAATACACTTATGCTATAAAAATCCACACAACAGGGCCGCCTGGGTGGCTGTCATTGAGCGTCTGCCTTTTGCTCAGGTCATGATCCCAGGGCCCTGGGATCCAGCCAGCGTCGGGCTCCGTGCTCAGCAGAAGGCCTGCTTCTCCCTCTCCCACTACCCCTGCTCGTGTTCCCTCTCCCGCTGTCTCTCTCTCAAATAAATAAATAAAGTCTTTAAAAAAAATCCACACAACAAATAATAATGAGGTAGGTTTTTAAGTAGTAATATGAAAGATTTTTAAAAAACTGTTGCCCAAAAAACTCAAGTTGCAGAAAATATATACGATATGATCTCATTTTTATTAAGCAAAAACAATTACATATCCTCTAAGACACACATACACTTGAATAGAAAAGTTTACTAAGAGTTATCCTTAGAAAATCTGGACAATTTGATTTCAGGGCAGGGTACAAAAGATAATTCAACAAATTTATTTTCTGCATCATTTATTTTTCAATGAACAATCTTTTTAACAAATATTTTTTTTTTATTTTTTTTAAAGATTTTTATTTATTTATTTGACAGAGAGATCACAAGTAGGCAGAGAGGCAGGCAGAGAGAGAGGAAGGGCGGGGGGAAGCAGGCTCCCTGCTGAGCAGAGAGCCCGATGCGGGACTCGATCCCAGGACCCTGAGATCATGACCTGAGCCGAAGGCAGCGGCTTAACCCACTGAGCCACCCAGGCGCCCCTTAACAAATATTTTTAAACAATTTCTAGTGCCTTTTTTATGAAGGCATATTCACAGTTAACTGTATCAAAAGATGAAAACAATAAATCACTTTTAGAAAACCAAACAAGAGATCACCATGGAGACATCAACCAAAAACAAACTTAACTTCACAACCATGGTCGATCAAGATATCTTCTCTAAAAATATCTAATCTTTAAAAAATAATAAAATTCAGTGTCATTTACGTTGATTCAAAAAAAAAAGTCGTAACAAGATTTTAAAACTGGGAAGACAACTGGATTCTCTAACAGAATAATAAGCAGTAATTTTTAAATTCTGAGACTTGTAATAATATATCTGAAAAGTTCTCCCATTAAGTAAGATACAATGACTTACTCATGCTTTCACCTATAACATAATAATAATGTTAATATACCTATTTTAATCTCCAAGGGCCATGTATAGTTACTAAAAGAAATGACTAAAGAATGAAATGATTTTGTAGTTACCAATACGATGTTTAAAATGATACACACATGCTCCAGAAAAAGAAATGCAAGATTGCTCTGTGCAGAAGAGACTTAATGTGGCAGGCCTCACTGCTATCCCTTCAAAGTCCTGCTTAAAAGGTTGGCCTTTGGGACACCTGGGTGGCTCAGCTGATTGGGCCGCTGCCTTCGGCTCGGGTCATGATCCCGGCATCCTGGGATCAAGTCCCGCATCAGGCTCCTTGCTCAGCGGGAACCTGCTTCTCTGTCTGCCTCTGCTTGCCACTCTGTCTGCCTGTGCTTACTCTGACAAATAAATAAATAAAATCTTTAAAAAAAGAAAAGGTTGGCCTTTGGGCTGTGTCTGGAAACTTGCTCTTGGGGAGAATTCACACCAGCCTGACAAAAGTGGCCTAAAATGTTTGTACAAACAATGTGGTTTATGCTGAAAAACTATTTTCATTTTGGGAGTTCTGAATTCTGATATGTGCCAGGCAGAGGGTGTCTATATGACCAACTTCCAATAAAAACCTCAGATACTGAGTTTCTAACAAGCTTTGCTGGTAGACAATTTGTTACGTATCTCTTCATGACTTGTTGCTATGGGAATGAAGCAGCATATCCTGGGTAACTCTAGGTGAGAGGACTCATAAGCTTGCACCTAAATTCCCCTCAACTTGGAGCCACATGTCTTTCCCTCTGCTGATTTTATTCCATATCCTTTTACTGTAACAAATCTCAACTGTTTAAATATAACTATATGCTGGATCTTGTGACTCTCCAAGCCAATAATCAAACCTGGCAGTAGTCTTGCAGACCCCCAAAGCAGGCTCTTATAGCCCTAGGCTCAAGTCCTGCCTCTTCCACTACTAAAACTGTGAGACCTGAGGAAAAAGGAACAAGATCTCCAAGGCTGTTTCCAAGTGACTAAAACAAACAGAAAGGGTCTGGGATGTGGACTACCTAACATACAAAGTTCGCCACAGTTCCATGATTCTTTAAAGTACTGGAATGTTTAAACATTGTCCTCCTAGAGGTAAACATTGTCCTCCTAAACCAAAATTCATATAATTAAGAAAGTATCTGCCTAAAAATACAAATACCTATATACAAACAAGTTCTACCCAGTACAAGTCAACATTAACCCTAAGAAATAAACTGTGCTCAAACAATACAATCCAGTCACAAGAAAAAGTATCAGAGTTCCACTTTTTAAATATTATAACTTACTGCCAGGTTATACAAAGGAGAATCATGATAAGTAACCAAACACGACACCCCCAAATTCCAATGCTCTTTTATTAGCTACAACTATGTCCTAGCTGCAATAAAGATGTCAAATAGACCAGCCATGCCAATTATAAAATTTACAGGGAAGTACTATTTTGGGCAAGATAACTAAAAGATTCGAGAAAAACCAATTCTCCCCAATTGATGCCCTGGTGATCTCAACTACCTGAACTACAAAGGAATGCTCAAAGACTTGAGGGACAACATTCCAAGTTTATTATTATTAAATAATAGAACACACTTCCTTTTACCTTTTACATTTTTCCTTGGCTTAGAGGATTTCTTCTCCTTTAAACTCTGATTTTTAACAGATTTTTGTTTTCTTTTCTCTTCTTCAGCAAGAACTTTCTGAAGCAAATGAGCAAAAAAATCGAAGTCAAAAGGGCGCTTTTCCTCTGTTAAAAAAAAAAAAAAGAAAAAGAACCTTCAAATTTTTATTTTAAAAAGAGAAAGAATTTTCAAGTATCATGATGTCAAAAGCAAATGGACCTATTAGCAGGAGAATGCACAACCAACTCTAGTCACTGTAGTAGTCAAACAAAGGAAAACTGAGCAATAAAAAGGAATAAGCTGCAATAGTTTAAAAAAAAAAAAGTAAAAAGGAACTATGTACTGATGTAAGTAATACTATAGGAAAAATCTCAAAAATGCTGCCTAAAAGAAGGCAGACATAAAAGAATATATACTGTATGATGCCATGAATAAGAAGTTCTAGTACAAAGCTAAACTAACCTATGATGATTCAAATGAAAACCACGGTGGTCCTGCATCAAGACAGCCATGGAAACGGACTAGAAAGGGACACAAGGGTCCTTTCCGAAGTGATGAAAATGTTCCATACCTTGTTTTGAGTGGTGGTTATACAGGTATACTCTTTGTCACAACTCAAACTATAAACTGCACTGTAGGTAAATTATCAATCAACTTTAAGAAAAGACTAATTAGTATGACTAATTCCTCAAAAGCCTCCCCACCACCAAATGTCCTCTCTTCAACACAACCCTTTCACTATTTACTCTTCCAAGTATCAGCAAAAAAGGAAGCAAATGAGTTTTGATCAGGACCACTCTCACTAAATAGCCAATAACAACATTACATCAGAAAGAGCCATGAACAGGGTGCTTTGCAGGCTCAGTCAGCAGACTGAGTCATAGGACTCTTGATCTCAGGGTCGTGAGTTCAAGCCCCATGCTGGGTGTGGAACCTACTTTAAAAAAGAAAGAGAAAAAGAGCGAGCCATAAACAAACCAGGAATGAATCCATAACAGGAGTCAAATCCTTGCCTAATATCTACATCCAACAATACAGTGAATGTAGAAAAAATTGTGCTTTATATACAAAGCCCCAATATTGGTTTAATTGCAAGATGACTACAACATGGCCTCAGAAAAAAGAGGTATATAGGGGTGCCTGGGTGGCAGTCAGTTAAGTATCTGCCTTCAGCTCAGGTCATGATCCCAGAGTCTTGGGATTGAACGCCACAGTGGGCTCCCTGCTCAGCAAGGAGCCTGCTTCTCTCTTGCCCTCTGCTGCTCACCCATTTATGCTCATTTGCTCTCTCTGTCAAGTAGATAAAGAAAATCTTCAAGAAAAAAAAAAAAAGAAAGAAAGAAATAGTGGCATATACCATAACAAAAACAAATCAGCCTCAAAAAAACAAGCCCAAACCTGGAATTCCTGAAGGCCCTGTTTATTATGGACCCAGTCTTTCTCTGTTCTGACCACCCACAACAATGATTCTGAAAAATACACCATTAAAATCATTCTCTGAGGATGGGGCCCATGGCTGGCTCAGCTGGTAGAACATGCAACTCTTAATCTTGGAGTTGTGAGTTAAAGCCCCAAGCTGGACCTAGAAAATGCTTAAATAAATAAATTTTTTTTTAAAAATTCTCAAAGGAATTGAACATGTTATAAAAGAAAAAAAATTGAGGTTTTAATTTTTTTTAATTTTCCACTACAAAGCACCCAAATCAGTGAATTTAACAGTTTTCTATTATAATGGTTTTAACAATGCCTCTACACCCCCATAAAGACTACAGATCTATAGATTCTTTTCTTATTATAATGCACTGAATGTAATACAGTTTCAGGACTACCTCTCCAAAATGGAGAAGGCTGAGGACCAAAACAATCCAGATATTCCAGGAGTCATTCCTGGAAGTCATGTCCCTGAGGGCCCAACACAACATTGGGTGTAGAGTCCAGTCACCTGCCTTAGTGTCTACTCATAAAGTAAACACAAAGTTCTCACTTGAGGCTTTGTTCTGAGATTAGCACTCCAGCAAATGGATACTGAATACATTTATTTATCATGAAACATTGATAACTGTCTTCCAGACAAAGAATACAGGTACTACTTTATTTTTTTTAAATAGGTATTGACATTTTTTTTTTAAGATTAATTTATTTGACAGAAACACAGCAAGAGAGGGAACACAAGCAGGGGGAATAGGGGAGAGAGAAGCAGGCTTCCCACCGAGCAGGGAGCCCAATGGCAGGGCTCAACCCCCTAACCCTGGAATCATGACCTGAGCAAAAGGCAAACCCTTAACGACTGACCCACCCAAGCTCCTGGTATCAAACCTTTATTTATCTGTCTTTTAAATTTTTTTTTTTAAGTAATCTCTACACCCAACATGGGGCTCTAATTCATGATCCTGAAATCAAGAGTTGCAAGCTCTTACTGACTGAGCTAGCCAGGCGTTCCTATAGGTACTATTTTAAACAATGCATTCAAATTTGTTTTTCGGTCAGATCTCTTGATGTTTTCCTCTGGACTCAAAAAGAAAAAAATGTTCATTTCAATGAGGTTATTACTTAAAAGATAAAAAATATGTATCATTGTTTCAAATCAGGTATAAATTCACATGCCATCTTTTTAGACAAAACTTTCCTGACAACTTGATCTATACATCCACTCTTCACCCCCTCTTTTTTCTTCTTCTTAGAAATTACTCACTTTCTGCAATTAACGATGCTTACTGACTTTATCCTTTCCGCCACTCAATTAGACTTATGGCTCTAACAACAAGCTTCTCATCTGCCCTGTTCACCATTATATCCCCAATGCCTAGAATACTAACTAGCACACAGGAAGTATTCAGTATTGTTTACTGAATGACCACAAGAAAGAATCATCTATAGTGTAAGCTCTTCTAGAAATTCCTTGAATAGTTTCCTCAAAATAAAGAACATTTAGAAATGGTGTCTTCAGGGGGCACCTGGGTGGCTCAGCTAGTTGAGTATCCAACTCCTGATTTTGGCTCAGGTCTTGATCTCTGGGTTCTGGGATCGAGCCCTGTGTCAGGTGCTCAGGGGGGAGTCAGCATGAGATTCTCTCTCTCCCTCCTTCTCTGCCCCTCCCCAGCATGAGATCTCTCTATCTCAGTTCCTCTATAACTTCTGGAACTCAGAGCTCTGCTTTCTTGCTTCTTGATGTTTTCGCTTATCCCTTCCCTTCCCTACAGATCTGTTATCAGTTCCCAGACCTGCACTCCTAAAGAGAAAAATCTCCAGTCTTGTTCTTCCTATGACAATAAAGAGACAAAACAAATCTAAAACACAATGGAACTAAACACAAAAGACTGGTCATTTTTTAAGATCTCCAAGTGATATATTGTAAAAGAGATCTTTTTTTAAGATCTCCAAGTGATATATTGTAAAAGAGATATTAATACTTACGAAAGGCTTTGTCTATTCTCCATCCATTTGTTTTCTCTTCACGTTTAAATTTGTTCTGTTAATAAAAGAAAAAAAAACCTATAGTAATATTCTCCCATTAAAAAAGTGACAATTAGGGGCGCCTGGGTGGCTCAGTGGTTTAAGGCCTCTGCCTTCGGCTCAGGTCATGATCCCAGGCTCCTGGGATCGAGCCCCACATCGGGCTCTCTGCTCAGCGGGGACCCTGCTTTCTCCTCTCTCCCTCTGCCTGCCTCTCTGTCTACTTGTGATCTCTGTCTGTCAAATGAATAAATAAAATCTTTAAAAAAAAAAAAAAAGTGACAATTAGGGGCGCCTGGGTGGCTCAGTGGGTTAAGCCGCTGCCTTCGGCTTAGGTCATGATCTCAGGGTCCTGGGATCGAGTCCCGCATCAGGCTCTCTGCTCAGCAGGGAGCCTGCTTCCCTCTCTCTCTCTCTCTGCCTGCCTCTCTGTCTACTTGTGATCTCTCTCTGTCAAATAAATAAATAAAATATTAAAAAAAAAATCAGAAAAACATGAACAGAGCTTTAGTAACCTGACTAACACATATAAATGGAGTCCCAGAGAGCAAGAACAAAGTGGAAAAAATATTGAAAAGACACTATCCCTGGGCAAATCATAACCATGCTGCTGAACACCAGTTAAAGAAAAAAATCTCAAAAATAGCCACAGAAAAACAATTTATCACATACGAGGAAAGAATAACATAAATATGACTGACTCTTTGTCAGAAATACTAGAAGCCAATGGACAATGGAATGACAATTTTAGAACACTGAAAGCAAACCACCTGCATATCCAGTAAAAATATCCTGCAAAAGTAAAGCTGAAACAGAGACCTTCAGATAAATCAAAATTGAGAGAAATTTTCAACAACCGACCTGACAATTCAGACCTACAAGAAGAAATGAAAAGCATCAAAATTGGTGGCTAAATATTAAACATGGCTACAAATTAAAACTAGTTTCTCTTTTCTGCTCAACTCCCTTTAAAGATAAAAGACTGTAAGCCAAAGTAAGTTGGATAAAAATTGGGTAATGTAAAAATGAAACGCAGAATAGCACAAAAGATGAAGGATAAATAGAATATACTTTTAAGAGCTTAATTCTTGTGGAGTATGAAGTATAAAGAGTAAAATGGGGGGCACCTGGGTGGCTCAGTGGGTTAAAGCCTCTGCCTTCAGCTCAGGTCATGATCCCAGAGTCCTGGGATCGAGCCCCACATCAAGCTCTCTGCTCTGCAGGGAGCCTGCTTCCTCCTCTCTCTCCCTCTGCCTGCCTCTCTGCCTACTTGTGATCTCTGTCTGTCAAATAAATAAATAAAATCTTAAAAAAAAAAAAAAAAGTAAAATGGTACAAGAGAGAAAATAAAAAATTACACTAAATTATCTGAATAACCCAAAAGGAGGCAGCAAATGAGAACTGAAAAACAGATGGGTTAAGTGGGAAATATTGAGATGGTAGACTTAAGCCCAATCATACCAATTATTACATTACAGTAAATCAATTAATTATTACCTGGAAATGTACAACAGATATTTTGTCTTATTTTTATCAAAGGTCAAATAAGAATTCAATGAATACTTCCTCATCTCTGTCAGAAATGCAATCTATAATTAGATTAAATTAAAAGGTAGAGTGTCAGACTGGATAAATCGCTGGAGCCACTACAGAAAACAGTGTGGGTACTCCTCAAAACAACTAAAAATAAAATGGTCATATGATACAGCAATTCTACTTCTGGATCTTGACCTGAAAGGATAAAATCACTATTGTAAAAAGATAATAGTATCCTCATGTTCACTGCAGCATTATTTACAACAGCCAACACAATCCAATGACAAATGAATAAAGAAAATGTGGCGCATAGGTGTGTGTGTACAGGAATATTATTCAGCCATCAAGAAAAAATATCCTGCTATTTGCAACATCACAAATGGACATTGAAAGCATTGTGCTAAATAAAGAGAAAGACAAATGATGTATTATCAGTTCAACAACATACTAAAAATGAGTACACCAAATAAAAGAACTTCATATATATCAAAAAGTAATGGATGTAAGCACAGAAACAGGCCAACCTATCTATAATCATGGTTGCAGATGTCAATTCTCTGTTAACTGACAGAAATAAATAACACATCCAACAACTACAGAGTACACACTCATTTCAAGTGCACCAGGAATACTAAGTACGAAAGGTTTTAAAATAAACCTCATTAAATTTCAGAAAGATGGAAATTGTACAGATCATGTTATTTGACATTCACAATGGAATTAAGTTAGAAAACGATAAGACATTTAGCAATGTCCCAAATATTTGGAAATGAAACAACATAATTCTAAATAACTGACATGTAAAGTAAGAAATCACAAAGAAAACTAGACAATATTTTTAACTGAACAATGGAAACAACCTATCAAAACTTATGAAATGCAACTAAAGCAGTGCTCAGATGAAAATGTATAGATTTAAATGTCTAATTAGGAAAGAAAAAGAGCTTATAATCAATCTAACTTTTTTCTTTTTTAAGATTTTATTTATTTGACAGAGAGAGAGAGACAGCAAGAAAGGGAACACAAGTAGGGGGAGAGGGAGAAGGAGAATCAGGCTTCTCACTGAGCAGGGAGCCGGACACGGGCTCGGATCCCAAGACCCTGGGATCATGACCAGAGCCAAAGGCAGACGCTTAACGAATGAGCCACCCAGGTGCCCTTAATTCATCTTAAGAAGCTAGAAAAAGAGAAAATTAAAGGCAGAGTGAACAGAAGAAAGGAAATATTAAAGAGTTAAAAAATAAGAATACACAAACAATTGAAAACTTACAGCTACAAGTTGGTTCATTAAAAAGATTTTTGGAAGTCAAAATACCCTTAGCAAGACAAAGGTAAAAAAAAGAGAGAGAAAAGGAAAACAATTATTGATCAAAGAGGACTATCCACCGCACATTAAAAATTTCAGTAAACAGTATGAAAACTTCACACCTATAAATTCAAAAGCTTAGCATCAAAACTGACACAAGACAAAACTGAAAATTGAGTATACCTATAGGTATTAAAGAAATTGAATTTATAATCAAAACTCTTCCTGCAAAGAAAATTACAGGCCCAGATGGTTTCACTGTTGAATTCTATCAACCATT
This sequence comes from Lontra canadensis, assembly GCF_010015895.1. NCBI lineage: Eukaryota > Metazoa > Chordata > Mammalia > Carnivora > Mustelidae > Lontra > Lontra canadensis. The sequence continues at coordinate 40,198,155 of NW_022630998.1, forward strand.
AAAGGGGAAACACCACTAATCTTAAATCCGTTCAAAGAAGGAGCACTTTCCAACTCATTTTCTATGACCAGCATAATCCTAGTACCAAAACATTTTGGACAAAGACTTTTAAAAAATTGCAAAATTTTGGACAAAGACTTTTAAAAAGTTGCAAAATATCCCTCGTGAACAAAAATGAAAAAAAAATTAAAAAATAAAAAAAAACCCTCAAGGAAATACAGTAAAATTCAACATACAAAAAGATAATACAAGTTTGGTTTAACACTTGAAAATCAATATAACTGACTAGTCCATTTTCACTTTTCTATACTTTGCCCAAAGACCTGTTGGGACTATACTAAACTTAGGGGAGAAATCTGAATAATTTATGAGAGAAATAGTCTAGTGACAAATTTATCAGTCAGATTAGAAAGTTCCCCTAGACAATTTCTAGCTTTAACATTTTGTTCTTTACAAAGATCATTAGAAAAGGAACATAAATAATATGAACAATTCTTCACTTTTGCAGAAACAGAATAACCATTACACTGTACATAGTCCACATGCGAAGGATCCATGCCCAGCCTAGTTCAAAAAAAAAACTTTCCTAATATTCTTTTAATTAATGAAGGAAAAAACCCATGGTTGAATAAAGATCTCACTATAAATTGGAAATGCATTACAGCAACATAGTGCACTCAAATGCACTCTATCCCAGGAAACCTATAATTTTCTCACAAAAAGAACAATAAAACAGAGAATGCTTATTCTTTCAGGCATATTAAAGCACTAATTTACGCCACTGTTGTTAATAGTGTCCCTGACTGTCCACAAAGCTAAGGTAGCCTAGGAAAACAATGGTAAATTCAGATTGAGAATTATTTAACTTAAAATGTTTCTCTCCATGCCGTCCAAGGAATTCAGAAACACATTGTGTTCAGAAGCTAACCCAAATATTCTGGTATATTTATCCTCCCTCCTCATTACTTAGCTCTTCTTTTATCTTAATTTCTTTGGTTTTATTGGTACTCCCTCAAATCCATTTCTGAAGTGGGCAACACCTAAATAAGATAATACGCTAAAACTAAGGAGGATGTACTCATATTAGAATTGAGAAACATTTCATTACTTTCTGAGCTATAAAGGGGAAAGTTCTACCCAAAACACTGTAGTGAACAAGGATGGACTGAGATTTAAATAAAGTTTAAAAAAATAGTATTAGTAATTTTTGGTCCTTTCCAATCAGTGAATGTAATGAGTTTACTTTACCTTAATTTCTATCCTTGCTCTGTGAGGAAAAAGCTGTCCGATCATAGAAAAGTCAGTTCCTACCATGCTGATGGCTAAAAAAAACATATCTGTTTCTGTAAAAATAAAAGATTTAGAAAGAATAAAAATTAATATCAGTATGTCAGAGGAAAAAAAATCTTAGCTTAAGTATATATCTTGAGTTAAAAATAAATTTGAGAGTACTTAAATATTATTCAAGAAATCTTTAGTCAATTTTATTGCAAAAAACTTCATGAATCTCAAATATCTCTAAACTTTTATACAGAAACATGATAAAAGAAATTTGCATGTTCATAACCAAGCAGCTGGAATAAAAAAAAAAAAAAAGACAACGACAACATTCTGGTCTCCAAGTGACCAAAACTGTCCGTCACAGCCAATAAATTACCGCTTTAATGGAAGCAAATGAGATGTGCTAATTAGTATATGAAAGAAAGTAGCTAAAAAAAACACAGAAGAAACTACTAATAGAAGTAACCTCAACAGAATAGGATTGGGGAAGTCAGAGGAGAGAAGTATAGAATCTTTCTTGTTGCCCTGTATCAGTCTGTTATGTTTGATTTTTTTCCCAAAACAACCTGCATTATTTTTATAAGAATAAGCAATATCATTCAATAGGTATTACGTGCTTTTTTAACAGCCTAATTTTTACAAACTTTATTATACAACAAGGTATATTTATTATACAAGGTATAACATTATTATGAGTATTAAAAATACTAATTAATTTTCCATAAAAATGTTATTTTTTATACAGGGATTTGACAGGAAAATTCCAGCCCAAATGACCATAATGCTAACTCCTAAAATACTAAGATAAAGCCAGAAATACAGTTCTACAATATTGGGAGAGGGAGCCCCACTGGAAGGTGCCAATAAAAGTAGCTAAAGAGAAAATAATAGTTTGTGTTTTATTTACTTACAGAAAATAATTCACTTTATTTCAAATAAATAACCTATACAATTTAAAATGAAAATTAGTGGGGTGCCTGGGTGGCTCAGTGGGTTAAGCCTCTGCCTTCAGCCCAGGTCATGATCTTAGGGTCCTGGGATAGAGCCCCGCGTCGGGCTCTCTGCTCAGTAGAGACCCCACTTCCCCCTCTCTCTGCCTGCCTCTCTGCCTACTTGTGATCTCTCTCTCAAATAAATAAATAAAATCTTTTTAAATAAATTAATTAAATTAAATAAAATGAAAATTAGTTACCTTTATTTGACCATGGTTTAGAATAATAGCTTTTCCTAAAGCTGGAATATGTAGTTGTAGAACCACGTTCAAATATGGGATCATTTTCCTCAACCACACAGGGGCCCTTTGTCCTTAAAACTTCTACAGTTAAACTGAAAAAGACACATTTTTAAATAGATCTGCACTAAAAGCAAAAAAAAAGAAAATAAATGATATCTGAATAGTTACCTTTTGAAACCATGGCAGAATCATATCAAAAAAGTATAATTATGAGATATGGATATTTTCTAAGAATCTACTAATTTTCACTTGAAATGTGATTGCCAAGGAATAAATATAAATGCTAACTAACATTTTTCCAAAATCCTTATCAGCAATATAAAATTTACACATTATCTTTGAGCCACCAAAAAATTATTTGTTTTATTAACTTCTGAATGTCTCCTATATTTAATATACATTTTCTTATACTAGACCCATCAGAAAATATCAAGAAATATAAGTATTTGATATTAATGTTCTATGTTCCTATACACAAAGCAGTTAAATGCTTTTAACTATTTAATGGCCAGTAAAATCATTATCACAATATAAAACACACAAAAACAATTACTAATAGTATTGCATTAATGTTCAATTATCATAGAATTTTATATGCTATAAAAAGACTTTTTAACTAACTAAACTGTTGGAAGACTATCTATCACCCTTTTCCTATTTACTTACTACCTATGAATTTATCGTCTTTTTAAAAAAACATACTTTGGACAAACAACAAATTCCACAATGTCAAATTTGAAAAATTTAATGTTATAATTGAAAAATTAAACTACAAGGTGAATTAAACATTGTCAAAACAGAAATCATAGAATATTAAACCTATGAATTGTTCCATTTTCATTACTTATCAGACAATAAAACATGGTATTAGTTAATACAAAAACCTGAATTTTGACTTCAAGACAATTTTTGAAATCTATCATCAGTAGAGGCCAGCATATGATTAGTTCAGTAGCTCATCCCAATTACCAGTAAAGACAGTAAACAATGGATGGTAGGTTAATGGATGACAGATCAAGAGTACTATCTTCTCATATAAAACATAGCATAAAAATTCCTAAAAATTATAAATGAATCTAACTCACTTTTCCATTTACAACATCCATTACAAAAATAAAAAAATCAGTGTCTAAGTGACAATGACTGATGCGGAAACACTCTCTCTCATTAAACAAAGCACATTTGTTCTCAGGTTTGAAACCACAGTCTTTTTTGTTTTTTAAACTTACCTTTCTTCATCCAAAATAATGGAACCATCTTCTGCCACTTTTACTCGAGGAACCAGCAATGGCCCATCATCCACCTCTTCTTCTAGTTCTTCATTATCTGCAGTATCAGGAGTACTCTTACCTTCTTGCCTACCAAATGGAAAGATAGGATAATTCATATATCCATGAGAAGTATTTTCTGAATACTATGAACTTGTGAAATAAATTACTTCAAATTCTACCTTCTATTTCCAACTTTCCCGATGACCTAAATGAAAAAATTCATGTTAAGGACAGGGCTATAAGATTTTTCTAATTCTATCCAGTAGCATTTAATAAAAAGCCTTTACTCACTTTTGAAAATAAAGAAAAAAACTCTCATCTTCTCTGTCTCAACAGAGTATTAGATAAACCAAACAGATACTGGGGAATTAACACAAACAAACACACACACACACACACACACACCCTTACAGTTATAAAGCATTAGTTTGCAGATCATTCTATTAACTCTTCATAACAATCCTTGGGGATTAGTATTTTCTCTTCTTTTAAGATTTTTTAAAATTTATTTGAGAGAGAAAGTGAGCGAAAGAGCACGAGAGAAAGGGAGGGAGAGGGAGAAGCAAGCTCTCCACTGAGCAGGGAGCCCAACGTGGGGCTTGAAACCAGGACACCAGGATCATGACCTGAGCTGAACGCAGATACTTAACCAACTGAGCCACCCAGGTGCCCCACGTATTAGTATTTTCAAACCCATTTGAGGTTTGTAGTAGATAAATAATCTTTGCTTTAGATTTCACAACAATAAAGGCAGACCAAGAAGCTAAACACAGTTTCCCAAATAATAATTCTGAATACCATATACCTTACATTCAACTACATGGTCTCCTTAAGGTTTTATAGAAGCAAACATAACCCAAAAATCTATAAAAATATAGCTTATTATAAAGTCTAAGACTTCTGCTTTAAAACGATATAAATTCTAAGCAAAACAACAATCATTACTTAATAACCTTTGAAATAACAACCAGAAAATCCCAATGTTTCTGGCAATTTTCCATAATCCCCCCATCCTGAATTTCAAAACTACATTAACTTCCCAGGAAGCCTCTTGGAGACATTTCCTAGTAGTAAGGGAACATTACAGTGCAGCGTAGAAGGCAACAAGAAGCTTGTACAAAAAAACAGACTCTCTACTGGCATCAAAACTATAAAAAGAAAGGAAAGAGGGGTGCCTGGGTGGCTCAGTGGGTTAAGCCTCTGCCTTCGGCTCAGGTCATGATCTCAGGGTCCTGGGATCAAGCCCCACATCGGGCTCTCTGCTCAACGAGGAGCCTGCTTTCCCCTCTCTCTCTCTGCCTGCCTCTCTGCCTACTTGTGATCTCTGTCTCTCGGTCAAATAAATAAATAAAATCTTTAAAAAAAAAAAAAAAGAAAGAAAGAAAGGAAAGAAAAGGAAAAAGAAAAATATATACATGCTTGTTTGGAGAGACACAGAATGGAACTAGAAAGATACATTAAAAAAACAGTAACATTTGTTGCCTCCACAGAAGAACAAGAAGACAGTAAAACAGATTTGGAAGACATTTCTCGGTATACTTTTGTTCCCTGTGGTTTTTGTACAACTGTATTATATCACTATTCTAAAACAAAACAAAATCCTTTTTAATTCTGAAAGCTTTAACGGAAATCATACCACTGACCATTTCCATATATATAATACACAAACAGTGTAGACCTTTCATTTTGATATAAATCAATCATTAACTTTTATTTTTGTTATTCTACTTAAACATTCCTATCCCATGTGACTTGACTATAACAAAAAGCAATATTTGATTTCATTTTTTAAAAACTCTACCCCCCAAAGAATTTATTAAAAAAAAAAAAAAGTAAGATAAATGCTTACTCTCTTGTCTGGACTGGTGTCAAAGATTTTTCAGTTTTCTTTTCTTGTTCCAGGGAAGAACTAACAAATAAATAACATTTGTTTTTAAATATGTAAAAAGATTTAATACTTAATATAAAAAATACTTTTTAGGTAATTCACACATCATGTCTATTCTCTCCATCACCAAGAAAGAAATTATTTTAACTTGTTTTTTTAATAATACACCATAGCATCATTATTAATGACAGTGTGTGGTCCAAGAGTCAATTTCTCAGTCAAAAACTTTTGTCATCAAGTATAAATAATCTGATGATTCACAGACCTGTACCCCTGAAGCAAGTAATACATTATATGTTAACAAAAAAACAAAACAAAAAAAAAGATAAATAATTTGCTACACTCTAAGTAGGGAATGTTTTTACTCTCTAATTCCTTAGCAAACGGAGGCTCTCTTAGTCCTGATACCTAAAGCAACTTAGCCGTGGCTTTTCTCCCAACCCTTAGATGTCAAATAATGCAAAACCTAGGTTTTCGGCCCTTCCTTCACTAGGCCAAAGACCTGCTGAACCTGAAAAAGGCTATACTGAAAACATGGCACTATTCCTACATCCACCTGCTAAACCATGAAGAACATACACTGAAATTTATTATAAACCATCTGCTTCTCCAGGCTAACTTGATTAAAGAAGCTTTGTTCTTGGAGAACTTGTTAATCAAATGCCACTATATTTAATTAGGAGGTAGGGCATAAAAATTAGACCATTCCTTTAGATTCAGGTTATAGTGTACAGAAATAGAATCCGTAATATCAATTAGAGAAAAACTGCTTAGTTGGTTTTACAACAACTTAGTAATATAGGAAAAGAAACTTACTTTTTAATCTCAGAAGTAAAGGATACCATCCCAAGAAAGCAGTTACCTGAAATACCACTAAGTTTTGTTAAAAAATTCTCTCTAAAAGAACATCATATATGCTATAAATTTTATCAACATGCTTTTGGAAAACACTGAAACTCTTCTCTAAAAGTGATACTTAAATCACTATACACTCTAAGAAAGGAAAACAAGTAAAGTTTACTTACGTCATTGGATTATTATCTGGCAGGTAATATATGAAATCTCTCATAGTCATTTTTGAACGATCTGGTGGCTTCTGACTTTCATTTATGGCATATTTGTTTTTCCATTGCTTCTATTACACGCAAACACATACAAAGATCCACTTTTATTTTACAAATACAGAAGAATTTCACATGTACTATACTCCAAGGTATAGCTCACTGCTGCATTCATTCCAAGTGATTTAATATTATTCCTACCACAATTATTCCTAATTTAAGGAAAAATTTCTTAAAGTGAGTATTAAAAAGTTGTAGAGAGCATCAAGGAACCTTAAAAACAAAAGTGTCCAGGACTGGACAAAAGCTCAATGTATAAATCATAAAAATGTCTTCTAACTATAGGAGTTTACTAAGAATTTATAAACATACAGCTTTTTTTTTTTTACAATGCAGTGAATTGGATTTCTATGAATTTCATAAAATTCTTGAAGCAAATGTTTAATTTTTTAATTCCCCAGAAGAAATCTACCAAAGCAGATTCAATAAACACTGAACATCTGGAAAGACGTCAATTTTAGAGGAACAGATTCAAATCCCACTGGTGTTTGACACAAAGCAAGTAACATCTATGAGCCTATTTCCATCTGTGTAAAACAGTGATGTCTACTTCACAAATGTAATAGAATTAAATAACAAATATAAAGCACGATGTTAAGTGCCTTCCTCTTAATTAAAAAGGGCATTCTGGGCTAAAATTAATAAGTCAGGAAATGACAGATGTTCACGAGGATGCAGAGAGAGGAGAATCCTCCTACCCTGTTGGTGGGAATGCAAGCTGCTGCAGCCACTCTGGAACACAGTATGGAAGTTCCTCAAAAAGTTGAAAATAGGGGCTCCTGGGTGGCTCAGTGGGTTAAGCCTCTGCCTTCGGCTCGGTCATGGTCTCGGGGTCCTGGGATCAAGCCCCTCATTGGGCTCTCTGCTCAGCAGGGAGCCTGCTTCCCCCTCTCTCTCTGCCTGCCTCTCTGCCTGCTTGTGATCTCTCTCTCTGTCAAATAAATAAATAAAATCTTAAAAAAAAAAAAAAAAAAAAGTTGAAAATAGAGCTACCCTACAACCCAGCAATCGCACTACTGGGTATTTAACCTGAAGATACAAATGTAGTGATCCAAAGGGGCATGTGTACCCAAATGTTTATAGCAGCAATGTCCACAATAGCCGAACTATGGAAAGAGCCTAGATGTCCATCAACAGATGAAGAGATAAAGATGTGGTATGTATACACACACACACACACACACACACACACACACACACACACCATGGAATAATACTATGCAGCCATCAAAAAGGAAACAAAATCCTGCCATTTGTAATGACGTAGATCGAACTAGAGGGTATTATCCTAAGCGAAAAAAGTCAATCAGAGGGGTGCCAGGGTGGCTCAGTGGGTTAAAGCCTCTGCCTTTGGCTCGGGTCATGATCCCAGGGTCCTGGGATTGAGCCCTGAATCAGGCTCTCTTCTCAGCAGGGAGCCTGCTTCCCCCTCTCTCTCTCTCTGCCTGCCTCTCTACTTGTGATTTCTCTCTCTCTGTCAAAAAATAAATAAAATCTTTAAAAAAAAAAAAGTCAATCAGAAAAAGACAACTATCATATGGTATCTCTGATATAAGGAATTTGAGAGGTAGGGCAGGGAGTCATTGAGGGTAGGAAAAAATGAAACAAGATGGGACCGGGAAGGACACAAACCATAAGAGACTCTTAATCTCAGGAAACAAACTGAAGGTTGCTGGGGTATTGGGGAGGAAGGATAGGGTGGCTGGGTTATGGACATTGATGAGGGTATGTGCTATCATGAGTGCTGTGAAATGTGTAAGCCTGATGATTCACAGACCTATACCCCTGAAGCAAGTAATACATTGTGTGTTAATAAAAAATTTAAAAATTTTATAAATAAATAAATAAATAAAAAGGGCACTCTGTATTTAAGAATAAGAGTTAACATGTTTTGGGCTCTTACTATCCGCAGAAAGTAGTCTAAATGTGTTTTACATGTATAAGCTCATCTAATCTTTACAACCTCCAATGAGATACATACTATCATCAGTCTTATTTTACAGATGAGGACACGGAAAAATTAATTAAACTTTGCGAGGTCACATAGTAAGGAATGACTCTAAGATTCAAATCTTAAGTATCTAACTGCAGATTTATATGTTTCCCTATTGGTACAGTGCCCTTTTCAAAAAATAATCTATCTTTAAGATTAAAAGATGGGCTTTAAAAAAAAAAAAAAAAAAGGAAAGAAGATGGACTCTACGCATACGTGCAAATTTTTCCCATTTATAATTTCCATACTGTCAACTTAGAAAATATTACCAATTCATTTTGCTCAAGTATATTTGTCTTAATTAAAACAAATAGAACTCATGTCACTTGAACATCATGAAAAACCAGACTGAAGATTTATTTTATAAATATACTTGGTATATTTTTCTATGTATGTACATGTACAGAACTTCTATTTGTGGCCTTCACCAAAAACAATGAAAGATATAGATGAATATATAAAAATTAACATAGTGGGAAAAAAATTTATTAAGTCCATTGTGCTTATTAATCAATCAGTTAACAAAAGGGATATTGACTGATGAATTACAGACCTGTACCCCTGAAACAAGTAATACATTATATGTTAATAATAAAAACAAAAACAGAAGGGATATTAATTGATTATGCTCCATTAAATGCTATAGAAATTTTTACTCCAAATGATGCCTAACAGAAAAACAGAATTCTAGCAGGGACCAGTCAAAATGTGATTTTTGTCTCCCTTACCTTCTCTTTCTTCAATTCTTCTTTTAACATTTCTCTTAGTTTCTGGGCTTTATATAATCGGTATCTGTCTGAACATGGCTGTTTCTCTTTTGTTGAAACAGGGTTCGGCTGTGCAACTTCTTGATTAACTGTAGATAAGGGATGAGATTCTGAAGGAACAGTGACACCAGGCTTAACCAGAGTAGGAGTACTTGATATTCTCTTTCTTCTCTGTGAAACAGTAGAGGAAGATTTACTGGATTCTTCAACATAATTCTCACTGTCAGTCTTTTCATCACTGTTGAAATTTTTAAAAAAGAAAAAAAAAAAGAGTACCATGGATCTTTTATATTCTAGTTTCAAAAAACTAGCCTGGTGAAAATCTAAAACAATAGAACCTCATTATTAAAAAACTCAGTGACTTGAGACATACAGTAATCACGACACCAACTGCAATAAAAATTTTATTTAGTAAATGTTTTTAATAGATATATTAATTCTAAAAAGACTGCTGATCTTTTTCAAACTTCAAATCCCGTAGGACAATAGAACATATTAATGCTCACGCTAACTCTTTCAAGGAAAACAAAAGGCCAAGTTAAAAATTAAAGTTTAGGGACGCCTGGGTGGCTCAGTTGGGTAAGCGGCTGCCTTCGGCTCAGGTCATGATCCCAGCGTCCTGGGATCGAGTCCCACATCGGGCTCCTTGCTCAGCGGGGAGCCTGCTTCTCCCTCTGCCTCTGCCTACCACTCTGTCTGCCTGTGCTCATGCTCTCTCTCTCTTTCTCTAACAAATAAATAAATAAAATCTTTAAAAAAAAAATTAAAGTTTAATTACCCTATTTTGAACCACTAGATAACTGACAAATGTTTTTCTTTATAATCTATACTAACATCCTCCTGAATTGATCTAAATTACTGAAATTTTACACTATCAACCTAAGATCAGCCAAACCAAACATACAAAACTTCAAACTTCTAAAATATCTCTACTGCAGTACTTGAGAATATTCATTTAGCTTCATTAATCAAATCAAATATTATATGGAGAAGAAATCATTTATCTTTTGTTGGGTAACTAGTTACACAGCTATCAAACTCCTTACTCAAAGAAAGTACTCAGTCATTCCAAATTACATAGTAGGTATATAGCTCAGATTGGATATACATATTTCACGAATGGCCTAAAAGGAAATTAAGTCAAAAAGATAGAGGGGTTAGGGGCACCTGCGTGGCTCAGCGGGTTAAAGCCTCTGCCTTCGGCTCAGATCATGATCTCAGGGTCCTGGGATCGAGCCCCCCATCAGGCTCTCTGCTCGGCAGGGAGCCTGCTTCCCCCTGCCCTCTCTGTCTGCCTCTCTGCCTACTTGCGATCTCTGTCAAATAAATAAATAAAATCTTAAAAAAAAAAAAAAAAAGATAGAGGGTTTAAAATTAAAAGCAGCTGAGGCATCTGGGTGGTTCAGCAGCTTAAGTTTCTGCCTTGGGCTCAGGTCATGATCCCAGTCCCAAATCAAGTTCCCTGCTCAGCAGGGAGTCTGCTTCTCCCTCTCCCTCCTTGTGCTCTGTGTGTGTGTGTCTCTCTCTCTCTCTCTGTGGAATAAATAAATAAATAAAATCTTAAAAAAAAAAAAAAAAAGGAATTAAAAGTAGTCCACACTTGCAGCACCTGTGTGGCTCAGTCAGTAAAGAGTCTGCCTTCCTCTCAGGTCATGATCCCCAGGTCTGGGATCAAGCCCCATGTCGGGCTAGCTGCTCAGTGGGGAGTCTGCTTCTCCCCTCTCCCTCCTCCTCTCCTCCCGCTTGTGTGCACTCTCTCTCTCAAATAAATAAATAAAACCTTCAAAAGGAAAAAAAAAAGTAGTCCACACTTTCATGTTACGATTAGTTTTATATAAAAGTGGGAAACAGGGATGCCTGCATGGCTCAGTAGGTTAAGCATCTGCCTTGGGCTCAGGTCATGATCCCAGGGTCCTGGGATAGAGTCCCGAATCCCGCTCTTTGCTCAGCGGGGAGCCTGCCTTTCCCTCTGCCTGCTGCTCCCCCTATTTGTGCGCGTTCTCTCTCTCTGACAAATAAATATATAAACTCTTAAATATAAATAAATACAAGTGGAAAACGCCTAAACCTACAGAATAATCGTCCCAAGAAATCTTTTTTTTTTAATTTTTTTTCTTAAGGTTTATTTATTTATTTGACAGAGAGAGATCACAAGCAGGCAGAGAGACAGGCGGAGAGAGAGGAAGGGAAGCAGGCTCCCCGCTGAGCAGAGAGCCCGATGCGGGGCTCGATCCCAGGACCCTGGGATCATGACCTGAGCTGAAGGCAGAGGCTTTAACCCACTGAGCCACCCAAGCGCCCCAAGAAATCTCCATTTTTTTGAAGTTTTCTTTTTTTTTTTAATAATCTCTACACTCAACATAGGGCCCAAACTTACAGCCCCAAGATTAAGAGTCGCATGCTCTTCTGAGTAAGTTAGCCAGGTACCCAAAAATTGTCCAATTTAAATTCATATCTCAGCCTTCATAACGTGATACACGCACCATGTACATTTCACCCAATTATGCTGAAACCACAAGGACAAAACATACATCCTATGTTTTTACCACGTATTTTTACAACTGCAAAGATCCACCAAAAAAAAGGTAAAAAAACAAATATACTCCCCATATGCCAACTCCAAGAAACCAAATATCCTCAACCTCAAATGTCTCAAAGACTACAGAACCTGAGTAATTTATTAAATTATCAAACCTCACGCACTTATATGTAATTAACAGGATCTCTTCAAACTTCATTAACAGTGACTAATATTTGTATTTCCTTTTTTAGAGAAATTTTGAAAAAGTATTCATACAAAAAACTTGTAAGCTACTAAGCATCACTAATCTGGCAAAATAACACCTTATACCCAGAACCAGTACAGGCCAAAAGTTTGGCCAAAAAGAAAGGGAGTAAAATTTCCACCTTCCTGTCAGAGCATACAGAGAATTTATACCATCTCATTGTCATTTAATAGGATCAGGTTTTATTGCTTTCCTCACATTCACATTACAGAAACAGGGGCTATTAGCAGCCCAACATGTCTTAACTTTAATTACTTTCTTATTTACTACCATCGCATTTATTTTTTTTCATCGCATTTATTTTAAACAAATAACTTTTTGTAGGCAACTATTCTGCCATGTCCTATGCAAGACAGTTTATGTCAGTTTTTTCTAAACTCCATAATAACTCTCCAAAGTACGTAGTATTATCTCCATTTTAGAGTAAGTAAATTCTGCCTGGCCAAGTCTGACAAATTGTTAAATTAAGAAAAAAATCCTAAATCCAAATGTGGCACTGGCACATGCTTTTTCCCTTCAGAAAACATGACCACTATAAAAGGGCACGCCCTCAAAGCAAAGCAAGTAACCACATCTCCTTTCCACTGACACAAATTAGCAGAACCAAAGTAACATTGGTCTTTTAGGAGTAATGTTTTTAAAATTTTAAAAACTACTTAACCTCTTCAATGTACTCTGGAAGAATAAAAACTACGGTAAAGTAATCTAAGCTAATGAACATTACCACGTGTGGATACTTTTCACTTCAAAACTGTTACATGTGGATTCTTCCCACCACCTCTTGAAGACATGGTCCTCACCCCGGGAATCTACCAACCTTAACAAAATCCACATTTGCCACACCTTGTGGACAGAACGACAAACTGCAGTTGGGAGTAGGTTCATAGGGCCTCAACTCTAAGGCTTAATGCAGGCGACGGAAGACTCCTACGGTAAATTCATCTGGTCAGCTTCCAGGTGACAGCCCCATAGAGGTGGAGCAGAGGAAAATGCTCCCCACCGCATGCACTTACCTGCTCCTGGGAGCCTTTTCTTGGGGTTCAGATCCCCCGCAATCCCTCGGGGGCACATCTGTAGACTCCGCTGGCTTCGGGGAGGAGGCCGCTGCAGGATCCTGGGGCCTGGGTGCCTCTTGTCCACGCTGGGGGTTGGGGGCGGTGGAACCCCTGGCGCCTACACCAGGCCTGACATTCGGCTTCACGCTAAGGCGTGCCCTGCGGAACATGGCGGAGCCAGGGGGCCCGGGGAGGCGGCCCCAAGGCCGCTCTCAGCCCCGAGCCCCGGCCGCTGCCCGGGAAGGGATTAAGAACTACGCCCTTTCCACACAGCCACGCCACCAGGCCAGCGGGCAGCTACCGCAGTTTCTCACCCCCGCCGCCTCCTCCTTCCTCCCGCCGCCGCCTCTTCTTCATGACCCTGCTACACTAATAGCTAAGTTTCCCCCAGTACCTTGCTTCCCCGCCCTCATAGGGCGCCGGAACTGATTACGCCATCAGCCAGCGCCGCGGAAGAACGTAAGACGCACAGCTCCCGGAGCCATGGTAACTGTCAAACTATAGAGTCTCTTGTGAACCGGAAATTGGGATGCACGGTGAACCTCTCTCACCTCATCAGGAATCCTTAGGTGTTACTGAAAGGAGGGGAAGGAGGTAGTCAAGCCCCTCAGCCCAAACCTTTCGGAGACTATGAAAATCATGGGGCGCCTGACTGGCTCAAACAGAAAAAGTGTGGGACTCTCGTGCAAGCCCCACATTGGGGGTAGAGATTACTAAAAACAATTAAAAAAACTTTTTTTAGGGGCGCCTGGGTGGCTCAGTGGGTTAAAGCCTCTGCCTTCAGCTCAGGTCATGATCTCAGGGTCCTGGGATCCAGCCCCTCATCGGTCTGTCTGCTCCGCGAGGAGCCTGCTTTCCCCCTTTCTCTCCGCTTGCCTCTCTGCCTACTTGTGATATATCTCTATCAAATAAATAAATAAAATCTTAAAAAAAAAAACTTGTAAAAAAAAGGTGTTGTATAGTAGTGCCTGTTCACCAGCACACCCCAGAACTTAGAAATTCTAAATTGAGTAGAACATAAATTACAAATTCAGGTATGAAGAAACTGGTAAATTACTTCCTAGAAGGGGAGCTAGATTTCTGGACCATGTTGTGGGAGAAAGACCATTCACTGTATACTTTTGTGTACTTTTTAATATATCTGTTCAAAAATTATTATAGTTAAAACTATATAGTTAGAGTAAATTAGCATAAGTATTCCTAATCTGCTTCAGGAGATAGAAATAGAGCAATAAACAAGACACTCTGTGTTGGGGAGAAAAAAAAATACAACAAAAGAACAAGATAATTTAAGAATTTATTAAATGCTATGAAACAAATTTAAAGGGTACTATGACAGGGACACCTGGGTGGCTCAGTCGCTTAAGCACCTGCCTTCCTGGTGGGTCATGATCTCAGGATCCTGGGATAGAGCCCCGCATCAAGCTCCCTGCTTAGCAGGGAGCCTGTCGATCCCCCTACTTGTGCTATCTCTCTCTGTCAAACAAATAAATAAAATCTTTAAATAAGTGTACTATGACAGAGATAAATGGAAGCCTGGCTTATTTTAGGTAGCATGGTTAGGCTTCTAGAATGTCAGGAAAAATGGCCATAGATGAGGTTGGCCTTACACACTATGAGCCAGTTTTTGAACTTGCAGTATAAATTCTCTGACTCGTTGCAACAGAGAGGCCAGACGTCCTTCGTGGAAGGACAAGATTTAACAAAAAATCCTGCTACATTAATAACAAAGTGTCAAAGGAATTAAATCCTTTATTAATTAACCCTTGCTATGTCATCAAGAAGGAGAAAGAAAGGCAAGTGTTTTTGAGAGTAAGATAACAAGGATGGAAAGCACAGAAGAGAGAAGAGATTCCTTTCAGACGGGAAAGAAACTGGAGGTCTGTAGATTCTGTGGGCTCCCTCCAGGACCCCGGGGGAGCGAACAAGGCATCAGATACACCTAGAGAAACTCCAGAACTTAACAAAGAAACCCCTACTAAAGATGTTTCAGGAATGTTGGAGCCACTACCAGGAGCACAGGGCTTTGCACAATATATTCTGGTACAAGGGCGCATTGCCTTTCCCCAAATGTTCTGTTCCACCTCAGAATCTAGGGCATTCCCACAATTCTGTACGTAAGGCAGTCAATAATGACAATGATTTAATTTCTCACTAGTATAAAGATGGGAACAAAGTCAGATTTAATTTTGTTATTAAAGGGCGCCTGGGTGGCTCAGTGGGTTAAGCCTCTGTCTACAGCTCAGGTCATGATCTCAGGGTCCTGAGATCGAGTCCCGCATCGGGCTCTCTGCTCAGCAGGGAGCCTGCTTCCTCCTCTCTCTCTCTCTGCCCGCCTCTCTGCCTACTTGTGATCTCTCTCTGTCAAATAAATAAATAAAATCTTTAAAAAAAAATTTTGTTATTAAATATAAAGTCAAGCACACCTGGATGGTGCCATTGTTTAAGCTTCTGACTCTTGATTTCAGCTCTGGTCATGATTCCCAGGGCCTGAAATTGAGCCCCAGTGGGGGCTCTGCACTCAGCTTGGAGTCTTACTTGTCCCCCTCCTCTGTTCCTCCTTCAGCAAGCTCACTCTCTACCCACCACCTCTCTCTTTCAAATAAATAAATAAATAAAATCTTTAAATAAGTGGGCGCCTGGGTGGCTCAGTTGGTTAAGCGACTGCCTTCAGCTCAGGTGATGATCCCAGGGTCCTGGGATGGAATCCCATATCGGGCTCCCTGCTCAGCAGGGAGCCTGCTTCTCCCTCTGTCTCTGCCTCTCTGTCTCTCATGAATGGATAAATAAAATATTTTTTTAAATAAAATAAAAAATAAAAATAAATAAGTAAATATTAAGTCCTAAGATATTTGTTACAGAACCAAGTTTGTGGAGTAAATTCATAATGGCAGCACAGTAATTTCAAAAGTATTCAGTTTTCTCTGGCAGATACACCCAGCATTTCTTGTGTACATCATTATGTATCCCTACAACTCACAAAGTATATTTGCAGCCACAAAGAAAAAGCTCAATTAAACTGTAAATTAGGACTACATACAGAAACAACTCTACCACTTACCTTCCAATCCCAAACTGCTTCGTTTCCTTCTTTATGAGCCCGGCCAGAAAGTCAATCTTTTCCCCCTACTCCTTACTCCAGAAGAAGTTGCTTAAATGGAATCAGACACCTGGCCCATAAGCACTGTTGAAGAGAGGTGGGGCTTAAGAAGTGTGACAAGTACACAAGGCCCTCTGAGTTTAGAAGAATGACAACAATAGCTAATTTATTGAGGGCTACCATATATTGAGCACTTACATTAATTAAGTTAATTAATTCAGTTAGTATTAATTCAGTTAATTAAGGAGGAACATCTGCCTTCCCATTTTACTGGCAAGGAAGCTTTACTGCAATGAAGTAACATGCCCAAGTTCACATATCTATTCCATGGTAGAGCTGGGCTTTCAACCAAGACATTCCGGTGCTCTAAGGCTTCACCACTTTCTCCTACCTTCTCTAAAATAGGTGATTCTTCAGAGTTAAAATAAATATTATTGAATCTTGGTCATATATACTTGAGAGTGCATTGTAGTATTTTCTATGCTTTTGTATATGTTTGAAATTTTCCAAAATAAAATTCTTCTAGAAACAGGGCAATTGAGGCACCTGGGTGGCTCATAGGGTTAAAGCCTCTGCCTTAGGCTCAGGTCATGATCCCAGGGTCCTGGGATTGAGCCCCACATCAGGCTCTCTCCTTGGTGGGGAGCCTGCTTCCTCCTCTCTCTCTCTGCCTGCCTCTCTGCCTACTTGTGATCTCTCTCTGTCGAATAAATAAATAAAATCTTTAAAAAAAAAAAAAAAGAAAGAAAGGGCAATTTAGGGGAGCACATAGGTGGCTCAGTAGGTTAAGCAGCCAAACCTTGGTTTGGGCTCAGGTCATGATCTCAGGGTGCTGGGATGGAGCCCCACAACTGGCTTCCCGCTCAGAGGGGAAGCTGCCTCTCTCCTCCCCCTTCTCCCTCCTCTTGTGCTGTCTATTCCTCTCTGTCTCTCAAATAAATCTTCTCTTTAAAAATAGGGCAATTTTAGGGTGTACGAACTCCACACATTTATCAGTTTGTAATCATTAACGGGATAGATGAAGAATATAACTATTGCATTAACCAACAGGCATCTTTCCACGTCTGTTTCTAGCAATGGCAAACGCACGACGGCTTTTACGCAGGCTCCAAGGTTATCCTGGGGTATTACGAATGTGTGATAAAACTGCATTCCCTGCCATTCCCTTCCCATCACACAACCCAAGCACAAAGCCATTAACCTACAACTCCTAAAATACTGTCGACCATGACAAAGGCACTGGGATTAAACGGGAAATGATGAGATTTAAGAGTCTGTTTTAAATTGTCATCTCCCTTCTACAAGTCCCTACCTGTTAGGTCAGTCTATCCTGGTCTCAGTCTCAATCTCCTCTTCTGTATAATGAGAACAATGAAGCCTGCGTTACAGCATTGGTGCAGGAATAAAGGAAGAAAATATGTAAAGAGCCATACTGACTTTTGCAGAGTTAACCCTCAATTTGTTTTGTCCCCTTCCTTCTCTTCCCGCTTCTGCAAGGGATGAATAAAAGTTAATGTTCTTTGTTGAAAAATGAGATATAGTAGCATTTATTGTTTTTGTCGTTACCAAAAAATGGAGGCTGGCCAGAGCCCAGTGTTGGGTACACAGTGCGTAAAATCCACAGACTCAAAACCTGGTTTGTAGACTCGACCATACTCGCGTGGCAGAAACACCCCAGAGAGCGGATTAATCTCAAGACATTCTTGGTCTGGAACCTTTGGCCGGGGCTCCCCGCCTACCCCCGGCAGCGCACGCGCAGTCTCGCCCGGCTCGCCGGCGGCCGCGGTCCGGCCTCGGTGGGCGGGGCCATGGGAGGAGCGGAGGCGTTGCCCCGCAGAGGGCCCGCGCGGGCTCAGCCTTCAAGGGCCACCAGTGGGGACGACTGCTCAGCGTGCTAAGAGGCCGTTGCTTTCCGTGGGGGCTTTCTCCCAGGCTCGGTCCGGTGTCGGCATGGCCCGTGAGTGTGCGGACGGGTGCGGGAACGCGGCGGGGAGCGTCCGCTGAGAGAGCCGAGCTCCGAGGCGCGGCCGGACGGGAGGCGGGGACTGGCTGTTGTATCCCCTTCGGTCCGGCGGCGCCGGGACCCTGTCCTCAGTCCGCAGAGGGAGAGGGATGGTTAGCTTCGGGTCCGCTTGAGAAATCCGGCATGCACCTGCCGGTCAGGTGTGAGTTTACACAGTAAAAAACACCTTTCCAGAGGTGAGGTGTGAGGATCGCGGCCCCGGGAGGGGTCCGGGTCTGAAAGGGGTTTCTGTCTGGTACTTAAAAGGTCCTAAGGCCTGATGAGGACTAGAAGCTCCGACTGTCTCCTCCGTAGTTCTTTTGTTTGGCTCCTACAGGTAATGTTCTCGAACAGCCGCATTTGTTCGCCTGATAGTCGAGTTGTGATGGGCCAACTTGTGGAGCTGTGTCCCCTGTGTATCTATTCTTCTTTTCATACACGGTTTTCAAAAGCTAGACTTTAATCTGGAATACTAACTGGTATAGACAGAGGAGTGGAATGCCTGTTGTAAGAGACCTGGTATTCATAGCCAGTGAACACGTTCATTGGTATGATAGTATTCTTAAGACCTTGTGTTTACCTCTGTGCTTCCTCCTCGTCAGATACGGGAACAGCGTTCAGTGTAATTACTGTGCTGGAGTGTCTGTTAAAAAGCCAGCTTCAGATGCATTTAAATAAGAGCGTTTTTGCGGAATTCGTGATTATTTTTGAGATGGGGGAAAGAGCATGACTGTTTGGCATTGTAGGAGGAAATCAGCGAGAACTTGCCCGCCAGAAAAACATGAAGAAATCCCAGGAAATTAGCAAGGGAAAAAGAAAAGAGGATAGTTTGACCACCTCTCAGAGAAAGCAGAGGTAAGCAATACTAAAGGAATTTTCAAGTCACTGAAGTTTTTGTTTTGGAGAACGGGGAGAACTTTTTAAGTTCTTGGTAGAACTAAGGCTGCATACAGGGTAACAGCTGAACATTTGTTGCATGCACACTGAAACTATAAGGTAGCAATTATCCCAATACATGAATGAGAAATTTCCAGCTCTCAAGCAATAGTCTTGAAGAGAATCTGAGGCTTCAGTCACCACAACCATAGAAATTTCATCGAGCAAAATATCTGAATGCTTTCCACGTGGTAGACACTGTTCTGTGCTAGGGATACAGCATTTTCAAAGGAGGCATCCTACCCAAACTAATCGAGATGACAGGTGACTCAATTACAGGGATTAAGGTTCTGAAGGAGACACAAAAAAGTATATGTAGCTATATGGACTTTTTAAGATTCTTGGCGTTGGAAAAATTGCAGGTGCACAGCCTTGGTGTATGATTATATATGTGAGAAATAATACAAAATTGCTACAGAAATATTTGGATTGCAGCTTAAATTTTTTAAAAAGCATTCATATTTATAAACAAGCTCGATGTTATTCTAAAAACAAATTTTGTGTAGGTACAACTTGGAGGTCAGGTGGAGAACTGCCTACACATGCTTCAGTGGGGCTTCTCTGTGGTCCTCTAGCCTGCACATTAGAAACACCTGGGAAACCCTAACGGCTACTCAAGCCTGTACCTTAAATTCAGTCCTGATTTAATTGGTCTGGGGCTGGGCATAGTAGGTGCTCTAGGTAAATTTTATTGTGACTAAGTTAAACCTGCTTTTAAAAATGTCCCCAGGTGATTCCAATGTGCAACTAGAGTTAAGAATAATCGTTTGAGGGGCACCTGGGTGGCTCAGTGGGTTAAAGCCTCTGCCTTCGGCTCAGGTCATGATCTCAGGGTGCTGGGATCGAGCCCAGCATCGGGCTCTCTGCTCGGCAGCGAGCTTGCTTCCTCCTCCCTCTCTCTGCCCACCCCTCTGCCCACTTGTGATCTCTGTTTGTCAAATAAATAAAATCTTTAAAAATAATAATAATTGTTTGGGGCTGCCTGGCTAGCTCAATCAGTGGAGAATGTGACTCTTGAGTCATGACTTCAAGTCCCACATTGGGTTAATTATCACCTCACGCTTTTTTTCTGTGATATTAACGTGATAAGGTTTGCCTTAAATTTCTGTTTACCCACGTTGCAATAAAAGTGAACATGGTACAAATCAGTGACCTTGAAATTTTTAGTGGGGAACCCTAGTCTAGTTCAGTAATAGTCCTTGTTAAATGAATATCCATTTGTTAGAAAGCTCTGCGCTGCGTACTCTATACCTATTATCTCTATTCGTTACCCTGAAAAGTGATATTAGCCTCAATGTATAGGATAGGAAACTGAGGTTCTGAATTTCAGTAACATTACTAAGGGTAAAGCAAGTGCAATAGAGTTCAGTTTCAAACAAAAGTTACTATCATATTTTCCATGATACTTCATTTCTTTTTTTCTTTTAAAGATTTTATTTATTTATTTGACAGAGAGAGACACAGCTAGAGAGGGAACAGAAACAGGGAGAGTGGGAGAGAGAAAAGCAGGCTTCCTATGGAGCAGGGAGCCTGATGCGGGACTCAATCCTGGGACTCCAGGATCATGACGTGAGTCAAAGGCAGACACTCAACGACTGAGCCACCCAGGCGTCCAATACTTCATTTCTTTCTTTTTTTTTTTTTTTTTTATTTATTTGACAGAGAGAGATTACAAGCAGGCAGAGAGGCAGGCAGAGAGAGAGGAAGAAGCAGGCTCCCTGCTGAGCAGAGAGCCCGATGCGGGGCTCGATCCCAGGACCCTGAGATCATGACCCAAGCCCAAGGCAGCGGCTTAACCCACTGAGCCACCCAGGCGCCCCCAATACTTCATTTCTTTATAGCCATCTTGGTTTTCCTTCATCCTCGTTCCTCATCTTTGCTATTGGCTTTACAGAAATGTTTATTGTCATGGACAGAGCTACTCACCTGTATTAAAATCTCACACTAAATCTATGTGATAACAGGAAAGAGCCTGAACTTTGAAATTAGACAAACTTGGGTTTTAAATGATTTAAGATAAATTATTTAGCTCTAAACTTCTATTTTCTTTTTTAATTTGAATCATGGGGATAATAACAGTTGCTATTAGACTTAACCCAGAGCCAGCAAATTGGCACATAGCCAGGTATTGATTACAAAGCCATTTAATGTATTTTTTAAAATAAGGACTTCCTGGACCATCTAGCCCAGGTAGTCTGATTGTAGTTCACCATTAATATGATATATGGAGGGCGCCTGGGTGGCTCAGTGGGTTAGGCCTCTGCCTTCGGCTCAGGTCGTGATCCCGGGGTCCTGGGATTGAGCCCTGCATCGGGCTCTCTGCTCAGCAGGGAGCCTGCTTCCCTTCCTCTCTCTCTGCCTGCCTCTCTGCCTACTTGTGATCTCTCTCTGTCAAATAAATAAATAAAAATCTTTATTAAAAAAAATGATATATGGAGGTTCAGCCAGAGACACAAAGTGTTAAGGAAATGCCTAAATATCCTGTTGTTTTTTAGGGTAATCCATTTTTAATCACTAGCTATTGGGCTTTCAGGCTTGTAAGAAACAATTGCTTCATAACATCCATGTCCTAATGCTAGGTACCATTTTGGGTATCTAGAAGACTTCTTTTTTTTTTTTTTTTTTTTTAAATTTTTTAAATTTCTTTTCAGTGTTCCAGAGTTCATTGTGTATGCACCACACCCAGTGCTCCATGCAATAAGTGCCCTCCACAATACCCACCACCAGGCTTACCTAACCCCCCACTCCTCTTCCCTCCAAAACCCTCAGTTCCTCAGAGTCCACTGTCTCTCATGGTTTGTCTCCTCCTCCAATTTCCCCCAACTCCCTTCTCTCCATCTCCCCATGACCTCCGTGTTATTCCTTATGCTTTAGGAGACTTCTTAAATGCCCCTTCTTTGAGAGAAAAATAGAGTATATTAACTTTGTTGAAAACAAAAGTAATTGCCATTATTTCTGTATATAGCTGCCTGATGTCAGATAGATATATTCATAGCTATTCCACAAAACAACCCTAGTGACTACTTTTCTGATTTTGAAAGGTCGTTATTTGCCCAAGATCATGATAACAATAGAGATGGTTTTCAAAATAAGATGTGACTTCAAAGCCCTTCCATACTTTGTTTTCCCATTCTGTTGCCATGAAAACAGAAACACTTGAATCTTTATTAAATCTTTTAGTTTGTTTTCTAATATGTTTAATGGGTTATGTATACAAAACAAGTAAGAACATGTAATCAGTTTTTCTGTAACAACTTACAGCCTTTTCCCCCATTATAGGGACTCTGAGATAATGCAACAAAAGCAGAAGGCAGCTAATGAGAAGAAGTCTATGCAGACAAGAGAAAAATGATGACTGTTTGGAAAAACCTGGGTGCTACTGCCGACTAGGTGTATCATAAGCTCGAAGGGTCAAAATTTTGTGGAGCTAACAGTCATATGTTATATCCTTATAAAACTATTTTAAGCTTTACCTTTCAGCCTGACTTAGTGTAATGTTTCAGAACCATTCTTCAAAGAATAAAACACTAACCATTCATGTGATATATTGGTGGATGTTATTTTTTTTATCAGCAGTGAGCATTTATATAATTTGCTAGAGACGTAATGTGATGAGATAATAAAATCTATAAATCTAGAATATTTGTCATAAACTTTGTTAAAGTAGATCTTATTTACAGTAAACTTGATCGTATAATAGAATTTAAGATACATTTATCTTAATCTATGTTGTTTTGTGATTAACTGGTTTGCTTGAAGAATTTACCATAGCACAGACTCACCTGGAATGGCAACTAAATGAATATAAATTAAATGAAGAGTAACTTACTGAGAAAATTCTGAGTTTTGCTTACAGCTTTAAAATTTTTAGTGAGTGCCTTTCTTCTAATAGACTATGTTCTTTAGAACAGAATTAGGTTCAAAATAAAATTGATTTCTCATGTATACCCTGCTTCTATTTATACATAGCCTCCTCCATTATGAATATGCCCCACCAGAGTGGTAAGTCTGTTATAATTGATGAATCTATAGTAACATATCATAATCACCCAAAGTACAAGGTTACTAGTCCAAAGTTCAAAGGATTCAGTCTTGGTGTTGTAAGAGTGTCGTTTTTTAAGTCTATTCTGAGACTGAAAAACTTGTGACTTGACAGTGATAAATAATGGAAATACATTAACCTATAGAAGGATTTATGACTATACTACTCTGAAGCAAATAGGCATAATTACTGCAAAGAGAGTCTACCACTGAGGAAATGGACAGTCAGTGGACAGTTCTTTAAGACTTGGCCTCCTATTTTAACAAAGGTTCTGATAATCTTGAGATAAGTCACTTGGCCATGGTACCACTTGTTAATGGGGTGGAATCCTCAGTGTCTCTAATACTGGAAGAGGCAAATGGGAAGTTCTTCTCTTCATATTACTACAGCTTTTCAGTTAAAGAAAATTTTGTCTTAGGTTAACTTAAGTCTTCAAACTTTATATGGGGAGTTATAAAGGCAAAAGGATTACAACAGCTTAAGTTACTTTCTAATAAAAAGGATGATGAAGTCTGATTGTACTGCAAAGCTTCTTTATGGGTTTGATTTCTATAATCCTATCTCCGGAATTTTACATAGTGATAAGTCATGAATACAAAGAACTTGTTATGCTTTCAGCTGTATACTTTGTTGGTTTTTTTTTGTTTGTTTGTTTTTTGTTTTAAGTAATGAATAATGTAGTGGAATAACTTTAGCTTTTCAAAAGTTAATCCTTAATCAGTCTGGGGAAAACCGCGTTTTCCAAAAGAACATGGGTATTAGGATAAGGAAGATCTCTGTGTTATAATTAATCATTAAGACTTAAATCCAGAACTGCATCTTAAAAAAAATTATGGCACTTGAATGAGTTCATTGTTAAGATAAAGGGTTTGGTTTTTAACTAAAACATGACCACATGTTTCCTCAAGGCAGACAGAAAAGTTACCCAAGAGGAAGAAAATTAACTAATTGCTGTAATCTATTGACACTTCAGTTTCTTTTCTTGTACTATATTTAAGCAACGTAACTAAAATAGCTAAACTTCTAAAGATGGTAACGGGGCAAGATACTTTTTAATTTCTTAATCACAAGATATTAAGGGAAAATATGTGTGAATAATTACATCCAATCAGTAAAGTTAATTTATGCACTAACTTTAGATTATTGTTTTGGTATGTTGCTAAGGCAATATAAAATTACTTAAATGAAGTAGTGCCAACTCTAAAATGTAATTTAGAAAATACTGAACTCCATGGAACACCCTCATAGGCATTAAAATTGCTACCTTGCATTATCCTTAACACGGTAGTGGATTGTCATTAACAATTGTCATAAGTCCTGCTGAGATATATGAGGGAGCAGCTGCTACTGCCCAAGGTGCGAACAGGGAGGTCAGATTCATCAGTTCCTTGATTCCTTTTCAGTACCCTATTAGTTGCATGTGTAAGAAATTGTTACCCACTCAACACAGTAAAGTGTTGAAAAATAGGACTCACAGGAAATACTGATTACATCATTTTTCTAACTTTTTTAAAAATAGTTTTTCTGCGTGTTTTTATAGATGGAATGCGGTTACTCACTCGAGAGTGAGCACCTATGTATTTTAAAGTTGTGCCTTGTAAAGAGTTTTTCTGTTCAAGGCAAGGGTCGTACTAATACTGTTAGTACTAATACTGTCTAAAAGCTGTTTGAAAACTATTGAACTCTAAAAAGGCTATCCCCTCACAGTGTATACATCTAACAAATTATATTGTACACCATAAAAACAATTTTAATAGTAAATCATACCTCATTGAAGCAGTGAAAAGGAAAATACCCCTAAAGTGAAAACCCAATATAAAATTCACTTTGGCAGTCAGAATTTGAGATTTGTACATTTTATCATCTGTGTGAGCAGTGATTGAAACTAAGCAGGGAGCATGTGAACTTTAGTTAAGTTCCCAATTGCCTTTGGTGATGAAGACCTAAAGTAAAAATTGAATTGAGAGACTGAATTAACTTTATGAAATTGTCAACCATAATTTTCCATTAGAACAAAAGAGAGAAAGTTTATTAAACTACCTCCTAAGACTTTATCTGCTGAAGTACTTGCTTTTTGGTAATCACATGTTGGGATATATTGCTTACAGATGGCCAAGTGATGAAAATGTCAATGGGAAAAGAGGAATGACTCTAGGTTGCTGAAATGCACTTTCCCATAAATTGCACCAAAATTTTATTTTATTTTTTTTTAATTTTTTTAATTTTTTTTTTATTTATTTGACAGACAGATCACAAGTAGGCAGAGAGGCAGGCAGAGAGAGAGAGAGAGGAGGAGGAGGCAGGCTCCCCGCTGAGCAGAGAGCCCGATGCCCGATGCGGGACTCGATCCCAGGACCCCGAGATCACGACCCGAGCCGAAGGCAGAGGCTTTAACCACCGAGCCACCCAGGCGCCCCTTATTTTATTTTTTAAAGATTTTATTTATTTATTTGACAGACAGAGATCACCAGTAGGCAGAGAGGCAGGCAGAGAGAGAAAGAGGAAGAAGCAGGCTCCCTGCTAAGCAGAGAGCCCGATGCGGGGCTCGATCCCATGACCCTGGGATCATGACCTGAGCTGAAGGCAGAGGCTTTAACCCACTGAGCCACCCAGGTGCCCTTGCACCAAAATTTTAAGCGTCACATAGACTTTTCCGTACAACTTTGCTTCTTAAAACCCTTTCACATACCACTAAATCTGCTAATACACTTGAAAAGTTTATAAGCATCCTGCTATTAGATGATTTGTCCAGCAAAATTGAGATTTAAAATTTATACTTTGATTATAACCTAACTTTTATAGAAATATTTTTCACGCCACCTACTGCTTTTCATGCTACTCTATCAATTGGATCTAACTTTGCTTACTGGCGTGTCCATACAGGAATATTACCTTGAGTATTACTGAATGGAGCTTCTTTTACACAAGTTTTTAGTTTGTAAGAAATTGCCTACCAACCTGGCTGTAATCAAGACAAAATCCTATTGAGTACTTCCCTTTTATAAACATATATTGCATGACAAAAGCTTTTGTGAGGGCTTTGGATTTTGGGAGGGAGGGGTTATTGGTCAAAGGCTCTATTAGCCTTGTACACTCAAGATGACTGCTAAGGTGGCTTATGAACAGACATTTAATAGAGTTATGTATTTTAATGCATGCTTGAAGAAATACAAGCACATTAAACCTGTGATTTGATGGTATATTAAAATTTCTAGTTGCAAACAGACTCATTAATTATGAATAACCACAACAGTTATTTGAGTGGATGAGAGACTCCAGAGTCCGAGGAAAAGCTCTTTGGAAAGGTCAAGAGTTGGAACAGCTCCAGATCCTATGAGAATTTTTTATTCCACAATGCTCCTCTCAGGGTGAAGTTTTGACAACTATTTTCAGTCTTTGTCATTCAGAGTTCCTGCAAATGAACTTATTTGGGTTGCATGCCTACCCTTCAGCAAGGGGAGGGCAGGCACCTAAGATGATAGAACCAAGAGTGTATCCCATGAGTAATACATGTCTGTAAGAATGCTTTGTTTTGTGTGTCAGTAGCTCTATCTTCTTCATGGCTGTGTAGTATCCTGTTATAAAAACATACCATGATTTAGTTATCCACTCTACTTTTCATGACATTTGGTGTGCTCTTAGTTTGGAGCTTTTAAAAATAATTCTGCCATAAATATTCTGTATATCTATATCTATATCTATATCTATATCTATATATAGATATATATATCTATATATATATCTTTTAGGGGTCATAAATATATATTTCTATTTAATATTAACAGTGGAATTGCTGGGTCATAGAATACATAAAATTGTTGTCTAGTTTTCCTTAATGCTCATTTAAGCACTTATAAACACATAACTAAGGAATGTGGGGAATTTCCTTGGGTTGCTGTAACAAATAACCACAAACTTGGGGGCTTACAAGAACCAAAATTTATTCTTTCACAGTTCTATAGCCCAGAAGTATACAGGCAAGTTGTCGGTGGGACCACATGGCCTCTGAAGATTCTAAATGAAAATCTTTGCTCGCCTCTTCAATTGGCTTCATGCATTACTTTGCTTGTGGCAGCCTAACTCCTGTCTTTGTGTTCACATAGCCTTCTTTTCTCAGGCTTCTTCCTATTTTTTAAAAGGATGTTTGTCATTGGGTTTAGGGCCCACTCTAATTTAGGATGATGTCATCTTAAGATCTTTAATTACATCAGCACAACCTTTTTCCCAAATAGGGTCACATTCACAAAATATGGTGGACATATTTTGGGGGCCACCATTCACCCACTACAAAATGGGAAACAAAAATGGGGAAACTTAGCTATAACTTACTTTTTTTAAAGCCATCCTACAGGTCAGTCCATATAAATCTAACCATAGTGTAGATATATAGTAATTTATCCAGTGACTTCCTTGTTCATAGACATTGAAGATGTTTTCAAGCATTTGCTACTACAAACAATTCTGTAATACAGCCATACCTATAATGTTCTTTTATTTCTGTAAGAATGCATTCCTAAAAATAGAATTCTTAGGACTATGGTAGAGTACGTGTATTTGCTATTTTAAACAAGTATTTCCAGGAAGAAAATAGCTTTCCATATCCATGCCCTTGGTAACATCAAATATTAATCTCTACTAATTTTGCCAATGTGAGTGAAAAATGGTATCTTAGTTTTAATAAGTAATTCCCTGCGTGTAGAGGTTGAGCATTTTTCCGTGTTTATTGGACAGTGAGTTTTTCTTCTGATCTACTCATGTTTTCTTACTGCTTTACGCTTTTTATTTCATTTAGTCTTCACATGTAGGCACTACTATTCTATCTATCTGTATAGTTAAAGAAATTGAGGTTTTAATTAAGGAATTTCCCCCAATCTTACCCAGCTAGTAAGTGGCAGGTTAGGGATATTAAACCAGGCAGACTGAGTGCAGGAGTTAGGCTTATTTTCATATTTATTGGCTATGTTTTTCTCCCCCCCCCCTTTGGAATATTTTATTCTTGGCTTTATTATTTTTTTGCAGTTCTTACTTTGGACGAAGCTTTTTTAAAATATATAAATGTATGTATATAATGTATTTATATAAATTATACTAAATATGTAAGAGATAGTAACCTCTTTACATTGGAAAAATATTTTCCAAACTATTGTATGTCATTTCATTGTATTCTACTTTTGCCAGAATTTTTTAATAAAGATTTTTATTTTTATTTGATAGAGATCACAAGTAGGTAGGGAGGCAGGCGGCAGTGGGGGTGGGGAGAAGCAGGCTCCCCACTGAGCAGAGAGCCCGAATGCAGGGCTCGATCCCAGGACCCTGAGATCATGATCTTAGCCGAAGGCAGAGTCTTAACCAGCTGAGCCACCCAGACGCCCCAAGAATTTTTAATTACATAATCATTTGTCTAGTTTCTTTATAAGTAAGGATGCAGACTGACAGCAGAGTTGTCCTTTTAATGTGAACTTAAATACCTTTGTTTGGGCAGGGACCAGGCATAGTGAGTGGGATGGGGTGGAAGGATAGTCTCCACTTAACTGATTACAGTACCCACCACCCCTTACTGCTTACTCCTCCTTAACTTACTTACTCCCAAAATGTATTTGGGTTTTCAGTGATAGCATGGTTTCTTGTTTCTACCTTAAGATCTTCCCCATCCCAAGTTTATAAAAATCACCTAGAATGTACTTTGGTATGTGATGTGAGGGTGAGGAGTCCAAACCTCAGATACTGGATGGTTAATTATAGCTATGTTGTTTATGAATTAAAATACCATTTGTCCATTACATGGTTCAAATACTCTTCCAAAACATCAATTTTTTTTTTTTTTTACAAGAGAACAAATCTACACCTTTATTTACTTTTCATTAAATTTAAATCCTTGAGGGGTACAGCATCACATGGATTCTGTGGCCAATGGCTTTAGCAGGAAGGTTGCTTCGGAATTTGGCGTGAACCATGCCGCTGTTTCCATGAGCACGAGTTACTTTTCCCCAGATTACTCTGGTTTTGTTTGGTTTGCCACCAGGAGTCACTGTGTTGTTCTTTGCTTTGTACACGTAAGCACATCTCTTGCCTAGATAGAATTCCGTTTCATCTCGAGCATATACACCTTCGATTTTAAGAAGAGCTGTGTGCTCCCTATGGTTGCGGAGACCCCTCTTATAGCCAGCAAAAATGGCCTTGGACCACAGCCTCCCAGACATTATTCAGCGTTTTATTTTATTTTATTTTTTTTTTTTAAAGATTTTATTTATTTATTTATTTGACACAGAGAGATCACAAGTAGACAGAGAGGCAGGCAGAGATAGAGGCGGAAGCAGGCTCCCCGCCGAGCAGAGAGCCCGATGCGGGACTCGATCCCACGACCCTGAGATCATGACCTGAGCCGAAGGCAGCGGCCCAACCCACTGAGCCACCCAGGCGCCCCATTATTCAGCGTTTTAGAGGAGTCCTGTTCCCAGCAGGCCTCCACAAGCCCCAAGATGGTGGAAAAAGCCAAAACATCAATTTTAAGTTTTAACTTTATGCGGCTATAACAGGTCTGTGAACATTCTTGTACTAAAATCACTGATAACATCTCTGATCTGCCCCTAGACCCTGATAATAAGGGTAAGGAACTAACTGGTTTGCTTTTACTTGTTTATTCACTCTTCCACTTGAAATTCAAATCGGAAACCTCATCACTAATTATTTGAATCCTTTATTTGCTCCTGGGCAAGTTCCAAGAGTCACTGAAGGTAGGTTTTTTATTTGGAAATTACATATGCACGAAGATGTGTTCCAGTTCATGAAGTTAAATTTGATGTTTTCGTAAATGCCTTCAAATCAGGTGAAATGGCTTTTCTTTGGAAGTGCATTACATTGTACTTTGAGTGCTTTGTGTGTCCTATGAAATAACTTTATAAAATACATAAATTCAAACAGAGGTCACCATCAGGGATAAAAGAACTTAATATTTTCTTTGAGGACAAAAATTCCACAGTTTCATTTTTGTTGGTGAACCTGGTCCTCATAAGGAGAAATACTTTTTCCACAAAGAATTTGCCATTCTGATTTTAAGATACTTATTCCTTCTTGAAAACTTTATGCTAAGGGAGAAAATCCAGACACAAAAGGCCACATATTCCATTTATATAAAATATAAAAATAAGTAAATCCATATATAGAAAGTGATGAGTAGTTGTGAGGGGCTGGAAGGAGGAAAAAATAGGGAGTGATGGCTAATGGGTACAAGTTTCTTTTTGGGATGATGAAGTGCTCTAGAATTAGCGGTGGTGGCTGCATAACCTTTCAAATACACTAAAAACTAAGTTGTTTGCTTTAAAATGGTGAAATTTAGGGGCACCTGGGTGGCTCAGTAGGTTAAAGCCTCTGCCTTCAGCTCAGGTAGTAGTGATCCCAGAGTCCTGGGATCGAGCCCCACATTGGGCTCTCTGTTCTATGGGGGGGCCTGCTTCCTCTCTCTGCCTATTTGTGATCTCTGTCAAATAAATAAATAAAATCTTTAAAAATAAATAAATGGTGAAATTTATGGTACATAAATTATACTTAAAAAAATAAAACCCTCATTTCAAATTTCTGCATCAAATGCCATTGTGAAGGGGTTTCTGGCTGGCCCCATAGGATCGTGCAACTCTTGATTTCCAGGTGGTCAGTTCGAGCCCCACATTATGTGAAGAGATTACTTAAAAAAAAAAAAGAAATGCTATTGTGAGAATTTTTATGATTGAGAGAAATCTCAGTGTGTTGTTTTTTTTTAAATCCATCTGGCAATCCTAAAAAATAAATACTAAATACTTAATAATAATATACTAAATAAATACTAAATCCTAAACAATAAAGAATCTGGAAAAATAAATGATAAACTCCTATTAAGATCTAAAATCCTGCTTGATCCATGTAAAGACAAAAAAATGCAACTTCATAAACATTGGACAATAATTGATCCCATTTTTCTTGCCTATCTCTCTCACTTTATCCATCACTATACTCCTCCCACTTCCTGGCAATTGTCAGTTTATTCTCTAGGAATCTGTTTCTATTTCATTCAATTGTTTTTGGTTTTCACATGTAAGTAAAGTAAAGCATGGTACTCTCTGGGTCTGTCTATGTTGTTGTAAATGGAAGATTTCATTGTGCATATGTGTATAAACACATCTTTATCCACTCATGTGGGGTTTCCATCAATTTATATTCCCACCAATAGTGCATGAGGGTTCCCTTTTTACATCTTTACTCTCTTTGTTACTTCTTGTCTTTCTGATAATAGCTATTCCAACACCTGTAATAGCTCTTTGTAGTTTTGGTTTGCATTTTCCTGATGATTAGTGATATTTAGCATCCTTCCATGTACCTGTTGACATCTGTATGTGTTCTTTGGAAACGTATATGTGCAAGGCCTCTGCACATTTTTTAAGGGAATTGGTTTTTGGGGTTGGGAGGGTTTTCTTGTTGTCTTTTAAATTTATTTGATAGATTGAGAAAGTACAAGTAGGCATAGGGAGAAGGAGAAGAAGAGAGCCTAATGGACCCTCAGATCATGAGCTGAAGGCAAGCACTTAACCCACTGAGCTACCCAGGCTCCCCTTTTGTTGTTTTCTAACTTTGAGTTTTATGGGTTCTTTATAGATTTTGGATGTTAATGCCTTATCAGTTAAAACATATGTGAGAGGGTGCTTGGGTGGCTCAGTGGTTTAGGCCTCTGCCTTCCGCTCGGGTCATGATCCTGGAGTCCTGGGATCGAGTCCCGTGTCAGCCTCTGCTCGGTGGGGAGCCTGCTTCTCCCCCTCTCTGTCTGTCTCTCTGCCTACTTGTGATCTCTGTCAAATAAATAAAATCTTTAAAAAAAAAAAATGTGAGAATGTCTTTGCCCATTCAGTAGGTTGTCTTTTCCTTTTGTTGGTTTCTTTCACTATGCAAAGAATGAAAGTTTGATGCAGTCCCATTTGTTCATTTTGATTCGTTTTTTAAGTTTCAAAATTTGCTAGAGAAGGTTTGGGAGAATGGATATGCACCTAAATGTTAATATTGGGAAGTGGCTAAAGGAATCCAGGCAGCTGTGTAAATGCTCTGTGCTGGTTTCCTTGGCGGGGGGTGGGGTGGGGGATAGCAACAGTTCATTACTTTTTAAATTTTTAAAAAGTAATCTCTACCACCTCGTGTGGGAGTGTAACTCACATCCCCCGCCCCCAGAGTAAGTCTCAAGCTGTACCTATTGAGCCAGCCATGTGCCCCTTGTTCCTTTTTATTGCTGAGTAGTAGTCTATGGTACACATATTAAAGTAAATTTCTTTAAAATGGACATAATAATTCCGCACTTACGGGGTGGTGAAAATTAACATAAAACTTTGTAAAGCATTTTTTAAATGGTAGCCGTATTAATGGTTACCTCTAGACTTTTATATTTCTTACCCACATTTCCTAAATTATTTGCAGTGGACAATATTTTCTATGGAAATTTGCTTAAAACAAAAACACCCTGGTAGAATCACTCTACGAACGTACCAAAAAGTGAAATCAAAGAATTGAAAGCAGGCGGAAAAGACGGAGCAATACGACCAATCACGGAGACTGCGACCACTCCTACCGACCACGCGGAGTTCTCCAGGCCTCGTGGCCGCTCTCCAGGACACCGTACTCTTCCGCTCCCAGAGGTCCCCAGCGGCGGAAGTTGTCACTTCCAGAGAGACGCTGCCCACGCCGTGCACCCGGCAGTAAGCTCGCCATGGCGATGGGAGGAGGTGGTGGCGTGCCGGAGCAGGAGGACTCCGTGTTGTTCCGGCGCGGCACAGGCCAGGTGAGGTCTTGGGGGGCACCGCCTCCCGACGAGTGCCGCGAGCGGGCTCCCAGCGCCCTCCTCCCGGCCCCCGCGGCTGGATGGGACCTGGCGGGTTCGCTGATTGCGGGGCCGTATTCCAGGTTTCTACGTCTTCACACGTTTGGGATCTTTTAGCCACGAGCTCCTTCCTCTTGCGGCTTGGACTCCCTGGTAGCTGAGAGACGATTCCCTACCTCACCTTGATCGTACCTTCATCTGTTGATTCTTTCTCATTGGGAAGTGGTCGGGAGGCGGACCGGGGTGAAGCAGGCGAACCAGTTAGGAGTCCGTTGAAATGATCCCGTTTTAGACCCAGGTGTTAGCAATGGAAAATAAAGTACTTGGATTCCAGGTGTAGTCTGAAATCAAGAGGTACTGTGGGTTTTGCACATGGAATCGATAATGGAGATTTGAGAACGGTAAGTCAAAGGTAATTTCAAGATTGTCCCGAACTGAAATTGCTTTTTACTCAGGTGTGCTTAGGAAGACTGTAGGTAGAGAAGGTTTGTAAGGGGGAAGATCAACCTTGGGTAAAATCTGATTGGAGTGAGTTTGGAGCGGGAGAGAAGAAAATAAAGGGAAAATTTATAAATAAATATTTCCAAGTTGTAAATAGAAGGTAGAGAAATTGGCCAGTAGATGGAGGGGGCACTGAAATAAACAGGATTCTCAATTTTGTTTTTTGTTTGTAAGGTGAGAGAAACCTGTTTCAACATTTTGTGGGCTGGTGGAAAAGATCCAGTAAGGATTGAAAACTTAGTGACACAAGAGACAGAAATGTCGAAGCACTGTTCTAGAATAGCTAAGGGAGGATGGATTTGGCCTTTGTTAGAAACATTGACAGTTGATATTGTGGTAATTATGTGCATAGAGACCTTTGTGGTTGGACAGATTTGTCAAAGTTCTCTTTTGATTGTGGCTGTGTTCAGTGAAAGAAGTAAAGTCATCAACTAGAAGTGAGAGGGGACAAAATGTTGGAGATTTGAGCAGAGAGAGTAGAAACTAGGGATAGAGAATGAGTGTTGGACTAGGGAAATGTAGTGGAAGTGTTGCTAGGCCATGTTGATGGTCTACTTGAGATTTGTGGTCATGAATATAAAGGAGACTAGGCAGCATAATTGTATTTTTCTCCAGCTAAGTTCAATTCAGGTGTGTGAGGGCAGGCACAGAGTGAATTAAGAGTTGAAATTAAAAGGGTTGTAGTTTGGGGGCGCCTGGGTGGCTCAGTGGGTTAAAGCCTCTGCCTTCAGCTCAGGTCATGATCCCAGGATCCTGTTAGGAGGCCCACATCAAGCTCCCCATCAGTTGGAGAGCCTCCTCCTTCTGCCCCTTCCCTCATTGTACTCTTACTCTCTTTCTCTTTCCTAAATAAAGCTACAGCCCGGGGGCTGTATCTTTACCAAGAGAATGTAAGGAAGGGAGATAGGGAGGTACAATGGAAATGTCTTGATAATTGGCCATGGAATTTAAGCTGGCTAAGAAATGGAGTGAGGGTTCTTAGAGTAGGAGTTTAAAAAGTTGGAGGATCAGTGTTTTGTCTCCATGAGATGGAATGATTGCCATCATCCACCTACTAGAAGGAGTAAGTTGCAGAGGCTAGAAAGTGATAGTTGTGGAAAGTAGGATTCTTTTTTTTTTTTTTTCAATTCCAGTATACTCAACGAACAGTGTAATATTAGTCGTACAGCGTAATATTTCATGTGTACACTATAGTGGTTCAGTACTTCTCTACATTACTCAGGGCTTATCATGGTAAGTTTACTCTTAATACCCTTCACCTATTTCAACCATCTCCCCAGCCACCTCTCCTCTGGTAACCATCAGTTTGTTCTCAATAGTTAAGAGTCTGTTTCTTAGTTTGTCTCTTTTTTTCCCCCCTTCGTTTGTGTTTTTTTGTTCTTCTTGTTGCTTTGTTTTTTAAGTAGGCTCCACACCTAACATGGGGCTTGAACTGACTACCCTGAGATCAAGAATTGCATCCTCCACCAATTGAACCAGCTGGGTGCCTTCTCGTCCTTTGTTTTGTTTCTTAAATTCCACATATTTAAGAGTGAGATCATACGGTATTTGTCTTTTTCTGACTGATGTATTTCACTTAGCATTATACTCTCTAGGTCTGTCTGTGTTGTTGCAAATGGCAAGACTTCATTTTTATAGCTAATAATACTCCATTGTTTATATAACCACATCATCTTTATCCATTCATCTATCGGTGGATACTTGGGCTGCCTCCATTATTTGGCTAAATAATGCTGCAGTAAACATAGAGGTGAAATGCCAATGAAAAAATATTCAGGACAACATAAAGAGGCAGAAAGGCATTTATTCAATGCTCATGGGTTAGAAGAACAAATACTGTTAAAATGTCTATATTACTGAAAGCAATCTATAGATTTAATACCATCCCTGTCAAAATACTAACAGTATTTTTCACAGAACTAGAACAAACAATCCTAAAATTTGTGTGGTAATAGAGAAGACCTTGAATAGCCAAAGTAATCTTGAAATAGAAAAGTGAAACTGAAGGTATCAAAATTCCAGATTTCAAGATATATAACAGATTGGTAGTAATTAAAGTAGTATGGTACTGGCATAAAAATACATAGCTCAATGGAATAGAACAGAAAACCCCAAAATAAGTGCAGAATTGTGTGGTCAATTAATCTTTCACCAAGGAGGAATGAATGTACAATGGAAAAAAAAAAAAAAAAACAACTCTTCTACAAATGTTGTAGAAAAACTGGACCACTTTCTTTCTCCATACACAAAAATAAACTCAAAATGGATTAGACACCTAATGTGAGATCTGAAACCATACAAATCCTTGAAGAGAGCACAGGCAGTAATCTCTCTGACATTGGTCATAGCACCATTTTTTTAGATAGGTCTCCTGAGACAAGCAAAATAAAAGCAAAAGTTATTGGAACTACATCAGAAAACAATCAAGGAAACAATCATCAAAACTAAAAGGCAACCAATGAATGGGAGAGGGTATTTGCAAATGACATATCCAATAAAGGATTAGTATCCAAAATATGTGAAGAACTGATAGAACTCAATACCCAGCAAACAATCCAATTTAAAAATGGGCAGAAGAGGGGCGCCTGGCTGTGTGAGTCAGTGATATGACTCTTTAACTCACTGTTGCGAGCCCATCCATTGGTGGATGTAGAGCTTACTTTAAAAAATTAACTAAAAATTAAGAAAAGAATGGGCAGAAGACATGAACAAACATTTCCAAAGAAGAAGACAAATGTCATATGAAAATAAGCACAGCATCACTCATCACAAAGGAAATGCAAATCAAAACCATAATGAGGGGTGCCTGGCTGGCTCAGTGGGTAGAGTAAGTGACTCTGGATCTTGGAGTCATGAGTTGACCCCCATGTTGGGCACAGAGTTTACTTAAAAAAAAAAAGATACCATCTCACCTGTCATGGCTAAAATTAAAAAAAAGTGTGTGTGAGGCTGTGCAGAAAAGGGAAGCCTCTTGCACTGTCAGTGGGAATGCAAATTGGTCCATCTGTGGAACACAGTATAAAGGTTCCTCAAAAAACTAAAAATACAACTACCTTAAGAGGTAGGAATTGCACTACAGGGTATTTACCCCAAAAAAGACAAAAACTCTAAGTCAAAGGGATATATGCACCCCTATGTTTATAGCAGCATTATTTATACTAGCCAAATTGGAAGCAGTCCAAGTGTCCGTTGATCTGTGAATGGATAAAGATGATGCAGTATGTATATACAATGGAATATTACATAGTCCTAAAAAGGAATGAAGTCTTTCCATTTACAACAACATGCATAGAGTTAGAGAGTATAATGCTAAGTGAAATGGGAAAGTGAAATAGGAAAACAAATAGCATATGATTTCTTTTTTTAAGATTTTATTTATTTATTTGACAGAGAGACAGCAAGAGAGGGAACATAAGCAGGAGGAGAGGGAGAAGCCGGCTTCCCACTGAGCAGGGAGCCTGATGCAGGCATTGATCCCTGGACCCTGGGATCACGACCGGAGCCAAAGGCAGACGCCTCTGATTTGACCCTTACGTGGAATTTAAGAAACCAAACAAACAGGTGCCTGGGTGGCTTGGTTGGTAAATCATCTGACTCTTGATCTCAGCTCAGGTCTCTATCTCAGGTGAGTTCAAGCCCCACACTGGGCTCCATGCTAGGCCTGGAGCCTACGTTAAAAAAAAAAAAAAAAAGGGGGGAGAAAGAAAGAGAAAACAAAGGAAGAAAACCAAGAAAGGCTCTTAACTAGAGAGAACAAACTGATGGTTAGGAGAGGTAGGTGGGGGTATGGGGATTAAAGAATATACCTATGATGAAATGAAATGATTGTTAAAATAAACATAAGGGTGCATATATCCTTTCAAGTTAGTGTTTAATGTTTTTGTATTCTGTGGGTATATATTCAGTGTGGTTACTGGATCACAGGGGGTGAGTAGTTCTGTTATTAATTTTTTGTGTAATCTTCATACTGTTTTCCATGGTGGCTGGTCCAATTTGGATTGTCACCAACAATACAGGAGGATTCCTTTTTCTGCCCATCCTTACCCACACTTGTTTCTTGTGTTCTTGATTTTAGCCATTATAACGGGTGTGAGTTGATATCTCCTTGAGGTTTTGGTTTGGATTTGCCTGATGATGAGAGATGTTAAGCATCTTTTCATGTGTGTTTTGGCCCTCTGTGTCTTCTTCCAAGAAATATTTACTTATCTCTGCTGCCCAGGAAGAGTAGGATTCTTTAAACCAAGTTTATGGAAAGCTTGTAGTTATTGATTATTATAAGTAAGAACCATATCAGTTAGTGGCTGCTGTTGGGTGGTGTACAAGATCGTTGGTAGGAAGGAGTTTATTTAATGACCTGCAATGATAGGATATTGGAAGGATCATCTACATGGGTTTTTAAATGATCAGGAATGACGGGTAGATTGCGAAGAGTACTGAGATATAAATCTCAAAATGAGGAAAGGTGATTCAGATGGCTGTAGATGGTCGTATAAAGAGGAATAGTAGACAGTGGAGTCTGGTAACAGGATTTTTAAAACAGTTTTCAGGAAGGAAGGAGGAAGGAAAATCTGGAAGTGGGTGTGAGGAGAAGGAAGATTGCTTTCCCATCTGTGGTACAATAATTTGAGGGATATGGAGGGGGAAAATACTTCATTTGAATGTCTGTAAAGGAAAGAAGCATCTTTGGGGAAAGCTAGATTTTTTTTTTTTTTTTAAGATTTTATTTATTTGACAGAGAGAGGCACAGCGAGAGAGGGAACACAAGTGGGGGAGTGGGAGAGGGAGAAGCAGGCTTCCCACTGAGCAGGGAGCCTGATGTAGAGCTTGATCCTAGGACCCTGGGATCATGACCTGAGCCGAAGACAGACGCTTAACAACTGAGCCACCCAGGCGCCCCAAAGCTAGATTTTAAAACAAGATTAAGGGAATATTCAGAGAAGAGGTTAAAGATACTGGGAGCAGGATTTGCTGATTACTCACGAGATCACAACAGAAGTGTCAGCAATTGGGGCTCCTGAGTGGCTCAGTGGGTTAAAGCCGCTGCCTTCGGCTCAGGTCATGATCCCAGGGTCCTGGGATCGAGCCCGCATCTGGCTCTCTGCTCAGCGGGGAGCCTGCTTCCTCCTCCTCTCTCTCTGCCTGCCTCTCTGCCTACTTGTGATTCTGTCTGTCAAATAAATAAATAAAATCTTTAAAAAAAAAAAAAGTGTCAGCAATTGAGAATTATAGAAGATGGCAGAATTGAGGAGTACCTTGGGAAACCTAGGCTACTACTACTGGTAATCGAGAAACAGATACATAAAGACAGTGCTCATGTCCTGTTCTGGTGGCTGTTGTGTAACAAATCACCCAAAACATAGTAGCTTGAAACAGTAATAATGGTGGGGTACTAGGGTAGTTCAGTTGGTTTAGTTGCTTAGTGCAGAGCCCGACATGTGGCTCTATCCCACAACCCCAAGATGATGACCAGAGCTGTAACTGAGAGTCAGATGCTTAGGTGGCTCAGTCGGTCGGGCATCCAGCTGTTGATTTTGGCTTGGGGCTTGATTTCGGGATCAGGCTGCTTGCTCAGCACCGAGTCTGCTGCTCTCTCTCTTCGTCTGCTCCTCACCCCACTCTTACGTGCACACACACTCTCTTTTAGTCTCTGTCACTCAAATAAATGGATAAATCTTTTTAAAAAGGAGGGAGGGGTCCGGTTTTTTTTTTTAGATGTTAATAAACTTTACCCTTTTGGAGAAAAAAAAATAAAATAAAATAAAAAGGAGGGAGGGATGCCTGGGTGGCACAGTCATTAAGTGTCTGCCTTCGGCTCAGGTCATGATCCCAAGGTCCTAGGAGGAGCCCCGCATCGGGCTCCCTGCTCAGTGGGAAGCCTGCCTCTCCCTCTCCCACTCCTGCCTGTGTTTCCTCTCCCTCTGTGTCCCTCTCTGTCAAATAAATAAATAAAATCTTTAAAATAAAATCTTAAAAAAAAAAAAAAAAAAGTCAGGCACTGACTGAGCCACCCAGGTGCCCCAGCAGCCATTTCTCTTCTTTGTGATCTCAGTGTGTGGGCTGGTTTGGATTTCCTTATACCCCTTTATAGTCCTTCCCTCTCACTCCTCCTCTTCACCCATTCCCCCAATAACTGCTGGATC
Organism: Lontra canadensis; assembly: GCF_010015895.1. Taxonomy (NCBI): domain Eukaryota; kingdom Metazoa; phylum Chordata; class Mammalia; order Carnivora; family Mustelidae; genus Lontra; species Lontra canadensis. Next base: position 40,238,104 of record NW_022630998.1, read on the forward strand.
ACATTTTCTGTTACCACAGATTAGTATGCATTTTCTGGAATTTTATAAACATGAAGTCTAGGTTAGCTTCCTTTTATTCATAATAGTTATTTTGAGTTTCACACATTTTGTTGTACATACTAGTTGTTCATTCCTTTTTTACTGCTATAGTGCCTCACTGCATTAATATACTATGATTTGTTTATCCATTCACTTGTTCATGGACATTTGGATTGTTTTCATTTGGGGACCATTACTAATAGAGCTGCTGTATTAGTGGAGAAGACTTTGTATGTACCTAAGCTTTCATTTCTCTTGGAAATGTACTCATGGAGTAGTTGTATTTTAACTTTTTAATAAGCTCCTTTGGGATGGGGGGTACCTGGCTGGCCCAGTCATTCGAACATGTGACTCTGGATCTCAGGGTCATGAGTTCAAACCCCCATGATGATGTGTTGCCCACTTAAAAAAAAAAGAGGGAGGGAGGAGCTGCCTTGGGAGCACCCTACTATTTGTTAAATGGGATGCTACCCATTGGATAAATTCAGTATGGCCATTAAAAAAGGGAGGGTGTGAAGCTCTTCTTTCTGAGTGATTGTACCATGTCACATGTTGACTAGTAATGTGTGACACTTCCCTATTTTCCACATCCTTTTTAATATTTGGATTGGTAATTCTTGTTAACTTAAGACATTCTAATGTAGTGCCATCTCAAGATTTTATTTATTGTTCTAAAGTTTGTGTTTGTTTGTTTTTTTTAAGTAATCTCTGCACCCAGCATGGGACTCAAAAACTCACAACTCCACCAGCCAGGCACCCCTAGCTTATGATTTTAGTTAGGATTTCCTTAATGACTGATGATATTGATTGTCATTTTATGTGCTTATTTGCTACGTATTTACTATCTTCTTTGACAAAGTGCTGAGATCGTTTGTCTTTTGTTATCTGTTTACTTATTTATTTATATGGGAGAACAGGCAGGGGAAGGGGGAGAAGAACACTCCCCATTGGTCATGGAGCCCAGCAGGTGCTCCATCTCAGAATCCTGAGATCATGACTTGAGCCAGAGTCAGATCTTTAACCACCTAAGCCACCCAGGCAGTTTTGTCTGTTTTTAAATTGGATTTTGTCAATATTTGCAAGTTCTCCAAATATGCTAGATACAAAATCTTTACTAGGTAGATAATTCACAGATATTTTCTCCCAGTTTGTGGCTTGCTTTTTCAGTCTCTTAACATTGTCTTTTTTTGGGAATAGGAATTCTTCATTTTGCTGAAATCTAATTTTTCAGGTTTTTGTTTTTTTTTTCCCCAGTGTTCTTTTTGTGTAGGCAAACTAAGGTCACAGGGCTTTTTCTCTTAGAGTCTTACAGTTTTGTTTTACATTTCTGTGATCCATTATGAATTAATTTTTGAGTATGGCTCAAGATAGGGATGCAAATTCTTTTCTCTGGGTAAGAGTTTCCAATTGTTTCAGCACCATTTGTTGACACTACTGTGCTTTCTCTACTAAATTGCATCTGTACCTTTGTTTCAAATCAGTCATATGTGTGTGGGACTATTTATGACTCAGCTTTATTACATTAGTCTATCTGTCTTGTGCTAATAACACACTTTTTGATAACTATAACTTCACAGTACATCTTGAAGTCAGATACATTAAATCCTCCAGCTTTGCTTTGCTTTTTCAAAATTGTTTTGGCTAGGGGCACCTGGGTGCCCTTAGTGGTTTGAGCGTCTGCCTTCGACTCAAGTCATGATCTCAGGGTCTTGAGATCGAGCCCCATGGGCTCCCTGTTCAGTAGGGAGACTGCTTCTCTCTCTCTAATAAATAAATAAAATCTTTTATTTATTTTTTTTTTTTAAGATTTTATTTATTTATTTGACAGACAGAGATCACAAGTAGACGGAGAGTCAGGCAGAGAGAGAGAGGGAAGCAAGCAGGCTTCTTGCTGAGCAGAGAGCCCGATGCGGGACTCGATCCCAGGACCCTGAGATCATGACCTGAGCTGAAGGCAGCGGCTTAACCCACTGAGCCACCCAGGCGCCCCAATAAAATCTTTTAAAAAGAAAAATAAAAGTTGTTTTGGCTATTCTAGGTCCTTTGTATTTCCATTTGAGTTTTAGAATCAGCTTGTCAATTTAATAGGTGTTGACCCTTGAACAGCATTGGTTTGAGCTGCACAGGTCCACCTGTATGTAATTTTTTTTGCCATAAATACAGTACAGTAATATAAATGTATTTTCCTTAGGATTTTAACATTTAGTTTACTTCAGTGTAAGAATACAGCATATAGGGGCGCCTGGGTGGCTCAGTGGGTTAAAGCCTCTGCCTTCAGCTCAAGTCATGATCTCAGGGTCCTAGAATTGAGCCCCGTGTCAGGCTCTCTGCTCAGCAGAGAGTCTGCTTCCTCCTCTCTCTCTGCCTGCTTCTCTGCCTACTTGTGATCTCTGTCACATGTATTGTCAAATACATAAATAAAATCTTTTTAAAAATTTTAAAAAGATATAGTATATAATACTTTTATCAAATGTGTGTTAATGGGCTGTTCATGTTACCTGTGAGGCTTCTTTCTGGTCAGCAGTAGGCCATTAGTGGTTAAGGTTTTGGCAGGTCAAGTTATACACAGGGGTGCTTGGTTGGCTCACTCAGTAGAGCATGTGACTCCTGATTTTGGGTCGTGACTTCAAGCCCATGTTAGGTATGGAGTCTGCATTAAAAAAAAAAAAAGTTATACACAGATTTTTTTGCCTGGGGGCAGTAGAGCGGGGTAGAGAGGAATTGGCACCCCTAATCCCCCCACCTGTCATTCAAGGGTCACATGTACTTTTCTCTTAAAACTGCAATTATATATATTTGATGCTAACAGCATTGGGTTTATTTTTTTTTAACCCAAGATTTCCCTGTTTATATCTTAGTTGGATGAAGCTTATTTTCAGTAGATTCCTCTGCAAAGACTAGTTGTGTTCTTGCACACTATAAGTTAGTCTTGGTACTTGAACGATGGGTAGGGTGTATCACAAGATCCTTGGCTTATACTTTCTCTCATAAATTTCTTTCTTTTCTTTTTTTTTTGAGATTATTTATTTATTTATTTATTTATTTGACAGACAGAGATCACAAGGGGGCAGAGAGGTAGGAGAGAGCGAGGGGGAAGCAGGCTCCCTGCTGAGCTGGCATCCTGAATGTGGGGCTCGATCCCAGGACCCTGAGATCATGACCTGAGCCAAAGGCAGAGGCTTAACCCACTGAGCCACCCAGGCGCCCCCCATCTAAGTTTTTTAAATACTTGTTTCAAGTCAGTTTGTGGATGCTAGTTTAAGAATATTTAATTTCAGTTGGGTGTTGTGTTTTCTTCTTTTTGTGATTGTTATTTGGGAAGTTTTATCAGTTAAAATATTTTTTGTTGTAATAGCTTTGTATAAAATCTGAGGTGTCTTTAATTTTCATTTTGAAATGTCCTGTTTCCCTGATCTGACAATAACCATTGCCATGTGAGGATTTTGAGTTGCTTTGTGTTTTTACTTTTTTTTTTAAGATTTTATTTATTTATTAGACAGAGGGAGACACAGCCAGAGACACAACACAAGCAGAGGAAGTGGGAGAGGGAGAAGCAGACTTCCCGCTGAGCAGGGAGCCCAATCTAGAGCTTAGACCCACAACCCTGGGATCATGACCTGAGCCAAAAGCAGACAACCGCCGAGCCACCCAGGCGCCCCTATGTGTTTTACTTTTAAGAACACCCTCTCTGGAGGCACCTGGGTGGCTCAGTGGGTTAAGCCTCTGCCCTCGGCTCAGGTAATGATCTCAGGGTCCTGGGATCAAGCCCCAGGTCGGGCTCTCTGCTCAGCAGGGAGCCTGCTTCCCCCTCCCCCTCTGCCTGCCTCCCTGCTTACTTGTGATCTCTCTCTCTCCCTCTCCGTCAAGTAAATAAATAAAATCTTTAAAAAAAAAAGAAAAGAAAAGAAAAGAAAGAAAGAAAAGAAAAAGAACGCCCTCTCTGGGGCACGTGGGTGACTCAGTCATTAAGTGTCTGCCTTCAGCTCAGGTCATGATCCCAGTCCTGGGGTTAAGCCCCACATCGGATCAAGCCCCTGCTCAGTGGGAAGCCTGCTTTTCCCTCTCCCTCTGCTGCTCCCGCTGCTTGTATTCCCTCTTAAGCTGTGTCTCTCTCTGTCCAATAAATAAATAAAAAAGAATGCCCTCTCCAAGGGCGCGTGGGTGGCTCAGTCCTCCCACATCAGGCTCCCTGCTCAGTGGGGAGCCTGCTTCTCCCTCTCCCTCTGCCTACCTCCCCTCTGCTTGTGTTCTCTCTTTCCCTGTCCTGTTCTGTCAAATAAGTAAATAAAAATATTTAAAAATAAATAAAATAAAATGAAAATTGATTAGTCACTATTATTATAACCTTAAACATTTTGAGAATTTTTTAAATAAAGATTTTATTTTTTTGAGAGAGAGAATGGAGAAAGGGAGAGCATGGGAAGGGGGAGGGTCCGAGGGAGACTCCCCACCGAGCAGGGAGCCCAGTGTGGGACGCCATCCCGGGACTTCAGGATCATGACCTGAGCTGAAGTCAGTCGCTTAACCAACTCAGCCACCCAGGCACCCCGAGAATTTTTTTAATAATCTAGACATACTATAAGTCAAGGGGGAAAGAATATTTTTTAGACCTCAGATTCTATGGTCAGGCTAGCATTACTGTAGTCTGTATAAAGTCAAGGTAATGGCCAAGTACTTTCCCACACTGCCAAGCTAAACCATTTATCGGATCATAGAAAGGATTGAAACACAAGTTACCCTTAAACATACTTATTCATTAAATTGTGGAGCATTCACTTTTCAGCATACCTCTTAGAGCATTTATATAGGTCTAGCTTTGGGGGTAATGTCACATACTCTCTAAGTAGGTAGGTTTTCTTCAGTTTTATTTAGGATTTTAAAGACCTATTTTTAGTGTAATTTCATTATGTCTGGAGTAAGATGGCTCTTGATACTATCTAACATACATTTTGATGAAATCCATATAAACTTTTTTGTTCTTTACCCTTCCCAGAGTGATGATTCTGACATTTGGGATGATACAGCATTGATAAAAGCTTATGATAAAGCTGTGGCTTCATTTAAGGTATGAAATGTTTACTAACTCATTTCCTTATTTCCTCATGTTAATCATTTGGTTAAAAAAAATTAGCTGATAACATACTTAAAGTGTAATGTACATATCACTCAGTTCTAATTTTGAAGACCAGTAGATACCATTGCTTAATTAACTTACCTGATAATCGGATAATCTTCCTTTAAAAGTAGGCAGGTTCTCTGTATGTCATCCCTTTAGCAAAGGCAACCGGAGCAGAATTTTAAACACTAATTACTTTTAATGTGTTTGCATTGTATCAAACAATAGAAGTCCTCTAATTGAGATTAGTGGAAGGGCAGCCTGAATTATAATGTCCATTTAACAAGCCTTCACTGAAATAACAATGATAAATATCAGTAGTGCTATAATTAGTACTTGGAGAATGTGTACAACATTTTAGAATGGTGCTGTGCTTACTTTAAATTAATCTTCCCCAAATCCTGTGAGTTGATTATCAAGTCAAGTGTTCCTGCTGGTAGGACTATACTATTCTTTTAGGGGCTGTAGTCTTTTTTTGTGGCCCAAACAAGACATTTACACAGTTGTCTGCCATTATCACTTTCCCTACCAAGTGAGGTATTTGGGTTTTTTGAGCACCATGCATGGGCCTTCAGTAGTCCAGGCAAAGAGCATATCCTCAGACCACCAGGTACAAAGTCCGCTTCTTTCCCTCAGTCACTCCTGTAGCATGAGGTAAAGATCAAACCTGTATATCATCCTTGAAGCTGAATTCAGATTTGTCAGTAATGCTTTACAGTATACCCTTAGAGTAGAAGCATACTAATGTGGGTTTCTGTAAAATGCAGGTTAAAGTAGGGCTCAGTAGGGGGCGCCTGGGTGGCTCAGTGGGTTGAGCTGCTGCCTTCAGCTCCGGTCATGATCTCGGAGTCCTGGGATCGAGCCCCGCATCGGGCTCTCTGCTCGGCGGGGAGTCTGCTTCCTCCTCTCTCTCTGCCTGCCTCTCTGCCTGCTTGTGATCTCTCTATCAAATAAATAAATAAATAAATCTTTAAAAAAAAAAAAAAGTAGGGCTCAGTATTGGATGGAATTAACGATATTGCAGAGGGAAGTAGTCTGAGTAGAGGAAAAAACAGTGTACGTTTATTTATTTTTAAAGATTTTTATTTTAGAGAGTATGAGGAGGAGGTGGGGCAGAGGGAGAGGGAGAGAGAGAATCCCAAGCAGAGCCCAGAGTGGGATTCAGTCTCACAACCCTGAGATCATAACCTGATTTGAAACCAAGAGTCAGGGGCACCTGGGTGGCTCAGTGGGTTAAAGCCTCTGCCTTCGGCTCAGGTCATGATCCCAGGGTCCTGGGATTGAGCCCTACATGGGGCTCTCTGCTCAGCAGGGAGCCTGCTTCCTCTTCTCTCTCCACCTGCCTCTCTGCCTACTTGTGATCTCTGTCTGTCAAATAAATAAATAAAACCTTTAAAAATAATAAAATAAATAAACCAAGAGTCAGATACTTAACCGACTGAGCCACGCAGGCACCCTGATAGTTTACTTTTAATTGTGTTGAGTGTGAAGTAAATGTGAAGAAAAGAAATTGGTAATTGGAAATGTTGGATTGAATGAAGGAGAAATGTCACCTGAATAATAGCTTTAAAAGTCTGCTGGCATAGAGGTTATAATGGAATTAATAGGAATAGATGATCCTAAGCAGGTAAAGAAGGGTGGACAGTTCTTTTCGGGAATGCCCAAGTTTAAGACTTGATCAGAGAGGTAATAAAGCATTGGAGCCTCTGCATTGCTATATCCAAAATGTCATGAATTTCAAGACAAATGATTAGCAGAATATAATGTTACTGAAAGGATGAGAATGAGGACTTAAATAAAGGGTTCCTTAGAGGGATGCTTGGGTGGCTTAGTCGGTTAAGGGCCTGCCTTCAGCTCAGATCATGATCCTTGGGTCCTGGGATCGAGTCCCACATTGGACTCCTTGCTCAACAGGGAGCCTGCTTCTCCCTCTGCCTGCCACTCCCCCCTGCTTGTGCGCTCACTCCCTGTCTCTCTCTCTCTCTCTGAGAGCTAAATGAATCTTTAAAAAATAAATAAAATAAATAAAAGGATCCTTAGAGCTGATAGCTCTATGATGCCTTCCAGAATAGTTTTTGTATTGTGTGGGATGACGGAAAGAAGAAATAGAAGCTATCTGAGTTAATGGGACCTTCAGACCAGCTTATGGTGACTGAGTTCTTTTGTTACACTTCTTTGATGTTTTACCCTGTAACACGAACATTTGTATTCTTGTTTTCATAGCACGCTCTAAAGAATGGTGACATTTCTGAAGCTTCAGATAAACCAAAAGGCACACCTAAAAGAAAACCTGCTAAGAAGAATAAAAGCCAAAAAAAGAATGCTACAACACCCCTGAAGCAGGTTATTTTTAAACATTGAGATTTAACTTCAAAGAATTTGTTGCTGTTTTTAAGAATGGTGTAAAATATTTTTAACTTAAATGATTAGTGTTTTCCATTGACAGGTAATCACAAAATTCTAAAATAGCTATTAAACTTTCTATAGTTTAAGAACATGAGTGTTAATAAAAGTATACTGAATTGGTTGGGAATGATCCATTGAAGATTGTGTTTACTTTATGTGAGGGGTGCAATAGAGGAACCCAGTGCTATTTGAGAGGAGTACTACAGAACCCTAATCTGAATTGGCAGTGTTCTACTTAAGCTGAGAGATGGCTCTGCTTTCTTATCCCCCCACTTTGGACCACACATTCTATGGTCCCTTGAACTAATACCAGGAACCAAATATTCTGGGTGGAATCAGATCTATTTAAAATAGTAGACCTGAAAGCTAAATATTTTGGTGTCTCATCAGTTCCTTTAGTTTTATCATTACCAAGGGAGAAGAGAGCTAACATTTGATAAGCTCTCCCTGTGTCCTGGGTCACAGCACAGGTCACACACAACTTTACACGCTTTCCCCTTTCTGTTCTTTACAGCAAATACATGAGGTAGATTTTATTGTAATTACTTAACAGATGAGGAAAATGAGACTCAAAGAGATTAAGAAACTTGTCCATGATTATATAAATGGCAGAATTTATATGGCAAATCTGTGGCTTGATGATATAAACAGAATTATATTGGAAATTCATACTTATGTGTTTTTGGCCCCAAACCTTTTTATATGATTCTGCATTCTGGATGAGTTAACTGGAGACTATCCCCTTCACAACCTACCATACCCTACCTAAACAAGATTGCAGTTCATCCTCTTTAAAAGAAGTATGTGAGTGTATGTATCTTTGGTTTCTTTTATAGTGGAAAGTTGGTGACAAATGTTCTGCCATTTGGTCAGAAGACGGCTGCGTTTACCCAGCTACCATTGCTTCAATTGATTTTAAGAGAGAAACCTGCGTTGTGGTTTATACCGGATATGGAAATAGGGAGGAGCAAAATATGTCTGATCTACTTTCCCCAGCCTCTGAAGTAGCTAATAATATAGAACAGAATGCTCAAGAGGTAAGGATACGAAGGGGAAAAAAAAAGAATTCTTGGAAGCCAAGAGGGGATGAGAAACTAAATACTATAACTAGTTGTTAGTCTGATCTACTGAAGCACGAATTCTTTTTTTTGTTTGTTTTTTTAAGATTTTATTTATTTGACAAACAGAGAGAGAAATCACAAGTAGGCAGAGAGGCAGGCAGGGAGAAGGGGGGAAGCAGGCTCCCCGCTGAGCAGAGCCGGATGCGGGACTTGATTCCAGGACTCCGGGATCACGACCTGAGCTGAAGGCAGAGGCTTAACCCACTGAGCCACCCAGGCACCCTGAAGCACTAATTCTTTTTTAATGATACCTTTAGGGACGCCTGGGTGGCTCAGTGGATTAAGCCTCTGCCTTCAGCTCAGCTCGTGATCCCAGGGTCCACGGATTGAGCCCCGCATCGGGCTCCCTGCTCAGCAAGAGCCTGCTTCTCCCTCTGCTGCACCCCCTGCTTGTGCTCTCTGTCACACTTTCTCTCCGACAAATAAAATCTTTAAAAAAAAAAAAAAAAAAGATACCTTTATAACAAAAACACATCTGTTTTTTTCTTTCTAAAGAATGAAAACGAGAGTCAAATTTCAACAGATGAAAGTGAGAACTCCTCCTCCAGGTCTCCTGGAAATAAACCGAATAACATCAAGTCAAAAGCTGCTCCATGGAACTCTTTTCTCCCTCCACCACCCCCCATGCCAGGATCGGGACTGGGACCAGGAAAGGTACATTTCTACTCAGAAAAGTTTTCCGAGGAAATAGTTAAGAACTTTCCACTCCTCCATTAAGTGAGTTTTAGCTTTTCTGTGAGACTGTAATTTTCTGTAGATATTATATATCTACACTTGAAAAAAATTTTTTTAATATTATTTATTTAACAAACAGAGATCACAAGTAGGCAGAGAGGCAGGCAGAGAGAGAGGAGGAAGCAGGCTCCCTGCTGAGCAGCGAACCTGATGCAGGACTCGAACCCAGGACCCTGAGATCATGACCTGAGCCAAAGGCAGAGGCTTTAACCCACTGAGCCATCCAGGCGCCCCTTGAAAATTTTTTGTAAAGGAAATAAGGTAGTAATGTAATGCAGAGTATTTTATACTGAAAGACTTTCCCAACTATTTATGGAGGATTGCACGTTAGTCTGATGATTTAGTGAACTTAAGTTAGAAGGTATTACGGTGTTTTATGGTCAGCCGGGTGTTATGCTCTAGTTCCCCACATCACTTGGGTAAGTGTGTAAAAACTGGAGGAAAACACAGCATTTACATCTAATACAGATTAAATCCTAGGGCGCTCCCAGATTGTTCTGTAGAATAAAATGCAAATAATATTTTCCTATATGGTTCTTTTGGTTGTAAGTAATGAACTTAGAAAAGATTTTTACTGGGGCACCTACGTGGCTCAGTCGATTAAGTGTCTGCTTTCAGCCCAGGTCATGATCTCAGGGTCCTGGGATCGAGCCCTGTGTCAGGTTCCCTGCCCAGGGGGGAGTCTGCCTCTCCCTCTGTCCCACTTCCCCCATCCCCCACTCATTCTGTCTCACATATCAATTAATTAGTTCAATCTTTGGAGAAAAAAAAAGATTTTTATTTTAAGTTGTGTCATGTGCGTGTGTCCCTACCCAGTTGTTTCGTATAAAGCAGTGATTTCTTCACTGGAGGTTATAGTATTCAGGCAGCAATAATAATAAATTAAAAATCATGACTTACTAAAGCTTTTTCTGAAGATTTTCTGTGAGAGATTTCTTACTAGGTTTATATTATAATTTCTAGAATGATCAGACCTCTTAATTTATATATCCTACTTTATTGGTCTCGGGGCTGGTTTTCTTTTTCTTTTTTTTTTTTTGGACAGGAAGTTGGATTTATTGGTGGGCATGAATACAACAAAAGGGGGTAGTGCAAAGGTTCTCATGAGTGCAGAGCCCTCCATTTGTCTGAGGGGCTATAGTTAGAGATGTATTTGACCCTACAGCCATCTAAGATAAGCCACTTTTCAGCTGCCATGTCTTCAAATTCATCTGCATTGAACTTAGTAAAGCCCCACTTCTTGGAGATGTGGATCTTCTGGTGTCCAGGGAACTTGAACTTGGCCCTGCATAGGGCCCCGATCACATGCTCCTTTTTCTGCAGCTTGGTAGGGATGGACATGATGACTTGGCCAATGTGGACCCTGGCTGCTGTGACCTGTGGCTTTGCAAAGGCACCCCACATACCTGTCTGCAGCCTAAATTGGAGATAGCCATGAGGTCAGACCTCAACATCTACTGGAAAGGGCTGTCTCCAAGGTCCCTTAAGGCAACCCATACAATCAACAGGCTGCATACAGTACCAACGAGGCTACTGTTTGCAGCCATGGCATGGTTTTCCTTATTACACATGAGGTTTACTAACTTGTACAATATGTGCTCTACAGTAACATGTAACTCAAAGGACATCCGTAAAAGATTACACAATTAGTAAAACTGTGGGAGAGATAGTCTTTTGTGATTTACATACCTTGGTAAATATATTATCTCTGATTTATTAGGTAATTAGGCATCTTTCTTAGTTTGATTTGATTTTCTGAATGTTTATATAGAAAGGAAATGAGGGATATCTAGATTTATGAGTCTTCACTATTTGGTATATGAAATTCTATTTCATCTTTTTTGACATGTATAATATATTATTCTTGGTGATTATTTTGACTCTTACGGCACTGAATCATTTTCCTCCTTTCATGTGTAAATGGGTACATTAATCTTCCTTTGGAATGTTCTTTACAGCCTGGTCTAAAATTCAGTGGCCCACCACCACCTCCACCACCACCACATTTCTTATCATGCTGGCTGCCTCCATTTCCTTCTGGACCACCAGTAAGTGCAAAGGAATTCAGATTAAACGTTGCTTTCATACATACTTAGGGATTTAGCAGCACATGGGTGATTGCGACCAGCCCTATGGTCAGATTCTAGTGGGTAACAATTGGAACCAAACCCCAGGTTTTTGTTTTTAATGCCCTTCTGCTACCCAGACTCAGTCCTCTTATTGGCCCCAACTCTGAGCCTTATATTCCTTCCTGTCAGAAATTGTATGTCATTCTATAGGGAGGTGTCTCTTACTTAAAAGGATTTAATTGCACTGTAAGTAAGGATTAATCTTTTGCTCTTCCAGATATGCCTGGATGTTAACTTCGCATAGACTGTGTGGGTATCTAATGGTAGACTTCTGGATATCAGCAGTAGGCTAGATACAAGATGCTTTTTAGCAAATTGCATGTGTTCCAGTGGGGGCAGCGCAGTTGTTCTACCCAAGACCTTTACTTAACATGCTGTCTGGGTGGTTTTTCAGTAAAACCTTAGAAGTATGTATACGTGCGATGTCTGGGTGGCTCAGTCGGTTGGGCATCTGACTCTTGATTTTGGCTCAGGTCTATGATCTCAGGGTCATGGGACTGAACCCCACATCAGGCTCCATGTTCAGCATAGAATCTGCTTGAGATTGTTTCTCTCCCTCTGCCCCTACCCACCAGCACACACGCTTGCGCTCTCTTTCTCTGAATAAATAAAATCTTAAAAAAAAAAAAAAAAAGTATAATATACTTGGTCTTTTACCCATAGATAATTAATGGAATGGAATAATAGTTCAAAAGTCAAAACAATACCTGACATCTTACATGATGTATCGTCTTTTGATTCTTTTTTTTTTTTTTTTAAGATTTTATTTATTTATTTGACAGAGAGAGATCACAAGTAGGCAGAGAGGCAGGCAGAGAGAGAGGAGGAAGCAGGCTCCCTGCCAAGCAGACAGCCTAATGCGGGACTCGATCCCAGGACCCTGAGATCATGACCTGAGCCGAAGGCAGAGGCTTAACCCACTGAGCCACCCAGGCGCCCCATCTTTTGATTCTTACTTATTTTGATTTTGTTGGTCTTTTGTTGTTACTCGTTAGCTTTCTCAAAATGTCATTTTTTTTTAAGTTTTAAATAGGAAATGGCATAAAATATAGAGGAAGATAGAACAAATATCCAGCATTCTTTATGTAAAATGGATGTCCAGACTTCAGTTTTTGTTTATTGACTTTAAAGTACATCTTTCTCCATTTCCAGATAATTCCCCCACCACCTCCCATATGTCCAGATTCTTTTGATGATGCTGATGCTTTGGGAAGTATGTTAATCTCTTGGTACATGAGTGGCTATCATACTGGTTACTATATGGTAAGTGATCACTTGGCATCTTTCCTGACAACCATTTTGTGGTTATGTGACTTTGTTTTGTGACTAAAAAAGTGTTTTGTTATGTTTGGTAGATCCTAAGGATTGAAAATCACCTTAAAGTTAAAAAAACACACAATTATTTGTTTAAAGCTTACATTATTCTTGTATTCTTGTATTCTTGTATTGTCCCTGCTAAGTGTAACTGTTTCATGTTATTAGATAATATGTTTTCTAATTTAATGATGCCCTTTCCAAATTATTTTCCAGTCTTATTAGCCTTTCTCTCTTTTTTTTTTTTTAAGATTATTTATTTATTTATTTCACAGAGGGAGAGAGATCACAAGTAGTCAGAGAGGCAGGCAGAGGGAGAGGGGGAGGCAGGTTCCCTGCTGAGCAGAGATTCCCAATGTGGGGCTTGATCCCAGGACCTGAGACCATGACCTGAGCTGAAGGCAGAGGCTTAACACTGAGCCACCCAGGTGCCCCTAATCTTTCTCTTTCAATCTGAAATAAAAATGCATTGTAGGAGGGGCATCTGGGTGGCTCAGTGGGTTAACAAGCCTCTGCCTTTGGCTCAGGTCATGATCTCAGCGTCTTGGGATTGAGCCCCACATTGGGAATCTCTGCTCAGCAGGGAACCTGCTTCCCCCCTCTCTCTGCCTGCCACTCTGCCTACTTGTGATCTCTGTCAAGTAAATAAATAATCTTTTTTAAAACATGCATTGTAGGAGATAGACAAAGAATGAATAATATCTTGAAAAAAGAAAGACAAAAAGTGTTAATTTCTTTTTGTGCATGGAGGAAGGTCTGAGGTGATAATCCAGGCTGGACGTTAGGGACGGAAGCTCCATACTTATCATGTGATGTATCAGTCTGTCGCAGGCATGTAGTATTGGGATTTATCAAGAAATTTTTAAATTTTTTTTAAAGATTTTATTTATTTCTTTGACAGAGATCACAAGTAGGCAGAGAGGCAGGCAGAGAGAGAGAGGAGGAAGCAGGCTCCCTGCTGAGCAGAGAGACTGATGCAGGGCTCAATCCCAGGACCCTGAGATCATGACCTGAGCCAAAGGCAGAGGCTTTAACCCACTGAGCTACCCAGGTGTCCCAAAATTTTTTAATTTTTTTAAATTTAAAAATCAATAAATTTTTATTTACGGAATTTTACATATGATTTCACTGCCAATCACTGTAGTTCCTCCAAAGTCAGAATCACAATCTTCAAAATAGAACTTTTTTTTTTTTTCTTATGTATTTGACACAGAGAGAGACAGTGAGAGAGGGAACAGAAGCAGGGGGAGTGGGAGAGGGAGAAGGAGGCTTCCCATCAAGCAGGGAGCCCAATGCAGGGCTCGATCCCAGGACCCTGGGATCATGACCTGAGCCAAAGGCAGATGCCCAACAACTGAGCCACCCAGGCACCCCAAAATAGCACTTTTAGAAAGAACTTTTGTTCAGCCCACATTTGTCAGCATCAGTCCACAGTTCTTTCAGGTGAGCTTCTTTGATCTTCCCTTAAATATGGACATACTTCACAAATTCTCTACCTGCAACCTTTTGGATCCAATTTCTTGACCTTAGGACCTTAGAAATCGAACTGCAGTCAAATGCTCTACCCCTGAGCTATACCCTAGAAATCAAACTGTAGGAAATACACTGATTGCTATTTTGGCAAATGATCTAAAAATTTTCATTCCTTGATTTTTTTCTAATATTGAAAAGTCTTGTAACTTCCACTCTGCTGCATGAGCCTAGCAGAACATATTTCCGGTGTCATTGTCTACAGCAATAACCTTGCTCTGATGGAAGCATAACCTCTGTCTCAAGTCACTGTAATTTTTAAGTTTTTTAAAAGGAAGCTGTTACACCATGCTGAGTTTACGATGTGATATTGTAGGTACTTGAATTTCTGGTTAATTAATGTATAGAAGAAGAAAAACAACTGACTTGAAGGTGTAATTTTTTAAATGTATTACCTGTACATGCTCCCATTAATACTATTATTTAAAAGCTAATGTTGAGCTGTTGTAACCTTGGTGTATTTATATTGTATGATGAAATTCCCCTTTTAATAACCAACAAGATAATGGAAAGTAACAAATTAACAGGTTATACTTTGAGACCAATCATTTAACTTGCTAAGCTTCCATTTTCTGCACTTCACATTGCTCTCCATATATTTTTTATTGTGAAATATTTTTGAAAAATGTAAGGGTGACTGGGTGGCACAGTTGGTTAGGTGTCAGACTCTTGGTTTCAGCTCCGGGTATGGCCTCAAGTTTGTGGTCTCAAATCCTGCCTCAGGCTCACCACAGAGTCTGCTTGGGACTCTCTCCCCCTCTCTCTCCACGCCTCCCATTTTACATACACACTTGCATGCTCTTTCTCTCTGAAATAAATAAATCTAAAAAATATATGTATAATATATAAACAAACTATTGATGTAACTTGTGATTATTTTTTAATTTTTTAGAACAAGAGAGAGCTCTTTGACCCAGATGCACCATATTTTATTTTCAGCTTTATATTATGCATAGGTTTGTGGTTTTATTTGGTCATTATTGTAAACTTTTTATTGAAATACATGTGCAGAAAAATGCATGTATTAGAAGTGAACAGCTTGATTAAAAAAAACATTATTGGGATGCCTGGGTGGCTCAGTCCATTAAGCATCTGCCTTCAGCTCAAGTCATGACCCCACAGATCAAGTCCCACTCTGGGCTCCTTGCTCAGCAGGGAGCCTGCTTCTCTCTCTGCCTGCAGCTCCCCCTGCTTATGTGCAAGTGCTCACGCTCACGGGCTCGCGAGCGCACGCTCTCTCTCTCTCTGACAAATAAATAAAAATCTTTTTAAAAGAAAACAAGGAGCTGTATTTAAAAAAAAAAAAAAACAACAAAACATTATCATAATCCTGAAGCATCCTTGCGTTTCCTTCTGATCACTACCATTCCATTTCCCAAGGGTAACTGTTTTCTTGACTTCTAACATCATAGATTAGTTTTGCCCTTTTTTTAACTTTTATGATTGGAATAAAACTGATGCAGGGTTCAGTGTCACCACCCTGAGATTGTGACCTGTGCCAAAATCAAGAATCAGATGCTTAACCAACTGAGTAACCCCGGCACCCCAACATTTTGAATATATTTAATTTGAAGGATGGCATGGATGAAAATTAGACTTGGTAAAACTATATTTATAAGTACTCCTATTTGAAGTACTTGATCATACTCTGTTATTAAAACCTAGCAGATTTTCACTGGACTTACAACTATGATAATGACCATTAAATTGCCCATGTTTGCTTTTCTTTCCTGAGTTGAAGCAGCGCTTCTTGGAAATGCAGCCTGGTCCAGAATATTTGCCACAAATTCATGACCAACCTATGACTAACTTGTTCCTAAGAAAAGATCTTTAAGGGGTGTTATTCGTATACCTGCATACATTAAAATGTAAAACATTTACATTCAGAAGTGTAAAGAAATCGCGGTTTCCTAGATATTGCATTATTTCTCTTTGAAATTGTTATCATTAAAAAGAAGCCACTACTCATTATTAACTTTTCTAACAGCTTAAATATGTTTTAACTACCACCGCCTACAGCTCACTTGGTTTTGTTTTTTGTTTTTTGTTTTGGTTTGGTAGAAAAGGTGTTCTATTAAGGCATGGGGAGGAAAAAGCTGCTTCCCTGGGATTGTGAGGCACAACTCTCAGCTAGCCTTTTTTTTTTTTTTAAGATTTATTTATTTATTAGTGGGGGAGGGGCAGAGGGAGGGGGAGAGAGAATCTTAAGCAGGCTTCTGAGCCCAGAGCCCTATGCAGAGCTCATTCTTGCAACCCTGAGAACATGACCAGAGCTGAAATTAAGAGTCAGACACTCAGCCACATGAGCCACCCAGGCACCCTTCAGCTAGCATTTCTTAACCATTGCTTCACAGAAACATGCCTGACAACTTTTCCATTAGCATCCTGTTCGCATTAGGACAGCCAGACAGGATTTGGGTTTGCCTCTTAGCCTCTGGAAATCTAGAAAGCCAAGCATAATGCAGATGATTTAAGAGTAGTGTTTTTGAAATAACATGAAATAGGCTATATCTTTGGTACTTACTAAGAGTAAATCACTTTTAATATATCTTGTGGTCTCTAAAGTCTAGATTAGTAGTAAAGTGGAAAGTTGAGGGGCGCCTGGGTGGCTCAGTGGGTTAAGCCTCTGCCTTCGGCTCGGGTCATGGTCTCAGGGTGCTGGGATCGAGTCCCGCATCGGGCTCTCTGCTCTGCAGGGAGCCTGCTTCCTCCTCTCTCTCTGCCTGCCTCTCTGCCTACTTGTGATCTGTCTGTCAAATAAATTAAAAAAAAAAAAAATTAAAAAAAAAAAAAAGTGGAAAGTTGATACATGTGTAGGGAAAGAAGGTCACGTGGAAGCCAGAAGAGAGGAATAGGGCACTTGGGTTAGGTCTGACCAGGAAAAACTAATAAATATTTGAGTACTGGTCCTGCTTTTTTTAACTTCTAAAATGTTCTTTAGTATATAGTCTCTAATGGTTTTGTTTTAATAAATGAGAGTGACACAGTATATATTTTACTTGACAGAATTAAGGTATAAGTTGGCTCAGGAACATCACTGGACTTCGTGAAAGAAAATTTCTTAATTACAGCCTAATAGTTGCTTACTCTGGGATCAATTTTAAAGCATATTTAAAGGCTGTGAACTTATTTTCTGATGATACTTTCTTAAGTGGAACTAGTAAAATGTGTTATATGAACAAAGTGGAAATGTGTATGCTATTCTTTTAAAATCCTTTATGTTTCCTTACAGGGTTTCAAACAAAACCAAAAAGAAGGAAGGTGCTCACATTTCAATTAAAGAGTAAGCGTACCATTATTATAAAAGTGAACCTTTTGTATAAATGTCACAACATGTGTTTTAAAATGAAACGGTGGGGTGGCTCCATGGCTCAGTTGGTTAACCATCTGCCTTGGGCTCCAGGTCATGACCCTGCGGTCCTGGGATCGAGGCCCATGTGGGGCTCCCTGCTCAGTGGGGAACCTGCTTCTCCTTTTCCCTCAGCCGCTCCCCCTGCTTGTGCTTGCATGCGTGCACGCTCTCTCTCTAATATATAAAGCCTTTTTTCAAAAAAAATTTTTTTTTAATGAAATGTTAAAAAATAAAAAGTTAATAGAAAACTATTAAGGGGCACCTGGGTGGCGGAAGAGAGACAGGTGAGGTGACATATTGGAAGAGTGCCTTCATTAAAGGATTGGCCAGAGGGCGCCTGGGTGGCTCAGTGGGTTAAAGCCTCTGCCTTCGGCTCAGGTCATGATCTCAAGGTCCTGGGATCGAGCCCCACATTGGGCTCTCTGCTCAGCAGGGAGCCTGCTTCCTCCTCTCTCTCTGCCTGCCTCTCTGCCTACTTGTGATCTCTGTCAAATAAATAAATAAAAAAAAAAAAAAAAAAAAAGGATTGGCCAGAGATCACTATACCTCAGTCACGTTTAGTAAACATAGCTTTTCTGCATGGTTGCCACTAACGTAAATAAACTACGGGGTTAATGGTTTTTAACAGTTAAAAACTTCTAAGGCACCTGTTGTTTGAAGCTCTTGATGAGTGTAAAAACAATTCAGCTCAGAAATCAAATTCTGAACCTTGAATAAGAGCAATTCCTGCCACTGCAGACAGAGTCTGTATTTTGTATACGGCAGTTTGTAGAAGACATTCATTATATAGTTCTCTCACTAAGTACTTGGCACTTGGTCATTTTTATGTATGAATCATGGCCTTTCAGAAGGGCTCAACAACATTTGTACATAGCCCACATTTTTTTTCACAGTACCTTTGTTTGAGGTATAATTTATATATATATATTTTTTTAATATTTTATTTATTTTTGAGGTATAATTTATATACAGTAAAATGCACAGATTTAAAATGGAGAGTTTGGGGGTGGCTAGGTGGCTCAGTTGAGCGTCTGATTCTGGATTTTGGCTCAGGTCGTGATCTCGGTGTCCTTGGATCAAGCCCCCCTTGTCAGACTCCCCGTTCAGCAGGAGTCTGCTTATCCCCCTCTCTCTCTCTCTGCCGTTCCCCCTGCTCTCTCTTGCTTTCTGTCTTGCTCTCTCCCTCACTCTCTCTGAAATAAATCTTTAAAATGAGAGTCTGATGTTTTGAGAAGGCATATCATTGTTAACTACACCTTAATCAAGATATAGAACATTTTCTTCAGTATAAAAAGTCACCATTTTGAATTCTGTGATCAAAGATTACCTATTTTAGAACTTTATATGAGGGAATCCTATAATATGTACTCTTTCACACAGGACTGTTTTTAGTTATGATTATGCATGAGTTCAGCCATTGTTTTAAGATACTGTATGTAACATATTTTGGAGATAACAAGTAATATGGTTAAGGAAAGTAATTTATGAGCTTTCAAGTTCTAATCATTTCATTACTAGTTATTATGACACATAAATTCGTCTTTTTTATATTTTCAAATGGCACATAATTTAGAATTTACATTTCACTTCATTCATTTATTCATGTCCATTGAGGGATTTTATTTGGATGTATATATTATATCCCTAGAAAAAGAATCCCAGGATTTTCCCTCCTGTGTGTTTTCATCTTGCTTCTTGATAGTCCATGATGCCATCTGAGTTTGTGAGGACAATGAAACCAAACTGATGGGACAGGAACATTATTCTGCCATGTTTCTAGATCTTTCAGTTGTATATCAGATCTGGGGCTGTTCATACGTGTTTAACCTTCCCATGAGGTTTATAGCAATTTTCCCAGCTCTGTGATCATCAGTGATTTCTATCACCAATGTAACCCTGCTTCGTCATCACAGTTAGAAACTGAATGACGACTATGGAGCGTGGCCTAATAAGAACTCAGCACTGTTAATGCTCTTGAGAGCATCAGCCAGGCCATTCACAGGCACCACTGTGGCAGCCTGGAAGGATGGTAGAGAGCCGTATTTCACTAAATAAAACCAGATCTTGGTTTCCAGGCAGAAGACAGATGTGAAGCATTGTAGTCTTTGTGTTTAGATAAAGACTTCTTGCTAAGAGTAAGTAAAATCTTACTTTATGGAATTTGTTTTCAGTAGACTCCTTAGGTTTATTAGTTTGAGTTTTTGTTGTAAAGGAAACTAGAAACTGCACATGAAAGATTACTGGGTGTACTAGGCTTAGCTTACTTCATTTGATCTTTATAGCACCATCAAGTTAGATATTACTATTCCCATTTTACCGACAAGAAAAAGACTCATAGAGGTGAAACGGCTTTTCCTTGGGTACAGAGTAAGTGATGGCACTCCATATGACCTCAAAACTCTCCCTCCAGCTCTCAGCCCCCCTGCACTGCTTCCAAGCTCCATGGTATCTGCATAATTTAGGATTTGGGCAAGTACCTAAGTAGAATTTTTACACAGATTTCTGGAGCTCCTCATTTTCAAATCCCTGCTTTCTAGACTCTACCTCTTTAGATTCTAGGTCCCTTATTCCAAGGCCCAAACTCTCTCTTTTTCCACATACGAAGAACAATACCTGTTCAAGCTCTGCCTTGGAAATTGTGTCCTCCCGAAATGGGGTGAGTGGAAAACTCACCTTAAGTGTTTGCTTTGTTCATGGATCTCTGCCCTGTGCTATTTGTTGCCCAATGCCCACTTTCATAATCTATGGAAGGAAGACAAGTATACTAGTACCTGTTCCTCCTGTTATTTTTAAGTTTTGTTATTTAAGTTATCTCTACACCCAACGTGGGGCTGAAACTCAGTGACCCTGAGGTCGAGAGTCACACAGTCTTCAGACTAAGCCAGCCAGGCACGCCAGTTCCTCCTATTTTTTTTCTTTTTAAGAGATTTTATTTATTTATTTGACAGAGAGGCAGGCAGAAAGAGAGGGGGAAACAGGCTCCCTGCTGAGCAGAGAGCTCGATGCAGGGCTCAATCCCAGGACCCTGGGATCATGACCTGAGCCAAAGGCAGAGGCTTTAAAACCCACTGAGCCACCCAGGCACCCCAGTTCCTCCTATTTTTAAACAAACATTTGATCATATTTTTCTTGGAGACTTGACTCAGTGACACAATTCTTTACAGCACCTCTCCCATTCTGTAACAATTAATTTTCAGTTATTCCATGTTTTTAACCGACTGAGTCACCCAGGCACCCCCTATTCCATGCTTTTAAAAGATAACTATTGTGATGGTTAAAACAAAAATATATGAAACAATGATATTATAATCTGTTTTTCTCAAGTACCTAAAAGTAATATGGCACACTTGGGGCCAGTGATAAAGGTTTCCACATGGTAATAAGACATCTGTTTTGGGTTTTCTTGTTTAACATAGTTCCATAGAATTATTTCTCTGTCTTGATGATTAATTTCAGGTATTGAGCTTTAGATTCTAAGTAGTTCTGTAAAGATCATGGTATGTTGTCATACTGCTTCCCCCAAAGAATAAACTAGTTAATAATTCCTTTATTCTTCCCCCATATCTAATTGCTGAGTAGCTCTGTGTTACAGTTCAAGATTTATTTTTTTCCATTGTTATTTATAAAAGTTCTAAAATAGTTTGAATCTGTTTTTTAACATTATAGGTTTCCCCCAATACCTGGAAGGAGAGCATTTCTAGGAAACCTTTCATGATCTGAAATAGCATAAAGCCAAGAAGTACCATTTACCTTTAATTTATATGGAAAATTTCTGAACATCCCAGATGACAAAAGTAACCGCTTGGGATTTTCTGGTACCTTAGTACACAACTTGCTAGCAGATACACAAAATAAATCGAGATAAAACACAGATGCTCACAGTTCAGAAATACGGCAGCAGGATGCTGAGACGCCAAGGAAGGAGCCTGGCCGTGCCTCTGTAACAGCCTTTGCAAAACACACACTGAACATTATTTCTGGGTTTTGCCTTATTTTCATAAAAATGTAAATCCTCTTCAGAGTTCTTTTGGTTATTGAAAACAGGTGCTGCTAGTGTAGGTTTTTGGTACAAAGCAGAGTGGCCTAACACAAACTTTTGAAAAGCATGAGGATATTTGTATTCAGTTTATTCTTTTAATTCTTTATTTTTTTAAGATTTTATTTATTTGACAGAGACCACAAGTAGGCAGGGAGGCCTACAGGCAGGCAGACAGGAGGAAGCAGGCTCCCCGCTGAGCAGAGAGCCCGACGCGGGGCCCAATCCCAGGACGCTGGGATCATGACCTGACCCGAACGAAGGCAGAGGCTTTAACCCACTGAGGTGCCCCAAGAGGGACAATTTTAAAAAACAGAAAAATAAAGATAAAAGAATTTAACATTGAAAGACTAAGGAATCATAGGAAAAAGCCATAAATTCTTTATTTATTTAAAAAACTACATCATTGGAGCGCTTGGGTATTTCAGTCAGGTCTCCAACTCTTGATCTTGGCGTGGGTCATGATCTCGAGGTCATGGGGACAAGCTCCGTGCTAAGCGTGGAATCTGCTTGTCCCTCTCTTCCTGCTCTTCCTCCTGTTCCGGCACTCACTCTCTCTCTAAATTAAAAAACTGCATTGTTACTTGTTGTGTAGAACAATCTGATAAAAGATAGATATGTTTAAATGAAAAAACATGCAAAAATGTATTGTGCTATCTGCCATTGATATAAATACACACTTACAGACATATCTGTGCATTGATGGTCACCTCAGGGTGATACTCAGGCCATCTCTGGAGAGAGACTGGAAGGTAGGCATTTGAGGGAGACTTCACAGCACACCTTTTGATGTTTTGTGTTCATGTATATGTGTGCTGGGTATGTTCACTGATAGTAAAGATAATATATAATTGAAATAAATCTGGTAAGATGTTTCTATCATACTATTCCTTTCAACTTTAAAATTTTTTCATTTTTGTAGGTAATCCATACAGTGTTCTCTTAATAGGTAAGTGCTTTTTCCTCAACATTTTTTGGAGACTACTCCATACCAGTATATAAAACTGCCTTGTTTGGGGCGCCTGGGTGGCTCAGTGGGTTAAAGCCTCTGCCTTCGGCTTAGGTCATGATCTCCGGGTCCTGGGATCGAGCCCCGCATCAGGCTCTCTGCTCAGTGAGGAGCCTGCTTCCTCTTCTTTCCCTGCCTGCTTCTCTGACAACTTGTAATCTCTATCAAATAAATAAATAAAATATTTTTAAAAAACTGCCTTGTTTTTTAAAGTTGCATGATATTTTTATGTAGAGATGTGTCTCATACTTAATTAAGCTCTTATGGATGGAATTTTAGGCTTTCCTAATTGTTTGCTATTTAATGCTACAGTCAGTACTCTTTTACATAATTCTTTTTGTAGATTTATGAATACATTTTTAGGATTACCTTAATAGAGTCTAGAATTCTAATCTAGATTTGGATTCTAGAATTAGAACTGCTAGGTTGACGAGAATATACATCTATAATTTTAATAATTTCTTGCCATGTTGTTCTCTGTAGAGACTGTCTTAATATTCTCACCAACATTGAGAGTTCCTGTTTCCCCCAGTCTGTTCAATAATTTATGAAACCTTTGGATTCTTGTCAGTCTAATAGTTGGAAATGGTTATCTCATTATAATTTTTTATTTTATTATTGTGAAGTCCAGCATCCTTTCATGTGTTTAAGAGCTATAGGTCTTGTCTTTGCTGAAAACTTTATCAAGTGAATTTTGGTGCACAAGCCATAAAAGCTGAATACTGTCTGGTGGCAGGGAAAAAAGATTTTTTTGTTTTGTTTTTTGTTGTTGTTTTTAAAGATTTTATTTATTTATTTGTCAGAAAGAGAGAGAAAGCACACAAGCAGGCAGAGGCAGAAAGAGAGGCAGGCTCCCTGCTGAGCAGGGAGCACAATGTAGGGCTCGATCCCAGGACCCTGGGATCATGACCTGAGGTGAAGGCAGCGGCTTAACCCAGTGAGCCACCCAGACATCCCCAAAAAAGATTGTTTTTTAGCAAAGTGGAATGGTTCACGTTTTTGCCCCAAGATGTTATGATGAAATCCTTCCTATTGAAGTACTTGAAAGACACTGCTGTATTTCCTTTTTTGTCCTCAGAAATATATCAGTTCTTCAGTTGGAGAAAATGCACGTAAGTAGCATATGCCATTTGAAGACTCCTCATCTGAGACTTGGCTTATAGGAACAAGTTCACCATCATTGTTAGCCTACAGGAGTAGGGATCACAAAATATTTTCTCAAGGACAGCTGACTCAGTTGGAAGAGCATGTGACTCAATCTCAGGGTCGTGAGTTAGAGCCCTACAATGGGTGTAGACATTACTTAAAAAATAAGAAAATGAAAAGACTAAGAAGTAATACAAATTTTTTGGGGGGGGCACCTGGATGGTTCAGTTGGTTGGGCAACTGCCTTTGGCTCAGGTCATGATACCAGGGTCCTGGGATCGAGCCCCACATTGGACTCCCTGCTCAGCGGGGAGGCCTGCTTCTTCTCCTCTTTCCTCTCCTTCTGCCTGCCACTCTCCCTGCTTGTGCTCTGTCAAATAAATAAAATCTAGAATCTTAAAAAATAGAATAAGAAAACTGAAGGATGCTGTAATAGTAATCATCTCATTGTTGATGATTTATTTCATCATTTTAGGTGATTCTATGTTATTATTTCAGTCTTTTTTTTTTTTAAGCATAGCTGCAGATAATCAGTGTATTATCAATTGTTCACCCCAAAATTTAGCACTTCAAAACAGCACGTTTATTATCTCTAGTTTGTTAGTCAGAAATCCAGGAGCAGCTTATTAGCTGGGTAGTTCCCTTGAGATTACAGTCCTCTCGGGTTTTCACTGGGACTGGAGGATCTGCTTCCAGGCTCGCTCACGGCTTTTTGTTGGAGACCTGAGGACCTTGCTTTTGGGGGCTCTCCATATATAGCCTGAGAGTCATAATGTGACAGCTTGATTCCCCAGGGGGAGTGATCCAAAAGAGAGTGAGCAAGACCATACCCATTTTAATAACTTAGTTTCTGAATGAAACACTGCCCTGCCCTTTTCTGTTTTTTAGAAGTAAGTCCAACCCACTAAAGTCAGAGGAGTGAGATGAACAGTCAACTGGAGGGGCCTACCAAGGGCATGCCTACCAGGAGGCAGTTATCACTGGGGCAATGCTGAAGGCTGGCCACCACAATGAGTTACAGTAGAATACGGAGATGAAGAATAACAAAATATTCAAAGTTAAGGGATAATAAAATCACTAAAATTCTCTATTTTATGTCTATAAAAAAATTCAATAGCATTAAAGCATAATTGCAAGATAGGAGTTTTATCTTTATTATTCTAAGTATATTTTTTCTGTTTTTTGGCAGACCTCTAGGAATTAGTGAGTCATGAGTCCTTACAAAGAGCTATGAGACCTGCTCAGAAAAGAAACTCAAACATAGAATAGGACCCAGTGGACCCAGATGATACAGTAGGAATTAATTTCCTCTTTTTGCTCTCCTTGTAAGTTTCACAAACTCCTTCTAATCCACTGTTTATCAAAATGGATATCTTAGGACAATGACCTTTTCTCTGGACAGTGCTTTAGTTGTATTCTGTAGATTCTATCATGTAGAATTCTTACCATTTTCTAGATACTCTAAGACTTTGTT
The DNA here is from genome assembly GCF_010015895.1 of Lontra canadensis. Lineage (NCBI taxonomy): Eukaryota > Metazoa > Chordata > Mammalia > Carnivora > Mustelidae > Lontra > Lontra canadensis. The sequence continues at coordinate 40,263,511 of NW_022630998.1, forward strand.
TTCAGCTCTAGAGATGTATAATGTTTTCATTTCTAGGTAATTAGGTTTAATTACCTGTTGCAGGTGGGTGATATTGTTTGTATTGTAATCACTGTTGGGGTTTTTTTTCTTTACGATTTTTACTGGAAAGTAAGAGTACAAGCTGATGGGTGGGGGTTGAGGGGCAGAGGGAGAGGGACAGGCAGACTCTCCTTGCTGAACAGGAATCCTGACACAGGGCTTAATCCCAGGATCCCAGGATCTTGACTTGAACCAAAGACACCTGCTTAACCAACTGAGCTGCCCAGGCACTCTGGTTTTTTGTTTTGGGGGCTTTTTTAAAATACATGATTTTGATCACTGTTTTGTAATGTTTTTAATTCTGTTAGAACAGATCAAATACCAGTGTTCATTAAAATTTTTTTAGGGGCATCTGGGTGGCTCAGTGGGTTAAGGCTCTACCTTCAGCTCAGGTCATGATCTCAGGGTCCTGGGATAGAACCCTGCATCAGGCTCTGTGCTCAGCAGGGATCATGCTTTCCCTCTCTCTCTGCCTATTTGTGATCTGTCAAATAAATAAAAATCTTTATTAAAAAATACTATTTTTAAAATAGTCTTGCACATTTACTCACGTGAATTTCACAGTTTGTGTAATTTATCTTATAAAGATTGAATTTATTATGGCATTAAGTATATTAGCATATTCTAGTTTTATTTCCCTTGATGAGTGTATTGCTTTCCTTTTTTTTTTTTTTTTTTTTTGGTGTTTGTTTTTTGTTGTTGTTGTTGTTTTTAGGATTTTTTTTGACAGAGAGAGTACAAGCAGGGGAGTAGCAGGCAGAGGGAGAAACAGACTCCATGCTAAGCAGGGATCCTGACACAGGGCTCCATCCCAGGACTCTGTGATCATGACCCGAGCCAAAAGCAGACACTTAACCAACTGAGCTACCCAGGTGCCCCATTTCTTTTGATTTTATAAGAAAATAGGCTTTTTAATTGCATACTTATACTTGATCTTTTTTCCCTAAAAAACAGGTACAGCTGTCTCCCGAGGAGAATGGTATTTTGATGCGCCATGGTCAACATGAACAAAATTTCATCTTTTCTTCATGAACGGTTGGGTGGCATAATCGCCTGCATTTCCCTTTGTTGCACATGACTCATGCTTAAGTAACCAGCCATGTGTTTCAAGGGAATAATCAGTTTGAATAACTCAGCAGTGGAAATGTAATTAAAAGAAACTCAGTTACATGTAGTAAAGAAAAGTCAATCTGTGAAAATTTCAACTCAGCCCATTTGTATATCTTTCTTAGTATAAAGTATGTTAAGGTTTTATTAATGCCTTTAAAAATAAATGGTAAATTTTTTTAACCTTGACTATAGGAGTAATTTTCTTTAGAATATATATGGTGAGGTAAATCTGTATAAAAATGTAGGAAGAGAACTTCTCAGACTTAGAAGGCAGCAGGGTGAACATACAGCAGTTGTAAAGCCATGTTGTTGACAATTCAAATTTGGGAAACAAAGCTTATGTGAATCTGAGCGTCATGGCACTGGACTAGCCAGTCAGGGACCATGGCTCTGTTCCACTTCTTGGAAGTCATACTGTCATTCTCCTCTCCATACTTTGTCTTATCTGCCTGCCTCTCTGTCTTCTGGCCTCCTTCAGATTTTCCTCATGCACACTGCCTAACGTGGCTGTCCATGCTCTTGTGCTTTCATCACTGCCTTGCATTACCACCTACTATCCATCTGACTGTATCTCTGTCCGTTCAAATTCTCAGGAGAGGTAGAGAATCCTTTTGTTTCATTTGAGTCTAAGGATTGGTATCCATGCACCTGGGATGCTCCCTACCTTTTTAGCTGTGGAAGAAGAGTTAATATAAAAAGCTATTTCTTTCAGAAGTTTCGCCTGGACAAACTAAAGGTATGTAACGTATTTGTAGCAGCCCAGTACATGTTTGTGGAGTGTGTACAGGCACCAGATGGTAATACATGCTGTAGACAGAAATGAAGCAGGGGAAGGGATTGGGCAGAGGTTGCAATTGGAGCGTGGATGCTTTTTTAAAAAGAATGGTCAAGGGGTCACCTGGCTAGCTCGGTTGGGAGAGCATGCGACTCTTGCTCTTGGGGTTGTAAGTTCAAGCCCCACGTTGGTTGTAGAGATTATTAAAAAGTTAAAAAGAGGGGCGCCTGAGTGGCTCAGTGGGTTAAGCTTCTGCCTTTAGCTCAGGTCATGATCGAGCCCCACGTCAGGCTATCCGCTCAGCGGGGAGCCTGCTCTCCCCACCCCTCACCTGTCAAATAAATAAATAAAACCTTTAAAAAATAGATAAAAATTTAAAAAAATAAAAGTAAAAAGAATGGTCAGGGAAGCTGAGGTGACATCTGAGCACAGATGCGAAGGAAATGAGAGCCATTAATGTAAGTAGAGAGAGAACCTCCCTGGCAAAGGAAATGACAAGTGCAAAGGCCCTAAGAGTGAATTTGGCAGGTTCACGGAATGGCAAAGAAACCAGTGTGGCTGGAATGGAAGTGAACGAGGAGGAGAGATTAAAGAGCTGAAGGTAAGAGAGGTAGCCAGGGGTCAGGTCACATGTAGGCCACTGTAAGGTCTTCTGCAATTATTTTCATTTGGGATCCATTGAAAGGTTTTGAACCAAAGATATAGCATTATCTGATTTATTGAAACTGTCTTATGACTGTTGTGTTTGTGTTGAAAATAGACAATAAGATTCAAGGGAGGCAGTAGGCTGCTGACTGGTTAAGACCAGTGGTTAGTAGTGGTTGGACCTGAGTGTAATTTTAAAGTAGAGCTCAGCCTTTGCCTATAGAATGATTGCATGTGGAGTGTGAAAGAGAAATCAAAGATGACTTGGGCCTCAGCAAGTAGAACAAAGGTGGAACTTACTGACATGGAGAAGTTGGCATGAAGAGTACTTGAGGGAAAGGAAGGATAGGAGTTGGGTTTAGACAAGTGAAATCTGAGATGAAACTCATAGCTCATATTAAGAGGAGTTAGATAGGAGTCAGGAGTTCAGAGGAGAGATCTGGGCTAGAAATGAAAATGTAGAAGTTCACACAGACTTGGAATTTCAAGCTGTTCAACAGGACCAGATCTCCAAGCAAGTGCATTTACACAGAGATGTCCGAGAACTCCAGAGTACCCCCAGTGTTTAGACATCAGATATGAGAAGCAGTAAAGGAGACTGAGGGAACTCAGTGAGTTAGGAACAAACCCAGAAGGGGTGCCCTGGAAGGCAAATGAAGCATTTGAGGAGGGACTGATGGGCCACATCAGAGTTACTGCTGGGTTAGATGATGTTAACAAGTAAAGTAGGATGAGGTTTGAGAAGTATTGAACATTGCTCATTGAATTGAGCAATGTTGAGATCACTGGTGACCTTCATAAAAGCTGTTTTGGTGGAATGGAGAAGAGAAAAGCCTTGTGGGAGAGAATGTAAGAACTGAATATTGCACCGTATAAACAACTCTTCCAAGGAATTTTGCATTTCTGAATTTGTTATATTTGTATATCAGTAAAATCATATATAACTTTGAGGGGGGTTTTGGTAAATCTTAGTTCATTTGTGTACATGTTTTTGAATGTGTCAGTTGTTTACAAGGAATTTCTTACTGTGAGTCCTGGTAAAAATCTGAAAAATACGAAGTTAGAACAAGATGATGTAGGTATTGTTGGATAAGAGGTTGAGGATAGTAGGGGATATTTCTCATGTGGGTAGAGTGGAAGGATTTCGGGAGTTGCAGAGGGTTAAATAGGTGATCAGAAAGGGAGGAGTTTAGAAACAAAAGGGTGGTGAGGGTTGGCCTAGGCGGCCTGTGGAGACAATGTATACTAGAATAAAACAGGACTGTAATCTTACACTCTAAAAATACTTTGTCATGGAAGTATTCCATTGTTCGTGAAGGGCGAGAATTATTTTAGCTTTGCAAGCTAGTCACATATTTTTTAAACCTTTAAAAATGTAAAAAAGAGTCTTAGTTCTAAGCCTATGTAGTTTCAGGCCACACTTTGCTGGCCCCTGCTTTACACTAGACACCCTTGCTGGCTTTGAAGAGATCATTTATGTGGAGTTCTCTTCATTTTTAAAATACCATTTTTAGGGTTACCTGGGTGGCTCAGTCGTTGAGTGTGTGCCTTTCCCAGGGTCCTGTATTCGAGCCCCACATTGGGCTCCCTGCTTGTCAGGAAGCCTGCTTCTCCCTCGCCTACTCTCCCTGCTAGTGTCTTCCCTCTCTTGCTGTGTCTCTCTCTGTCAAAGAAATTTTTAAAATCTTTGATTTAAAAAAAAAAAAAAAACAAAAAAAAAAAACATTTTTAGGGACACCTGGGTGGCTCCACTGGTTAAGCATCTGCCTTTGACTCAGGTCATCTCCCCATGCTTGCCTCTCCCCCTACTTGTGCTCTTTCGCTGACAAAATCTTCAAAAATTTTCAAAATTCAAATTTTTTAAATTAAAGATTTTTGAAATTTAATAAAATATTTTTAAAAATTATTTATTTATTTGACATAGAGAGATCACAAGTAGGAAAAGGAAAAGCAGAGCCGAGCAGAGAGCCCAACGAAGGGCCCGATCCCAGGACCCTGAGATGACAACCTGAGCCAAAGGCAGAGGCTTAACCCACTGAGCCACCCAAGTGCCCCAAAATTTAATAAAATCTTTTTAAAGAATATATTTTTTAAGATTTTATTTATTTATTTGACATAGATCACAAGTAGGCAGAGAGGCAGGCAAAGAGAGAGGAAGGGAAGCAGGCTCCCCGCCTAGCAGAGAGCCTGATGTGGGGCTCGATCCCAGGATCCTGGGATCATGACCTGAGCCGAAGGCAGAGGCTTTAACCCACTGAGCTACCCAGGTGCCCCCCAATTTTTTTTTTTTTAAGATTTTTATTTATTTATGACACAGAGATAGCGAGAGAGGGAACACAAGCACAGGGGAGCTGGAGAGGGAGAAGCAGGCTCCCTGCTGAGCAGGAAGCCCATATGGGGCTCGATCCCAGGACCCTGGGATCATGACCTGAGCCAAAGGCAGATGCTTAACTTACTGAGCCACAGGTGCCCCCAAAATCTTAATTTTTTAAAAAAAATCATTTGTCTCAGTGGGTTAAAGCCTCTGCCTTCGGCCCTGGTCGTGATCCTGGGGTCCTGGGATCGAGCCCCAAATCGGGCTGTCTGCTCATCGGGGAGCCCGCTTCCTCCTCTCTCTCTCTCTCTCTACCTACTTGTGATCTCTGTCAAATAAATAAATAAAAATCTGTTAAAAAAAAAAAATCATTTGTCAGCGAGTGAGGGAACACAAGCAGGCCAAGCTGGAGAAGGAGAAGCGGGCTCCCCACTGAGCCGGGAGCCCAACGTGGGGCTCGATCCCAGGATGCCAGGATCATGACCCAAGCTGAAGGCAGACTCTTAACCAACTGAGCCACCCAGGTGCCCCTGAAATACCATTTTTAATAGTACAGGCACATGGTAGAGAGTTCACATAGTGCAAGATACGCAAGAGAAAAGAAGCAAACCCCCCCCCATCCCCTAGCTGTCCTGGTCCCCTCCTTAAAATCAACTACTACCCTGTTTCTTGTATATCATGTAAGACATTTTTGTAACCATGCATGTGCATGTATCCTGTTAGTGACTCTTGGAAAAAAAAAAAAAACAAAACCTAACTAGGTTCTTTTGCTTTATGTCTAAATTACTAAATTTAATAAGTAATAGTTGTATCAGTTACCATGTTGTTGCTTCTCATGTCCAAATCCAGCCTTCACTGCCTTCTCTGCAGTAATGGATCCAGACTCTGTACAAAGACCTGGGCTCTCAGCAGATAAGAGTATAAAGCTCAGTCACTAGAGGGTAGTGGTGGAACACTTCTTTTCCCCTCAAGGCACTTCCAGTCCAGCTTCCACTGTGCCCTTCTAACAGCTCCCTGCCCAGGTGATTTTTCTAGCGCCGCCTACTGGCAGCACACAGCACCACCATAAGAACGGAGCCCTCTGGTACCCCCAAGGTACGTTCTCAGCAAGCTCACACCTTGGGCTACATTTCCACAGCTTCAACCCACGTCCAGGGCTGTGCCCTCTCCACTGAGTGCTGAATCTTAGAAATTCAGTTTTGTACTTGGTGCTGATACAGTAAGTGTTGAATCAAAAGCCTCCAAGAGCTTTTTTCCTTAAAGCCTACTTCTACTACCAAACAGTTGTTGCAAGTATTCAGGAGTATCTCTTGGCCCACAAAAGATACATCTGAATCCTGTGTTAAATTAAAAGTCTTGTTTCATTCAGTTAGAAAATAGATTCAGTCTTGAAATTCATCATTTTACCTGTAACTTGAATACTTCTTCCTTACTGTGGCTTAAAGGACAGATCAGTGTACCTCACTGCACTCCCATGGCTGTTTTTGATCTGCCTTACCACACTTAACCTGAAAATCAGATGCTGATCTGGATAATGGAGGATTAGGTGTATAAAACGGATTGAAGGCGCGCCTGGGTGGCTCAGTGCCTTAAAGCCTCTGCCTCCGGCTCAGGTCATGATCCCAGGGTCCTGGGATGGAGCCCTGCACTGGGCTCTCCGCTCGGCGGGGAGCCTGCATCCCCCACCCCCTGCCTGCCTCTCTGCCTACTTGTGATCTCTGTCTGTCAAATAAACAAACAAAATCTTTTAAAAAATTTAAAAAAAAAAAACGGGTTGAAGGACTGATCTTTTAGTTGTGGAAGATCATTCAGGTAACTGCAAAGGTACTGGTAATCTGTTTAAGCTCACTGATGGACAAGCAGTGTTCATTTGTGTGTGTGTTTTTTTAACATGCCTATTATTAGTACCCTTTTAGTGTTTAATGGAATGTTTAATAAAGTGTTTTGGGTCAGGTTTTTAGAATTGACAAAAATTTAACGGTTTTCAGCTAATTCTTCTGTAGCTAAATGTTATATTTCTGAGTGACTGGCGAGAATGGCAGCACCCTTTTCAGTAAATATTTAAGTGCTGGGATTAAGGTCTTTCTTTCATGGCGGTAAACAGTGTGATCCCTTCTGCATCCAGGAGGCAACCTAATATACGAAGGGGATGTGGCTTGGCAGTCACCACACACATTGACTCAAAGATTTAATGGTTGTGGCCTGAGTTCTGATACGGTCAGTGAAATGCCTGGAAATAGTCAACTCTTTCAAGTGTGGCATGTTGTCCAGTGCTTGAAAGAAATTTCTGTATCCTTCCTCTGTAATCTTGTGACTAACTGAAAGATTTAAGTTCTCAAGTTTCTGGAAACCTCCACTGGTTGCTACCTTGGCTATAAAAGCCAAGTATTTGCAAAAACAGAATCATAAGCACTTCATTTCGATAGTGGTAGATTAGGTTATTTGTACCAACCTCCCTCCCACAACCACCATCACCACTCAAAGTAGAAAATGCCCAGTTTTAGCTGCTTAAAAATCCCAAACCACTAACAGTAACGAACTACCTGCCCAAAACCCAAGGAAAAAGCAGAAACCAGAAAAGTTAAGACCACAGCACCAAAGCTACTCTTCCATGAGAGTTTTGCCATTCTGTGCTAATTTGGGTTTCTCTTGTGGTTTCACAGGACAACATGACTTGATCCCTAGAAAGTTTCTGCTTCTAAAGCCTTACACCTGGTAATGTTTTCAATACTTTCTACCATCCACTAGTATATGAAGCTTATCTTTTGTGTCCAGTTCCTGTATCAGCCATTCCTCCAGAGACTCCAGTTCCTTTTAGGGAGGTGTTCCTTTTAGTATTCAGGCGTGAAGATCTGGTGTGTGGGGTGTTCATTACGACTAGGTCGCTTTCTAATCTTTGTTGACTGAGCTATGTGTATGTGTGTGTATAGAAATACATAGCTCACTGTATCCATGTGTATCCATAGACTCACATACATACAGAGGTTAAAAACTTTTGAGTCCACCACAGTGTTCCCAAATCTAATTTAACACCTTAGAGTTCTTCACAGCCTCTCCCTTCAGTACTTCCAAATTCCTTCTGCAACAATGAGGAAACTTGGTTCTCATTCAACTTAATGTATTATTTACTTAGCTTGTTGTGTATGCCACTCACCTCCTCAGCCCCTGGATCTTGCCTCTGTCCTCCTCAGCCTTCCTGCTCCTCCCCCAGCCACATGCTGCCTGCAAAGGAAGGAAACAGAAGAGAAGAGCAAGACATCGAGGTGATCATGAAGCGGGCCAACGTTTAAGAAGCACTACTGCTCTATCTCCGTATCTCCGCTGACTCCTATTCTCCTCTGTTTTTAAAACAAAAACAAAAACCAAAAAAACACACAGGCCCAAAATGGAGTTCCTTCTGCTCATGCCCCGTATCATTAAACTAAGATTTAATTTTTAGTATGAGCTATCCCAGAAACAGAATCTTCAACCAACCAAGCAGGAATCACCTGATTAGCATTAGTTAGGTTCATCTGCCCAACAGACCTCTGCCATCCCCCCTAAAAGAAAATAACCTTAACAGTAACCAACTCACCTGCTTTTTCACCTACTATAACTTTCTCGTTCCTGCTCCTGTATACCTGTAAAGAAATCTTTCATTTTATACAGTTCTCAGAGCTCCTTTCTAGGTCCTTCATTCACTGGATGGTACCTGATTCGAATCCATTTTTGTTCAAATGAGCTCTCAAAACTTTTAATATGCCCTGGTTTATCTTTTTTTTTAAGATTTTATTTATGTTCGGTCATGTACATAAGCACAAGAAGGAGAAGCAGCAGGCAGAGGGAGAGGGAGAAGCAGGCTCCACTTTGAGCAGGGAGCCCAATGCAGGGGCTCAATCCCAGGACCCCAGGATCATGATGTGAGCTGAAGGCAGATGCTTAACAACTGAGCCACCCAGACACCCTAATATGCCTTAGTTTATCTTTTAACACCTAATAGAGGGGCTCCTGGGTAGCTCAGTTGTTAAGCATCTGCCTTCAGCTCAGGTCATGATTCCAGGGTCCTAGGATCGAGCCTCACATCAGGCTCCATGCTCGGCAGGAAGCCTGCTTCTCCCTCTTCCACTCCCCCTGCTTGTGTTTCCTCTCTCGCTGTGTCTCTCTCGGTCAAATAAGCAAAATCTTGGGTGGGGGGGAGTAATTCAGTGAAAATACTTCAGTGTAATATTAAAAAAAAACCCACCTATTAGAATTCTTCTGTGATTACACATTCTTTTTGTAACCATAAAAAAAACTAAAGTATTTAGGCAATTTCTATAATTATCATTTTGTTAATTCCGATTTCACATACTAAGTTCTCTTAAAAGATAGCTTTATCAATATGGGGTTCGTGGTGGCTCAGTCGGTTAAGCATTTGCCTTTGGCTCAGGTCATGATCCCGGGGTCCTGGGATCGAGCCCCACATGAGACGCTGCTAAGTGGGGTCCTGCTTCTCCTCCCTGCTGCTCTCCCTGCATATACTCTCTGTGTCAGATAAATAAAATCTTAAAAAAAAAAAGTTTTACCTATATCCCAAAAACTTTTGAAATAACAGGGATTAAGTATTCTGGAATGGGTCACATAAAATTTTATCAGGTTGTAATGACCAAATATGTGTTCTAAGAAGTACATTGCTCAGGGCACCTGGGTGGCTCAGTGGGTTGAGGCCTCTGCCTTCAGCTTGGGTCGTGATCCCAGGGTCCTGGGATCCAGTCCCACATCAGGCTCTCTGCTTGGCGGGGAGCCTACTTCCCCCCACCCCCTCTCTGCCTGCCTCTCTGCCTACTTGTGATCTGTTGAATAAATAAATTTTATTATAAAATAATTTTTTATAATTATAAATTATAACATTTATAAGTAAATTCTATTTTTAAAATATATAATTATATAAATGTATTATTTTATGTATTAATATTTATTATATAAAATATATTTTTACATTTATATATATAGATAGAATATATAAAATTATATTTTAAAAAAAGAAGTACATCACTCTGAGGACACTGCTTTGAATGAGATCAAGCATTTGGAGGATCCTGAAGAGCACTGTCCCTTCCTCCAAATGAGTAAGGGCAGCTAATACTACTATGACTTGTAGTTAATACAAATAGAAGGATTTTAGAGGAAGAACAAAAAGTAAAAGGCACGATTTTATAAACATACCAGATTTTTCAGGTGTTTCCTTATCAGGAAAGTGTTGGTATTCAAGATTTAATGTCTTCAAAGAAATAAAATTTGGAGAAACAATGACTATAAAAGGAAAGAAAAATACTTAGTTATGTTAGCTACATTTTTTTCCTCCAAATTTGTATTTAAAGTCTAGTTATTCAGCTCCATCTTTTATGCAAACAAATGTATTTAAACAGTGTTGTTAAAGGGACAGAAATTAATACAATAATTTAGACTTAATTAATATGACTGAATAAATAAAACAAATCTTAGCTTGGGAAAGAATTCTGGTAACTACAAATACTTAAACTTCAGAAACAAATACACCACGTTTGAAAATTCACTTAAAATCTGATCTATGAGGTGCGTGGGTTGTTCAGCTGGTTGTGTCTGCCTTTAGCCTAGGTCATGATATGAAGGAGCAAGCCTCCAGTTGGGCTCCCTGCTCAGTGGGGAGCCTGCTTCTCCCTCTGCCTCTCCCACTGCTTTATGCACTCTCTCTCTGAAATGAATAAAATCTTAAAAAAAAAATAAAAACATTGGGGCGCCTGGGTGGCTCAGTGAGTTAAAGCCTCTGCCTTCGGCTCAGGTCATGATCCCAGGGTCCTGGGATTGAGCCCCACATCGGGCTTCCTGCTCTGTGGAAAGCTTGCTGCTCCCTCTACTACTCCCCCTGCTTGTGTTCCCTCTCTGGCTGTTTCTCTGTCAAATAAAATAAAAATAAAATAAATTTAAAAATATACCTTTTTTTAAAAGTGCTTAAAATGACTGTATACAGATGAATCTTAAGCCAGTTTTGTGTTTGTAGCACTTACCAAGTGGGATGGTTGTAAAAATGGTCCAGAAAAATGAATTTGAAGGAATCCTTTCCTTGAAGGAAGCAAGTGAAATCATGAGAGATTCAAAATCGGAAAAGAAATTACATGGCAGATAAAAAACAATCTGGAGAATTCTGAGTTAATTTCACTGTAAAGTATCAAACATTTCAGCAATTAGAGAACATTCCAAATTCCTATCAGAATTAGCCATATAATTATCCTGTTTCAACAATAACAGAGTTAAAACAAAGCTGATCCATGATGTAATGATCAAAGAATTGGTCCACTCTGAGCTTACAGGTTGAGGTTCTGCAACTAACTGGTGAGCTGCGTGAACTTGGACATTCTCCAGGGATCAGTTTTCTCTTTTATAAAGTAGCACAGACTCCCTAAGGTCTCCAATTTTGCACAAAACATTTACACAGTAGGAATACTATACAAAGAAACAAAAGCAGTGACAAATTTGAAACAAAACCAAAATCTGATATAAAAATTATTGACAGGGGCGCCTGGGTGGCTTAGTCAATTAAGCATCTGCCTTCAGCTCAGGTCGTGGTCCTGAGATCCTGGGATCAAGCCCTGACTTGAGCTCCCTGCTCAGCGGAGAGTCTGCTTCTCCCTTTGCCTCTCCCCTCCCATCCATGCTGGCTTGCTCTCTCTCTTGCAAAAATAAAATCTTAAAAAAAAAATTACTGACAAATACCAAAACTACCACTTCCACATTCAGCTTCAAAGAACCATATTGCACGTAACTCTGCATGTTAATTCCACAGAGATTTACACTGCCTCAGTCTGTAGGGTTCAGCCTTCACTAAACTAAGAAACTGAGGACGCCTAAGTCATTTTTGTTCAATGATAAACAACTTGTTCAGCCATCTTTCCTCAGCACATCAGTCAGTAGGATAAGCTGGTGAGGAAAGGGGAAATGCTTTCAACAGCTAGCAATCAGCAGATTTCCTTCCCCCTGATCTGCAAGACCTGAATGTTAAAGTAGATGGGACTGACTGCATTCATGAAGCTAGGTTTGAGGTTTTATTTACTGCAGTATCCTCATCTGTACTTAGTACATGACAGGTGCTTAATAGGTATTTGTAGAACTTACTTTCCTATTTATGATGAGCAATTCCTACTAAAAAACCATTTTCTATCACAGTACCACACACTGCTAAAATAAACAAGGTGCTGGTGTTCATTACCATCAATTCACAAAGTTCACAATGGTTCTGAAGTCTGGAATCACTTCTGCAAAGGATTTCATGTTTTGGAGAAACTGTCAACTAAGCACAAAGTTAAACGATATAAGAACAGGAGCGCCTGGGTGGCTCAGTGGGTTAAGCCTCAGCCTTCGGCTTGGGTCATGATCCCAGCATCCTGGGATCAAGCCCCATATTGGGCTCCCTGCTTGGCAGGAAGCCTGCTTCTCCCTCTCCCACTCCCCCTGCTCGTATTCCCTCTCTCGCTGTGTCTGTCAAATAAATAAATAAAATCTTTTAAAAAATAAAAAAAAATTAAAAAAAGATATAAGAACAGTGGTAGGCAATTAAGTGCATTTGCCTTACGTTTTCAATTTTACTGTTAATAAAGAGCTTTAATCACAAAAATTAAGTATGAAAATGAGATGCCTGGTTGGCTCAGTCAGTTAAGCGTCTGCCTTAGGCTCAAGTCATAATCCCAGGGTCCTGAGATCGAGTCCTCCATCAGGCTCCCTGCTCAGCGGGGAGCTTGCTTATTTATTTGAGACCGACAACGCAAGCCAGGAGAGGGGTAGAAGGAGACGAAGAAGCAGGCTCCCCACTGAGCAGGGAGCCCAACGTGGAGCTCAATCCCGGGACCCCAGGATCATGACCTGAGCTGAAGGCAGATGATTAACTGACTGAGCCCCCCAGATGGCCCAATAAATAAAATCTTTAAAAAAAAAAAAAAAAGACAAGAAAAGTGGAGATTGTTGGGTCTAGATATGTACAGGTCCAGGACCATAAAGTGTATGTGGGGTTTAAGTGGGCTCAAGAAGGCCACAGCTTGACGGAAACCCCAACTCGCCTGTGTAGAGGACACCTGCTCTAGCCAGAGCTGCAGCTCCTGCAGGGGAAGCAAGGGGCCCGTTCTTAGGAGAGTCCAGTCAGAGCTCTTCATAAGCAAAGACAATGTCACTGCTGTAAGCTTAAACAAAAGGCATACTGTGAGACCAGCAAGCGTTGCTATTTCAAGTATCAGTGTTCAAATTATGCCTTTCTATATACACATGGAATGTGGATGTATAGCATTTGTTTCAGTGTTACTGGAGGATGGGTTGGGAAAGATGCAAGGCTATGAAGAAGCAGGACTGACGACACATCACTCATTGAAGCAGTGGAAGATACATGGTGGCTCTATGCTATGGTCTTATTTCTGTGTGGGTTCAAAGTTTTCTATAATAAAACATTCTCTCGGGCGCCCGGGTGGCTCAGTGGGTTAAAGCCTCTGCCTTCGGCTCAGGTCATGATCCCAGGGTTCCGGGATCGAGCCCCGCATTGAGCTCTCTGCTCGGCAGGGAGCCTGCTTCGTCCTCTCTCTCTGCCTGCCTCTCTGCCTGCTTGTGATCTGTCAAATAAATACATAAAAAATCTTTTAAAAAATAAAACATTCTCTCCACCATCCAGCATCAGAATAAAACAAGACAATGCTAGAAACCTTTCTCCCCAAGGTTGTGTCAAGATTTGAGAAAATCAAATTTTCCTTGTTCTCTCCCTAAGAGCAGGCAGATTCATTTTATTCCCCTTTAGGGTATCTACTCTCTGAGGTAGTCTCCATTAGACTTCCCACCTTGGGCTGACCCTGGGGTTGGGTTCCTATCTTCCGTACACTGTGAGGACTTGAAAACTAAATATTAATTTAGTTCTGGACATTTAAGATGAAAGCTTGCTTCACTGTTCCACCTTTAAACCCAGAAACCCGCTATTAACTCCATTTTTAATCTGAGTATTACTCACTGTTTTGGAAAAACTTGTCTTATCCCTTGTGTCTCCTTTACTCTCACACAACTACCACACTCACAACACTGCTGAGACTAGATGTATGGGGGTCCTATCCCTGCTCCCCCTGGAAGCAATTCTTTGGGACCAGCTGGGTGTCCTACAATTCCACACAATTCTAACATTCCCAAGAGACAGTGTCAGACCCCAGAGTTAAGGGCTCAACCCACAAGACTGCTGTTAGCCCACTTCATTTGCTAGAGTCATTCACAGAACTCAGGGAAACACTTACTAACCAGTTTATTACAAGTTATGATAAAGGATACAGATGAACAGCCAGATGAAGAGATACATAGGCCAAATTGGGGGGGGCGCTGAGTACAGAAGCTTCTATTCTTAAGCCTCTGTCAGCTGGCTACCGACAAGTAAGTGGTAGAGGAGAGGAGCACAAAATCAGAACTCTTAGAAGTCTGCTCCACTGCGGGACGTTGCTCCAGGGACTAAGCAGGGCTGGAGCCCTCATGGGGACAGTGTGGTCTCAGGTCCCGCGGGGTCACAGAAGGATTGGAGGTATCTGAGCATAGCAAAGCTCCCAGGCATCGGAGGAGGAAAGCCGGCTACAGAGACAGAGCTGAGGAATGAGCTCTCAACTCAGGGTTACCTTAAACCGGGATCCAAGGCACAGCTGGACCACTGCTCTTTGGGAAGGGACCCCACAAGTGGCAGATCTGGGGAGACTTCCCTGAAAGAGCAGCAGGAATCTGCTGGGTTTGGAGACTTCAAACAGAGCCATGCACCAGAGACAAATGCTCAGTCACAGGCTGGGTGAGCTCAGAGCGCAGCCAGAGACCAGGGAGATGGGAGGGACTGAGCACTTTTCTCTGAGGGCCCACTGAGGAGGGGAGCCCCAAGCTCTCGGCAACTCTGGGCTGGAGATTGGGAGGCCACCATTTTCACTCCCATCCTTCAAAGCTGTATGGAAAACATTCAGGGAACTAAAGCTCCTGAGCGCAAACCCAAGTGGATTACTTAGCGGATTACTTAGCCTGGCCCCTGGCAAGGGCAGTGCAATTCCGCCTCGGGCAAAGACACTTGAAAATCACTGCAACAAAACCATCCCCGCAAGAATATCGAGCCAAGACCAAACTTTACCAATCAATGAGAACTGCAAAACTACAGTGCTAGGGGAAGATAGCACATAGAATTCATGGCTTTTTCCCATGATTCCTTAGTCTTTCAATGTTAAATTCTTTTATTTTTATTCTTCTATTTTTAAAAATTTTTCCTCTTGGGGCACCTGGGTGACTCAATGGGTTAACCCTCTGCCTTCAGCTCAGGTCATGACCTCAGGGTCCTGGGATCAAGCCCCACATCGGGCTCCCTGCTCAGCGGGGAGCCTGCTTCCTCCTCTTTCTCTGCCTGACTCTCTGCCTCCTTGTGATCTCTCTGTCAAATAAATAAAATCCTTAAAAAATAAAATAAAAATTTTCCTCTTTCCTATTTTAACCATCTTATGATACTTTATTTTTTTAAGATTTATTTATTTATTTGACAGATGACAAATAGGCAGAGAGGCAGGCAGAGAGGGGAGTGGGAAGCAGGCTCCCCTGCTGAGCAGAGAGCCCGATGCAGGGCTTGATCCCAGGACCCTGGGATCATGACCTGAGCCGAAGGCGGAGGCTTTAACCCACTGAGCCACCCAGGCGCCCCAATGATACCTTTTTTAAAATCTCTTTTGTCAGTCTTATAGTCCTATTCTATCCCTTCACTGTAATTGACCTTATTTTTTCTATATACGTAAGTTTTTCTTTTTTAAAATTTTGGGATACAGTTTCTTCTAACACCAAAATATACCCTACAACTAGTGTAGGGCCTTGTTCTAGTCTCCTGCCTGATCACATTTGTTTTTCTTTTTCCTTTCTTTTTTCAGCCAACTTCTTATCTTACTAATTCCTTTTTTTAAATGTTTTTTTTAATTTTCATCTTTACAGTCCTATTCCCATCCCTTCTTCATATCTACCTTTACTTTTGTATATATCTAAGTTTTTCTTTCTTTAAAATTATGGGACACAGTTTCATCTAACACACCAACATATACCCTAAATCTAGTATATGGCTTTGTTCTAGTCTCCCGCCCGATTACATTCTCTTCTTTTTTTAAATTTTTTTTCTTTTTTCAGCCAACTTATCTTACCAATTCCTCTTTTAAAATCGTTTTTAATTTTCATCTCTAGTCATATTCCATCCCTTCATCGTGCTTACCTTTATTTTTGGATATATTTTTTTTCTTTAAAATTTTGGGAGGCAGGCCTCGGCAGGGGCGCCTGGGTGGCTCAGTGGGTTAAAGCCTCTGCCTTTGGCTTGGGTCATGATCCTGGGGTCCTGGGATCGAGCCCTACATCGGTTCTCTGCTCAGCAGGGAGTCTGCTTCCTCCCCTCTCTGCCTGTCTCTCTGCCTACTTGTGAGCTCTGTCAAATAAATAAGAATCTTTAAAAAAATAAAAATAAATAAAAAATAAAATTTTGGGAGGCAGTTTCATAACAGACCAAAATACACCCAAAATGAAGTGTGTAGCTCTGTTCTATTCACCAGCCTGATCATTTTGTTTCCCCATTCTTCCCCCCTGCCCCCCCGTTTCGGGTCTCTTATTTCTTTAGTGTATATTTTTCTGGGGTTGTTGTTACCCTTTTAGCATTTTGTTCTCTCATTCATCTATTCTTCTCAGGACAAAATGAAAAAGCAGAAAAACTCACCTTAAAAAAAAAAAAAAAAGGGGGGACAAGAGGCAGTACCAAAGGCTAGGAACCTAATCAATACAGATATTGGTAATATCTTAGATCTAGAGTTCAGAATGATGACTGTAAAGATACTAGCTGGGCTTGAAAAAGGAATAGAACATATTAGAGAATCCCTTTCTGGAGAAATAAAAGAACTAAAATCTAACCAAGTTGAAATCAAAAAAGCTATTAATGAGGTGCAATAAAAAATGGAGTCTCTTACTGCTAGGATAAATGAGGCAGAAGAATTAGTGATATAGAAGACCAAATGATGGAGAATAAAGAAGCTGAGCAAAAGAGAGGCAAACAACTACTGGATCACAAGGGGAGAATTCGAGAGAGAAATGGTATCATAAGACAAAACAATATTAGAATAATTGGTATCCCAGAAGGAGGAGAGAGGGGCAGAAGGTTTATTGGAGCAAATTATAGTAGAGAATTTCCCTAATAAGGCAAATGAAACAAGCATCAAAATCCAGGCACAGAGGCACAGAGACTCCCCCTCAAAATCAATAAAAATAGCTCCAGACCCCATCATGTAATAGTTAAACTTAAAAATCTCAGTGACAAAAAGGAAATCCTGAAAGCAGCTTTGACAAGAGGTCTGTAACATACAGTAGTGGAAATATTAGATTGGCAGCAGACCTATCCACAGAGACCTGGCAGGCCAGAAAGAGCTGGCATGATATATTCAGAGCACGAAACGAGATATGCAGCCAAGAATACTATATCCAGCTAGTCTGTCACTGAAAATAGAAGGAGGAATAAAAAGCTTCCAGGACAAACAAAAACTAAAAGAATTTGCAAACACCAAACCCGCCCTATAGGAAATATTGGAAGGGGTCCTCTAAGCAAAGAGAGAGCCCAAAAGTAACAGAACAGAAAGGAAAAGAGACAATATACAGTAACAGTTACCTTACAAGCAATACAATCGCACTAAAGTCATATATTTCAATAGTTACCCTGAATGTAAATGGGCTAAATGCCCCAATCAAAAGACAAAGGGGATGAGAATGGATAAAAAAACAAGACCCATCAATATGCCGTCTACAAGAAACTCGTTTTAGACCCAAAGACACCTCTAGATTTAAAGTGAAGGGGTGGAAAACAATTTACCATGCTAATGGACATCAAAAGAAAGCTGGGGTGACAATCTGTATATCAGATAAATTAGATTTTAAGCCGAAGACCATAATGAGATGAGAAGGACACTATATCATACTTAAAGGGTCTGTCCAACAAGATAATCTTACAATTTTAAGTATCTATGCCCCTAACATGGGAGCAGCCAATTATATAAGCCAATTAATAACAAAATCAAAGAAACACATCGACAATAATACAATAACAGTAGAGGACTTTAACACCCCCCTCACTGAAATGAATAGATCATCTAAGCAAAAGATCAAGAAGGAAATAAAGGCCTTAAATGACATGGACCAGATGGACATCACAGATATATTCAGAACATTCCATCCCAAAGCAACAGAATACACATTCTACTCTATTGCACCTGTAACATTCTCCAGAATAGATCACATCCTGGGTCACAAATTAGGTCTCAACTGGTACCAAAAGACTGGGATCATTCCCTGAATATATATATATTTTTAATTTATTTATTTATTTTTCTTTCTTTTCTTTTTCTTCTTTTTTTAAAGATTTTATTTACCTGACAGAGATCACAAGTAGGCAGAGGCAGGCAGAGAGAGAGGGGGAAGCAGGCTCCCTGCTGAGCAGAGAGCCCGAAGTGGGGATCGATCCCAGGACCCTGGGTTCATGACCTGAGCAGAAGGCAGAGGCTTTAACCCACTGAGCCACCAGGCGCCCCTCCCTGCATATTTCTAGACCACAATGCTCTGAAGCTAGAACTCAATCACAAGAGGAAAGTTGGAAAGTACTCAAATAAATGGAAGCTAAAGAGCATCCTACTAAAGAATGAGTCAACCCATTCATTAAACAGAATTTTAAAATCCTGGAAACAAATGAAAATGAAAACACAACTGCTCAAAATCTTTGGGACACAGCAAAGACGGTCCTGAAAGGAAAGTATATAGCAACAGAAGCCTTTCTCAAGAAACAAGAAAGGTCTGAAATACACAACCTAACCCTACACGAAATAGAGCTGAAGAAAGAACAGCAAATAAAGCCTAAACCAAGCAGAAGATGAGACATTATATAAAGATTAGAACAGAAATCAATGAAATAGAAACCAAAAGAACAGCAGAATAGATCAACAAAAGTAGAAGCTGGTACTTTGAAAGAATTAATAAGACTGATAAACCCCTGGCCAGACTTACCAAAAACAAAAGAGAAAGGACCAAAATTAATAAAATCATGAATGAAAGAGATCACAACCAACACCAAAGAAATACAAGCAATTATAAGAACATATTATGAGCAACTATATGCCAACAAATTTGACAATCTGGAAGAAATGGATGCATTCCTAGAGACATATAAACTACCAAAACTGAAGCAGTAAGAAACAGAAAACCTGAACAGACCCATAACCAGCAAGGAAATTGAAGCGGTCATCAAACATCTCCCAACAAACAAGAGCCCAGGGTCAGAAGGCTTCTCCAGGGAATTCTACCAAACATTTAAGGAAGAATTAATACCTACTCTCCTGAAACTGTTCCAAGAAATAGAAATGGAAGGAAAACTTCCAAACTCATTTTATGAGGCCAGCATTACCTTGATCCCTAAACCAGAGACCCCATCAAAAAGGAGAATTACAGAACAATATCCCAATGAAAATGGATGCAAAAATTCTCATCAAAACACTAGCCAAGGGGTGCCTGGGTGGCTCAGTGGATTAAAGCCTCTGCCTTCGGTCATAATCCCAGCATCCTGGGATCAACCACCACATCAGGCTCTCTGCTCAGCAGGGAGCCTGCTTCCCCCTCTCTCTCTGCCTGCCTCTCTGCCTACTTGTGATCTCTGTCTGTCAGGTAAATAAATAAAATCTTTTTTAAAAAATCTGAAAAAAAAAAAAAACAAAAAACCCACTAGCTAACAGGATCCAACAGTACATTTTAAAAGGATTACTCACGAAGACCAAGTGGGATTTATTCCTGGGCTGCAACGTTGGGTCAACATCTGCAAATCAATCAGTGCGCTACAATACAATAAAAGAAAAAACAAGAGCCATAAGATCCTCTCAATAGATGCAGAAAAAGCATTTGACAAAATACAGCATCCTTTCTTGATCAAAACTCTTCACAGTTGTAGGCATAGAGGGTACATACCTCAATATCATCAAAGCCATCTATGAAAAACCCACAGCGAATCATTTTCAATGGGGAAAAATTGAGAACTTTTCCCCTGAGGTCAGGAACACGACAGGGATATCCACTATCCCCACTGCTAATTCAACATAGTATTGGAAGTCCTAGCCTCAGCAATCAGACAACAAAAAGAAATAAGAGGCATCCGAATCAGTGAAGAAGTAGTCAAACTCTCACTCTTTGTAGATGATATGATACTTTATGTGCAAAACCCAAAGACTCCACTCCAAAACTGCTAGAACTCATACAGGAATTCAGTAAAGTGTCAGGATATAAAATCAATGCACAGAAATCAATTGCATTTCTATACACCAACAGCAAGACAGAAGAAAGAGAAATTAAGGAGTCAATCCCATTTACAACTGCACCCAAAACCATAAGATACCTAGAAATAAACCTAACCAAAGAGGCAAAGAATCTGTACTCAGAAAACTAGAAAGTGTTCATGAAGGAAACTGAGGAATACACAAGAAATGGAAAAATGTTCCATGCCCATAGATGGAAGAACAAATACTGTGAAAATGCCTATGCTACCTAGAGCAATCTACACATTTAATGCAATCCCTATCAAAATACCATCAACTTTTTTCAAAGAAATGGAACAAATAATCCTAAAATTTTTATGGAACCAGAGAACACCCTAAATAGCCAGAAGAATGTTGAAAAAGAAAAGCAAAGCTGGTGGCATCACTATTCTGGACTTCAAGATCTGTTACAAAGCTTAATTGTCAAAACAGTATGGCACAAAAACAGACACTCAGATTATGGGGCACCTGGGTGGCTCAGTTGGTTAAACAACTGCCTTCAGCTCAGGTTATGATCCTAGGATACCAGGATCAAGCCCCACATCGGACTCCCTGCTCAAGGGGGAGCTCGCTTCTCCCTCTCCTGCTGCCACTGCCCCTGCTTGTGTGCTCCCGCTCTCTCTGTATCAAGAAATAAAATCTTAGGGGTGCCTGGGTGGCTCAGTCGTTAAGCATCTACCTTTGGCTCGGGTCATATCTCGGGGTCCTGGGATTGAGCCCTGCATCGGGCTCAGTGGGGAGCCTGCTTCCCCTCTCTCTCTGCCTGCCTCTCTGCCTACTTGTGATCTCTCGCTCTGTGTTAAATAAATAAAATCTTAAAAAAAAAAAAAAAAAAGAAAAAAAATATTAAAAAAAAAAAAAAAAAAAGACACATAGCTCAGTGGAACAGAATAGAGGGCCAAGAACTGGACCCTCAACTCTATGTTCAACTCCTCTTTGGCAAAGCAGGAAAAAATATCCAATGGAGAAAATACAGTCTCTTCAACAAATGGTGTTGGTAAAACTGGTACAGCCAAATGCAGAAAAATGAAACTGGACCATTTCCTTATACCACACACAAAAATAGACTCAAAATGGATGAAGGACCTCAGTGTGAGACAGGAATCCATCAAGATCCTTGAGGAGAACACAGGCAGCAACCTCTTCAACCTCAACCCCAGCAACTTTCTTCTAGAAACATCCTAGAAACATCGCCAAAGGCAAGGGAAACAAGGGCAAAAATGAACTACTGGGACTTCATCAAGATCAAAAGCTTTTTTTTTTTTTTTTTTTAAGATTTATTTATTTATTTATTTGACAGAGATCACAAGCAGGCAGAGAGGCAGGCAGAGAGAGAGGAAGAAGGGAAGCAAGCTCCCTGCTGAGCAGAGAGCCTGACGAGGGGCTCATTCCCAGGACCTTGGGATCACGACCCAAGCCAAAGGCAGAGGCTTTAGCCCACTGAGCCACCCAGGCACCCCAAGATCAAAAGCTTTTGCACAGGAAAGGAAACAGTCAACAAACCAAAAGGCAACCGACAGAATAGAAAATATTTGCAAATGACATACCAGATGAAGGGTCAGTATCCAAAATATAAAAAACTCATTAAACTCAACACCCCCCCAAAAAAATAATAATCCAATCAAGACATGGGCAGAAGAAATGAACAGACATTTCTTCAGAGAAGACATCCAGATGGCCAGCAGACACATGAAAAAGTGCTCAACATCAGTTGGTATCAGGGAAATACAAATCAAATCCACAGTGAGATATCACCTCAAACCAGTCAAAATGGCTAAAATTAACCAGTCAGAAAACAACAGGCATTGGTGATGCGGAGAAAGGGGAACCCTCCTATACTGTTGGTGGGAATGCTAGCTGGTGCAGCCACTCTGGAAAACAGCGTGGAGGTTCCTCAAAAAATTGAAAATAGAGCTACCCTATGACCCAGCAATCGCACTACTGGGTATGTACCCTAAAGATACAAATGTAGTGATCCAAAGGGGCACATGCACCCGAATGTTTATAGCAGCAATGTCCACTATAGCCAATTTATGGAAAGAACAGAGATGTCCCTCAACAGATGGATAAAAATGACATGGTATGGGGGTACCTGGGTGGCTCAGTGGGTTAAGCCTCTGCCTTCAGCTTAGGTCATCATCTCAGGGTCCTGGGTTTGAGCCCCACATCAGACTGTGCTCAGTGGGGAGCCTGCGTCCCCCTCTCTCTCTGCCTGCCTCTCTGCCTACTTGTGATCCCTCTCTGATCCAATAAATAAAATCTTTAAAAAAAAAAAAAGACGCGGTAGGTACACAACGCGCACGCGCACACACACGCACAAGTGGAATATTATGCAGCCATCAGAAAAATAAAATCTTGCCTTTGCAACAATGTGAACAGAACTAGAGGGTATTATGCTACATGAAATAATTCAATCAGAGAAAGAAAATTATCATATGATTTCACTGATATAGGAATTTGAGAAACAAGACAAGAGGATCATAGGGGAAGAGAGGAAAAAAAGAAACAAGATGAAACCTGAAAGGGAGACAAACCATAAGAGACTCTTAATGTCAGGAAACAAACTGAGGGTTGCTGGGGGGTGAGGGGAGGGACAGGGGCGGTGTCTGGGGGGATGGATATTGGGGAGGGTATGTGCTATGGTGAGTGCTGTGAAGTGTGTAAGACTGATGAATCACAGACCTGTATCCCTGAAACAAGTAACACATAATATGTTAAATAAAATAAAATAATAAAAAACAAGAAGCTTCCATCCTCATGGAGTTGCTGTGTCACTTCCCATTACGGATGTGTTCTCTCACCTGGAAGCTTCCTGAACACTAAAGTGCTGGGATATTCATGGAGGCGTCCTCAGGTAGGCTTGGTTAATCATTAACTTCATTTCTAGCCACCCTCCTCTGCCTGGAGAATGAAAGGTGGGGCTGAAAATTCCAACCGGTCTATTCATGGCTTGACCTTTCTAGTGAGCAGCCCCCATCCAGGAGTCCATCCAAGACCACCCAGGATGCACCCACCTCATTAGAACAAAAGGTGCACTTAGTGCTCTTATCACTTAGGGATTCACAGGGTTATTTAACACTGATCCTTTTAATAACCTATTTAAAACTATTTAATCCAGGGGCGCCTGGGTGGCTCAGTGGGTTAAAGCCTCTGCCTCGGCTTGGGTCATGATCCCTGGGTCCTAGGATAGAGTCCCACATCCGGCTCTCTGCTCAGCAGGGAGCCTGCTTCCCTTCCTCTCTCTCTGACTGCCTCTCTGCCTACTTGTGATCTCTGTCAAATAAATAAATAAAATCTTAAAAAAAAAAAACTATTTAATCCAGAAATTTTTAATGTTTTACCAAACTTGTCAGCCAAAGACCCAACCCTGTCAAATTCCCCTATGCTCACTTATGCTAAGAAAAACTGAAGCACTCCAGGAGAGTGGAAATCTCTTAGGAAAACCCCTTTTTTTATAAAAATGGATTATGACCCTGTAAAATGAGGAGAATGAAAATGAAAAAAAAAGATGAAGACAAAGCAAAGGAACAAATAAGCAAAGCCTATGGAATATGCTGGAGTCTTTATTCCTGATGTAAGAGGTAACTACACTCTTGACCCAGGAATCTACAAAATGTTCTCCCTGAAGAAAATTAAAATTCAAGTTAGCAACTATATGACTTAGAGTATACACTGATCTATGAATAATAGTTGCTAGACCTTCCCCCACCCTCAACAAAGAGTTGGACTGGATTGAGGGGCTCGGGTTTTTGGATGGTCATTCCTTTAATTTTCTATTAATGGAGTGTTTTTTAAGATTTTATTTATTTGACAGACAGAGATGACAAGTAGGCAGAGAGGCAGGCAGAGAGAGGAGGAGAAAATGGCTCCCTGCTGAGCAGAGAACCCCATGCAGGGCTTGATCCCAGGACCCTGAGATCATGACCTGCGCTGAAGACAGAGGCTTAACTCACTGAGCCACCGAGGAACTCCATAATGGAATTTTAATGCAGTGCAGCGCCCGCCCCCCCAAAGAACACCTATGAATGTGTATTTGAGTCAACAAGGAGCCTTCTTAGTGTCATGGCTTTCAGAGATCCAGTTCAAACTCAGGATTATATTTACATTTCAGATATACTTTGGTTAATGAGGACATATAAGCTACAGGGAGGAAAATGGATTCAGAAGGGTGGATAGGTGTTAAGCAACCTCCCCTTCTGGTAGTAATGATGAGGGAGCAGGAGGCTGGCTGAGGACAAAGCAAAAACTGGCACCTTGTACCCCCTCTCCACCCGCTCCCCTCGGTAGTGTGTGTGACATTCCTCAGGCACCCCTGACTGCCATAAACGATAAACAAATAGTTAACTTGCAGAGATCACAATCCTGCAAGATAGGAGTCTCCCTTGGTTTACAAATCAATAGCCAGAGGCAAATAACTCAGTCCCTCAAGCCCTAATGTCTCCCTCCCCACCATAAACGAAACTGAAGGAGGCTGAGATAGAAGGGAATGCAAATATAGTTAAATCTCTTCTAAACCTAAATCTCACTAACAAAGACATTGGTAGCAGGATTGTGACACCCCACCGAGAATCTCCCAACTATCTTGACATTGATCAAGCCACAAGGGCAAGGCCTCGGGTATCCCGGTATCCCCGCACCTTGTAGGCCCTCTTTAGTATATCAAAGTTCCATTGAAACCTCCCTTCCCCTCCCCTTCCCCCCAACCGCAAGGTACATAACCTGCCATTCCTCACAACCCAGGGCAGCAGCTCTTCCTGCCCACGGGTCCTGTCCCCGTGCTTTAATAAACCACCATTTTGCACCAAAGGTGTCTCAAGAATTTTTTCTTGGTCATCGGCTCCGGACCTCAGCCCACCGAACCTCACCTAGGTTCTAGAACTTCACTAGTAACACCAGCTTCCTTTCTGAACAAACACTCCTCCCCCACTTCCCTGTCTTACTCTTACCGGGGTTCTCATCTTCTGAGTCCTCTTAGCCTATCAGTCCTCTTTTTGCTTCAGCCAATTTGGGATGGGCTGTCACCTGCCACTAGTGAATCCTTACTAACAGAGCATAAAGTAAGCGACCAGCAGGCAGCAGCTCTGAGGCTGGCTGGAGGGATGGTACCTGATCTGAATATCTCATGCAGGCCTTCAGGTTGGGGCACCAAGACAGGTTAGGGGAAGTGGCCTCAAAGAGGGGGACACCGGCTCCAGTTCAACAAGACAGCATTGATGTGGGAAACAAAAGCAAAAGAAATGCAGCTTAAATTAAAATCTCGTTAAAGCTTGCAGCCCACGGAGAGATACCCGAAACCTGCAGAGTGTGACCTTCCTCAAGGAACTCCTGGCTGCCTTAGTCCCTTAAAGTTTAAAAGTACCTTATCTTGGCAGCAGCGGGCCCCTGGAGGTCCTGAAAGCCTTGCCTCCAGATTCCTTGCAGACTTGCGGTAACCCTAACCTCTACTCATGAGGACAGATACCATCAGTCACTCCTCACAATCCACCTTAGCTCTTTCTGCCCACAGGTGCTGTCCTGTGAGTAGGGAAGCCGTGAAGGTGATGTGGTTTTGGAATACAGGTGAGGTTCGGCGGGGTGGGATCCGGAGCCGACCACCAAGAAAGAATTCTTGAGACCTGTCTGGTGCAAAACGGTGGTTTACTGAAGCATGGGGACAGGCCCCGTGGGCAGAAAGAGCAGCCACCCCAGGTCTTGAGGAATGGTTGATTATATACTCGGGGAGTTGGGGCAAGTAAGGAAAAGGGAGGTTTCAAAAGAACTTTCAGGGGTGCCTGGGTGGCTCACTCAGTTTAGCGTCTGGCTTCAGCTCAGGTCATGATCTAAGGTCCTGGGATGGAGCCCACATCGGGCCACTCTCCCTCCGCCTACAGCGCCCCCTGCTTGTGTGCTTGCTCCCTCTAATAAATAAATACAATCTAAAAAAAAAAACCACAAAACTTTCATATGCTAAAGAGGACCTCCAAGATAATGCCAGACAGAACAAGAAGATAATCAGAGGCATTGCGGGTTTCAAGGCTGTTTTCCCCACTAGCAAGGGATTAACATTAAGGTAGCTGGGAGATTCCTGGAAGAATGTCCCACCTGTCCCACCCAGGGGTAGGGGGTGGAGGGGAGGTTGCAGCCGGTCAGCTTCCACTTTGTCTTTAGCTAGCCTTCCACTCCCTCATCAAAGGTCTAGCCAAGGGGTGCCTGGGTGACTCAGTGAGTTAAAGCCTCTGCCTACGGCTCAGGTCATGATTCCAGGGTTCTGGGATCAAGCCCCGCATCGCATCGGGCTCTCTCCTGAGGAGGGAGCCTGCTCCCCACTCTCTCTGCCTGCCTCCTCTGCCTACTTGTGATCTCTGTCAAATAAATAAATAAAATCTTAAAAAAAAAAAAAAAGTCTAGCCAAGAGAGACAGGAGGCCCTCTGACTCCCCCGACTAGACTCACGCAGGGGACTACGTGACCAGGCTCACACAATTCCTAGCAGAGGAGAAACACTGAGGCTTACAAAACCAGAGATAAGGGAACATAATGAGACTAATGGTCATTTTTGGAATGTAGGTGAGGTTCGGTTGGGTGAGGTCCAGAGCTGACAGCCAGGAAACGTTTTTGATGCAAAAGGTGGTTTTAGGGGCGCTTGGGTGGTTCAGTAGGTTGGGTGGCTGCCTTTGGCTGGGGCCACAGTCCCAGAGTCCTGGGGTCGAGCCCAGAGTCAGCCTCCCTGCTCAGCGGGGAGCCTCCTTCTCCCTCTGCCCCTCCCCCTGCTTGTGTTCTTTCTCCCCATCTCAAATAAATAAAATCTCTTTTTACAAAGAGGGGGGTGGTTTATTAAAGCACAGGGACAAGACCACAGGTCCTGGGGGGTTGTGAAGGGGTGACTGAAGATATATTCTCCGGAGTTGGGGAAAAGGAAGGAAAGGGATGTTTTCAGAAGAACTTTCATATGCTAAAGAGGACTACAAGGTAGTGGAAGCCTTACCGTTGTCAAGCTCAGGTTGTTTTTCCCTCTAGTAAACCACTAACATTCAGATAGTTGGGAGTTTGCTTCTGGAGGTTAGATTATGGACAAAAATGCTTTTTTTCTTGTAAATTACTGACATTTTGTAAACTGAGGGAGACTGGCTTCTGGCTGGACTGTGATCTCTGTTAGTTAACCATTTGTCTTCCCTTCCCTTAGCTTTAGGGCAGCCAGGGGAGCCTGAGGAATGACCCACAGACCCCACCTGGGAGCTGGGGGGAGGGGTGGGCTGCAAGATGTCAGCCTACGCTTGCCCCTAGCCCACCTTCTGCTACCTCATCGAGACTGCCTCGTTACATCTTAAATGTCGGAGATGAGCTACCCCATGACAGTTTCAGCTGGACCACTAAAAATTACCAAACTCCAAAGGAAAAGCAAACATGGTTCTATCAGTGGTAGAGAAGTCAAGAAGATTTAGGTTCCTGGTCACTTTTCAGTAAAAGGCTGCCTGCAAAAGCCCTCAGGGGCAACCCATCCGCAACCCTTCTCCATCCCTGTAGAGAGCTTTTTCTTTTCTTTCTGGTCTCTCCTTCACTTAATAAACTTTCACTTCACTTCAACCTTTTGCGTCTGAGTTTCCTTACTACCTACAGCTCACTGACTAGTCCTTGAAACAGGCAGAGTGACATTCTTCTGGTGACTTAACGGCATCGATGTTGACATTTTGCTAAGGGCAAAGGCAATCCCAGTCCAAACCGCACCCCACCAGCCTCCAGGATCCTGTAAGCCTACTTTATCATGTAACAATTCCTTTAGAAATTTCCTTTATCTCTAAACCCCCCAAGATACCTTTTGGCAATCACCACCCCAAGCATATGACCCAATGATATACATCTGAATGGTCTCATGATTGAATTTCTACTAAACAGTAATAAATAGGTAGCCCCCTCAGGATCCTGGAAACCTTGTTTCCAAAACATGTGAGAGGCTTACACTATCCCTAACCCCAACAACAGGATTCCCAACTTGAAGATATATAATCACCACACTCACAACTCGATTAAAGCTCTCTCTGTCCATGGGTCCTGTCCCTGTGCTTTAATAAAAACACATTTCTGCACCAAAGACATCTCAAGAGTTATTTCTTACTCATCAGCTCTGAACCCCCACATCTTTCCTACATTGGTTATATATAAGCCACTGGGAGTAAGGGAAATTATATTTAAAAAAGTACTACACAGGGACACCTGGGTGGCTCAGTGGGTTAAAGCCTCTGCCTTCAGCTCAGGTCATGATCTCAGGGTCCTGGGATGGAGCCCCACATCGGGCTCCCTGCTCATCAGGAAGCCTGCTTCTCCCTCTCCCACTCCCTCTGCTTGTGTTCCCTCTCTCGTGTCCTTGTCAAACAAATAAAATCTTTTTTAAAAAATGGAAATTAATAAATTTTGAAATTTTGAGAGGATATTGAACACCATTTAAAAAACACATTCCTGCGGTGCCTGGGTGGCTCAGTCAGTTGAGCGTCTGACTCTTGATCTCAGCATCCCCAGTTTATGCTTTTTAAAATGTAGTACTTAATAAATTTAAGAGTCTACTCAGACATTCTGTCCATAGTTTATAAAAGAAGCAGCAAAGGTAGTTTACAAAATCGAACTCCAAGCAGCTAACAACAGACAACCAAACAGAAGCTTGGACATTTTTAGTCCTAATTTCAGCTCTGAAATTTATTGGCTAACCATGTGCTCATGAGGACAAAAAGATGAACGGTGAAAACAGTCATCTTCATTTAACACACAGTAGTTTTTATAAGGCATTGGTTGCCTAAACTTTATTTAGAATCCTGACAACAACCATACATCTCCATGTTACCGTGTGCATTCTGACATACCCAACTCAGAGGTACAGGAACTGGTCAACCTGGGAAGCAGCTCTGTATACCTCATAAGCTTCTGAGCTGCCCCCCTGCCTTTCATATCAGCAAGCCTTATTTAAGACTGATAAAACCCTTGCCAGACTTATCAAAAATGAAAGAGAAAGGACCCAAATGAATAAAATCATGAATGGAAGAGATCACAACCAACACCAAAGAAATACAATTATAAGCAAATATATATATATATATTTTTTTTTTAAAGATTTTATTTATCTATCTGACAGAGAGACAGAGATCACAAGGAGGCAGAGAGGCAGGCAGAGAGAGAGAGAGAGGGAGAAGGAGGCTCCCTGCTGAGCAGAGAGCCCGATGTGGGGCTCGATCCCAGGACCCTGAGATCATGACCTGAGCCGAAGGCAGAGGCTTAACCCGCTGAGCCACCCAGGTGCCCCATATAAGCAAATATATTATAAGCAACTGTACACCAGCAAATTAGACAATCTGGAAGAAATGGTTGTATTCCTAGAGATATATAAACTACCAAAACTGAACCAGGAAGAAGTACAAAACCTGTACAGACCCATAACCAGTAAGCAGATTGAAGCAGTCATCAAACCTCTCTCAACAAACTAGAGCCCAGGGCCAGACGGCTTCCCAAGGGAATTCTGCGAAACATTTAAAGAAGAATTAATACCTATTTTCCCGAAACTATTCCAAAAAATAGAAATGGAAAACTTCCAAACTCATTTTATTTTATTTTTAAAGATTTTATTTATCAAAGAGAGCACAAGCAGGCAGAGTGGCAGAGAGAGAAGCAGACTCCCCGCTGAGCAAGGAGCCCCATGTGGAACCATGACCTGAGACAAAGGCTGCCCCTTTACCAACTAAGCCACCCAAGCATCCTATCCAAACTCATTTTATGAGGCCAGCATTACCTGGATCCCAAAACCAGACAAAGACCCCATCAAAAAGGAGAATTATAGACCAAATCCCTGATAAACATGGATGCAAAAATTCTCACCAACATACTAGCCAATAGGATCTAACAGTACATTAAAAGAGTTATTTACCACAACCAAGTTGGGATTTATTCCTGGACTGCAAGGTTGGTTCAACAACCACAAAATCAATGAGTTACAGTACATCAATAAAGAAAGAACAAGACCCATATGATCTTCTCAACAGATGCAGAAAAAGCATTTGACAAAGTACAGCATCCTTTCTTGATTAAAACTCTTCACAGTGTAGGGATAGAGTACATACCTCAATATTGTAAAAGCCATCTATGAAAAACCCACAGTGAATATCACTTTTTTTAAAGATTTTATTTATTTATTTGACAGAGAAAGACAGCGAAAGAGGGAACACAAGCAAGGGGAGTGGGGGACAGAGAAACAGGCCTCCCGCTGAGCAGGTAGCCCAACGTGGGGCTTGATCCCAGGACCCTGAGATCATGATCTGAGCAAAAGGCAGAGGCTTAATGACTGAGCCACCCAGGGATCCCTGAATATCATTTTCAGTGGGGAAAAATTGAGAACTTTTCCCCTGAGGTCAGGAACATGGCAGGGATGTCCATTATTACCACTGCTATTCAACATAGTACTAGAAGTCCTAGCCTTGGCAATCAGACAACAAAAAGAAATAAAAGACATCTGAATCTGCAAAGAAGAAATCAAACTCTCACCCTTTGCAGACAATATGATACTTTATGTGCAAAACCCAAAAGTCTCCACTCCAAAACTGCCAGAACTCATACAGGAATTCAGCAAACTGGCAGGATATAAAGTCAGTGCACAGAAACCAGTTGCATTTCTATACACCAACAGCAAGACAGAAGAAAAAGAAATTAAGGAACTGATCCTATTTACAATTGCACCCAAAACCATTAAGATACCTAAGAAGAAATATAACCAAAGAGACAAAGAATCTGTACTCAGAAAACTATAAAGTACTCATGAAAAAAACTGAAGACACAAAGAAATGGAAAAATGTTCCATGCTCATGAATTGGAAGAACAAATATTGTGAAACTATGCTACCTGAAGTAATCTACACATTTAATACAATTCCTATCAAAATACCATTAACTTTTTTCACAGAAATGGAACAAATAATCCTAAAATGTGTATGGAACCAGAAAAAGACCTCAAATAGCCAGAGGAATGTTGAAAAAGAAAACCAAAGCTGGTGGCATCACAATCCGAACTTGAAGTTCTATTCCAAAGCAGTAATCATCAAGACAGTATGGTACTGGCACAGAACAGACACATAGCTCAGTGGAACAGAATAGAGAACCGAGAAACGGACCCTCAACTCTATCATCAACTCATCTTCGACAAAACAGGAAAGAATGGCCAATGGAAAAAAGACAGTCTCTTCAACAAATGGTGTTGGGAAAATTGGATAGCCACAAACAGAAAAATGAAACTGGACCATTTCCTTACACTACATACAAAAACAGACTAAAAATGGATGAAAGACCTCAATGTGAGAAAGGAATCCATCAAAATCCTTGAGAAGAACACAGGCTGCAATCTCTTCGACCACAGCCACAGCAACTTCTTCCTAGAAACCTCACGAAAGGCAAGGGAAGTAAGGGCAAAAATGAACTATTGGGACTTCAAGATCAAAAGCTTTTGCACAGCAAAGTCAACAAAACCAAAAGACAGTGGACTGAAGGGTTAGTATCCAAAATATAAAGAACTAATCACACTCAACACCCAAGGAACAAATAATCCAATCAAGAAATGGGCAGAGCACATGAACAGATATTTCTGCAAAGAAGACATCCAAATGGCCAACAGACACATGAAAAAGTATTCCACATCATTTGGCATCAGGGAAATACAAATCAAAACCACAATGAGATATCACCTCACACCAGTCAGAATGGCTAAAATTAACAAGTCAGAAAACGACAGATGTGTTGGTGAGGATGCAGAGAAAGGGGAACCCTCCAATGCTATTGGTGGGAATGCAAGCTGGTGCAGCCACTCTGGAAAACAGCATGGAGGTTCCTCAAAAAGTTGAAAATAGAGCTACCTTGGGGTGCCTGGGTGGCTAAGTGGGTTAAAGCCTCTGCCTTCGGCTCGGGTCAGGATCCCAGGGTCCTGGGATTGAGCCCCGCATCGGGCTCTCTGCTCAGTGGGGAGCCTGCTTCCTTCTCTCTCTCTGCCTGCCTCTTCACCTACTTGTGATCTGTCTGTCAAATTAAAAAAAAAAAAAAAAAAAAGAGCTACCTTGACCCAGCATCCACATTACTGGGTATTTACCCCAAAGATACAAATGTAGTGATCCAAAGGGGCACCCCAATGTTTATAGCAGCAATGTCCACAACGGCCAAACTATGGAATGCCTAGATGTCCATTGACAGATGAATGGATAAAGAAAAATTGGTATATATACACACACACAATGGAATACTATGCAACCATCAAAAAAAGAAATAGGTTATTATGCTAAGTGAAATAAGTCAATCAGAAAAAGACAATTATCATATGACCTTACTGGTATGTGGAATTTGAGAAACAAGACAGAGGATCATAGGGGAAGAGAGGCACAAATGAAACAAGAGGAAACCAGAGAGGGGGACAAACTGTAAGAAATGCAATCTCAGGAAACAAATTGAGGATTGCTAGAGGGGAGGGGTGTTGGA
Organism: Lontra canadensis; assembly: GCF_010015895.1. Classification (NCBI taxonomy): domain Eukaryota; kingdom Metazoa; phylum Chordata; class Mammalia; order Carnivora; family Mustelidae; genus Lontra; species Lontra canadensis. The sequence continues at coordinate 40,296,216 of NW_022630998.1, forward strand.
GGAATGGGGTGTCTGGGTGATGGACACTGAGTAGGGTATATGCTATGATGAGTGCTGTGAATTGTGTAAGACTGATGAATCAAAGACCTGTACCCCTGAAACAAGTAATACATTATATGTTAATTAAAACAAAAGAAAACAAAAAGCTTAGAACACACAAAACTCCCTCCAGTACTGTAGCAATTAAAAGAATTAAAGAAAGATGGAGGAAAAGCTGAGAAAAGCATAGGAAAACTAGGGTCAGGTTGACCTCATGATTTAGTTGGAGGGTCTTAAGAATGCAATCAGTATTGTCTAAGGTCCAAATTTAAGGAAAAGTTAACTTATTTTATGAAATATTCAGCAAATCATTTTATACAGTGAGTTCAAGATACTAAAATTGAGTTTTAATAAAATAGACAATATACCTCATAGAACACACTTAACATGTGAGGAGAAATTCAAAGATTATTGCAATTCAAATATGGAACCCAGGGGCACCTGGGTAGCTCAGTGAGTTAACCAGGACTCTTGATTTGGGCTTAGGTCTTGAGCTCAGGATTGTGAGATCCAGCCCGCCCCCGCCCCACCTCCCGCCCCCGCCCCTGCCCAGGCGGCTCTTGTCTGGAGATGGACCTGCTTGAGATTCCCTCTCTCCCTCTGCCCCTCCCTCGCTTTAAAAAAAAAAAAAAGAGCGAGACGGAAGGAAGGAAACAAATGTGGAACCCAAACTTAAAAACCCAGAGAAATTCTTCATAAAATGACTTCAAAATTACCTATAAAGACAAAAGCAGCAGCTGAGAGGTCCCTTGCAGATACTACTTGTACGGAAAATGGCCAGTTCTTGGAGGATTCCACTCTCCCCTGTCTTCCTGGTATCTAGCTTTGTCCCCTCCCAGCTTGTTCTCTGGGTTCTTGACTCTTTTATCATACTTGGCAATGTTACCAACACCACTGCCCAAAAGGAACCCACAGTCTGCATGAAAGTCTTGTGATCTTCTGCGGGGAGTCTCCGGAGGAGAGCACCACAGAGGACTGAGCTGCGGGAGAAGTGCTGAATCCCAGACTCCACTGCGCAGGCGGCGTGAAGCTCAGCGCCGCCATCTCCCGGGGCGCGCATGCGCGGGACTGGTCCTAGGGCACCAAACTCCAAGCTTGTTGCTTCACTGCGCATTTGCGAGTCAAAGCCTTCCTGCGTTTTGTTCCTTCTGCTCCTCTTACATTTTTTCGGCTTAGCGAACCTTTTGCTATGCGGGGGACGGCTGACGGCTCCAGAGCTAACGGAATCAGAGAAATGCTCTCTTCCGAGGCCTTCTCCCTGGCAGCCATTTTCTGAAAAGGGAAGAAAAGCAGGGTGATGAACACTTCTTTGTGGTTTACTAGCGCCCAGACTTCCCCTAGAGATTTTATTTATTTGAGAGCAAGAGCAGGAAGAGGAGTGTGTGGAGGATGCCACCTGAGCTGAAATCAGACACTAAACCAACTAAGCCCCCCAGGTGCCCCTAGTCCTCCTAACTTCTACCCTTTCATCCTTCCTGTTGCCCTTCTTCCTAAAAACACTGATCTTCTGTTTACCTTCCAACCCCATTCAGAACAAATGTGCCAGGAGGTGTGTGAAGATGTCGCGGCCATCCCCCAGCTCACCGGTGGCAAGGTCACTGTCTGCGCCCCGGTCACCACTTAGGTCAAAGGCACAAAACAGGGCCTCCCCTCAGTACTGTCATTTACCGTGCTTGCGTCTCAAGTCCTGGGGGCCTCAGGAGTATTTCAGTACCTACACCAGAAGTGGAATGGTTCTGCCCCACCGTAGGGTTTACGGGCCCCGCCTTTACACAGTACAGCTGATCTACCCACATTGCTGCAAAAGCTGCAGCTAATTGAAAATCTTGATTAAGAGCAAGCCTGGGAGCACAGGAGTGGCTCAGTGGGTTAAGCCTCTGCCTTCTTTCCGCTCAGGTGGTGATCCCAGGACCTTGGGATCCAGCCCAACATAACATCGAGCCACAACTCTCCTTTGGCATCATGCTTCTTTCCAGAATAAAGGACCAGAGTGTGGTGGACTCAGTGGACTTAGCCAAAGCAGCCAAGACCAGCCAAGGAAGAGTATTCTTAGCAGACTTCTCCTTCTGAATTTGTTTTAATAAAGTGTGGCTCTTTCCTCTGGTTCTGATATACCCCCTTTCACTTCCTTTGCTGTGCTTTTCCTCCCTTCCCTCGTTCTCTTACTTGAAATCAAGCAATCCATGCCCCAGTCTCTCTCCCACTTTTCATCTTTTTTCCCTCCGAAAGCTTTCACCATCAAATAAATCATAAGTGCAACAACTGCTTGAACAATTCCAACCACAGTGCCCTCTCCGGCAATTACACAAGGGCGGCTAACTGAAAAATCTCATAAGACTCTACACAATATACTTTTCTAAGATTTTAATGAAGGTTAAAGACAAAATACAAAAGTAACAAAATTTTTTTTTAACATTTTACGGATTTGAGAGAGCACACAGAAGCTGGGGGAAGGGGCAGAGGGAAGAGAAGCAGGCTCCCCACCCAGCAGAGAACCAGATATAGAGCTCAATCCCACAACTCTGGGATCATGGCCAGAGCTGAAGGCAGCTGTTTAACTGACTGAGCCACCCAAGTGCCCGACAAAAATAAAAATTAAAAACAGGTCTACTCAGTTTCTAGGGATCCTTTCTCTATTGCACAGAATGTTCTTCATTTTAAGCCATGAACCACCTACACAGCTCTTAGGGAAGCTGTTGGGTAAGCCGTCATCTCAGGGTCTTTTATACGCCTCTGGTCATGTCGCACAAATAAGGCTGCAAGGCCAGTCTCAAAACCAGAAATGAGCTGGTCCAGGCTGCCCCCTCATCTGTCTCAGTTCCCAGCACAGGACTCGTTAGGAGATGAATAACTTGTTAGGACCTTTCATTCGGTTTGGCCAGCACCCAGCACCGCAGCTCCCCGTCTCTCTGGAGATCTACAGAAGCACCGGGTCACAACAGGCCAGCTAGGATCAGTCCTGTTCTTAGACAACAAAGTTCAGGTCAGTTTTGCTGGTGCGCAGGCCATTTCTGGGCAGAAAAACCCTCCAGGGCCTTCCTAGCTCTCCTGTTCTTTGTCAGCAAGAGCTAAGAGTACCAGGGAGGTGACCGTGTCAGGCCGCTAGGATTCTGCATGACATCTGTGCGACGCTAGCGCCTCTCCTCTGGCCTCCCGAGAGAGAAACAGGAATGAGCGAAATACGAGGGTTGTAAGGTAAGGTGTGGAAGGAAAGCATCTTGGCCAGAGAAGGTGTACTTACAGAGAGGTTTGTCCTGCACCCCACTCAGATGGAAGGGGAGTGTGTGACGTAAGTGGAGAGGCTCTGGGCCAGCCTTTTAATGGGAAACAGTGGGAAAGTATGTGAGGAACTTGGACTCAAATTGCAGCATCCTGGGAAGTTACCAGTGAAAGTTCTAGGGCATTGAGTCAAGAGGCATTAAATGGTCAGGACTTAACACCTACCAGCTGGTCCAAAAGAAAGTATTTTATTCTGAAGAGTTTTTCAAGATTAATGAAAGGTGGAGCGCTTGGGTGGCTCAGTTGGTTAACTGTCCAGCTCTTGGTTTCAGCTGAGGTCTTGATCTCAGGGTCATACGAGAAATCGAGCCCCGAGACAGGCTCCCTGCTCAGCACCAAGTCTTTTTCTCTCTCTCCTTCTATGCTCCCCCTGCTTGTGCTCTCTCTCAAATTTTAAAAAAATCTGTAAAAAAAGATTAATGGGGACGCCTGGGTGGCTCAGTTGGTTAAGCGGCTGCCTTCGGCTCAGGTCATGATCCCAGCGTCCTGGGATCGAGTCCCACATCGGGCTCCTTGCTCGGCGGGGAGCCTGCTTCTCCCTCTGCCTCTGCCTGCCTCTCTGCCTGTGCTCGCTCACTCTCTCTCCCTCTGTCTCTGACAAATAAATAAATAAATAAAATCTTAAAAAAAAAAGATTAATGGAAGATTATGATGCTAGTATGTCTTATTCTTCGATGATGACAGTTTCTCTACCTTTCTGGTATCGTTTAAGGATTTTCTCTTTTATCCTTGGGATTATAAAAATTCAAAGTATTATGTCTAAGTGTAAGTGTTTCTACATTCATTGCGCTGGGCATACCGCAGGCTTCTTCATTCTCAACACGTGAGTCTCCCATCACCCCTGGGCAATTATCTTTTATTATTTGGTAAGTGCCTAGCGTCTGTTCTCTTTTCACTCTGCCTGGTGTTCCCAATATTCAGTTGGAAATCTGAGTTTTCACTTTCCTTCCCTCAAACATTCTCCTACTAGTTTGCTCTACTTTCTGGAGATTACCTCTCCACGATGCTCCGACTCTCCAACAGGAGCCCTTAATGTCTGCGATTACACTTCTACTTCCCACAGCTCTTTTTTTTTTTTTTAAGATTTTTTTTAAATTTACTTATTTGACAGAGAGAAAGATCACAAGTAGAGAGGTAGGCAGAGAGAGGTGGGGGAAGCAGGCTCCCTGCTGAGCAGAGAGCCCGATGCGGGGCTCGATCCTAGGACCCTGAGATCATGACCTGAGCCGAAAGCAGAGGCTTAACCCACTGAGCCACCCAGGCGCCCCCCCACAGCTCTTTCTTATTCTGACTCTTCTTTGTTTTCAAAACTTCTCTTTTTTTATTTATTTATTTTTTTTTTAGATTTTATTTATTTGTCAGAGAGAATGAGCACAGGCAGAGGCAGAGGGAGAAGCAGGTTCCCCTGCTGAGCAAGGAGCCTGATGCGGGACTCGATCCCAGGACGCTGGGATCCTGACCCAAGCCAAAGGCAGCGGCTTAACCAACTGAGCCACCCCGGCGTCCCAAAACTTCTCATTTTTTAACCAATGCAATCTTTTTTTAAATGTCTTCTATGATGCTATCAGATGACAAAACTAAATCAATTTTTTAAAGGTTTTATTTATTTGAGAGAGACAGAAAGAGAGAGAACGAGCATGAGCGGAGAGAGGGGGAGAGAGTGGGAGAGGGAGAAGCAGACTCGCTGCTGAGCAGGGAGCCACTTCGGGACTGGATCCCAGTCCTGGGATTATGGCCTGAGCCAAAGGCAGATGCTTAACCCACTGAGCTACCCAGGTGCCCCAGAACTAAACCAATTTAATAACAAGTCTGTAAGAACCTCACAGGTAGGGGAGTGCTATTGCCAAGGGATTTTGAGGAGCCCCTAGCTTTGTAGAGAAGAGGCAACATGGAAACTACCATTGGCTAGGAGGTGGATGGTTTCCTTGTAAGGGTGGCAGGCCCTATTTTCTAAGGCAAAGTTTAAAAGAGCTAAAGCTGAGTTAGAGAACTGTGGCTGGTCTAGTTAGATTTCTCTGACAGATGTTGCCAGTAAGTGCAGGCTTACCTAGGTTTAGATTTGTGGCTTGGCCCTGTCTGTGGGGCTAGTCTCCATTTTGTGGGTCCTGCTATAGAAATTGAACTTATCAATACTTATGTTTAAGCTCATCTGTCTTCTGCATTACCTGTTTCATTGAAAAGCTATGACCTTTTATCTTGGTGTCTATTTTTCACATTACCAGCTCTCCTCAAATGTATACTGGTCTTCGGTTTCACATTTAAGAGTTAGGCAAATGGGGGTGCCTGGTTGGCTCAGTCGTTAAGCCTCTGCCTTCAGCTCAGGACATGATCCTAGGTCCTGGGATGGTGCCCCACATTGGGCTCTCTGCTCAGCGGGAACCCTACTTCTCCCTCTCACACTCCCCCTGCTTGTGTTTCCTTTCTGTCTCTCTCTGTCAAATAAATAAATAAAATCTTAAAAAAAAAAAAAGTGTTAGGCAAATGAAAAGCTCACTGGCCAATGGGATGGTTAAAAATCTACGCAGGCTTGGGTGGCTCAGTTGGTTAAGTGGTTGCCTTTGCCTCAAGTCATGATCTTGGAGTCTTGGGATTGAGCCCACATCTGCCTCTGCCTCTCTCCCTGGCTTGTGGTCTCTCTCTCTCTCAAATAAATAAGTAAAATCTTTTTTTTTTTTAAGATTTTATTTATTTGACAGGCAGAGATCACAAGTAGGCAGAGAGGCAGGCAGAGAGAGCGGAGGAAGCATTCTCCCTGCTAAGCAGAGAGCCTGATGCGGGGCTCCATACCAGGACCCTGGGATCATGACCTGAGCCGAAGGCAGAGGCTTTAACCCACTGAGCCACCCAGGTGCCCCAATAAGTAAAATCTTAAAAAAAAAAAACAAAAAACAAAAAAAAACTAAGTCACATGAGTGTGACTTGAACCTGAGCACTTTACTTTATGGAGAACAGAGTAGGAAGCCAAGATTTACTTCGGAGAAGCCAATCTTAAGTGTCAGAGAAACACCTCAGACAATGAATTCAACTTACCTTTGTAAAGACAGAGCTAATAGCTGAAAGCTCACTTGGGATGATCCTTGAGCATAAAATGGTCAATTCTGGAAGGATTGTTTGGGGGTGCCAGTGCCCACACTAGCTCCTCAAAGTCAGTTGAAGCAGTTTATTCACTTTTTTTTTTTAAAGAGAAGATCTATTTTTTTTTTTAAAGATTTTATTTATTTATGTGGCAGAGAGAGAGCACAAGTAAGCAGAGCCACAGGCAGAGGGAGAAGGAGAAAAAGGCTCCCCACTGAGCAGGGAGCTCCATGTGGGACTCAATCCCAGGAGCCTCAGATTATGATCTGAGCCGAAGGCAGCCGCTTAACCCACTGAGCCACCCAGGCGCCCAAGAGGCAATTGTTTGCCTCAGTGTTAACGCCTGTCTATAAATAACCTGGTGGTGGGGTAGAGGGAGCTGGCCTTTAAATTGGTCCCTCGACATTCAGCCCTTCCTGTCACTCCTGCCCTTCTTACCTGGCATTCTGGGTCCCCAGGGTTCTATGCAGGGAACATCCTCTCCCATAGGTTACGTGGGTTTTCAGGCTGTGGTTTTCTTTGGGCTGTTCATTGATGACTACAATTCCATTGGAATTTCCATCTCCCAAAAATTTGTTAAAATATTCATTTTTTAAAAGATATTATTCCTTTGAGAGAGGGAGCAAGCGAAAGAGAGCACGTGCAAGCAGGTATTCACCAGCCCCTCCTCACCTTTCTATTACCACGTACGCTGTTACAGCAACCATGTTCCTTTGAAGCACTTTCCATGGGGCACCCAGCTGCTGCTGAACCAGCAATTCCCTTTGTAGGATGTCCAGAGGTCAGTGGACCTTCTCCATGCTGCTGACCTTTCTGCCTATAGAATTTTCCCAAATCAACCTTGCTTTCCATTTATAATGTTGTGTGCTTCTTTGTCCAATGTATATTTATTGTAGCACCTTAAAGATTTTGTTGCCTTTATGGATTGGATTTTTTTGAACTTAAAATACTATCTTTTGAATTTCTATTGATGATGTCCAGGATTCCTTCTGGTCCGTTTTTAATACATGATTGTAAATTCTCTTGTATGTTGTAAGTAGATATTTGTATCTTCTGAACATTATGACAGTTTGTTTTTTACAGTCGTTTCATTGTCTTGTCACATTGATTATATTTAAAACAATGTTGCTTTAAAACAGTGATAATAGATACTGTATAGTGACTTCGGTAGGAATTCTTCTAAACTTTCACCCTAAAGAATATGGGTTGTAGGGGTGCCTGGGTGGCTCAGTGGGTTAAAGCCTCTGCCTTCAGCTCAGGTCATGATCCCAGGGTCCTGGGATCAAGCCCCACACCGGGCTCTCTGCTCAGCAGGGTGCCTGCTCCCCCCACCCACCCCTGCCTCTCTCTCTGCCTGCCTCTCTGCCTACTTGTGATCTCTGTCTGTCAAATAAATAAATAAAATCTAAAAAAAAAAAAAAAGATAAAAAGCTTAAAAAAAAAGAATATGTGTTGTAGATTTTTAGTGGATATCCTTTATCAGTTGAAAGAACAACCCTTTTACTCCTAGTGCCCTTGAAAACTCCTGCATAGCCTTAAAATTCGGTAGAATTCTATTATAGGGACCTCTTTTTAAGTTCTATGCACCTTTGCAATACTATGAGAAGCAGTGGTTTTCCTACTTCAGCTTTATCACAGTCCCCAGAGGATTTGCTGAAACAGATTGCTAGGTCCTCCCCAAAGGTGGATTCATGTCTGTGACAGGTCCTGACAATGTTCCTTTCTAATGAGTTCCCAGGATTTTTAAAAAAAATTCTAGGATAGGGGTGCCTGGGTGGCTCAGTGGGTTAAAGCCTGTGCCTTCGGCTCAGGTCATGATCCCAGAGTCCTCGGATCGAGTCCCGCATCGGGCTCTCTGCTTAGCAGGGAACCTGCTTCCCTCTCTCTCTCTCTGCCTGCCTCTCTGCCTACTTGTGATCTGTCTCTCTCTGTCAAATAAATAAATAAAATCTTTAAAAAAATTCTAGTATAGTTAACATACAATGTTAGTTTCAGGTGTACAATATAGTGATTCAACAATTTTCTGTATACTGAATTGCATAGTCTGTGTGGTTTTTGAAAATTAGATGTCAACATTTAAAACTTAAAACTCACTTAAGATTGTATTTATTTTCAGAGAGCAAGTGAGCATGTGGGAGCGGGGTGGGGGGAATGGGGTGGGGAAAGGGGCAGAGGCAGAGGGAGAAAGAAAATCTCAAGTTGACTCCCACGGCTGATGCAGAGTTCTGTGCAGGGCTGGATTCCACACCTTGAGATCATGACCTGAACTCAAGAATCGGGCGCTTAACTTTCTGAGCCACCCAGGCATCCCTAGGGAAACTCATTTAAAAACCCAGTTTCAGTATCAAAATATATGGTACCAGGGCAACTACATTTCCGGGAGGAAAAAATTGGCTGGGGCTGAGTCATGGTTATTTCCCCTAGAAAGTATTTTTGACTAGGTAACAAATGGGCCTGTACAGAATTCTGAAGGTATGAAAGATGCCCCGTGAAAGCTGTATCTCTCTTCCATTCCCGAGCCCAGAGTCTAGATGTTGTCTCCTTTAGATGGCACGGAGCTTTCCAGACACCACCACTTCGCATTAACCTGACCCCCCTTCACTTACTGCCATTATCTGCCTGGTCCCTATAGGCATCTGACTGCATCCAAGACCATTTTCCAGTCCCTCTTGTGCATTTAAAAAAATTTAAATTTTTTTTTCATTAACATATAATGTATTATTAGCCCCAGGGGTACAGGACTGTGAATCGCCAGGTTTACACACTTCGTAGCACTCACCATAGCACATACCTTCCCCAATGTCCGCAACTTAACCCTCCCCCCCCCACCTCTTGTGCTTTCTTACAGCAGTTGGATTTTATTAGCACTTTCACACTGACTTCTTCATAGGTTGGCCTCTTAAGGATGGACAGTCCACTGATCCACGAAGTTAGGGTGTGTGTCCTTTTGGTGTCTACATCCAAATGCCTAGGATCCCATCCTAGGTAGGTAGCAGATGTACAGGTTTATTTAGAGAATTAGTAAGTTATTTAAGAAACTGTGTAGTATTTCCGGAACCCTAGCCTGAGGTGTGACTCAAACAGCAATTTAGGCAGGTGAAATAAAGAATTGAATTCCCATAAAGACCCCATCAGAGTCCCCAGTCAACCTTGTAACAGGTAGCCCCAGAAGAGAATTTGAGAACACGGAAAGTAATGCATCTTCGATTCTTTTAGAACCAGATCCAAAGAGGTATCAAGGACACTCCTGAGGCTACTTCCCATAAGTGTGACAATGTTGTACAACCCTTTCTTCCTAGTCCCTGGGGATTCAAACTTCTGGCCCTTTCTCATGAACTCTTGCACCCACTAGAGCTCTTAGGATTTTGCCACCTGACTTCCCATCAGCTGGCCGTGCCCTGTGGCACCTCTGTGAAACTGTCCCTCTGGTTATGTACTAGCCAGTCATTACAGAGATACAAATAGCACAACACAGATGTGCCCACACATGAGCAACGTACAACATTTTGAGAAATTTTACAAAATGTTTGTTTCTTCTTCCAACTGCCATTCTGAGCATCAGAAGCCCTCTTGTCCCCTCAGTTTCCACACAGTCGTGTTTTGATTATGACATGTCATGCGGATGTACAGTGCGTTACATTTGGCCCCTACACCAGGACTTACCTGATCTTCAACCAATCATTTCTTCTTGCATGGATGTAGTTCTTCTCAAGGGCAAACATAAAAGAAACAATGCACACATTGCCGTATTAGGGGGAAAGATTATTGTTTGAACCATGATCCAAGTAAAAAAATTTTTTCCATTTCCCCTTCAACCGCCTGCTCCTTACTTATTACCTTCTTTGATGAATGGGACTGCTTTTGTGTTACTGTTCAGGGCCTCCACTAACCGCTAACATTAACTACATTACTTTATTTTCATTTGTTTCACTATGACTTCCCAGAATTCTATACATCTTATCATTTTGAATACTCAATTTGTTTATATGGCTCAAAAAACTTAAACCAAATAAAAATATTTTTAAAAAATTCTCATTCTCATCCCTGCATTTGTCCACTCAGTCCTATACCCCCACCCCAGACAAACACTTTTACTAGATCCCTGGGTTTTCTTCCACTGCTTTAGCTCTTAAAAGGGAGCCTTACTGATACACTTCACATACCACACAACTTACCCAGTCAAAGCACACCGTAGTTGTCAGTAGGTTCAAAGAGTTGAACAATCATCATTATCACACAGTCGCAGATTATTTTCATCACTCCAGAAAGCAGCTCTCTGCCCACTGACATTCACTCGTTGTCCCAGCTAGCTGTTCACAGCACTCACATTATAATCTTTATTTTCATGAGGTCCAGAGTGGTATGTCCTCTTTTTTTCTTCAGAAAGATCTTTTTTTTTTTTTTAAGATTTTATTTATTTATTTGACAGAGATCAAGTAGGCAGAGAGGCAGGCAGAGAGAGAGAGGAGGAAGCAGGCTCCCTGCCGAGCAGAGAGCCCGATGCGGGGCTTGATCCCAGGACCTGGAATCATGACCTGAGCCGAAGGCACAGGCTTTAACCCACTGAGCCACCCAGGCGCCCCTCCGAAAGATCTCTTATGTTAAACAGTCTCCTTTACTACTGTGGTATATTGTGAAGTTCCAAGAGGGAAATTAAAGACTGGAACTAACATTCTTAGATCACCATTTCTATTTCTGTAAACTTAAGCCAGTACTTTCTCTACAATATCCCTTTTATGTACGGTAGTAAGGGTATGTCTCTAAAGTGTGTCTAGTAACTTTTCAAGAGGTGACCAACCATGGCGGTTCTTCTAGATCAGATGATCTTGTTAATGGCATCTCCTACCACAGATAACCTGTGCTGACAAAAGGAAGGAAGACAGTAGTTACCTGGTTACCTATAGCTGAAATCTGTTTCCACATAAAGGACCACTGGGTCTAGGCTCAGAGAGTGTGACTCAAGGGAGAGAGATCTGTTACTTTCATTTGGTCATGTTAGGTCTCTGGGCATGTGTGTGCATGTGCTATGGAAGGTGCATATTCCTGGGCTCTAGTCAAGATTTACTGAATGGACTCTCTAAGGTAGAATTACACTGTCTTCCTGATAATGTTCCTAACTAAAAATTGTTATTTATAAACTCATACATATCCTAGCAAAACTCAATTTTAAAGTTTGTAGATTTAAAATAAACATACCTTTGCTATGGAGACCTCAGTAACTCTCAACAGGGTATGTCTTGTAAAGACTTCTGCCTATACTGGTCTCTCTACACTGAACCTAAAACATGGCCTCATCATACATCCTCACTTAAGTTTTTGTGGTGTAAACAGTGACAAAGTTGAGAGGATTAAGTTAAATGGTCCCTAGGTATGAACCTGAGACTAACAGCAACAGACACAACTCTGACTTCATGAGCCTGAATGAAAAGGTAAACCAGTCTCACGTATCAAATACACAAAACGGTGGTATAAAATATACTCCATTAAGTAAAAATGCTTTACCAGTCATTACAAAGGATGCAAGAGGCTTACCATATGAAAATGAAAGAATTAACAAGACTTTTCTTTCACTGCATGAGAATGCCCCTTTAGTTATGCTTTCTAACCATGTCATCATACCTGATGAGGGAAGGAAGGTCAGCTAGGTTTCTAGGCAACTATACTGTGGCAAAAATGACTCCTGGCTACTAAACTGTATCTGGACTAAATGCACTATAAATACCTGATGGGAACTTCGTGCTTTGGGCTCTTCTGGATGGTGTCTCTTAAAACTGACATGTCCCTTGTGGGGCCCCTGGAAGTTGTATTAGGGAACTATTGTTGTAAGAGGTAGTGGCTCTTTAAGGCCTGAGAAGGATCTCATCACCTTGCACCTGAACTGTATTGGATGAACTGCTACAGGACTTCCACTGCTAAGGGGCACTGCCTGATGGTTTTCCGGCAGCCCAGTACTCCTGTTTAATAGCCCCTGGAGCAGCCGACCCATGCCACGTGTGGCCACAGTTATCTTGTGAGTTTGAACGTGTACACCTAAAAAGATCCCTTTTGGTCAAAGCTATAAAATAGCTCTAGATGCATAAATTCTATAATTATATTATGATTGTTTAGTTAAGACCAAAAGAGACCCCTCAGGTGGGTGGAACAATAATAATTTCCTAAATATTGCTTAATTTTAATCTCATACTGAATTCATTTATTAATAAATAATAAAATTTAAAATGAATAAATTTTAAAAAGAAATTTAAATAAAAAATTTTTAACAAATAATAAATATTTATTTGCGAGAGAGAGAGAAAGAGAGAGAACACAAGCAGGGGGAGAGAGAGCAGGAGAAACAGGCTCCGCACTGAGCAAGGAGCCCAATGTGGGACTTGGGACTAGGATCATGACTGGAGCCAAAGGCACACACTTAACTGACTGAGCCATCCAAGCACTTCTGAATTCACATTTATACTTAATTTTGTTTACACTAAAACTGAATAAAAATAAATCAGAGATTCTGTATTTACTTTAATTATAAAGCAATGAAATTATCACATCAATTTAACCATTGTAAGTAACGTAGATACAATAATGTGTAAGACTTTAAAAACACTGTAACTCTAATAAAGAACAAAAATGAGTGAACTACTATTGAATTCTGGGCACTTCTGTGACAGGACACAAATTTTAAAATTTAATAAAATTCTACATTTTCTTTTTCTCCCCTTCGCCCCTTTAAGTTTATTTTATCTCTAAGCAATTCATCATGGTGCTCAAACTCATAACCCTGAGATCAAGAGTCTCATGCTCTTCCAAATGACCAAGCCAGGCGCCCCAATCCTACATTTTCTTAGCAAAAAGTTTCTTAAGTCAGATTTTCCTTTCAAACTGGTCTTCACATTTTAACTGGAGTTTCTTCTGAAGATTCATTTTATTAACAATTGCAAATGTCCTTTTAACACGTATAATGTGTACCATATGCTAGAATCAAATATTTGAAGAAGTTGGAATTTTATGAATACAGCCAGGACAACAATGAAGAGAGTCGTGAACAAAAACATCACAGTCCACACAGAAAACATTTTGGCACACAGCACAAACATAGACCTGCAGAGAAAAAGAAGAAAAGAAAATTTAGAAAGCAGTTTCCAGAAGTACAAAACAGCTAGAAGACGTTCAAACTGCTTTGCTCTTTTAGATCTCTATCAATTTTCCCCACCCATCTACCTACTTTATTACTTTCAGTATACTATTCTCCAATCTAAGGTGATTATTTTTCAAAAAAACCTATTCCTCACAAATGAGAAAATTACTTTTTCTTGACTCCTTAAAGTTTCTTGTATTGTAAAACATTCTTAATTACTTCATTTGAAGTAACTACCAGGGAAGACACCTAAGGTTGAAATTAGTATTACTTTCAAAGCTTAGGTCATTCCTCTGATTTGATCACAAAGAAAATCATAAATATTTAACACAGATTTAGTTATTGCTAGGGAATGACCTCACAACCAAACAAGTTATATTCCTCTTTAACTATTAAAGAATACGGAAAAAACAAATTTAAGACAAAAAAAAATCCATTATTCCATCAATATTACATATATGGATACTTATGCCTTGGGGTGAAATTTCCAAGGCAGCATCCTAAACAGGTTAAAAATTATTACATCTCAAAAAGTACAGAAATAAAGACAAAGTGTTTTCAACGATATTTATTTATTTATTTATTTATTTATTTATTTATTTTTACATTTATTTGGTAGAGAGAGAGAGATCCCAAGGCAGGCAGATAGATGGGCAAAGCAGACTCCCCATTGAGCAGGGAGCCCGATGAGGGGTTGGGGGTAGGGGGGTGGCGCTTAACCATCTGAGCCATCAGGTGCCCCAAGACAAAGTGTTTTTAAAAACTGTCAAGTGAGGGGTGCCTGGATGGCTCAGTAGGTTAAATGGTTAAGCCACTGCCTTTGACTCAGGTCTGCATGGATTCCTTGCTCAGCAAGGAGCCTGCTTCTCCCTCTGCCAGGCCCGTGCTGTGCTCCCTCTCTCACTCTGACAAAAAAGTAAAATCTTTAAAAAAAAAAACCTGTCAAGTGATTCAAAGGTGGCTCTAGTAAGGATGAAGCCACTGATGTCCAAGAGGAATGTAAAACTTAATAAAATCGTTTTATGAATTGTGAGAGTAGAATAAGCAAGCAATCTTCCCAACTAGTATTTCATACAGGGCATAAAGCATAGTTTTAAATATGAACACATAAATTCATAAAAACTTAAAACTAGACAGCTGTCTTATTTGCATCTTTACATAAGTGTATACATTCAAACTGGTCCCCTTCAAAAATTTAAAAGATATTTTCTCATTAGGACAATGGGGGAACAGCCTTTTACCTGTGGCTACCTTTAGCAACAACTTCAGAACAAACTGTGAAAGAGCCTGAAATACCATGTGGAGAAAGAACTCCTAATACTTCCAAAATAAATAGGAGGGGAGCTTGCCAACTAAAGACTGTTTGTTTGTTTATTAATTAAATGTAAGTGGATTTTTAATTTTTAAAATTTTTTTTAAGGGGGGGTGGGTTGTTTTAAGGTTTTATTTATTTGATAGGGAGAGAGAGACAGCAAGAGAGGGAACATAAGCAGAGGGAGAAGCAAGCTTCTCTCTGAGCGGAGAGCTTGATGCAGGGCTCCATCTCAGGACCGTGGGATCATGACCTGAGCTGAAGGCAGATGCTTAATGACTGGGCCACCCAGACACCCCAGTTGTTTTTTTTTTAAGGTTTTATTTTTATTTTTTTTATTTTTATTTATTTTTTTAAGATTTTATTTATTCATTTGACAGACAGAGATCACAAGTAGGCAGAGAGAGGCAGGCAGAGAGAGAGAGAGGAGGAAGCAAAGCAGGCTCCCCACGGAGCAGAGAGCCCGATGTGGGGCTCGATCCCAGGACACTGGGATCATGACCTGAGCCGAAGGCAGAGGCTTTAACCCACTGAGCCACCCAGGCGCCCCTAAGGTTTTATTTATTTAAGAGAGAGAAAGACAGAGACAGAGAGCATGAGAAGGGGGTGGGGAGGAGTAGAGGGAGACAGAAAAGCAGGCTTCCTGCTGAGCAGGGAGTCTTGACATGGGACTGGGTCGCAGGACCCCCGGATCATGACTTGTGCTGAACACAGACAACCGACTGAGCCACCCAGGTGCCAACTAAAGACAGTTTAAAGTACCAAAATGCTGTTACAGAAAAATGAAAATGCAGAATTATAACAAAGACTATTTAAACCATTTTACTCCCATTTTATCTCTACCCGTTATCCTACTTCTGGGAATAACCTGATAGGAGCCTGGTTTTCGGTATGTACTGGAAACTTCTAATGTTATTTCCTCAATATTTCTTACATAATACTTAATATTTATTTATTTATTAAAAAAAAAAAAGATTTTATCTATTTATTTGTCAGTGAGAGAGACAGCACGAGCAGGGGGAGCAGCACCAGGGTGGAGGAACCAGGCTCCAACTTGATCCCAGGACCCAGGATCATGACCTGAGCCAAAGGCAAATGCTTAACCAAATGAGCCACCCAGGCATCCCAACACTTAATATTTAGAAAGTAGATGAACTTACATGTTGGTCTTTCAATTCCCCCTGACATCCGTAACAAAATCTGAAAAGAAAGTTTAAGAATCATTTTGTTAGGAATGCATTCCTTAAAATAGCGAGGCAAAATCTCAGTAACAAGAATCCTGTAATTAGTATTTATCTTTACACATGACTTTTATGAGAAAAACAGAATTAAGAATACCAATAACTTAAGAAATTCTACAGTATATTGCAAGATCATCTCAGAAAGCAGAATCCTACTTCAAAAAATTTGTTAAATTTTATTTTCATCAAGGTTAAATATGAGCATGCTTTCCCTACTGGGATTCTGTGAGGGAATTACACCCTACAGAAAATAATCTGAGTGACTATTCTGCAACTCTCCTGAGAATAGCAGGTAGCTAGTATAATTCCAGATGGACAGAAGAGAAGCTAATTCATGTCTGGATACCTAAGGGCTTAATTTTCAAGGAATGGTTTTAAGAGTTAAAAGTTCTCAAAACTTACTACAAAAAATAGCAGCCCTCTCCTTACCAACCCCACTTCATTTCCAGTTCCCAAACACTTTCGGAACTTGTAACTGTTTGATAGTTACCCTCACTTACACTGCTATTTCTTGTTTTTCTGCCATTGGCTATAAGCCTCCAACTAAAGAAGATCAGAATTTAATTTTCTTTCAACCCTCTTGATCCAACAGCACATACACACATATAACTAATGCCATTTTCAATTCTATGTACTGAAATAATTTTGAATAGAGTAATATTAAATGCTTAGCTTATGAGGACTATATAAACATATTCAGGGGTGTCTGGGTGGCTCAGTGGGTTAAGCCTCTGCCTTCGACTCAGGTCCTGATCTCATGGTCCTGAGGTCGAACCCCACATCATTGCATCATTGAACTCTCTGCTCAGCGGGGAGCCTGCTTCCCCCTTTCTCTGCATGCCTCTCTGCCTACTTGTGATCTGTCAAGTAAATAAATAAAATCTTTAAAAAACAAAAAAGGCTTATAATTTAAAAAAGGGACAAATGAAGAATTTTTAAAAAGCCATATAATACAACTCTTCCAATCTTCAAAATATTTTTTTCCTGGAGTTAATAACTATATTGTTGTCCACAAGCTTAGTTTTCTATATAATTACCACCAACACAGCCTCAACTTTTCCCTAAGAAATCTAAATGTCCTCTCTACATTCACCCACATCAGGAATTCCAGTTTTCGCCCTCTTGGTGACCTCTCTCCTGGAACATTCTAACCTTCTCCAAACTGGACTATTTTGACATGTGACACAAAAGTGTTATTCTGGAATCTCCCCTTCTCATCATCCTAGAGCTTTCTTTAGACACATTTGAACTAGATCAATATTCCTATATTCTTCCGGTCATTCTCTTTCTCGGTTCCTCTGAATCATCGCTTCCACAGCTTCCCCAGAAAGTCTTTTTGAAGCCTCACAAGTCTGAAAATGTCTTTATTCTACCTACATTTATTTTTTTTTTAAGTTTTTAAAAGGTTTTATTTATTTATTTGAAACAGAGAGCAAGCATGAGCAGTGGGGGAGGGGCACAGGCAGAGGGAGAAGCAGGCTTGCACTGAGCAGAGACAGATCCCAGGACTCTGAGATCATGACCTGAGCCAAAGGCAGATACTCAACTGACTGAGCCACGCAGGTGGTCCTCTACCCAACATTTAATTGATAGGTTTGCTAGGTATGTCATTTAAGTTGGTAACAACTGTCCAAATGTTGAAGGAAATCTTGCTCTCTGGTAGCATCCAGTATTGCTAAGAAGCAAAATAATTTTTTTTTTAAAAGATTTTATTTATTTATTTGACAGACAGAGATTACAAGTAGGCAGAGAGGCAGGCAGAGAGAGAGAGGAGGAAGCAGGCTCCCTGCTGAGCAGAGAGCCTGACGTGGGGCTCAATCCCAGGACTCTGAGATCATGACCTGAGCTGAAGGCAGAGGCTTTAACCCACTGAGCCACCCAGGCGCCCCAGAAGCAAAATAATTTTAATTCCAGATTATGTGACCTAATTTTCCCTCATCAGAAATGTTTAGTTTTTTGCTGCTTATTCTAAAATTTCACAATGATAAACTCTAGCATGGGTCTATTTTCTCTATGTTAAGACTTCTGAGAGTCCCTTTCAAGTTCTGTCCTTCCATCGTAGAAAATGTCCTTTAACTATTTCTTCCCTACTCTTCATTTGATCTTTTCTCTATTTCTCTTATTATTCAATACTAGACCTTCTGGATAAATCCTCTGGTTTTATACCATGAAAATCAGCTAAGGTTGCAAACCGGGAATTTTTTTGTTGTTTTAGAGAGCTGATTTATCAAAATATATGACTACACTTACTATACAGAGATGGGCTTAGGGAAATTAATAGATTTCTGGAGATCCGGATCTGTTTAATAATGACTCATTTCAGTCAGAACCAAGGCGTTCTACCATCTCATTTTCCATTTTAGAAGTAATCTTGCCCAAGTTAACAGGACTATTTTTTTAATGTAATAACAACGCATTCAAACATTACTCTACCACGTATAACAGA
Source organism: Lontra canadensis (assembly GCF_010015895.1). Taxonomy (NCBI): domain Eukaryota; kingdom Metazoa; phylum Chordata; class Mammalia; order Carnivora; family Mustelidae; genus Lontra; species Lontra canadensis. The sequence continues at coordinate 40,314,734 of NW_022630998.1, forward strand.
TACAGATTAATCAACACTCATATACTTTTCTCCATTATGTTCTTCTAGAGGAATTTCTTGAAAAGCATCCAAAGGAAATAAATGATGGTAGGACCGAGCCAAATGTGGAGCAGACACCAAAGTGAGACCTAACAAACAAAGCAGAGAATCATGTTTAATAGCCCAAACTTCATTAAGACAATGGCTGAAATGTCAAATGATAGGCTAAATATTTTCAAGGTTTTTTTAGGTTTGCTGGTACTCATTTCTTCATTTACAGATCACCTTAAAAAGGAGACTCCAGGATGGAGTCTGTCTTCTGTCATTAATCGTGTGACCTCTCTTGGCCATTTGCTTACTTAAAAATGAAACAAATTTCTACAATGCAATTACTTTAATTCCTCAGTGTCTTTACATATATTTTACAAAGGTTAAGAGCTGCAAAGATGTCTCCTGGATCTACTGCAAAGCCTTTGAAGAACACACTCCTTTCAGAGGGAGAATCAGAAAACTCCTGGAATGTCATGTTTATCCTTAGAAATGGAGTACTGGGCCCTCTATAAAAAGAGCAATCCTTAATATTTACATTTACTTTAAGAGCTACATAGGTAAGAAGTTATTCAAGATTAATTTACTAGATAGAGAACAGCTGGTTTCTTACCACAGATTTTACATTCAACTGGAAGCTCACAGTACTTGGCCCGACACTGTGGGCAGAAGTATCCTCCTAATGTAAGTCCTGGCTCAGTGTTGCTATCCAAGTGCCTGTGGGAGGAAACAGTACTTTTAAAGTTGTATAGAAAGATGGGAATGGTTACAGCAAAACAAAGTACACTACCTTGATTTTAAAATCTTGAAGCTGTTTCATAGTTCATTTAAGCCAAGGTTCATTCTTCTTTTCTCTCTGCATTTCTGTTTTGAATAGCGTATATTAATGTCTGTTTTTGCGGGGGGGGGTTGTTTTTGTTTTTAAGTAATCTCCACACCCAACGTGGGGCTTGAACTCACAATCCCAAGATCAAGAGTTGCATGCTCTCCTGACTGAACCAGCCAGGTGTGTTGCATTAATGTCTTTGAATTCACTCATTTTTTTCTTCTTGAGGGGCTCATCTGCTATTAGTTCCATCCAGTACATTTTTCATTTCAGACCCTGTATTCGTCTCTAAAACTTTTATTTGGGTCTTTTATGTAATAGCTGTTTTAATACTTTGTCTACTAATTCCATTAACTGTGTTGTTTCTAAGTATGTTTCTGTTCCATGAATCTCTCTTTGTTATGGGTCCTATTTTCCTACTTCTTTGCATGCCTGGTCATTTTTTGTGGGTGGGGTGCTAGTCACTTGTCAGTTACATTATCATAGGTGTCTTTGTGGGCTAAGTTTTTTCATCTGATAAATGCACATTCTTAAATTTAATGTCCAACTTATTTATTTATTTTGGTAGCATAATTCTTTTTTTTAATTTATTTTTTATTTTTAACATATAATGTATTATTTGAGGGGTACAGATTCATCACTCTTACACAATACACAGCACTCACCATAGCACATATCCTCCTCAATGTCCCTCACCCAGTCACCCCATCTTTCCCATCCCCCGCCCCTCCAGCAACTCTCAGTTTGATTCCTGAGATTAAGAGTCTCTTACAGCTTGTCTCCCTCTCTGGTTTCCTCTTGTTTCATTTGCTCCTCTCTTCCCCTATGATCCTCTGCCTTGTTTTTAAAATTCCACATTATCAGTGAAATCATATGATAATCGTCTTTCTCTGATTGACTTATTTCCATCCATGTTGTTGCAAGTGCAAGATTTCATTTTTTTTTCATGTCATGCCTGGTCATTTTTTTTTTTTTTAGATTTTATTTATTTATTTGACAGAGATCACAAGTAGGCAGAGAGGCAGGCAGAGAGAGAGGAGAAAGCAGGCTCCCTGCTGAGCAGAGAGCCCGATGTGGGGCTCAATCCCAGGACCCTGGGATCATGACCTGAGCCAAAGGCAGAGGCTTTAACCCACTGAGCCACCCAGGCGCCCCATGCCTGGTCATTTTTGATTGGCTGCCAGACATTATGAATTTTTCTGTTTCAGATGCCAGATTTTTTGGTATTCCAAAAAATATGTTGGGGCTTTTTCTAGAATACAGTAAAGTAACTTGGAAATAGTTTGAATGGTTCAAAACTTGCTTTAGAGTTCATCAGGCTGTCCAGAACAGCTGTTGGTCTAGGGTTAATTTGGTTCCATTACTGTGGACTCTATTCAGAGCCCACTGTTAAGATACCCTTCCACACTGGTAGGTAGGACCATGAAGTGTTTCCTGCCCCATGTGGGCTCCTACGACTATGCTGCCTGCTCCTCATCAGCGGTGCTTTCCTGGGCCTCTAGTAGCTCCCACACGAATGTGCTGGTCATAACTCTGCTGATAACTCATGGGGAAGTCTCTGCAATCTAGAGAGCTCTCTGTACATCTCTTTACTTTCTAGCACTGTGCCTGGAAAACTACAGCCATTTAGCCTCCCCTCAACTCTGAACTTGGGATCTTCACCTGACCAAGACCTCCAGGCTCTGCATGGGTTTTCCTTCCCTGTACTGCAGCCTGGAAATTCCCTCAAGGCAGTAAGTTGCACTCACAGGGCCCACACCTCATTTGCTTCCCTTCCTTCAGAAATCATTACCTGCTCTGCCTGTTGTCCACGTCTGAAAATCATTGTTTCATATATTTTGTCTGGTTTTCTGGCAGGAGGGAGGACAATACATTCAGTCTCTATTGTACCTTTATAGCTGAAGACACAACTCTTATTTGTGATTTTGAAGAATTGCTTTAATTTAGTTTTATAATTATGTAAAATAAAAAGCTCTGAAGTTAAAACACAGTATGTTCAAAAAGGCCTAGGAGCCATCCCTTTGCCCTTCTCCACACACCGCCCAGGTAAACATTTGTTTTTACTTTTTATTTCTGTTACTTTTTTTTTTTTTAACATTTTATTTATTTATTTGACAGAGATCACAAGTAGGCAGAGAGGCAGGCAGAGAGAGAGGGGGAAGTAGGCTCCCCGACGAGCAGACAGCCTGATGTGGGGCTCGATCCCAGGACCCTGAGACCATGACCTGAGCCTAAGGCAGAGGCTTAACCCACTGAGCCACCCAGGCGCCCCATAAACAAGTATGTATATCCAGTGAAATGTCCACCGTCTTCTTAGATGAGTAGCAGCATACAATACACTTTTCTCTAACTTGCTGTTTTACTTAGTAACAGATCCTGAAGATTACTTCACAGGAGTAAACGGAGACAGTCCTCACCCTTGTTACAGCTATCAAGAAGGTAACCTTTTACGAAAGCCATTGCACCGCAAGCGCGCGTACTCAGTTTATGTTCTTTTATTTATAGGAAAGAATTTAAAATGTCAAAAGATAATCTTATAGGAAAGAATTTAAAACATCAAAACATATAGGAATTAAATTCCTTCTTATGGAAAGAATTTAAAATGTTGGGACGCCTGGGTGGCTCAGTTGGTTGGACGACTGCTTTCGGCTCAGGTCATGATCCCGGAGTCCCGGGATCGAGTCCCGCATCGGGCTCCCAGCTCCAAGGGGAGTCTGCTTCTGCTTCTGACCTTCTCCTCGCTCATGCTCTCTCTCACTGCCTCTCTCTCAAATAAATAAATAAAATCTTAAAAAAAAAAAAAGAATTTAAAATGTCAAAACATAATCACTAACAGTTTTAAGGTTTTTACTTACGCCATGCTGAAAGAGGGTTTTGCGTCTTGATCAGACAGAGAAGCAATGGTATGCTGAGGAAATCCTTCAGAGAAGAAAATGTATTACTTTCTTTTTTCAAGCAAATAGCAAAATTCTAGGACTAGGAACCTAAAAAGGTTCCTACCAGAAAGCCCACAGAGTTGTACAAAAATTCTCTCTCCTGCCTTTCAGATTTATTACAGTATAGTCAAACTGACTGTAATTCCAGGTCATGAGAAAAATTAAAAGTGGAGAATGCGGGGCAAAGTTTTGTCTGTACATATGGTCGCAGATTCTAAAATTTATAATTATCTAATTTAATGACGACACATACTGCTTTTAAAAAGAAAATGTTTGTAAGTTTTAAATACTTCTGACATAATGGAGAAATCTATTACATAGTTGTCCACTTTCATTTTATTATTTAAAAAAAAAAATTTTTTAAAGATTTTATTTATTTGACAGAAATCACAAGCAGGCAGAGAGGCAGGCAGAGAGAGGGGAAAGCAGGCTCCCCAATGAGCTCCCAGGACCCTGGGATCATGACCTGAGCCAAAGGCAGAGGCTTTAACCCACTGAGCCACCCAGGCGCCCCATCCACTTTTCATTTTATATAAGAATATACTTCTATGTTTAAAATCTTGGAATGCCTAAACCCATGCAGTCTGTCTTCCATACATATTTTTAAATCGAAAATACATCCAAGAAAAACAAAAACCATAAAAAAAAGATTTCATTACAGAAAAATTTTAAGTCTATCTACATATCAAAACAAGTAAGTAAGGGCACGTTGGTGGCTCAGTCGGTTAAACATCTAACTCTAGATTTGGACTCAGGTCGTGATCTCAGAGTTATGAGATTGAGCCCCACACCTGGTTCCACGTTCAGCACAGTCTGCTCAAGACTCTCTTTTCTTCTTTCTGTCCCTCCCTGTGGCTTGCACATGCACACATTCTCTCTCAAATAAGTCTTTTTTTTAAAATAAAGATTTTATTTATTTGACAGAGAGAGACACAGCGAGAGAGGGAACACAAGCAGAGGAAATGGGAGAGGGAGAAACAGGCTTCTTGCCGAGCACGGAGCCCGATGTGGGACTCCATCCCAGGACCCAGGGATCATGACCTGAGCCAAAGGCAGACGCTTAATGACTGAGGCACCCGGGCATCCCTCAAATAAATGTTTAATAATAAATAAATATCTATTTTATTTTATTATTTTTTAAAGATCTTACTTATTTGAGAGAGAGACAGAAGGAGTAAGAGCAGGAGGAGGAGCAGACAGAGGAGGACAAACAGACCACGCATTGAGCACAGAGCCCAATGAAGGGCTTGATCCCAGGACTTCGAGATCATAACCTGAGCCCATGTCAGACACTTAACTGACTAAGCCACCCACACACCCCTAAATATCCATTTTAAAATAACATAAAATAAACACTTACCCATGCGAATAAGTGAACATTCAGAACTTGAGCTAGCAGGTGGAGGACTAACATGATGTGTCAGCAATTCTTTGTAATGGCTTTCATCTAGAATAACATGGTATGTGCCTAATCAGATGAAAAGTAAAAGGAAAAAAAATTAGCTTTCCAGACATAGGTACCAATCGTAGTTTCTTTTTTTTTTTTTTTTTTCAAGATTTTATTCTAAGTAATCTCTATACCCAAGGTGGGGCTCAAACTCAAAACCCAAGATCAACAGCCACATGCCCTTTTGACTGAGCCAGCCAGGTGCCCCTCAAATGTAATTCCTATGCAATTATGTAAAAGTTTTACCATTTGAAAATATATATTTTCAAAGTAAGTATTTAGGTTAAATGATCATTTTTCAAAAACCTCACTTAAATGACATCTCTAAACTGACTTCTCCAGGAATAATTATAATCACAAAATAATTAAAGCCAAGTTGTAAGATCTTTACAAAGTATTACGTATTAGTGAAATTTCTAGTGTTTCTTTTCTTTTTTTTTTTTTTTAAGATTTTATTTATTTATTTGACAGACAGAGATCACAAGTAGGCAGAGAGGCAGGGATAGAAGCAGGCTTCCCGATGAGCAGAGAGCCGGATTTGCGGCTTGATCCCAGAACTCTGGGATCATGACCCGAGCCGAAGGCAGAAGCTTTAACCCACTGAGCCACCCAGGCGCCCCTCTAGTGTTTCAAGACTTATAATGCTTCCTCTAAACACTGGCATAATTACTGAAAAGTCCCTGCATTTTGAGATGATATCTTATAGAAGCAATGACACATTTAAGAGGACTATCCATATTATGGATTTCAGGACATGAAGTGACTTAAATTCAGTACCTTAAAAGTAGATGAAAACATCCTAATTAACAAACTGTTACTTCTTACATAGTAATTATGAATAAATACTGAGGAATCTAGATATATACCACCAGTTTCACGAGCAAGTACAGTGCAAACCCGAACCTCTGCAGACAATCCGATAACAGACACTCTTATTTTAGCTGCCTTTAGGGTCTTCATAAAATCCATGTAAATGAAGGGTTTTGGGGGAAGAAAAAAAAAATGCAAAAATTAACATACTTGAAAAACAGAATTTTCTGAAAACTAGTAATAAATTCACTACAGAATTCTTTAGAGTTATGACTCTGGTTTTGATTATGAAAAAATGTAGTGGTTCTACCTTGATTAGATCATAGATATTAGATGGATCACAAGTTGTGAGGCTGCTAAAGATGATTAGGACTTCTCTACTTGTATGTCCAGGCATGTGTCTACAGAAAGATAAAATATATTCCCATTAGGTGTAACTAATTAATAAAAAATTTACCCAGACAAAATAGTCCATGTGGTTCATGTGTTTAGACTACAGAGTATCTCATTTGTTTTAACACTGCAAAGGAATGAACTGGGTATATTCTAAACATGTTAATGTAAATTTTTCTAAAATTAGCTACACAAAAAACTGATTCATTTACTGTTTCCATAAATATTTACTGAATACTCTTTTAGGTTCTAGGAATAGAGTAATAAGCAAGAATGAACAAGGTTTCTGACCTCATGAAGCCTACAAACCAGTAGATTCATTCTGTGCAAACTCTAAAGTGTACACTGGAAAAGTATGACAATACCATATGGATCAACTTTAAGGTGTGTCTTGGACAAAAGTAGCATGCTTCTTTTTTAAAGGCTATGATTTAACCTCACGGTGATTCAGAGTGATAATATTCATAAACATTAATTTTTGTGTATCATTTAATTATATGATAATTTATAGGACTTGAAGACACGATGGACTGTTTTCCCCTATCTAAAAGGTATCTATGCTTTTTGGAGCAATTTTATCAGCTATTTACACTTTCTGCTTCTGTCTGCATTGCTGGGCCCTCAGATTTCATTTGTGGATGCTGCTCTTGAGCCTACCTCTAATGCGGGTGTTAGCTCCTTCTCACCTACTTCAAAGCTAGAAAAATGCCTATTATATAAAGGTATAAAAGTCACAACAGACTTCCAGGGATAAAATATATGCGCTAGCACTAACAGAATATTTCCACTAGAGTCTTAACAACCTCCCACATATCTGAAGTGGCTGGGAAAGTATGCTACTAATTTGCAGATGTACTACAAAGTAAGGAAAGTCAATAAACGTACAACAAACTCAAAATTATTATGCACATTACATTTCATATACAATCTAATTTTTAACAAAATATTTTTCCATCAACATTTTCTTTTGTACTAGTATTGCTATAGTTTTAACTATTTTTCTAAAACCTCTAAGAATCTATCTTACCACCTCAAATGTAAAATAAAAACTACAAACGGACACCACACTAAACATCATAAATGAGATTACATACTTCTCTTAATGGTTTCATTACTGCTCAGTTTAGGAAGACACCTATCAGTACATCATCATCTCAATTCATTAAAAAAACTGGACACCAATTATAAATAAAAAATGTGAAATACCAACTTTAGAGTTTGCATAGCCATGCTTAAGGAGTTATAGAGAGATGGTTCTCCATGGCAGGTCATATCTACAGCCTTCTTCAAAGATGTTATATGTTTCCTTGGGTTTCCTAAAATAGAAATAGAATAATCTACTCATAACATTTTATCTATACATTACAGAAATTTCTGTTTCTCCCCAAACTTACCTATGTTGTTAAAGAACAGAATCTCTTTGATTTACATTTTTAACAAGTTGCACTTTTACCAGAGGCATTTGTTATATCAACTTTTACTTCATACAGAAAAGACAAAATAAAAAAGTTTCTATGAACTGGAACACATTTTTTTTTTTTAAGATTTTGGGTTTTTTAAAAATTTATTTGACAGAGACAGACACAGCGAAAGAGGGAGCACAAGCAGGGGGAGTGGGAGAGGGAGAAACAGGCTTCCCGCCGAGCAGGGAGCCCGATGCAGTGCTCAATCCCAGGATCCTGGGACCATAACCTGAGCCAACGGCAGACACTTAACGAATGAACCACCCAGGTGCCCCCACATTTTTTTTTTTAATGTGAGGCTTGAATTCATGACCCTGAGACCAAGAGTTGCATGCTCTACTGACTGAGCCAGCCAGGTACCCTATTAGCACATATTTTAAATATTATTAACAAAGTGCAAAACTTTTTAATTTTTAGACTCATACATTTTCACATCTCTGAAGTCATGCTGCATCTTCCAATCACTGGCAGCCAAGGAGCACCTGTGACGCAGACATCACTGCTCCCACGTGAACTTATGAATGGCTACTGCGGCCTTTTTCCAACTGCATCACGTACTTTTTAGTGCTATTCATGTTTAGTTTCACTGCCACTTCAAGTGTTTCTACAAAAGGTTATTAATGCAAAAGGTTCTATTTTTATTTAGAAAGGCAAGGAACAGAACAGTGAGGTATACATTTATTATTAGTGAAAAAAATTCATTGATAAAAGAAAAATTCCCTATTTTTCTTCAGAGGATTAAAAAAAGAGCTTTAGAAGACCTAAGAAAGGGAGATTTCTGCAAATAAACACAGCTGTATTATCTTCTGTTACCAAAATAACATCTGAAAAGATTGTTTATTGCTATTTTCTCACGCCAAGCAATACATTTTTTGCTGTGAACAATTTATATATATCATCTAGCACTGTAACAAATTTTAACTGCCAGAGTGCTTCCTTCTTGATGGCTCATAAAATAAAGGTATCTTACAAATGATGGAATCTCAGAATCAATGATATATGGTATTCTTCAGACATTTTCTTCTATTTCAACACTGTCTTCATATTAATTAATGAATTAAAATAAAAATATCATGAAATTGATTTGATCAGATAATTCATCAAATTACCTCCACACTACTGAACACTTCTTCCCAATTTGTCACTACTGTTACAAAGAGTGTATTTGTAGAATGAGGTTTTTTTCTTCTTTCATCATGTTTCTTAAGTATAAATTCCAAGGAACAACAATTTTTGTATCTTTTCCCAAAAATGTTAAATAAATTAGTCTATCAACACTATAGGTACCAGTTTCTCCATGGTTCCATAAGTAATATACTGCTTTTTAAACTTCATTTTGTTCATTTAAAGTATATAAAGTAATAAAATATTGAGTGGTTTTGATTTTCAATCACTTGACTAAAAATTTTTTTAATTATTTTTTTAACTCTTTTTTTTTTAAGATTTTATTTATTTATTTAACAGACAGAGACCACAAGTAGGCAGAGAGGCAGGCAGAGAGAGAGGAGGAAGCAGGCTCCCCAGCGAGCAGAGAGCCCGATGTGGGGCTCGATCCCAGGACCCTGGGATCATGACCTGAGCCAAAGGCAGAGGCTTTAACCCACTGAGCCACCCAGGCGCCCCTAAAATTTCTTTTTTAATAGCTATTTCATTTCTCTTTGTATTCTGGTATGAATTATCTGTCATCTTTGCCCATTCATCTATGTATAGCTTCTTCATGTTCTTATTTATCTAAGTTTTAAAATATCTGCCATTATTTAATACATATTTCAAGTATTTAGTCTCAGAATGAAAAAATTTTAGAAACGAGAAGTACCTCACTAAGTTCAAATCTGTCATTTCATAAGTAAGAAATGAATCTAACAAGTTAAAAGATTTGCCTAAAGACAACTACCTACCCAACAGCAGCACCAGCACTTAAACCTACATCTCCTGGCTCTCTACCCACTTCTCTTTCTACTATGCCATACAAAAGAGTTTGTTCATATCCTACTGTATTGTGAGCATAGGAAAAAGGTGAATTAATTTACTGTCAGTGTGGTTTACAGCAGTGATTCTGATCAGAGAGACAAGGGGTGCTGTCAAAAGGCCTATCAAAATATCCAGAGGACTTTCATCCCTATACATATGACTTCCCTGCACCCATAGAAAACTACTACGAACGTGAGAAGGGTGCAAGACAGTTGGTCCTATGTCCTTTCGTTGGGGAAACCATCCTGTCCTCTCAGTATAACAAACCAGCTGCTCCCCCTGCTTCCGTCATCCTGCTCCAGGTACAGGCAGGTAATTCAGGCAACCAACACAATACTGCACTTTTTGGGTCATTTTGCTCACGGGTGGGTAGGTCAGAAGCAGGGTCATTTGGAGACCTCTCTGGGACTTGTGCTGAAGCTACTGACTATGAGGGATATGCAGACTTGGGGCTAGTAGCAGACATCTTTTCACCTTACAGAAAACCTTCAGAGAATGAGGCCAAACAGAACTAGGAACCCTGGAAACTACTATGTGTGAAATCAGCCCTCCTTTAGATGTGAGTCAATAATTTCCCTTGTGTGCTAAAACTAGTTTAAGATATTTTTTAGTTACTCATAACTGAATTTCTTTTTTTTTAAAGATTTTCTTTATTTATTTGACAGAGAGAGATCACAAGTAGACAGAGAGGCAGGCAGAGAGAGAGAGAGAGAGAGAGGGAAGCAGGCTCCCTGCTGAGCAGAGAGCCCGATGCGGGACTCAATCCCAGGACCCTGAGATCATGACCTGAGCCGAAGGCAGCAGCTTAACCCACTGAGCCACCCAGGCGCCCTCATAACTGAATTTCTTGATCACTCCAGGCTAACATACGTATCACTCCTCACTGCCATTGTGAAAAACTATTAATTAATGACAAAAATATGTTATTTCACATTCATCTGTATTGGTAAGGATGAAAGGATGAGAACCACATTTAAAGGATAGTATATTTCAGAGACATCAAAACAGAATCAGTGATGTGAATTTGTTACAGCACATATACCAACGCAAATAAAACCTGCACTACCTTTTTTTTTTAAATTAACATATAATGTACTATCTGCTTCAGGGATACAGGTCTGTGAATCGTCAGGCTTACACACTTCACAGCACTCCCCATAGCACATACCCTCCCCAATGTCCACAAACCAGCGACTCTATCCCTCCCCCGCCCTCCACTGCACTTCCTTTAAGAGAATAAAATTCAGTTAGGCATGTCGTGTAAGGAGAAAAACTGAATTATTAACAATAACTGCAACTCAATTTTTAAACCCTTTGCTCTTTAGAGGTTTAACTTTTAAAAAATTAATTTTAAGAGTAAGTGGATTTTTGGAGTTGTTACAATAATTTTATCTTAATACTTTCAGGATAAGAATCTATAAGTCTTATATAAACATTTACATTCATTGCAGTAGTATCCATTACTGTACAGAACTCAATTTAAAACAGTTCATCTTAGATACCAAGAGTTTAATGAAGGATTTAACGGACAGGTTATTAAGAGTTTCACATGGACAGCATAAAAGAAGTCTCCATTTTACTTATTAGGCAACCTTCTGAACAGGGTTACAAGGTTGAATAAATAAAGCCAAGTCCTTGAGTTCTATAAAGGTAATTTTATGCATACCTGAGAGTTCAGTCAGTTTTTCAGCTCTTTTACTCTTTGTTACAATTATTCCAATCTCAAAATAAAAACAAAAATGATTATTAACAAATTATTTCTTCTTCGTAAGAATGTACATAATGAAAATAAATTAGTAATTACAAACGGCGTAAGTAACATATGAGAAACTTTTTCTCATGATGCTTTTGACAGAAATTTAGCTATGAGTTCACTGTACATTATTTAACTTTTAGAATTGTCTTGTCACTGGTAAGTATACCAGAAACTGCTACAAAATCTGGGTCACACAGTAATTCACAGAATGTATGTCCAAAGTTTTAAAAATAAATTAGAATTGGCAGTAATATCAGGAATCTAATTCTGAATTCCATCACTTATCTACATACCTGACTAATAGGATTTTGATCAAAATATTCTTCTACGAAGTATTCCAACAACTGTTTAAAGAAACAGAAATATTAGATAAGGGCAAAATAATAACCACACAGAACATGTTTTGTGTAACCCACTTATCAAGCATTACTTCTCATGATTTTTAGGCTCACAGATTTTCAAATATGTTTAGTAAAACTATTAAATAAACAAAAATAAATGTAAGAACATTGAAATAAATAAAAATCACAATATTAAACAAACGTGAATTTAAAATGCTAAGTGATGAAATGGGTTTAACAGATGGAACCAGGGCACCGGGTGGCTTAGTTGGTTAAGGGTCTGACTCTTGATTTCAGCTCAGGTGGTGATCTCAGGGTCATGAGATTAAGCCCCAAGTCAGGTTCCGTGCTCAGTGGGAAGTCTGCTGGAGATTCTGTCTGTCCCTACACCACTCCCTGGCACGTGTGCTCTAATAAATAAATCTTCAAAAAATAAAAAGATAAATAAAAGATGGAGCCATCTGGACTTATGAGACAGAAATAATCTAAACATGGAAAGCTCCAATGAAGCCAGAAACAAGAGAATGAGCAGAAACGAGGATGGGTTTTGATAAATTAGGAATATTTTTTTTTTTTTTTTTTAAATTTGACAGAGAGAGATCACAAGTAGGCAGAGAGGCAGGCAGAGAGAGTGAGAGGGAAGCAGGCTCCCTGCCCAGCAGAGAGCCCGACGCGGAACTCGATCCCAGGACCCCGAGATCATGACCCGAGCCGAAGGCAGCGGCTTAACCCACTGAGCCACCCAGGCGCCCCGATAAATTAGGAATAATCTGAATGTGTTTCTGAACTGGGGGGAATGATCTGAGTAAGTCCAAAGACAGTGAAAACGGATAACTGATTGACAAAGCAAGACCATGACTAGGGTGAGAGGACAGAAATTAAGAGCATAAATAATTAGCCAGTTTGTTCATTTTCCTAAATAATGTGATGAAACTTCTACTTAGTTATAGTTTGTATTAACTCAAAAAAGTGCATTCTTTAAAAAAATTTCTTCATGGGAATGTGTAATATTTACCCAAGAGTAGAGGGTAGACAGAAAGACCTATGACCAAGTCCTAGGGCATTCCGGCATTCTAAAGTGGGAGAGAGGAGCCTAAGGAGAAACAGAGACTATATGTGACCAAAGTCAAAAGAAGGAAGTGTGGGGCACCTAGCTAGCTCGGTCCTTAGAGGGTGCGAATCTTGGTCACAGGATCCTGAGTCTGAGCCCCACATCAGGGGTAGAGATTACTTAAAACAAAACAAACAAACAAACAAACCCACCACACAAACAAAAAACAAAAGAAGAATGCCTTTGAGGAAGGAAGAAGTGGTCAACTATTTCAGTTGCTATTAAAGATAAAAAGGAGTTGAATTTCACCTCCTAGAGGTTATGGTGGACCTTGAAAATGTAGTTGTGAAAATAACACTCCAACTGGAGCGTGTTAAAGGGAGAATGCTGCAGACATTCAACTGTGGAGGTTGATCAATACTGCAGTAAATATACACATTCACCAACAGAGAAGATAAAAGACAAATATAATCTAATAAATTTTACAAACTCATGTACACGAAGTACACGAAAAGGAGCAGAGGATTCTGGAGCAGAATGCAGTCCAGCTGTATGACTCAGTTTCTACCTCATCCTACTCCTCTGAAGCCCCATTCACCACTGAAAAAAATCCTGAGAACTTCCACTAATACTCCTGCTTTTGGAAAGAAGTGAAGAGAACGAGTATTCTTATCTTTTTCCTCCTCTGCCAGACGTTATGAATGAATAGGGAAAGAAATAAAGAACTGACCTTCCTTTTTAGAAGAGAAGAACCCAAGCTTCCACTTAATTGAGGGAAAGAGTTCAAAGGCTGGAATCGCCTCATGGAAATGCATTATTTCCTCCCTCCTCTGCCCAGTTAGTTAAACAAGATACAGGATGGTTAATATAATCTCAGAAGATAAAACGAAGCCCTGTAAATCCAACAGAGTCCACGCACCACCCAAGCTGAGCCTCACCCCTTTGGTGCACACCATTTCACCCCGGGGGCTACTTTTAGGCCACAGAAAAGTAGAAAAGTTCAGTACTCTGAACTACCCAGTCTAAAATCAAGCTTTAGAAGGGAAAAACATGATCCACACAAAAACCTATTCATAGAGGTTCCCAGCAACATTATTCATAATGGCCCCCAAAAGTGGAAACAACCCAAAGTTGTACACAACGGAATACTGTTTGGCAAAACTACAGAAAATTTTTCTGTTTGTTTTTCTCCCCGCACCCCTTTTTTTAAAGTTTTATTTATTTAAGTAATCTCTACACCCAATGTGGGGCTCAAATTCACAACCCTGAGATCAAGAGTTGCATACTCCTCTGAGCCAGTCAGGCACCCCTGGGTTTTCTTTTCGTAATGATAAAAATGCTCTAAAATTGACTGTGGTAATAATGTTGCACAACTACTGTAATATGCAAAAACCTGTAACAGTATATTTTAAGTAAGTTAATTTTATGGTATATGAATTATGTCTTAATAAAGACCTTATAGTAAAAATTTTTTTTTTCTTCAAATTCAGCATCCTTTTTCACATTTAGTATAAATTAAAATGGTTTTACAATACCTTTAAAGTACAAGTCAGTCTATTTGGCTTTAAGTCTTGGTCTTCCATTGTTCTTGATCCATCTACTACCACATAAAGATGACGCATCTACCAATATAAACCACAAATATAATTTCAAATAAATTTTTGGCCAAGAAGTAAAAATGGCATTTAGTATTTACATATTCTACACATACTTTATTTTTTTAAAGATTTTATTTCTTTATTTGACAGACAAGAGATCACAAGTAGGCAGAAAGGCAAGCAGAGAGAGAGAGGGGGAAGCAGGCTCCCTGCTGGGCAGAGAGCCCGACACAGGGCTCGATCCCAGGAGCCTGGGATCATGACCTGAGCTGAAGACAGAGGCTCTGAGCCACCCAGGCGCCCCTCTACACATACTTTTTATTATATTCGTCTAAAACATTTATAGTCTTACTACTGTTAATTCTGTCATGACAGAATGTTTCTCTAACCCAACTAGTTCTGTATTGGTAAAGAAAAAAAATGTCAACATACCATTCCAAGTCGAACTTGTCCATGGTGCTCAAATACTCTGTTAAAATTATGTAAACATTTTAATGGAATGTCCTCTGTTATACCCCAAAAAATACAACTTTTCAACTAGCCTGCATTTTTTAGTGAAGCAAATTATTAACTTATGTGGTCCACATAATTACAGGCATTCTGGACAGTTCCTGAAGACCCATTTCCCTTCTAAGGTGGTAGGTTGCCGGTTCTTTCCCCTTACTCAAGAGTTTAAAGGTCAGTTTCCCTAGAATACAGCTGAAATGAAGTACTGAGGAGTGGGTATAGGAGGACAGAAA
This sequence comes from Lontra canadensis, assembly GCF_010015895.1. NCBI lineage: Eukaryota > Metazoa > Chordata > Mammalia > Carnivora > Mustelidae > Lontra > Lontra canadensis. Next base: position 40,330,093 of record NW_022630998.1, read on the forward strand.
GGCTTAAAGGAATCTATTTTATCTTTTGTAACACACAAAATTTTACATACCTTTTTCTCTTTGCTTTGAAGAGAATGTCTTCTATAGTAGCTTTAAGTGATCCTGATTCATCTTCTTTAAGAATCTCCCTAAAAGCAGTATTTACTTGTTTGAAAAGCTAAAAATTTATTAACTCAAAAGAAATTAAAACATATATTCACACAGAGATCTGCACATGAATGTTCACACCTGCATTACTCGTAAAAGCCAGAAAGTATAATCAATCTAAATGTCCATCAACTGCTGAATGCAAGAATGAAAACATGGTATACAATATAATGCTCTCCAGTAATAAAAAGGAATGAATCCCTCATCCCTGCTACCACATGGATCAACCTTGAAAATACTGTTATCTGAAAGCAGCGAGACAATACTGGTCACATATTATATGATTTCATTTACATGAAATATCCAAAAAGGCAAATGCATAGAGACAAAAAGTAGATTAGTAGTTGCCTCCGGCTAGAGACAAGAATGAAATTAATCGCAAATAGGCATGAAGGATCTTAATGGGGTGGTGAACATTTTCTAAAACTGATTTATGGTGGTGATTGCACAACTCAATAAATCTAAAAAATCAATGAATTTTAAGTTGGGAACAGGTGAATTTTAACATGCGTTAAACACGCTTCAATAAATTTTAAAAACCAATCACTGAACGAGAAGAGAGACAAAGTTGTAAAGAACAGTAAGAAACGAGGTGTAAAAGAGAAGGGAGAGATAATGCCTACTCACCACGTCCTTTCATAGCCTCCTTCCCATCGCTTAGTTCTTTCAGGTTCTTCATCCATTTTTTCCTTTAACGTATTATTCAATAGCCTGTAAAAACCACGGAGTGTGAATTTTCTAAGAATATTTGGCACCAGATTCATACATTTAAATGTGGAAAAGTAGGGGCGCCTGGGTGGCTCAGTTGGTTGGACGACTGCCTTCGGCTCAGGTCATGATCCCGGAGTCCCGGGATCGAGTCCCGCATCGGGCTCCCGGCTCCGCGGGGAGTCTGCTTCTCCCTCTGACCTTCTCCTCGCTCATGCTCTCTCTCACTGTCTCTCTCTCAAATAAATAAATAAAATCTTTAAATAAATAAATAAATGTGGAAAGTAAAGAGAGGGAAGCAAACATACAAAGTAAAAAACAGAGAATGTAAGGTCATTTAATTCCTTTCTATTTATTTAATAATCATTGTTGAATGAAAATACTGAACAAAATCCTCATGAACTCTTTTTCCCATCCGTAAGAAAAAATACAAATGTTCACACACGAGTTTGGCACCAAGACAGATAAGCATCTTTCTACAATTTTTAAAAACAAAAATCCATTATTATCATAGGATAAGACCACAGAATTATGGGAAGTGAGAGAAGGTACAGATGAAACAAGATTAGCTACAAATGATGGTTATTATTATAGCTGAGTGATGGATCATTTCACTCTACTACCTGTCCACCTTTGTATATTTTCTTATTTAAAAAAAAATAATAAGAATTTTCTTATTAAAAAAAAAAAATCTCTGGGGCTCCTGGGTGGCTCAGTGGGTTAAAGCCTCTGCCTTTGGCTCAGGTCATGATCTCAGGGTCCTGGGATCACATCCCGCATCAGGCTCTCTGCTCTGCGGCGAGCCTGCTTCCCCCTCTCTCTCTGTCTGCCTCTACGCTTACTTATGATCTCTCTGTGTTAAATAAATAAACAAAATCTTTAAAAAAAAATCTCTAAGTAAGCTCTATGGTGAAAGTGGGGCTCAAACTCATAAGGTGGATACCAAGAGTCACATGCTCTACTGACTGAGCCAGCCAGGTGCCCCATCTAACCATGAGTTTTAAAATGAAATATATTATTTATAAATGGTAAAAGCTTATGGCTCATAATTCAAAAAAGGACAAAATATTAAATGTTTATTATGCTCTCAACTATTAAAAAAAGAAAAAGGAAATGTTTTATAGCTCAATAAATAGGACAGTTTCATCTAGATGAAGGTTAACTGGTTTTTTGCTTTATTACTTTCTGTATTTTCATGTTTTTTACGTGAACATGTATTTCTTTAATAATCGGGGATGAAAATGGTGGTGGGGGAAATCTATTAACCACAGCCAAGTAGTAAACATTCTAGTCACATCTACACTTCCATCCTCCCAAATGGTATATCCCTCCCCATCCTATGCTCTCACTTCCTTTGGCTTCCTTCTTCCATATATGATCAAAGGAATCCTAAGGGCTAAGAAGACATTAAGGCAAACAAATCCTATCACTGACAGGAGCAAAAATTAATTTCTGTAATAAGGACCATAAGCAAGACCTTACACTTCCACTTATATCATGGTTTTCTACAGAAAAATGTATTTTAAAATCTAGAGAACTGACTTATCATGGACTTCTGAAATGAACATCTACTGACAAATTGGAGACTGGTATCACTGCTTTCTGTGGCACCTACTATCATCAGGTATTATTTGCTAAAGTTCTGTATGCCTCTCACTCAATTGACAACCATTCCTGGGCATAGGAAGAGTTCTATTGGTTTCAGGAAATCTGGTGATCTACTTTAGCATACTTCAGTAAAGTGCCTGAAGCAATGACAAATGAATTAGAATTCCAACATTTGTATTATTTCAATGCACTGGGCTAGTGCTTGTAAATTTAATGATGACTGCAGGCAGAGGATATGGTGATTAAATGAAGTTTTTGATCTTACATGAAAGTTTCTGTATTTACTGTGAATTACAAAAATCAAAGCTTACATAGCATTCATGATGTTTTTAAACTCAAATTCTTACGAAGTCACTAATGCCATCCATCATACCAATATTTAAACCGCTATTTTACTCTTAGTTTACTACTTTTAATTTTCTGGAAGTTCAGAAACACAGTGAGAATTAAAGAACAGAAGCTGCGAAGAGTAATACTTCTGGCTCACCACATCCAAGGACTTCCTAAGTAGAGCTGTCTGCACTGGGAAATTATAGGGATGGGACAGAGGTATTAAGCTCCCATAACTACTGACGTTCAAGGGGGAAACTGGAAGTTTATAATGGATGTTATTAACGGAGAAGGTTATGCATCCTAGAGAAAGATGTACTTGGTGACGTCTTAGGTCCGTATCTCCAAAAGATCCGTTTCCTGAGGCTCCAACTCCAGAAAACCCACTTTGCCTAGCATAAGCCTGTCCGTGTGATTCCTGTCACACGAACTCAGAATGCTGCTGCAAACAAATGAGATCTGCACCAAACATCGCAATTTATGAAGCTTTTATTCACACATTACCCTGCCAAGCTACGAGGCATGGGTGATCACTGTCCTGTTTTCATACATGGAACTCGAGGTTTAAAACGCTGGTAACTCTCTCGAGGTCACACAGCTGGAAGCAAGTTATACTCTAACTCAAGACCACAATTCCCAAAACTCGCATTCTCCTTTAGAGAAGGAGAGCCATGCCCTGGACTACAGCCCTAGATGCTTCTATGCAGCTACGGGACGGAAGCTGCCGTCCTCCCCCTCCACACGCTCTCTCCCACCCTCAATCCACAACCTGCTGGTCGAAGCCCTTCAGCCTCCGCCCCCCAACCCTCCCGCCCGGCCACGAAGGCCCCTCCTTGCTGCAGCGCTCCCCAGACCGTCTGTTTCCACCTTGGCTCCGCTAGGACCTCTACCCGATCACTCACCCGTCTCGTAGGACGCCGCTCTACCCGGAAGCTCCGCCCAGTCTGCGCCGAGGCCTCTGCGGAAGTCCTTCCCCCGAGCGCGGCGGCGACGCACAAACGTTCCGGATGATGAGAGCATCGGTCGCGAGAGCAAGGGGCCCGGGGACGGGGCGTTCCAGGAGCTGACTTAGGGTGCGAGAAGGAGCCTCTTACCCCACTCTCAGCCGTTATTCACAAAAAGGCAGGAAAAGTGATGTCCACTCTGCCGGGTAGCCGTCGGACCGGGATCTTAGGAGCTTGAATTTGGTGTATTCTGAATGCAGCAGCAGCAACTAAGCCAGAACCTTGCCATGGAACAGTTTTCTGGGGCCGCTCCGCTGCCCTGTTCCTGCAAGAAGTATTATGGAGCACCTGCTTTGGGCCTGATACAGTTCTAAGCACTGAGTAAATAGCAATTAAAGACTAATCCCTGCCCCCCCCCCCCGTGGAATTCTTCTACTATGAATACATTTATCGAGAAAAATATACTGTATCAAATTTTTCTCTATTCTATAAATATACTGTACAAATTTTCCTCTATTTCTCTATTCTCTATTTTCTGTATCAATTTTTCTCTATTTGCACTGTGACTGCAAATAGAGAAAAATTAAGCATGGAAGGGGAAAATGGCACCAGCTTAGCAGAGCGCAGTCAGAGGAGTCCTCACTGAGACGACAGTCGAGCCATGACCAGAATGAGGAAGGGAGTTAACCATATTTACAGCTAGGGCAAGACCTCCTGAGGCGAAGGGAACTACAAGAGCTACGGCGCGAGCTGGAAACACATCCATGTGTTTCTGGGACTGAATGAGAAGATGGGTTGAGTGATGGCAGCTGAAGGCGGCTGGGGGCTCTCGACGTTTTGAAAACTTGGACAGATGATAGTGGTTTGGATGAGGGCGGTATGGCAGTGCAGCTAGCGAAAAGGGTTGGATTCTAATCTTGTCCATAGACCAGATGTGGGTTAAAAAAGAGCCAGTGACCCAAAAGTTTTCAGTTGAGCAACTGCCAGGTTAGAGTTGCGATTTCTTAAAGGATGGGGGATGGGGTGTTGATGAGTTCAGTTTTGGACAAGTTTGATGTGTGATGTCTGTGATGCCTGCTAAAACATACAGAGTTAGTAGTGTGCATGAACACTGTAGGGCCTTAAAAAGGGAGAAAGATGTCAGCCTTCTGTGACTGAGGTGACCTCAAGCAGAAACCAAAAACAAGAAGTGGAAAACCAGATAAGCAGAGGCCATAGGATTTTTCATGTGTTTATGTGGAAATCAGTGAAACTGAATTTTTACAACTGATTATATGTCCTGACACATAATTATACATTAGATAACTGCTTGCAAGCACATCTACCCCTTCCTGCTTTGCTGTATATAACCCCCTGTGAAGGTGAAAGTTTCAGAGCAGTTCTGAGCAATCTGAAACACTGTTTCCTGGGCTACAGTCCTCAGTTAAGACAAATAATGCATTTATTAACCTACTTGGAGGGGGGCTTTTTTTTTTTTTTTTTTTAAGACGACACTAGCATTTCCCACACTTAAGAAATGGCTGGGCAAGGCCCATGCAGAGCGTCAGAAAAAGCTTACGCCCAGGAGATGAACAGTGGGAAGGAACTGCAGGAACTGGAGCTTACTTCCCCATCAGCATACACTGCCCCCACTCTGCTGCCTATATTGCTTTGTTGGTACCAACATCTCCCCTTAGCTTCTGTCTGCTCAAAAATATAAACACCAGCCATGCAGCAGGATACTGAAAAGACCTGGATTTAAAATCAGGCTCTGCCACACTGGGTGGGTAGCCAACAAGCAAGTCACAAACTACATGTGATGTATGAAGTGGCGATACCTTCAGCTACCCTACAGGCTTACACATCACATAATGGCAGCTCCGTTACCAGCTACTTTTATTCCCCCCCCCCAGAAGACAAAGGCCTTGTTATTTTCAGTGTTGTCTTTAAAAAGGAAAGGAGGAGAATTTGGCATTGCTGAAATCTTTCTCAGTGCCAGTCACCTTTCATTTTTGCCTCCCCCACATCTTTAACTCTTCACAGGACTCACACTTTTTCCTCGCCCTTCCTACTTTCCTCTGTCCTCCCTTCCTTTCACCAACTCCACTTCTTCCTTTTTCTGTTCCTCCATTCTGGTTGGCCATCGTGTTATAAGACAGGATGCATTCCTATGGGACAACTGGCCACAACCCCAAGCCCCAAGTATGTGTCTTGTATATGCTCACAATCCATTAGTCTGGGAAAGCCTTTTTTTTTTTAATTAAAAAATTCTAATTTTTTTTTTAAATGTAGGGTCCACACCCAATATGGGGCTTGAACTCATGACTCTTATCAAGAGTCCCATGTTCTACCAACTGAGCTAGCCAGCAACCCTAGGGAAGGCTTTTCTTTTAAATGGGAGGAAAAAAAAAAAAAAAAAAAAGAGTCCCCAGCAACGTGCATTTGTGGAGAGGAGGCTGGATCATTCAAATTCACAACTGTGAAGTTTACTCTCCTCTGTATATATTTTAGTCAAGGATCTTAACTAGAAGTTGTACCAAGACAAAACAAAGCGTGTATAAATCCATGGTAATCCCCTGACATAACTAGGGCTGACACAATATTCTAATTGTGTACAAATTGGGAGAAGAAATGGATCTAATCTAGCCTAATGTTTCAACTAGTAAAACTAAAGGATAGCTATGAAGAATGGAACAGTCTGTTCTTTGCCCATGGGTAGCTAGACAGAGCCACCAGGGTTAATAAATTTATGAAGAGCTCAGCCAGTGTTATTATGCCGAAATTCAGACTGGGAGAGGTAGACTTGCCTATTCCAATACCTTTAGATGAAACCTCACACACTGGAGAGACTCATTAAAAACCTCCACAACTTTTTTTTTTTTTTTTAAGATTTCATTTATTCATTTGACAGACAGAAATCACAAGTAGGCAGAGAGGCAGGCAGAGAGGCAGGCAGAGAGGGGAGAGGCAGACTCCCTGCTGAGCAGAGAGCCCGATGCAGGGCTCAATCCAGGATCCCAGGATCACAACCCGAACCGAAGGCAGAGGCTATAACCCACTGAGCCACCCAGGCGCCCCAACTGCTTTTAACAGTATAGACTAATCCTTATTTTGACACGTAAAGGATTTGTTCATCATCCCTGAAGTCACAGTGCCAAGCCTAATGCCGTTATCTATCTAAAAGTCAAAAGAATTGATACCCTAAGGCTGCACCCAGCACAGACCAATAAGGATTGGGATGATTATACACTCTTACACACGATTTGCTTTTTAAAAGCTTGTTTCGAGTCTCACCTTGCAGCTTTGGAAACTAGGTGTAACTGGCCATATTTATTATATTGTGATAAGGACTGTTGTTCTAAGTCCTACATTACCTTCATAACAACTATGGGAATAGGTACATATAGTTCTCACACAAATAAGCAAACTGAGGGACAGGAAAGCTAGGTAATTTGTCCAAGGTCACACAGCAAGTACTGCTGCAGGGCAAAGAAAGAATAGGACAACACAAGCAGGGAGGAGCGAGCAGGTCCTGTGGCAGCCACTAGACATCTTGGGGGGATGCCTATACTGGGTTGCAGTCCCCCCCATAAAATCACAGTTCTGTTTCCATGCTTTTCTCTAATTGCAAAGTGATATTATTTTAACTTAACAGTGCTTTCTAAAAACTGCCCAAGTTACTTGGGCATTTTTCTTTATGAAAACTGTTCCCATTAAAAGACATGTGAACAATATGAAACACAGGAGGAGGGATGACACAGCCCTCCACCTAAGTCATTTGTCCTTTCACAGAAGAGAAGTTACACCGTTAGTGGAGAACCACAGGCTGCCAGGAGACTGGATCTGAATCCTGACTCCTCCAGCTGAGCCTTCAGAAATGTGCAGATGAGGTATTTCCTGTCACAGTGATGAAGCAGGGAAGACAGTTCTGGGTGAGGAAGTCTTAAACAACCTCAACTCAAGAAGATCCCCAGAGCCATGACTGGAGAACTCCTTCTTCTTCTGCTCGTACAGAACGAGCAGACAGACAGACACACACACACACACACCACCATTCTGGTCATTATAGATACTTTCAGTATTTCAGATGAAGCATTCTGTATCAATTAAAAGTACTTAAAACGCTCTCAAAATATATTTTATTAACACCAGACAGAGCAATCCCATCTTACCCAACCCGTGAATTTAGTGACAGTCAGCCCAGAATGGGAGTACAGAACCCAATACGCCAACAGACCAAGATTCCAATCCTATTTAATCACTTGCCACTGTGTGACGGGGACCAGTCAACCTACCACATCATCAGTTTTCTTACATGTTAAATGAAGATGAGAAATGATTACATGTCAATGGAATGTTGTAAGGATTCAATGATAATTGTATATATGTGTGTGTATACAGTTTAACTTTTACTATAAATACCAGTAGCCTTCAATTTATTTCCAAAACTACAAGGCATATATGAAAAAACTAACACTCGTTCTTTCTGGAAGATGGATATACATATGTGTATAGTTTTCTATATTTCTTTAAATTTTTCAAAATACAGAGAAATTAAAATATTGATCTTATCTACTTTTAATACAGAATCACGTACATAAAGGAATCCGTGTGTGCAGCTATCAGCAGGATCACAGGCTTTCCCAACAGAACTTCTGGAACAACTGTTTATAGTAGAAGGCAGACTGCAGAAGTAAGCATCTCAGGTCAGAGCTGTACAAGACCTCCGACGTCTAATCTAAACCTTTAATTTTCCAAACTAGAATTTGGCCTAAGTGGTTCTTAAAGTTACATCCAGCTGGTTAATCCCAAGTGGTATTTAAGTACCACATTTGAGAAATGGTTTTCTTGTTATTTTATTTCTAAATCCAATTTTCTGACACAATTTTACAATGGAAATTCATGCTATTTGATTTTGTTCATTCAGCTGTACACTTTTGTTTTGTCAGAACCCCAGCAACCTTCCCATCTTCATAATCTAAGTACACTGACTTCCAAGAACAAAGAAATTTCAATTTTAGCATACATAAAACTGAGTTAAGTTGCTCAAGAGAGTCTTTACCATCTGGTGTAAAACCAAAAGGTATGAAAACTATAAACCATTACCTTTTGTAGTAAGTATGTAGGGCACATGGAAAATTAAGAATTTCTTCAATTTGAAGAAATGAATCAATGTTATAATAGAAAAATTATTTTAAGATGTATCTTCGGAAAATGATTCAGACTTGTATATAAAGAATTACATACTTAAATGTCTGAATTGTATACTAATGATTAAAGTTTATTCTTCAAAAATTTTCACAAAAACAGTTCTAAACTGAGGGGATAATCATAACCAAATGGGTTCGCTATATGCCCACTACTATCAGCTAATTTTACTTCACCAATAAAATTTTAAATTTAAAAAACAAGTGGTGAACCGAGGGTACCATCTGAAGTAATTTCATGTTTTGTGGGATTGCATTCTATTTCCAGAAAAATCATCCTTCTGATAGCCAAGACTGGGAAAGTGAGCAACCAGCACAGCACCCAAAATAGTTTAAAACATGAACAGATAAAACTGCGTATGATTTTCCGAAACTTAATAGCACTAATGATGTCAAACAAGTGTATGAAAGAGAGACAACACCAGGTTTAATACCTTAGAAAGTATGTACAGAACCTGAACATTGTTCAATTCAAGTCACAACTGAATCAGCAACGTCATCAGATACTCTGATATAATGAAAAAGCCTAGTTGGTTTAAAAAACAAAACAAAACAACAAACAACAATGCATGTAAACCATAAAAGATTACAAAGTATTTTAGAATACACAACAGAATTCTAACCAGGAGCTTTAAATTTTGATTCTTAAAAGGTGAATCTATATACAATCTTTAAGTTTCCATAATTTGTTATTTTTACATAATCTTTATTATCTGGATAACATAAAATAATAAAAGCTCTTTTAACACCATTGATACGCAGAAAAAAATCCATAGGGAGGTTGTAGTTAGCTAACATAGTTAGTTAACATACGAAAGGCCAGGGACTTTTATTCATGGACTCAAGTCACAAAACAGACTTAACCAACACTGCAAGCCAGGAAACCAGCACTTTTACTTCAGACACTTCTGCAGGGACAGAATTTCCTTACCTGAGAAGGAATGGTTATAAATAACAGTTCTGAAGGCAGAACTTCAGGAGGAATGGACGAGATAGCCTATGGGAACTAATGAGCGCACTTACGTATTAAGAGAAGACTGTGCAAGTTCGCAGCACAGGTCACCGTGGGACCTTCCTTCAAGGTTTAAAATCCTCAACCTGTAGTCAGTCAGTCCTTAATACAGCAGCCGAAGTTTAAAGCCTAGAATCCTTAAATGGAGTGTTCAGCCCAGTTGATTACCAAAAGCTAGTTATAAAATGCTTTAATACTGATGATATTAAAGCTACCCGAACTTTGTAATGATCAAAAAGACTTGGTCTCCTGGGTTAGAATCCAAAGTCATTTTGCCTTCTGACAACATTGCAGAGATGTCAAATACTTCTTAATCTCTCAATTGTATGCCATTTGTCTTCTATGTTTTCTGTCTGTCATAATCTCCCACCATCTTCTTGATGTGTGACAATTTGCTCTTCAGCTGCTTGCAATAATTCCTCTTATTTTTGTAATCTGCAGACTAAAAAAGAAAAAAATAAATAAACCAGGTAAATTTAACAGAATAAAAACAAGTTGTGTTAGCTGCTAGGAAGGCAGAGGTGAAGCAAAATAATCATGGAATATTAGTCAAAATTGTTGGGAGTGAGGAATGGAGTAAGACATACAGGCTTATGGCAGTTTCTCTGATCATACAGGAGGTTGATTCTTTTTGCTCAATTGTACCTTTTAACCTGAGTTTTACAAAGCATATGCTAATTTCTAGTGATTTGTAAAGTGACCCCAAAAATTAACTGGACTTTTTGCTAACACATCATCTAAAAAAATCATTAAACAAGGGTGCTTGGCTGGTTCAACTGGTAGAGCATGTGATTCTTGTTCTTGGGGTTGTGGGGTCAAGCACCACACTGAGTGTAGAGAGAACTTAAAAACAATTTTTTTAAAAGATTTTATTTATTTGAGAGAGAGCAAGTGTGTGCTCACACGCACACCAGGAGGGGGAGGAGCAGAGGGAGAAACAGGTTCCCAGCAGAGCAGGGAGCCCAATGTAGGGCTCGATCCCAGGACCTAGAGATCATAACCTAAGCCGAAGGCAGACGCTTAACCATCTGAGCCACCCAGGCACCCCAAAAATAAATTTTTTTTTTAAAGATTTATTTGACAGAGAGAGGGAGAAAGAAAGTGGGCACACAAATGGGGAGCTATAGGCAGAGGGAGAGGGAGAAGCAGGCTTCCTGCTGAGCAGGGAGCCCAATGTGGGGCTCCATCCCAGGACCCTGGGATCACCACCTGAGCTGAAGGCAGATGCTTTATCGGCTGAGCCACCCAGGGACTCCCAAAAAGATTTATCTGACACACAGAGAAAGAGAACGCAAGTGAGCATGAATGGGGGGAGGGGCAGAGGGAGAGGGAAAAGGAGACTCCCTGCTTAGCAGACAGCCCAATGCCAGACTCAATGCCAGGACTCTGGGAATATGACCTGAACTGAGGGCAGACAACTTAATCAACTGAGCCCCCAGGAGCCTCCCAAAAAACAGAACCTTTAAAAAACAATTGGTCAAACAAAAACTGGTGATATTGGTTGACTTGGGAAAGGAGAAATAGGTAAATGGGGAGTAAGACAGGGAATTTTACTAAATACTCTTTCCTTTCCTTTTTTTAAAATTAAAAAAAAATTTTTAAAGTAATCTCTACAACCAACATGGGGCTTGAACTCAAAACCCCAAGAACAAAGATGCCCCACTATATACTCTTTTAAATTCTTGCATTTAAATTAAAATGTTTTGTGATTTTTTTAAAAATTTAATATAATATCTATTAAAAACAAAGTTTTAAACCAAGACAGACCGATAAAGCCAAGTGTTGAAAAGGATATGGAGCAAAAGGAATCTACACAGCTCGCTGGGAATATACTGGCAAACCAGGAAAGCTGTTGACACCATTACCCAAGGTCAGACAGATACTTGCCCAATGACCCTGAAATTTCACTCCCAAGCGCACATCTAACAAATGTGTTCACATGTGCACAGACACTTACAAAAATGTTTCAAGCTGCATTAATTATAAAAGCCATAAGCTGGGAACAACCCAAGCCCAACCAAGGCCCATACCAGACTCCACGCTCAGCACAGAGCCTGCTTTTCCCTATGAACCTTCAGTGCTTGTGCTTTCACTCGCTCTCAAATAAATAAATAAATAAATAAAATCTTTTAAAAAAGAAATCACATCTAAAATATACATACTACATGATTCCATGTACATTAAGTCCAAAATAGGCTAAACTCCTCTATGTTGGTAGAAGATAGGATGGTAGTTATCTGTGGGGAGAAGAAAAACTGGAGGAGAGCACAAGAGGGGTTTGCCAGGGAAATGTATACACTGGGAAATGTATTTCTTCATCTGGGTGCCAGCTACAAAGGTATATGGTCGCTTGGTGAAAATTTACCACGTTGTACACTCATGATGTGTGGTTTCGGTATATATATATAGTTAAGTTTTTAAAAAAGCTTATCAGAATTGGTTGTAGCTGCAAACAACTGAAGTTAAGTTCTACCTTCTGTTACAGTTTTCAGCTTGTGGTTTTAGGGCCTTTTGTCATAATCAGTGCTTGTGTGGTAAGGTGTTCATAGTCATTTCAAAAGGTTAAATAAAAGACATAATAGAAAAATTCTTCCTCGAAGGATCTTACAATCTGGGATACTTACTCCCTTAACTTGCTTCAGTCTATTGTACTCATCAGCAGCAGCCTATTAATGAGAAACACAACAGAGGATGGTTAGCGGGGCATTTTCTCTTTCAAAAATAACATTCCTGATGTTCTATTTTAGAGCTAAAACTGACACCAATGCCAAAATGACAGGCAATTAAAATAATGAAGACTTTAGTTCTGACAACTATTATAGTCAGCAAGAGGGCCTTAAGGCAGCCAGTAAAGAGAAATGTATGACTTATTCCTCACGTTTCATTTTCATAGACAGGTTAACTATTTTGTTTAGCTGCCTCTCATCTTTCCCCATGTTGGTCCATGTGCCACAGTGACACCAGAGAGATCTTCACTAAAGCATAGCTTTCATCTGGTTATAGCCCATTATGAAACTGGTCTGAGCTCCCTAGTAACTAACTTAAATATATATGTTTTATGTATATATGTAAGTGTACAGACATATATCCACACTAATATATATATTTGTGATGTATATATTATAGATATAAGTTAATATATTATATACTATACATATATAAAATATTTTGAGCAATAAACTAGTATTGGATTATAACGCAAAGCATAAAACAGATATCCATTTAAACTAGTATTGGATTATAACGCAAAGCATAAAACATATCCATTTATGTCAGTACTAATATAAATGATTAAAATAAATAAATGCGAGGAAGTGACCAATTTCTTATGCACAAGAATTCCAAATAATTTGTGTAGGTGCACTGTCTTTAAAGAGCTAGCATAATTTCCCATTCCTGAAGGGTGATGTAGGCATAGTGACTTCCTTGTAAAGAGTACAGTATAGAAAGGGGGATTAAAAAGGAAAGAGTAACTTTCACAGACAAACATTATCTCAGCCAAGGGGGAAAAAACCACCACCACCATAAACTACTGCTGAGTAAAATAATTAAGAAGGATGTAATAAAACACAAGATAACTTCATATCAAAGATGGTGTGTGTCTAGGTGCACTTGTGCATGAAGGGGCTATTTTAACAACCAATATTTTGGTGACAATCAACTGACAGAACTTAAGGCAGTTTATTTTTCTGTACCCAATTCTGTTTGGTTAATATTTTATATAAAGAATGAACTGTGTTTATAAATAGAAAAATATAGCTTTTTTTTTTAATAGAAAGGGATACATGTACATAGCCTAATTTTTGTACTCTGTAACTACATTAGTATACTCTTCATGTTGGAAAGACTTTCATCCAAGACAGGATTTCAGTTGTTTTTCAAGGGAATCAATTTGAGAACTGCTAGCAAAATCTGAGTCTGCATTAGTAGAAAGGATACTCTATCTTCATAGTTTATAATAACATCATCTATAATATGTAATTATCAGGTCTGAATTTACCATGTACTCTTCACTTTCTTCTCTATAGTCATCCAATTCTTTATCCAGACGAGAGAGTTCTTTATTGACCTCATCAAGTTCTGCTTGTAAGCTCTTATATTCCTGCAGGCCAGCGTCAAAATTTCTCTTGTACTGTTGTCTTTGTTGATCTGAAGTAATAGGTGGATATTCCCTAAAAATTGAGAAAATGACTACGACTCTAGCAGACATAAACTCCAATATTTCTTCATCAAAGATAATGAAGCTGGTGGGATATGGAAAATTACAATCTCCTGCTTTCGGTTTTGTTGCTTATAGAAAGAGAAAGGTGGGATGCAAATTAGTTCTCTTAAGAAGATTATACTTCAGGGGCACCTGGGTGGCTCAGTAAAATGAGGATCAGACTCTTGATTTCAGCTTAGGTCATAAAACCAATCCTCTTCGGGCTCCATGCTCAGCATGGCGGCTGCTTAAGATTCTCGCCCACTCCCTCTGTCCCTTCCGCCTGCTTGCACTCTCTCCCTCTCTCAAAAAAGAAAAAATAGAATGATTATACTTTATATATCACTGCTTATGCTTTTAAAAATACTATGCTTGAAAAAATATATATACTATGCTTGGGGGGAGTGCAGTGCCTGGGTCTCCCAGTGAGTTGAGTGGCTGACTCTTGGTTTTTGCTCAGGTCATGACTTTAGGGTCCTGGGATCAAGCCTAGTGTTGGCTCCACTTCAGGGGGGAAGCCTGCTTGAGATTACTTCTCTCCCTCTCCCCCAGTTTGTGCATGGTCTCTAAAATAAATACATCTTTTAAAAATAAAATACTGTGCTTATATAATTTTTAGAAATAAAATTAAAGGGGCAACTGGGTGGCTCAGTGGGTTAAAGCCTCTGCCTTCGGCTCAGGTCATGATCCCCGGGTCCTGGGATCGAGCCCCGCATGGGGCTCTGCTCTGCGGGGAGCCTGCTTCCCCCTTTCTCTTTCTCTGCCTAATTGTGATCTCTGTCAAATAAATAAATAAAATCTTAAAAAAAAGTTTTCACTTAAATCTTCCATGGTTCTAGTTAAAAATATATTTTATAGCTAGATGGCTGAACTTGGCCAAGAACTTCTATTTTCGAAGATTTATTCATCTGACAGAGAGCGAGCGAGCATGCAGGGGAGGGGAAGAGAAAGAGAATCTCAAGTAAATTCCCCACTGGAATTGTGGCTCAATCTCATCACCTGAGCCAAAACCGAGGTTAACCTACTGAGCTACCCGGGCGTCCCTGGCCAAGAACTCTTGTGGAGAAAGGGGAATGAGGAATGAGAATCACCAGTGAGATTTCATACTCTACTATACCACTCATCCCTCCTTCCACACTGAGAAGCAATGTTTTGATGCACCACGATTCACACTGCAGATGTTTCTGATTTGTACCCCACTTCTCAGAATACCTGAGCATCAAAGGGCCACACACCACCCACAAGTGGAGTTGGTAATGATGCACTGTAACTCAACCACCAGCACACACAGGAACTTAACCACACCTCCTCCAGAACACGCACTGTTCACTGTTTACGTAACTGCCAAAGTCCTCCGGATTAAACTTTTTTTTTTTTTTTTTTGACAGAGATCACAAGTAGGCAGAGAGGCAGGCAGAAAGGGAGGGGAAAACAGGGTCCCCGCTGAGCAGAGAGCCCGATGTGGGGCTCGATCCCAGGACCCTGAGATCATGACCCGAGCCGAAGGCAGAGGCCCAACCCACTGAGCCACCCAGAGGATTAAACTTTTAAAAGAATCTCTTGTCTCATCATGAAATCTTAACTTTAAAGTGAATGCCAGGGGCACCTGGGTGGCTCAGTGGGTTAAGCCCTCTGCCTTCGGCTTTGGTCATGATCTCAGGGTCCTGGGATTGAGCCCCACATTGGGCTCTCTGCTCCAAGGGGAGCCTGCTTTCTCCTCTCTCTCCGCCTGCCTCTCTGCCTGCTTGTAATCTCTGTCAAATAAATAAATAAAATCTTTAAAAAAAAAAATCGATATACCTTAAAAAAAAAAAAAAAAAAAGAAAGTGAATGCCAAAACAAAGCCATAGCATTGGTCTGGGAATTTTATGATCAGTAACCGCAGTTCCTGTATACTAGTGTTTTCTTTGTTTGGAAGAACCTTCTTGGGTGATAACTGGTGCCCGAGCACTGGTGGGGTTCATCAGTCACCTCGTGAAAGATGCTCAACGTGTTTTTAGGACACAGTCACAGCCAAACAGACCCCTCCCCAACCACCTTTGTTATCAAAGAGTACTAGGGGGGAAAAAAGCCTCCAGTCCTGGCTGTTCAAGGATGAAATTGCACCACCCAAGCCCAGCTGAGCCCGCAAGCACTCCCCCAGCCAGCTGGCCCAGGCTAACATCAGAACTGGCATAGGCGGTTCCCGCATGAGGCCATCCACTACCTGATCCAGTCCTCCTCCAGCTCGTCGCAGGACTCTCCGCCAGTCGTGTAGTCTGTTTCATAGTGGTCCTGCTCCGGCCGCTTGGACCTGCCTGCTCTTCCTTTCGTGGGGGCCCTTCTGGAAGGCGTCTCGAAGTTGCTGCTGCTGCTGTAGCGAGGCTGCCTGAAGTCATCCACGGGCGAGGTCACCGGCAGCTCCTGCACCACTTCCGGCACCCTAACGAAACAGCACCAGTGTTCAGGGATGGCGGGGTCCACTACAGCCCGTGGCCAGCAAGAGCACCGTAACCACAGAGAGCCACAATAGTATGCACTAAGAGACATCCACACCTACGTGCGTTCGCGCAAGCAATTCACGTACTCCGCATGACGGAGATCCCCAGGCTCCTGCGTTCAGGTTAGCACCAGCTCAGACAGACCCTCTGGAACACACCAGAGGCTTTCAGGTTCCAATGTAAGGGGAGGCCCTCTGGAAATCCTTCTGAGTAAGATGGACCCAAGATTGCACTTTAGAAAGCCCAGGCTGCTGTGGGAGAGGTGTTTCCTGGACCTGTGCCAGGGACTTACTCCACAAAAGGTGGTCAAGAAAATAACACTCAGGATTCTTTTCCACAGGTTCTTCCAGGTTCATGGAATTCAGAGAGTTGAAGAGAAATGCACGTACCTGTCTACCTTTGGAAGATGACTCTCAGAGGTAAGCATTTTTTATTTAAAGATTTTATTTATTTATTTGACAGAGAGAGATAGGCAGAGAGGCAGACAGAGAGGGAAGCGGGCTCCCTGCTGATCAGAGCGCCCGATGAGGGGCTGGATCCCAGGACCCTGGGATCATGACCTGAGCCAAAGGCAGAGGCTTTAACCCACTGAGCAACCCAGGGACCCCAGAGGTAAGCATTTTTAATATTAATTCTAAACTCCTATACAGCAGTTTTCTTGTCAAGATACAATCTAGAAAAACTAAAGTACTAAAAATTTAAACTGCTATGTTCATCTTATAGCCATGTAGACTGAATGGCATGGAAGCATTACAATTATTAGACTTATTTTCCTAATGCAATTATTTAATATTGCATTAGATTTTTAATTGCAAATGTTTCTGTGCCAAGCATGAAAACGAGGCCAAACACAGAAGTAAGTAGCAAGAGCTATGGCAATGGTTAAGTACGTGTGAGTGACAGCGATGCCGAGTTTAACTCTCCCTGGCAGCAGAGCTGCAGAAGGGCAAGAGCGCTGAAAGGAAGACAAAAGACACGCCAGAGACTTTCCAGCCTCAGCCTTGATATTCAAACCAACTATTAAAAACGTCTTAAGATTTTTGTTTTCTCACTGCTTTCAATTTACAGAAGCTCTCATCTTGAGCTTTGTCTGTGAGGTGTAATCTATTTTCTAGGGGATCCAGAACTGCTTGCCACTAACTGTTGTCAAAGTTTTCAGATTTCTATCACACTTACTAATGTCTTGTAGAAGGCTAAAGCGTTGGAATGTGTATGCAGTTGCGGTGGTTAAGTGGGATTTATGCCTACTTTTTAATGTATTCAGGTTACAGTGGCTTTGTATGCTTTGTTATTGCTACATCTAAAGAAGGGAAAATGTGACTTTCTCCATGAGTCAATGAGTAACAAGTTCCTAGACACTCTGCCAAAATTGCCACTATTATGCTTCTTGCTCTGGGAACGCAGTAGGTGTATTTGAGGGAGTAGTGACTAGAGGAGGAGGAAGCCAAACAGCAAAAGAAATTAGAAAAGAACAAAACCCAAAACATTAAAACAGGCCTCCTCCCATAATTACATTAGATATTGATCTTATAAATCTTTGTTGGGCTCCTCTGCCCCTTCCCCTTGCTTGTACTCTCTCTCCCCCTCTCTCAAATAAATAAATACAATCTTTTAAAATAAATAAATAAATAAATAAATAGCTCTTTACTTTGAAGTTTTCCACCTACCACTCTCCTACATACTTTCAACACCAGAGGGTAACATACTTGATACAGCATAAAACCTAAATGCAAAATGCTTACAAGTATATATACATTTAAGAGCTAGGGAATATGGGGGCACCCGGGTGGCTCAGTGGGTTAAGTCTCTGCCTTCGGCTCAGGTCATGATCTCAGGGTCCTGGGATCAAGCCCCACATCGGGCTCTCTGCTCAGCTTCCCTCCCACCCCCGCCTGCCTCTCTGCCTACTTGTGATCTCTGTCTCTCAAATAAATAAATAAAATCTTTATTTTTAAAAAAAGAGGGAATATGTGTACTGTCAATAATCTCTGAACCTACCTTTAGATACAAATTCCATTAGGTCATAATCTGCACGACCCTGAAGAGGCAACCAGCTGTATGCTTTCCCTGCTCTCCAAACTCGGACTCCAGGACCAGAAGTTCACCCTTGTGTATTCTATCTCTTCTATGCATATGTTTTCTTTACACATCCTCCCTCACTTGCCTTTGGTTCTCCCACCTCGCCCTGATTCTCAGTGTAGCTACTGTGTGTGGTCTTCTGTCCCTAGTAGATCGCCACATCCATGAGAACAAGGACTTGGAACTCTCAAGGTACCTAGCCAACTACTGGGTACATAGCAGGTGTTCAAGAGAATTCCTGAACTTGGGGCGCCTGGGTGGCTCAGTGCGTTAAAGCCTCTGCCTTCAGCTCAGGTCATGATCCCAGGGTCCTGGGATGGAGCCCCGCATGAGGCTCTGCTCTGCGGGGAGCCTGCTTCCTCCAATCTCTCTACCTGCCTCTCTGCCTACTTGTGATCTCTGTCTGTCAATAAATAAATAAATAATCTTAAAAAAAAAAAAAAAAAGACAGAATTCCTGAACTGAAAACACATTCAGAAGAATCCTCTTTTCTGATGATACCCAGTACCCACGAGGGAAGAGAAACAAGACATGATCAACATCAGTCAGCATACTGTCCATTATGTACATGGTATTTTATTTGATTTTTAATCTTTTTTTTTCCAAAGAATTTATTTATTTATTTGAGAGACAGAGGGGACAGGGAGGAGAGGCAGAGGAAGAAGCAGGCTGCCTGCAGAGCAGAGAGCTGGAAGTGGGACTCGATCCCTGTCTCTGAGATCTTGACCTGAGCCAAAGTCAGATCCTTAAAGACTGAGCCACCCAAGTGCCTCTATGTATTTTAGAACTGTCACCATTACTGGGGGAAATATCTAAACCTTGTCAATCAGAGAACCCCATCTCCCTAGCCTTGGGAATGACAATGACTCAAAAAGGGCCAATCAGGAATCTTTCAATATATTTTGTATGTCAGCTTTGGGAAAAAACATTCTAATTTCTAAATCCTGTGCTGGAAGATCAACGTAGCCTGGAAAATGTGGATGACTGTGCTGTTTTAATAGAAGCTGTACCGACAATAAAGCCCACACAGCAACAGGAGTCCTCATATCTTCCTTCTGAGTTCCTGGCTCACACCCTTCCTGAACGGAGCCCATTCCTTGGTCTAATGTGGACCAGTGAATTCCTACAACTCATATACAGTCCTAACAGATTATCCTAATGGCTTCTTTACTGCACCATACAAGGGTTCATTGGCACTCTCGGGTGTCAGCCCACCTTGAAAGCTCTGGGACATGCCAACATTCAACTTCCTTGACTTACAAAGATGAATTCACCCTGGATTTGGACAGGATAGCAGGAGAGGTACCTAGTGGGGGGGGTGGGTAGCTCCTAAATCTAACTAGAAAAGGTAGAGAAGCAACCATTTTCAGTTAAATTCTGCTATCTCCTAACCCAGTGTGAATTCTAATTGCCTTGAAATTCTAAGATATAGGACATGATGAGTACAAGGCACCAGACACAACCATATTTACCGTATGATTCCACTTTATAAGAACTTCAATAATAAACTCAACTAAGAGGTAGTTACAGGCATCAAAATTGTGGTGGGGGGATGGAGATATCAATGAAGAATGGGCACACGAGGACCTTTTGGAGTGCTTGGTATGTCTCTCTGTTGGTGTGGTGGTGGTTACTTCAGCATTCACACATGCAAAAAATCATCAAACTGTATGTGTTCAAGATTAGTACTCTTTACTGAATGTGTGTTATGCCCTGGGGAAAAAAATTCTAACTGTGGAGGTACCTCATCCTTACCATGGAGCTCAGACACAATGTTCTTGCTCTAATTCCTCGTCTATGGACTACAAAAGCAAGGAGAGGCCCTCGTGGGCTACTAAGCACCTTTATGAAAGCCTGAGGACAGACAAACCCATGACATAATGTGCATCCCCTATCCCATACAAGTGGATGTGCTCTGAATCTTCCAGAGCATGCAGAAATCTGCCATGGGCAACACCCGGCCATTTCTATTATTCCCCAGAGGCTGCAAGTTCCTTCCAACATTAGCGGATACAAAACAGGACATAATGTCCCATCACATTCCTTAGCACCATCCCCATCCTCCCCTTCTTCTAGATTTTGAAACTAAGCATCACATTTGCATTTCCCAGACCTTCAAAAAAGTTCTACGGTGTAGGCTGGGAATATAAATTAGTACACCCCCTGAGAACTACAATTCGAGTGTACCTATCAAAATGAAATAGGAAATTTCTTCCAGCTCAGCACTTCTGCTTTTAGTTATTTCTCTTCCAGATGCATTCGCATATGTGAAAAGTGATTCATGTACAAGTTTATATCCTGCAGCGATTTGTAATAAAACGCTGGGGGAAAAGTGTGCATCAATATAGGATTAACAAATTATAGTATATCCATCTGGTAGAATATTATGCCGCTATAAAGCAGATCAGTAGACTCTTTGTACGCTGATATGCACAATCTCCAAGACATATTGCTAATAATGTATTTAATATGTTAGTATTTTTAAAAAACATTTTATTTTTATTTATTTGAGATGGAGGGAGAAGAGCAAGGGACCACAAATGGGGGGCAGAGGGAGCAGAAGCAGGCTCCCCACTGAGCAGGGAGCCTGACATGGGGCTTGATTCCAGGACCTCGAGACCATGACCTGAGCCAAAGGTATACACTTAACCGACTAGGCCACCCAGGTACCCCCCCCCCCCCAATATGCCAGGTATTTTCTAAAGAAAGGTCTAACTAATGTACATTTTAGCCAACATATTTATTTAAAAATAATTTCTGGAATTATAAGATAAATTAAGAGAAATCAAGAGTTACATAAGAGGGGCGCCTGGGTGGCTCAGTGGGTTAAAGCCTCTGTCTTCAGCTCAGTTCGTGATTCCAGGGTCCTGGCTAGGATCGAGCCCTACATCGGGCTCTCTGCTCGGCGGGGAGTCTGCTTCCTCCTCTCTCTCTGCCTGCCTCTCTGACTACTTGTGATCTCTGTCTGTCAAATAAATAAATAAAATCTTAAAAAAAAAAAAAGAGTTATATAAGAAAAATTGGTGGGGTGCCTGGGTGGCTCAGTTGGTTAAGCATGTGACTCTTGATCTCAGCTCAGGTTTTGATCTCAGGGTTGTGAGCTCAAGCTCTGCACCTGAGTTCAAGCCCAGTGTGGAGCCTACTTAAAAAAAAGGAAAGTGGTAACACTAGCTGCCTCTGGGAACAGGAACTAGGTAGTGGGGGACAAAAGCTAAACCTATGTCCCTTTTCCATTTTATATTTATAAATGTACTGGCTTATTCAAGAATAAGTTTTGGTTTTTTTTTTAAGATTTTATTTATGTATTTAACAGACAGAGATCACAAATAGGCAGAGAGGCAGGCAGAGAGAGAGGAAGAAGCAGGCTCCCTGTTGAGCAGGGAGCCCAATGTGGGGCTCGATCCCAGGACCCTGGGATCATGACCTGAACCGAAGTCAGAGGCTTTAACCCACTGAGCCAACCAGGTGCCCCAAGAATAAGTAAGATTTTTAAATTGTTGCAAATGAATTTGTGAAAATATCTTGGTTTTCATGAAAAGAGACAGCATGTGGAATACTATGTAACCATTCAGGCTTTATAATTAATTTAGAGGCCCAGCTGGTCACAAGATGCATTATAAATATTTATTATCTATGCACAGAAGTCATACAAATCATAGTTTTAAACTTTTACAAGGATTGTGTCTCTACTTTGTACACCTTTGCCCCTGACTGCCTCAAGCACTATGGCTTTTTCTCAAAATCCGAACAGAAGGAGAACAAAGAAAATGCTCTTCCTCCAAATCATTCACAACTGAAACCAATGGCATAGTCAATTCTAAAGACCCAAACAAAATATGTATTGAGGGTAAGGCAAACTCCTGTTTCCAAGTTCCATTCCAGAGTAATAATAAACCCTATTGTCTCAAACTGACTCCACAATTAACTTAGCTGCAGGTGCCCAAAGTACTGTGGATTCGGGGGGATTTCTACCTAAAGTGGACCACTAGATGGGAGGGATGGGGGTAGGCGCGGGAGGTGGAGATACAACTTTGAAGCAACACCAAGTTTTCCAGCAGATACACCTTTAACTTAAAACAATCCAAATAGTTAAAGGGAAGGTTTATTTTTTAGTCTACAAAGGAATCTGAAGTTCTAGAATTGTATATAGAAAAGGGGGTGGCTGCCTGAATCAGTCACTGGAATACGTGACTCTTAATCTCAAGGCTATGAGTTTCAGCCCCACTGTGGGTGGAGGTGACCTAAAAATAAAATATTCAGGGGCACCTGGGTGGCTCGGTGGGTTGGGCCTCTGCCTTCCGCTTGGATCGTGATCTCAGGGTCCTGGGATTGAGCCCCGAGTCAGGCTCTCTGCTCAGCAGGGAGCCTGCTTCCCCATCTCTCTCCCCCTCTGCCTGCCTCTCTGCTTACTTATGATCTCTCTGTCAAATAAATAAATAAAACCTTAAAAAAATAATAAAATAAAATCTTCCCCAAAAAAAGATGAATAATTTTTCATCCTCAAGCAAAAATTATATCCAGTCTACAACAGTATTTCAAAATACCCTTACCTCTCTAGTCATTAGGTTGAATTAGAATTAGGCTTTAGGGTAAATTAAAACCACAATAGGGATACCATTTCAGCAACCATAATGGCACCTACTCTAAGCCAGAAGCTCAGTGTGAGATTATTTACACTACTTGTAAAACTACACCTACAGGCTTTATCAGTTTCACATCCCCCCAGCAACATGAAGGATCTAGCACAGCCAGTGAGATCTCAGAATTCCTGAATTCAAACAAAGTCTGCTCGTTAAATAAAGATGGACGTGCCTGGGGTGGATCAACCTGCAACCTTCCCCTTCCATTCATGAGACCTCTCAGGCAAGGAGAGACAGAACCGCACACAGCTCTGCTTTCTATCAGTACCATCTTCCACTTTAACCTCAACTTCAAAACCAGCAACAGGGAAGAAACCACTTTTTTCGAGCAAAAAAACCCCAATTTATCCTTTCACTCTTAAACCAGAAAGAGAAAAGAAGCTTAGAAGGAGGAGAAGATCCCATCAGCTGACAGTCCCACCCTTCTCATCTGCCAACCCTCCATCAACAGTGCAAAAGATCAGTCTCCAGCCTTTGGGAAACTGTTAAATTTATTTATTTATTTTAAAGCATTTATTTTAAATGGTACAATAGGGACTGATTTATCAACGTATCCAATTACTCATTTTTAAGACTCATTCTGTCTGAGGGAGGAAGATGCTACTTACGGTGTTGATTTGTAGGAAGACTCTGGATAGGGCCTCTTGTCATTCACTTTACCATTAGAAGAGTAGGCCATGGGACTGTCCACTCTCTCCACATAGTCAGAAGGGGGAGGAGGCATGTCCTGTGTGCCTACAGAAACGTTTTTAACCTAAAGAAAAAGCCCCAGGAGACACAGTTATTACTGACCCTGTAATTTAAAGGGGAAAGAAATGAAGAAAAATATCACATATAAAATTACCTAATACTTACTGGGCTCATTAAATACTGTTAACCCACCTTGTTATTGTTAGTGTTAACAATCAAATCCGTATTCCTACCAATACATAAATGATGCCATTGTTAATTTAACAAGTCCAGAATTACAAAGAAGAAAAAAAAAATCCCAATTACCTGACCCTCATCCTGATGTGACCAGGCAGAAAGATTATCCATTGCTCCACCCCATATACAAGAACTAATCTCATTTTACATAGGCTGGGTCTGGGTTAGGGCAAGAATTTTCATTTCATTTCTTTTCCTTTCCTTTCTTTTTTTTTTTTTTTTTTAAGATCTAATTTATTTGATAGAGAGCACAGAGAACACAAGCGGGGGAGTGGCAGAGGGAAAGGGAGAAGAAGACTCCCCACTGAGAGGGAGGCCGACACCGGGCTCAATCCCAGGACCCCGGGATCATGACATGAGCCGAAGGCAGACGCTTAACCAACTGAGCCACCCAGGCGCCCCAAGAATTTTCATCTCTAAGAAGTTCTAAGGTAATGCTTATGCTGCTGCCTGGGCACCACAGTTAGAAAACAACTAATTAGGACAAAAGACACTGGTTCTTCTTAACCTATCCACACTAAATATGGAATGTTGAAGCCACAGAAGAAATTAAGAAGCGCAAACTGATTTCTGCTATAGTTCTTTAATGAGAGATTTATCTTTTTTTTTAAGATTTTATTTATTTATTTGACAGAGATCACAAGATCACAAGTAGGCAGAAAGAGGGGGAAACGGGCTCCCTGCTGAGCAGAGAGCCCGATGTGGGGCTCGATCTCAGGACTCTGAGACCACGACATGACCTGAAGGCAGAGGCTTAACCCACTGAGCCACCCAGGCGCACCTATTCTCCTTTAACATACATTTTCAATGGCTGTTCTTAATACACGACCTCAGTATTAGGAAAAACAAACAATCTGATTAAAAATGGGCAGAGGACCTGATAGACATTTCCCCAAAGAAGACGAACAGATGGCCAACAGACACATGAAACCATAAAAAAACTGACGGAAAAAAATTGAAGATGACACACACAAATGGAAAGATACTCCATGCTCTCGGATTGTAAGAACCAGTATTGTTCTTAAGTCCATACTACCCAAAGCAATCTACAGATGTAATGCAGTCCCTATTAAAATACCAACAGCATTGTTCACAGAACTAGAATAATATCTGAAATTTGTATGAAGGCACAAAGACTCCAAAAAGCCAAAGCAATCTTGGGAAAGAACAACAAAACTGAAGGTATCACAACCCTGGACTGCAAGATATACTAAAAAGCTGAAGTATTCAAGACAGCATGGTACTGGGACAAAAATTAGACACACAGATCAACAGAACAGAATGGAGAGCGCAGAAACAGACCACACTCATATGGTCAAACTAGACAAAGGAGTCAAGAACACAGAACCTGGAGAAAACAGTCTCTCCAACAGATGGGGCTGCACAACTGGACGGCAGTATGCCAAGGCTGAAACTGGATCACTGTCCTACACCAAATACACAAACTCAAAACGGCCTAAAGACCTAACTGGGAGGCCTGAAAACCATACAACAATTAGAAGAAAACACAGGCAGTAATCTTTTTGGCATCAGCTATAAGAAACATTTTTCTAGGTCTCCTGAGACAAGGCAAACAAAAGCAAAAATAAACTACCGGGACTACCCCAAAATAAAACTTTCCCACAGCAAAGTTAACAATCAACAAAACAAAGAGGCAACACACTGAATGAGAGAAGGTATTTGCGAATGATACATCCAATAAGGGATTAATATCTAAAATACATGAACTCAGCATCCAGAAAAACCAAATAATCTGATTAAAAATGGGCAGAGGACCTGACACATTTCTCCCAAGACGACACACAAATGGCCAAGACACACATGAAAAGATGCTCAACATCACCAATCATCAGGGAAATGCAAATCAAAACCATTATGAGGTATCACCTTACACCCGCCAGAAAGGCGAAAATCAAAAAGAAATAATAATAAGACAAAATAATGATGATAACAACAATAACAACAACAACAACAAAAAGACAAGACTCTGGTAAAGATGTGGAGAAAAAGGAACCCTCAGGCACTACTGGACGGAATGCAAACTGGTGCAGCCACTGTGGAAAACAGTATGGAGGCTCCTCAAAAAATTAAAAATAGGCCATAAGATCCAGTCATTCCACTACTGGCCATTTGCCCAAAGAAAACAAAAACACTAATTCAAAAAGATATATGCATCCCTCCCTGTGTTTACTGCAGCATTATTTACAATAGCCAAGATGTGGAAACAACCAAAGTGTCCAATGACAGCTGACTGGGCAAAGACGATGTGATGTATATGGAATAATGTTACTCAGCCACAAAAAAGAACGAGATCTGGTCATATGCAACAACATGAATGGACCTAGAAGCTATGTTAGTCATATAAGTCAAGCTAAGTCAAGTAAGTCAGATAAAGAAAAACAAATACCACATGATTTCACTCATATATGGAATTTAAGAAATAAAACAAATGAATAAATACAGAAAAAAGGAGACAAAAACCAGATCTTTTTTTTTTTTTTTTTTTTTAAGATTTTTATTTATTTAACACAGACAGCGATCACAAGTAGGCAGAGAGGCAGGTGAATAGAGAGGGGGAAGCAGGTTCCCTGCTAAGCAGAGAGCCCAATACGGGGCTCGATCTCAGGACCCTGAGATCATGACCTGAGCCGAAGGCAGAGGCTTAACCCTCTGAGCCACCCAGGCGCCCCAAAAAACAGATCTTTAATACAAGGAACAAACCTGTGGTTGCTGGAGGGGACGTGGGTGGGGGGGATAGGTAAAATAAAGGGGATTAAAAGGTGCAAACTTGGGGTGCCTGAGTGGCTCAGTGAGTTAAGCCTCTGCCTTCGGCTCAGGTAGTGATCTCAGGGTCCTGGAATCGAGCCCCATGTCAGGCTCTCTGCTCAGCAGGGAGTCTGCTTCCGCCTCTCTCTCTCTGCCTCCCTCTCTGCCTACTTGTGATCTCTATCAAATAAATAAATAAACTCTTAAAAAAAAAGGTGCAAACTTCCAGTTACAAAACAAGTCACAAAGATGAAAAGTTCAGCATAGAAAATACAGTCAGTAAGATTGTAATAAGGTTGTCTGGTGACAAGTGGTGACTATACTTATCATATGAGCAATGAGGAATATAGACAGTTGTGGAATCATTACGTCGTACACCTGAAACTGATATAACATTGTATGTTAATTTTACTACAACTAAAAAAAATTAGTGGCATGGTCAATGGGGAAACGACCTACATCATAAAGTTCTGTTTACAGTCCAATGAGATGAGAAGACACCATATTTAGCACAGTACTTTGATGAGCATAGTAAAAACTCAGAAGATGCTGGGTTCTGAAATTAAAGCCAGCTGATGTAAACAAAGAACTTCTGTAAGTATTTAAATGTGAAAGCAGACTATTTTGCTATTAAGTCCTTACAATTAGGTTCAGCACCAATACAGCGTATTTCCCTACAACACACACAGTTTACGCCTTGTTTCCCATTAAGCATAGCATTGAAACAGGACCTGCTCCTTTAAATCATTGCAGTAACACATACCAAGATACCTCTTTACCCACCACTTGAAGTACATAAGGTATCCTTTTTTTTTTTTTTTAAGATCTTATTTATTTATTTGACAGAGAGAGATCACAAGTAGGCAGAGAGGCAGGCAGAGAGAGAGGGAAGCAGGCTCCCCGCAGAGCAGAGAGCCCAATGCGGGGCTCGATCCCAGGACCCTGAGATCATGACCTGAGCCTAAGGCAGAGGCTTAAACCCACTGAGCCACCCAGGCGCCCCCATAAGGTATTCTTGATTAGAGTCCCTCAAGCCAGAAATAGGATCACTTCCTTCTGAAAGTGGGAGTTTGGGAGCAACTGGGAAACCAGTGGGTGGCTTGCAAGGGAGTGTGCTTAGATGTCACCGCATGGGGACACAGACAGGTGGGAACCATTCTCCGCTCCCAATGGATTCCCTAGAACTTGACACCACTGCCAAGCTTCACAGGCAAGCACTCCCCAAGTCAAAGGTCTATTCTTATCTTGGACACTTCATCAGAATTTCCAAAGACTTCCTTTACTTAAAGACCCATTTAACACTTTTCCATGTTTTTCCTCTTCACAACTTGAGCAAGGCTGCAAAGCTCTACTGTTCTGGCAAACCTGAAATCGAAACCTTACCAAAAAGGCACCTGGGTGTCCTTGCAAACTTCTTAGTGCCTGGAACGGTAAGCCCTTCCCCTGTCTTTGCCAGATAATCCTTAATTGGGCTTCAAGTCTTGGCTCACTACCAAGTAGTGGCCATGCCCATAAGCCCCAGAGGCCTTCCACACATGTCTTTGCTGAGAGATGAGGCACCCACCTGCACTTGGTCTCGCTCAGCACCTGTGCACACAAGCCTCCCACAGGAGAGCACTTAGGCATGGCCTTACAGTCGTTCCCAACCAGAATAATGGCTTGCTCCCATCATTGTTCTAACTTCAGGGGGCAGCGGACTATTCTTAAGACCACGACTTTCTGCCCGCTTACAATATGCCAAACAATGAAACACAGATCATTCAGTAGGCACAAGCGTACAGGTAAATACTAACATTCCCTTTTCAGAAATGAGGAAGCTATGACTCAGGGAGCTAGACACCTTTTCCAAGCACCTACACCAAGGAAAAGGTTAATGTGGGATTGAACTATACGGCTCCCTCAAAAGCCTCTGCTACAATCCGCCACCCCTCCCTAGGCTGCCTCCTACCTTTCCCTGGGTCTCCAGAGCCCAGCATGGTACCAGGCACAAATCAAGAGCCCAGAACTGGCTGCAGAAAGGTGATCTCATTTATTACTGCTGAACTTCTATGCTGTACATATCCAAACATCTTATCAAATGAGCTGCTCTGAGCTGACCTTCAGCTCTTCGAGTCAGCAGAACCAGACCAGCTTGGCCCCTCACTTCACCCTCCAGCACAGGGCTCCAGTTTTTAAACCTTTTTTATGCATATACACAGAAAATCCCAAGGCAGTGCTTTGCTTTGGCAGAACGTATACTAAAGTTAGAACAATGCAGGGAAGATTAATTATTAACATGGTCCCGGTGCAAGTATGATATGCAAATTTATAATGCATTGCAGATTTAAAAAAAAAAATTCTCCAGCTAGACTCAAAGATAAATAAGTAGCAGGCTTTGTCCTGAAAAGGAGCTTAACAATCTCTAGGCAAAGGCAAAATATGTTTGTAAAACAAGGAGTAAGGTATTTTTTTTTCTTCCTACCCTTCATTTTTCCAGAAAGCTGAATTATTCCTTTTCTCATAGTACCAATGCAAACTTGCTGCATTCAAAGAATAGCAGCCCCAGTGGGCACTTACACAGGAGTCCTCAGCCTGTGTTTCCTGGTGTGAGCAGAGGCATTTCTTTTTTTTTTTTTTAAGATTTCATTTATTTATTTGACAGAGAGAGACACAGCAATAGAGGGAACACAAACAGGGAGAGGAGAGGGAGAAGCAGGCTTCCTGCTGAGCAGGGAGCCCCATGCGGGGCTCCACCCCAGGACTCATGACTTGAGCCAAAGGCAGACACCTAACGCACCCCACAAAGGGATTTCTGAGCGGCACTGGTATTACTGATTGGGTCCTCAGCCAGTCCACAAAACTTGATGACGAAGCTTAAATTCTTGACAATAAGCAAATAAAACCCACCATTCTAATAACTGTTGTAAATTTTTAAAGCTTTAGAACCTGAGAAAAACGAGGCTTAATACTCAATAAAAAAAAGTGAATGACTTTCCTAAAGTATCCTGAGAAAAGCTCTAAGGGATTAGGTTCAGAAGAAAGCAGACTGAAAATATGAAGTAAAAAAAGATAGGTCTTTTAAGCATAAGTACTGAGGGGAAAGGAAAGTTTGAGAGCCGGTGGGTACTGCTCTGAAGCCCGGTGGAGCCTCGGGGCCAGCCTGGAGGCCTGATTCCATACTTCCACCCCAGAGCCTTTCAGCGGGGAGGAGACCCAAGTAAAGCAGGGGGAGTAGGGGTGGACAGATGCTGCAGAAATCCACACAGCAGGCCCAACTGGCTTCCCTTAAATGGCTTCTGTTTGAGGAGGTGCTGGTCCTAGTAGCAGCCCATCCCACATTCAGACATCGTGAAAGGGAAAAACAAGACAGCAGAAGGAAGCAGACGCCTGGGTGGCAAGTTGGTTAAGTATCTGCCTTTAGTTCAGGTCATGGTCCCACATTCTGGAACCAAGCCCCATGTGGAGCCCCACACAGGAGCCTGCTTCTCCCTCTCCCTGCTGCTCCTCCTGCTTGTGCTCTCTCTCTGACGAATAAGTAAATGAAATCTTTGAAAAAGAGAAGAAAAAGGAGGGACAGACATACACAGTGGCTGTGGAGAAAACATACATCTAACCAACTAAAGAGTGACTCAGACTCACTCTTGAGACTAACTTCAAAAAGGACAAGTACTCACATAGACCACGTTTAAAGAATACAAATAGGGACACCTGGGTGGCTCAGTTGGTTAAGCGGCTGCCTTCGGCTCAGGTCGTGATCCCAGCGTCCTGGGATGAGTCCCACATCGGGCTCCCTGCTCAGCAGGGAGCCTGCTTCTCCCTCTGCCTCTGCCTGCTACTCTGTCTGCCTGTGCTCACTCTCTCTGACAAATAAATAAATAAAATCTTAAAAAAAATACAAATAATTAATTTAGGGTGATACATAGGAAAGTTCCACTAAGATTCCTACTCCCATTAAGAAAGAACTAAAGTGCTTCTGAAATGTCAAAATAAAATACATTCAAATAAAGTAATTTCAAAAGATTTTCACAAGAGGTAATTACAACGAGGACAAATTTTTATTCAAAATTTAATTATACCTGGGGCGCCTGGGTAGCTTAATCAGTTAAGTGCCTGCCTTGGGCTCAGGTCATGATCCTGGGTTCCTGGGCTAGAGCCCCACGTTGGACTCCATACTCAGCGGAGAGCCTGCTTCTCCCTCTGCCTCTTTGCCCCTCCCCCTGCTCGTACTCTCTCAAATAAATAAATAAAATCCTTTTTAAAAAAATCCTCCATTTTAATTATACTTATTAGAAGTGTTCTGATTACGCACTTGTGAAAAAAATCCTGGTAACAAATAAAATCTAACGCTCCTTGGAGAGTTAATAAAAACATCCTAAGTCCCTGTGGGGTGCCAAAAGGCAAACAAAAGGGGGGGCTCCAGCGCAGCTGTCCCCCCAGCAACTATCATCACGGCCCCTCCTCCCCTGGATCCGAGCATCTCCACCATCATGGGTGCCTGCGCTCTGGGCTTCGGTGCAGCCGCCCCACCCCGACTTTCTTCAAGTCAGAGATGGCACAAAAAGGTCAAGAAAGGTTTAGGTCACTTTGAAAGGAAACCCTCCCTCTCCCAAAACCAAATGTGGGAAAACACTGCTCTCCACACAAATCAAGGTCATCTGCAATTAGCATAACTCAAAAAGAACAATGACAGCCAACCCCCACTCTCCTCTTGGCCCCGTCTTCATTCCCAGTCCACACAACACAAGCTCCACCCTAATCCAAGTGGTGGGGGCAATGTGACACAAGTCACTGACCTCTAAGAACGGAAGGGAAAGTTCACCTGTTTGAGTATCGGTCACATGCCTACAAAACCGGCGTTGTTTGTTCCTCACCATTGCCAGGAGAGATAGGACTATCTCTATTTTCAGATGAGGAAATTGAGTCTTTGTGAATAAATTAATCAGCCCAAGGTCACTTGGTAGAGGGAGGATTGGAACCCTGGTCTGCCTGACTCCAAAAACAAACTCTTTCTGGCACAACTAACAGCCACCTCAGTCACTTAAGGATGGGTGCTGACTATTCCCAAAACAACAGGAACCATTCTCAGCGCCTTACTTCCTCACCACACCCTAACCGGTATGACGTGAATCCACTCTGAAGAATTTTACTTGCTTATCAGACGAATGTTGTTAGAGATGATTTTGAAACAAAATTACTGTGGATTAAACGGACTTGAAAATTAAAATGAATACGTGCTTCGTCACCAGGGGTCTCTGTTGAGATCAGAGTGTAGGAACACCACCCTCCAAAGGGAAACAGAAAGGCTTTTCCTGCTTGGTAAGTTAAGTGGAGAAACATAGCAGACATCAGAGGGAAGAGCACCATAATCTCAAAGTACCATCTCCAGTGTTTACCACCTGAGGTCCACCTTCTCTGGCACTACAGCAAGTGGCCCAACTCGTTTTTCCTGTTTTTGGTTGTTTTACACTCATAGATGCTCGGTCAACAAAGCCTCAAAATTGCCTCTAGAAAGCACCCTCAAGAAGTTCCTCTGCCCTCAGCGGGTTGAACAGAGATGCTCTCCAAGGAACTAATCCGACAAATGACGAGATGGTGGACGAGGCTTGAGCAAATCTGATTAATTTATCTTAATCAGATGCCACTGAGGATTTAGCTATCACAAGGTCCCCTGCCCAAACTGACGTTGCCCACAGGGAATTATTAATGTATACCAGCAAAGGTGAATTCTGCCGCTCCCTAAGTTTCAATGAGGTATTTGAACTTGGGGGCTGGGGAGCAGTGTAGAAACCTCATACTCAGTCTGTGATCTCATTCAAGGTCCCCTTGTCCTGCAAACGGAAATCGTGCTGCAGACTCATGTACCCTGTGTCAGCACACCCCAACAGGTGTGCCATGAGGCAGAGAACACCTCAGTCCTCAGAGCTAGAGCCCATGGTCAGTCACCATCTAGGGATCCACATCCCCTTTAAGTTTACTGCTCTGTACAACAATACCATTTTCTAAGTATGCCATGGCATGGAAAAGGCCTCAGCTTCTCTCAAAAGCTCTCTGGGGTTGCGGTGTTAGAGCTGCAGCTTGCTTTTACAGAACAGCGGTTCTCAAAGCGTGGTTCCCATTCCCGGAACATCTACAGTACCTGAGAACTTGCTAGAACCACACACTCTCATGTGCCATTCCTGAGGATGAGAAACCACGGGGGTGGGCCAGCAAGCCCTTTTAACTCCGCCCTCCACATGATCCTGATGTTTGTTATGATTTGAAAACCGCTGAGGGACCAGAGACTTTTCCTACACATCACAGACAAGTGACCCACTTAGACCATGACAACTACAGTTAACATTCATTGCAGTGCCAGAAACGTAGGAATCTTTGCTTTCAGAGAGCCACAGAGACACCCACTAGCTCAAGCATTTTCGACCTCCCACCTCACCATTCATCACAACTCCCTCAACTGGCTCTCCATGATGTTCTGGCCTCCCCAAGATGGAGCCCTAAGTCTGCAGACGAATAGGGCGCTCCTACTTTTGTTCTATTCTGTCCCCTCTGAGGCCACAGATAACATCAAAATCTTTCCTGGGGTGAGAACCTAGGATCCCGAGAGTCAGCACCCCTTCTTGGCCCTGGTTGAAAATTAAAATGCTGTTCCAGTTTCTGCAGATGTCTAATGTTGATCACCAGTGCCCCCCCCCCCCCCATCCCTATCACCTGCCCAAACACACCAGCCTCCCCACTCCCATGTGCGGGGATAGAACAGGCAGAGCCTGCCTACAACCGTCAAGAGAGCATTTGGTATTTTCTCTCTCGTGGCAAGCTTACAAATCAGGGGAAGATTAAGTTAAAATGAACCAACATTACAGTTCCATACAAATTTTAGGATTATTTGTTCCAGCACTTTGAAGAATGCTGGTGGAATTTTGATAGGGATGGCACTGATAGTATAGATTGCTCTGGGCCATATAGACATTTTAACAATGTTTATTCTTCCGCTCCATGACACCATACACAAAGATAAACTGGAAATGGATGAAAGACCTCAAGGTGAGGCAAGAATCTATCAAAATCCTAGAGGAGACCATAGGCAGTAACTTCTTCAACATCGGCCACAGCAACTTCTTTCAAGCCATGTCTCCAAAGGCAAAGGAAACAAAAGTGAAAATGAATTTTAGGACTTCATCAAGATAAAAAGCTTCTGTACAGCAAAGGAAACAGTCAACAAAACAAAGAGGCAACCCACAGAATGGGAGATGTTCACAAATGACATTACAGACAAAGGGCTGATATCCAAGATCTAGAAAGAACTCCTCAAACTCAACACCCAAAAAACAGATGATCGTGTCAAAAAATGGGCAGAAGACATGAACAGACACTTCTCAAAAGAAAACATACAGAAAGCCAAAGGTGATGGCATCACAATTCCAGACTTCAAGCTCTATTACAAAGCTATCATCATCAAGACAGTATGATACTGGCACAAAAACAGACACACAGATCAATGGAATAGAAGAGAGCCCAGAAATAGACCCTCAACTCTATGGTCAACTAATCTTCGACAAAGCAGAAAGAATGTCCAATGGAAAAAAGACAGTCTCTTCAACAAATGGTGTTGGGAAAATTGGATAGCCACAAGCAGAAAAATGAAATTGGATCATTTCCTTACACGACACATGAAAATAGACTCCAAATGGATGAAGGACCTCAATGTGAGAAAGGAATCCATCAAAATTCTTGAGGAGAACACAGGCAGCAACCTCTTCGACCTCAGCCACAGCAACTTCTTCCAAGGAACATCGCCAAAGGCAAGGACACAAGGGCAAAAATGAACTATTGGGACATCATCAAGATCAAAAGCTTTTGCACAGCAAAGGAAACAGTTAACAAAATCAAAAGACAGCAGACAAAATGGGAGAAGATATTTGGAAACAACATATCAGATAAAGGGTTAGTATCCAAAATCTATAAAGAACTTATCAAACTCAACACCCAAAGAACAAATAATCCAATCAAGAAATGGGCAGAGGACATGAACAGACATTTCTACAAAGAAGACATCCAGATGGCCAACAGACACATGAAAAAGTGCTCCACATCACTCGGCATCAGGGAAATACAAATCAAAACCACAATGAGAGGGGCGCCTGGGTGGCTCAGTGGGTTAAGCCGCTGCCTTCGGCTCGGGTCATGATCTCAGGGTCCTGGGATCGAGCCCCGCATCGGGCTCTCTGCTCAGCGGGGAGCCTGCTTCCTCCTCTCTCTCTGCCTGCCTCTCTGCCTACTTGTGATCTGTCTGTCAAATAAATAAATAAAATCTTTAAAAAAAAAAAAAAAAAAAACCACAATGAGATACCACCTCACACCAGTCAGAATGGCTAAAATTTAACAAGTCAGGAAATGACAGATGCTGGTGAGGATGCGGAGAAGGGGGAACCCTCCTACACTGTTGGTGGGAATGTAAGCTGGTACAACCACTCTGGAAAACAGCATGGAAGTTCCTCAAAAAGTTGAAAACAGAGCTACCCCACGACCCAGCAATCGCACTACTGGGTATTTACCCTAAAGATACAAATGTAGTGAACCGAAGGGCCACGTGCACCCAAATGTTTATAGCAGCAATGTCCACAATATCCAAACTATGGAAAGAACCTAGATGTCCATCAACAGATGAATGGATGAAGAAGATGTGGTGTGTATACACACACACACACACACACACACACACACACACATAATGAAATACTATGCATCCATCAAAAGAAATGAAATCTTGCCATTTGTGATGACGTGGATGGAACTAGAGGGTATTATGCTAGCGAAATAAGTCAATCAGAGAAAGACAATTATCATATGATCTTCCTGATATGAGGGAGTTGAGAGGCAACGTGGGGGGGGGTTAGGAAAAGAATAAATGAAACAAGATGGGATCAGGAGGGAGACAAACCATAAGAGACTCTTAATCTCAAAAAACAAACTGAAGGTTGTGGTGGGGGCGGGGCAGGGAGAAGGAGGTGAGGTTATGGACACTGGGGAAGATATGTGCTATGGTGAGTGCTGTGAAGTGTGTAAACCTGGCGATTCACAGACCTGTACCCCTGGGGTTAATAATACATTATATGTTAATAAAAAAAATAAACAATTTAAATTTAAAAAATAAAATTAAAACATACAAAAGGCTAACAGACACATGAGAAAATGTTCATCATCACTAACCATCAGGGGAATTCAAATCAAAACCACATTGAGATACCACCTTACACCAGGTAGAATGGTCAAAATCAACAGGACAGTAAACAACATATGTTGGAGAGGATGTGGAGAAAGGGGAACCCTCTTACACTGGTGGCAATGCAAGTTGGTGCAGCCACTTCGGAAAACTGTAGAGATTCCCCCAAAAATTAAAAACAGAGCTACCCTATGACCCTGCAATTGCACTACTGGGTATTTATCCCAAAGATAAAGACGTAGTGAAACGAAGGGCCACATGTACCCCAGTGTCCATAGCAGCAACGTCCACAATCGCCAAACTGTGCAAAGAGCCAAGATGCCCTTCAACAGAGGAATGGTTAAAGAAGATGCGGTCCATATATACAATGGAGTATTACTCAGCCATCAGGAAGGATGTATACCCAACTTTTGCATCAACATAGATGGGACTGGAGGAGATTGTGCTGAGTGAAATAAGTCAAGCAGAGAAAGTCAATTATCATATGGTTTCACTTACTTGTGGAGCATAAAGAATAACATGGAGGACATTAGGAGAAGGAAAGGAAAAGTGAATTGGGGGAAATCGGAGTGGGAGACAAACCATGAGAGAATGGACTCTGAGAAACAAACTGAGGGTTTTGGAAGGGAGGGGGATGGGGGATGGGTGAGCCTGGTGGTGGGTATTAAGCAGGGCACATATTGCATGGAGCACTGGTGTGATGTATAAACAATGAATCTTTGAACACTAAAAAAATAAAATAAAATAAAACAAAGATGTTAAAAAAAATGAACCAACATTAAACGTATTTATATTTTGGGTACTCTTACCCAAGCTTCCTTATTCAAGCTCATCATTACAACATGGGCAATTACCATTCTAGCTAGAATTTACTGTGTGTTAATAAGTTATGTGCTGGTCCTACCTAAACCCTTTAATCACTACAGCATCAGTTTATCTGAAGATAAAACCTTTATTTTCACTGACATATAAAGATTCTATCAAATGAAAAGACAAAGACACCTGGGGCAAGGTGATTACCTTCATCAGAGTCCAAGGAAGCCAAAAGTCACCCAATACTGATCACAAAGAATAGGGTCCAAGAGCCACATCATGGACCCTGTCTCTTTCTCTCCCCTTCTCTAGGTCCAGCCAGATCATTCTCACTAGCTCCTATCATGAGAGGTAAATGCTAGGAATAAGGCTACATAAATGTTTCATCACCATGTCAAAACCTTACAAACTTCTAGAAATGAGACTAGGTAGATATCAAAGTTAGTCTTTAGATTTAAAGTATGTCTTACTTAAAATCAGGATCTTATTTAATAAATTTCACTTACTACTTGGTAACAATGGAGAAATTAGTTGATGGCATGTTCTTTCCAAACTTAGTCTATTCTTGCTTCTGATATAAATCAAGTAGCATAACCAGAAAAAGTGCAAATTAGGAGACATGCAGAAAATACTAGCTGGGAAGTGATATCCTGGTCTGTAGTAGACAAGCATTTCGCATGCATATAAATCTCATTTTAGTCTGTGAGTTTTATTATCTAAGTACTGTTTTC
This sequence comes from Lontra canadensis, assembly GCF_010015895.1. NCBI lineage: Eukaryota > Metazoa > Chordata > Mammalia > Carnivora > Mustelidae > Lontra > Lontra canadensis. The sequence continues at coordinate 40,367,861 of NW_022630998.1, forward strand.
CCCAATTCTACTAGCAAAGACAACTGAGGCTTAGAGATTTTCAGAGGAAGAACAACAGAACAAAATCTATATGTTACAAGGCAAATACAACACTTGTCCTGCTGGTCATGAGGACAGGTTTGAGACAAGCTGCCAAAGCCCTCTGCAAACCTCAGTTTCTCCTTCTACAAGAAGGGTGCCCATCCTGTTAGGGCTGCAGTTAGGATAATAATAATGTATAAAGTGGCTAGCCCAAAATGTATACTTAGGAAGTTCTGGTTCCTTTATTTCTTTTACTTTGATTTTTTACTTTGGCTTTGTTGCCAAAATTCAGATGTGAAACTCAAACCCGGGTCATCTTGATATCGTACGCCGGCAAGAGCACTGAGAAAGCAGTCTCAGCTAGAGCAGCCTCCGCCTGACTCCAGGTCACTGCCAAGCTGCCATCTTGGTAATGAGGTAGTGTGGTCGTGTAACCCCACCCTAAGGTCCCGGACCTCACTCAGATTGTTTCACTTTACCAAAGCCAGATCAAAATTTATTCACAGAGCACTTGAAACCGAGGTGCTGAACTCTTAGTTACTATAGCACCCCGAACACAGTTGGTAGCAATAAAAACTAACCTCCAGAGCATGTGTCTTACAATCAATGCCTCGATATTTACCATAGGCGTGTGCTTTTCCAAGGCCAGGCCCCACTGATAAGTATTAACTCCAGAGAAAATGAATATGTATGTCTTGATACTTATGTTTATGACCTTCTGAAAGTGCAGGTAGAGGGAAGAGAGATTTGAACACAAAGATAAACATGAAATACTCATCTTCGTGGGCCACTGAATATTTTCCCAACTCTGCTCTGACATCCAGGGCTAAAGAGTGCCCCCACTTGCATTCTCGGTGTTCTGGTAAGACTTGGCTCCTTAGAACACAGTTCTCTGCCCTGTGAGTCCAACTCAAGCAGGGGCTGGAAGGGATCTGAGCAGCATGACACCCTCCTGGGAGAAGCTGGCAGAGTTCAGAGGGGCAATGAGTGAAGCAGGCACGTTCAAAGCTGCCCAGAGGGGTACCTGGGTGGCTCAGTGGGTTAAAGCCTCTGCCTTCGGCTCAGGTCATGATCCCAGGGTCCTGGGATGGAGCTCTGCTTTGGGCTCTCTGCTCAGCGGGGAGTCTGCTTCCTCCCTACCGCCCCCCCCCACACCGCCTCTCGGCCTACTTGTGATCTCTGTCAAATAAATAAATAAAATCTTAAAAAAAAAAATAAAGCTGCTCAGAAACCCATCCTAAGCTATTCAAAAGACATTCTGAATTTAAACCAGCCCACACGGCCAGAGTCATCATGAATCAGAGGGCAATTACAATTAATTCATGTACTACATATTGTCTACAGGGCAGTTTCCCTAGAAACCACCTCCCTATTCCACACAGTAACTGTGGGAAGTGCCAACCGCCATGTTATGTGATGAGGGTCCTCCCATGAGCACCACGGGTTAGTGTACAGATGGTCCCCTGACCTTAGCCTCATCAGGGCCCCTTCCCCAGGCCAGTCCTAGATGAAGCACTAACATGAAAAATTCAAGAGCTCTAAGTGGCTGCTTTCTGCCCCTCGCCTCCGATAGAAAAATGAAGCCTATCCAGACAGAAGGAAAACAAGGAAATAAATCTTAACGGTGTTTAAATCCCTGATTTTAATTGTTCCTGATATCCAGCCATATCCCGTCCTCTGTGGCTAAGTTGTTGAAGTTCTAAGTACCATGAGTCAACACCCAAAATCTTGCAAATAAATTCCTCTTTTTACCTATACTAAGTTGTATTATCTGTCACCTGTAACTAAGAAATTGCTAATTCATTCAACATCAAAATTATTTCTTTTTTGTATATTCAGTTGTTTTCAATATCCCTGGAAGGCACACAACTATACTTATACTGCATTTTCTCAGATACAACCCACATCGGTCTTGAGAAGCAGACAAGATAATAAATATGGCCAGATTTTATGAATAAGGAACCAAGGGTCCAGAAGACTTAATCTGTTTGCCAAAGAGCGCTGGAATCAGCACTCAAACCCAGACCTTCAAAATCCTTTGCTGCTGCCTTATACCAGGCATCCATTTCCAAACCAGACTTCCTTGACATACATATTGGTTAAAAACAATAGAAACAATCTGCCTTAAGTCACAACAGAAGCAGTGAAGCTAGACTCCAAACCCTGTTATTTCAAGTCCCTAGCATGCTGCTGCTGCTTTAGGGTAGGTCATATAATTTATTAATTCTTCTGTTTGGAACACATCAAAGCATAAATAGAATCTATGCAATAATAAAAAATTATTCGAGTGGAATTGAGCTAATACGCTGCTTCTACCAGACAAAGGTAGAAAAGCCACCATCATACATGAAGAGTAGAAGAAAGGGGTGGTCCTGACAACCCTGTGAGGCTGTTTATCCACAACACACTACGAAAGAAGGAAGGGTCTCCTCCGCGTATGGCAATGCACAAACCTAGCAGTGCCTGGTTTTCCAGGCTGTACACATTGCTCAGAGCATCAAGGAGGAGGTCTGCTCCATATGAGAACATCTGAGGGGACCTACTCTGATTCCACTGGGACTATGAGTTGATTCCCAGCACTGAGAAGCACCTCAGTCCTAAGGTCAAGACGATGGAAAGGGAAAGATCACCATCTTATCTAATTGAAGCAGGGAAGGTAGCTTGGAGCTAGTTCACCTCTGGGGGCAGGTGAATGGAAGAGTAAAATCCACAAAGCATAATGTAACGTAGACTTAATAATTCTTGGGTGAGCTGGTGGATATGTAGGTGTCCATTATGAAACAAATAATAAACAGGGAGGCTATGCATGGGTCAGAAGTGACAATGTCATAAACCAAGATTTAAGATTAATTTGTTTCTGTGAACCTGAAGTCCAATTAAAAAAGAGAGAGAGAAGTAATAATTAAAGTTTCCCTAAGAGCATGCTGGTATGGAAATACTCAGTTAGGGTTCTAGACCTGGCTTTATCACCTACTGTATGACCCTACATATGTAAATTAAAAAATGCTCTCCACTTATGTAACAGCAAAGTTAACTTCAACACTGATTTCCTCCTTTTTCAAAAAAAATTACCATATACTTGAAGAAAATGATATAACAACTTAAAAAAAAAAAAAAGATTTATTTATTTGAGAGAGAGAGAGAAGCAGACTCCCCACCGAGCAGATAGCTCGATATGGAGCTCCATCCTGGGACTCTGAGATCAGGACCTGAGCTGAAGGCAGACACTTAACCAACTGAGTCACCCAGATGCCCCAATCTAGTAACTTTTTACATAATTATTCTTGTCAAAATGAGTTCACAAAAAGAAGAATAACCTAGAGCATTGACTTTCACCAAAAATGTAAAATTTCAGAAGATAAAAATTCAGGATGACTGGCCATTTGGGAACAAAATTAAATTAGATCTTCTCTCATATCACACTAAGAAATAACTTGGTCAATCTGAATGAATTGTTTTAGTCAGTAATTAGGAATCAGTATTTATTAAAGACTTTACAGTGAAAACTGAATGCAGTGTATAGGGAACTCTTTCTATCATCTTTCCAACTTTTCAATAAATCTAAAACTATTCTAACATAAAAAATTTATTTTAAAAATTGGATTGGGGGTAGGGACGCCTGGGTGGCTCAGTTGGTTAAGCGGCTGCCTTCAGCTCAGGTCATGATCCCAGCGTCCTGGAATTGAGTCCCACATCCGGCTCCTTACTCAGCAGGGAGCCTGCTTCTCCCTCTGCCTCTGCCTGCCTCTCTGTCTGCCTGTGCTCACTCTGAGAAATAAATAAATAAAATCTTAAAAAAAAAAAAATTGGATTGGGGGTAATGGGTGCACAATGCTACAAGTTTACTAAAAATCAGTTAATTATATACTTATAATGTGTGAATTTTATGGTACACAAATTATACTTCACTAAACCTATTTTTAAAAGTCCCTGGGTCTAGGGGGGCCTGAGTGGCTCAGCGGGATAAAGCCTCAGGTGGTAATCCCAAGGGTCCTGGGATTAAGCCCCATAGCAGGCTCTCTGCTCAGTAGGGAGCCTGCTTCCTCCTCTCTCTTTGCCTGCCTCTCCACCTACTTGTGATCTCTGTCAAATAAATAAATAAAATCTTTAAATAAAATAAAAGTTCCTGGGTCTAAAGGTTTAAAATGAAAAAATTATAAAATCAAGAAACACAAGAGAGGAACTTTGCACCAATCAAGGATGAACTGACAGGTATGTTTAACTTAATCCTCTGCACACATTTAGTCCACAACAGGGTAAAAAAATCAAACTTTAAAAACTGAAGAAGCTATAGAAGACTATTCTTTTTTTTAAGATTTTATTTATTTATTTTAGAGAATACACACAGGGCCAGGGGCAGAGGGAGTCTCAAGCAGATTCCCTGCTGAGCACAGAGCCTGATGCAGGGCTCATCTCATGACCCTGAAATCATAATTTGAGCTGAAACCAAGATTTGGACACAACCAACTACCTATACAGGTGCCCCGAAACTACAGAAGACTATTAACACACCTCAAAGATGTCTGGAAAACTCTCTAGGAACAGCACAAAAATAATATGGAAGCCATAAACAAACAAATGGAAAAATGTAAGCACTTAAAAAATAAAAACATTGTATAAAAAAAAAAAGTGAAAGACTAAAAACAATCTGGGAAGAAATATTAGCAACATATAAGACAAAATGCTAATATTCACAATATGAAAAACTCCATAAAGAGTGAACAAACCAAAAGAAAACTAAGCCAAGGTATGAATCAATTAATTTAAGAATACAAATTAGCAGATGGAAATATGCTGAGTCACACACAAAAAAATTTTTTTTAAGATTTTATTTGTTTTTTTGACAGAGAGAGCACAAGCAGGGAGCAGCGGCAGGCAGAGGGAGAGGGAGAGAGAGAAGCAGTCTCCCCGCTGAGCAGGGAGCCTGATGATGCAGGGAGATCATGACCTGAGCCAAAGGGAAATGCTTACCCAACTGAGCCATCGAGGCACCCCTGATCACAGTAATTTTTAAGTTAAAATAAAACTCAATCTTCACTTATCAGATTAATAAAAATCAGACTAGTGATGTCCAGAGCAGGGCAAAGATGTGGAGAAAAAAGCACTCTCCTATATTGTCAGTAGAACTAAACAGCCTTTAAAAACAAGGCAATGTGGCAGCACCTGACAATTTAAAATCTGACACTCGATGAACCCCTTTAAAAATCTATCTCATATATACCAGTAAGAGTGCATAAAAACATGTAGGAATGTTCACTGCACCATTATCTCTAACTGCAAACAAGTAGAAGCAATCAAAACATCCATAAATAGGAGAATGAATCATAGTATCGTCATACTATGTAATACCATACAGCTGCTAAAAGCAACTAGGTAAAGGGTTATGTACTGACAGCCTTAATTATTCTAAGTATTTTACAAAGTTCACTTATTGTAACAAACCCATGCAGTAGGTACAATGATCATCCTCATTTTAGAGATGGGGAAGCTCAAGTAGAAAGATCTTGCCAGGTCTCACAAAAGCCAACTGGCAGGGCTGCATTATGACCCGGGGAATTTAGCCCAAGTCTACACTTTATACCCACTCTGCTATACTGTACTGATTTTGTGTCTGTGACTACACACATGGATGGAGTCTAAGTTGGGGAGCTGGGGGAGGAGAAACATCCACACGACAATAAGAAGTACCTAATTTCAAAACATTAAATTGTGAGTGAGCAAATGAGTGTCTGAGAATGTATGAAATCAAGGGCGTCTGGGTGGCTCCGTCATTTAAAAGTCCAACTCTTAATTTTAGCTCAGATCTCAATCTCAGGGTCGTAAGATCGAGAGCCTGCGTAAGATTCTCTTTCTCCCTCTGCTCCTTCACCACTCCCCACCCTCGCTCTTTCTCTCCCTTTCTTAAAAAAAAATAAAATAAAAGAAAGAAAAAAGCATGAAATCAATAATTAAGGAGAAGGATTAGGAAGACATTGACCTTTTTGATATGGAACAACTGAACAGTTCATTTGAGAAAATTCTTCAAAGAGCATTAAAAAATTTAAGAATAAAATTTGTCTGAATTTTTTTTTTTTTAAGTATATGTGCTGCCAAAACGAGCACTGAATTTTCATAAAAAGGGGGGAAAAAAGGATTGGGCACCTAGGTGGCTCAATTGGTTAAGCTTCCGACTCTTGATCTCACCTCAGGTCTTGATTTCTGGGTCATGAGTTTAAGCCCTGTGCTGGGCTCCACACTGGGCAGAGAACCTACTTAAAAAAAAAAAAAAAAAAAAAAAAAAAAAAGAAAGAAGATATAAACCTCTTAGAAGTCATTAAGCAGGCCCAGTGGAAATGGTGAGAGGGAAGATGGAACTTTCACTTTTTTTTTTCCTATATTTGTGTTTTGTTAGAATAAATTTGTATTATTTTCATACTAAGACCTTCTCACAAACCACCACAAACAAAAGCCATTATTTTAAAAAGTTAAAAACTGAAAAAAAAAAATTTAATACTTAGCAATAGGGATTGGCCAAATATATCTATACCATGGAATGTTACTAGAAAAGGTGTGTGGAACCACAGATTCAAACATCACTGCTGGTTGTATAAATTGGTACAGCTATTTTAAAAGGCAATTTCTGTATTCAGTTTCTCAATATTTATCAAATATATATATCTTCTCTGACTCAGTAATACTACTCTGAAAAATCTGTCCTAGAGAAGTATGTAACCAGATACACAAGGTATACAAAGTTTTTTGTGTTTTTTTTATTTTTATTTATTTATTTATTTTTTAAAAGATTTTATTTATTTATTTGACAGAGAGAGATTACAAGTAGACAGGCAGGCAGAGAGAGGGAAGCAGGCTCCCTGCTGAGCAGAGAGCCCCATGCGGGACTCAATCCCAGGACCCTGAGATCATGACCTGAGCCAAAGGCAGTGGCTTAACCCACTGAGCCACCCAGGCGCCCATGTTTTTTTGTTTTTTTTTTTAAGATTTTATTTATTTATTTGACAGACAGAGATCACAAGTAGGCAGAGAGGCTGGCGGAGAGAGAGGAGGAAGCAGGCTCCCCGCCGAGCAGAGAGACCTATGTGGAGCTCACTCCCAGAACTCCAAGATCATGACCTGAGCCAAAGCAGAGGCCTCAACCCACTGAGCCACCCAGGCGCCCCAGTATACAAAGTTTTTAAAATCCTATCACTGATTGTAATATTAAATAGCAAATGTATGGGGTGCCTGGGTGGCTCAGTCAGTTAAGCGTCTGCCTTCAGCACAGGTTGTGATCATGGGGTCCTGGGATTAAGCCCTGCATTGGGCTCCTTGCTCAGTGGGGAGCCTGCTTCTCCCTCTGCCTGTCACTCCCCCTGCTTGTGCTCTCTTTCTCACTGTCAAATAAATAAATAAATCTTAAAAAAAAATAAAGAGCAAATGTAATCATCAATGAGACTGGTTACATCAAACATGTTATATCCATATGAAACGTGAATATGAAGTGGTAAGTTCATCACAATAGGTTGTAAAGCAAAAAGGGCAAGGTACAGGTAGAATGGTGTGATCAGTACACTTTCGTGTAATTAAGCAGGGGGTCTATTTTTCTTTGATTTTATTTTCACGAAATGAAACAGTGAAAGGAAGCGTCTGGTTGGCTCAGTTGGTTGAGTGTCTGACCCTTGGTTTTGGCTTGGACATGGTCTCAGGGTCCTGGGGTTGAGCCCACACTTTGGGAACCCCACTCAGTGGGGAGTGCGCTTGAATCCCTCTTCCTCTGCCCCTCCCCCCCACTTGTGCTCTCTTCAAAATAAGTAAGTCAGTCCTTTAAAAAAATACCACAATAGGGACGCCTGGGTGGCTCAGTTGGTTGGGCGGCTGCCTTCGGCTGGGGTCATGATCCCAGTGTCCTGGGATCGAGTCCCACATCAGGCTCCTTGCTCAGCAGGGAGCCTGCTTCTCCCTCTGCCTCTGCCTACCACTCTGTCTGCCTGTGCTCACTCACTCTCTTCTGACAAATAAATAAATAAAATCTTTAAAAAACAACAACAACAACAAAAAACCACAATAAAAGGAATCATAAAAAACTAAGAAGAGTACTTCCAAGAATAGGAAACGGTAGAGAAAGATACCTAGAAATGAGCAAATGGGAATGAATAATACAAGGATGCAAGGAGAGACTTCCCTTAAAACCTGCTTTCTGTTTTTTACTATTTTTAAGTCTTTATTTTATTTTATTTTTAAGATTTTATTCACTTGACAGAGAGAGAGAGATCACAAGTAGGCAGAGAGGCAGGCAGAGAGGGGAGGAAGCAGACTCCCTGTGGAGCAGAAAGCCCGACGTGGGGCTCGATCCCAGGACCCTGGGATCATGACCTGAGCCAAAGGCAGAGGCTTTAACCCACTGAGCCACTCAGGCGCCCCAAGTCTTTATTTTAATTTGTTAGTTAACATACAGTATTATGTTAGTTTCAAAGGTACAACATAATGACTTAAACTTCCATACGACAACGGTAAACGTAAGTTTTATAATATAACTTGAAGTCTGGAATTGTAATGCCTCAAGCTTTTTCTTCTTTAAGATTGTTTTGGCTAGGGGCGCCTGGGTGGCTCAGTGGGTTGGGCCGCTGCCTTCGGCTCCGGTCATGGTCTCGGGGTCCTGGGATCAAGTCTCACATCGGGCTTTCTGCTCGGCAGGGAGCCTGCTTCCTCCTCTCTCTCTGCCTGCCTGTCTGCCTACTTGTGATCTCTCTGTCTTCAAATAAATAAATAAAATCTTTAAAAAAAAAAAAAAAGATTATTTTGGCTATGGGATGCCTGGGTGGCTCAGTTGGTTGAGTCACTGCCTTTGGCTCGGGTCATGATCCCAGGATCCTGGGATCGAGTCCCCCATCGGGCTCCTTGCTCAGTGGGGAGCCTGCTTCTCTCTCTGACTCTGCCTGCTGCTCTACCTGTTTGTGCGCTCTCTTTCTCTCTCTCTGACAAATAAATAAATAAATAAAATCTTAAAAAAAAAAAATTTGTTTTGGCTATTTGGGGTCTTTTGTGGTTCCATACAAATTTTAGGACTATTTGTTCTACTTCTGTGAAAAGTGCTGTTGGTATTTTGATAAGGAATGCATTAAATATACAGACTGCCTTGGGTCATATGGACATCTGAACAATATTTGTTCTTCCAATCCACGGGCATGGAATGTCTTTATTTCCCTTTCTTTGTATCAGCTTTAATTTCTTTCATCAGTGTTTTGTATTTCAGAGTACAGGTCTTTCACCTCTTTGAGCAAACCTGTTTTTTGTTTTGTTTTGTTTTTAATTATAATTCTGACCACAGGTTTTTTTGTTTTGTTTTTTTAAGTAGGCTCCACGCTGGGCTCACAGTCCTGAGACCAACACCTAAACCAAGACCAAGACTTGGCCACTTAACACACTGAGCCACCAAGGTGCCCCATCCATAGGCTTTTTAAAAGATGATAATTGATTGGGGAAGTTGCTACTTTGCTAAAAAGTACAAAAATTAAAACAGCACACTGACAGTTGCAACAACATAAATGAATCTCACAGACACTATGTTAAGTGGACGCAAAAACACACATTTTGTAATTTCATTCATATGAATTTTAAGAACAGGCAAAACCAACTGACAGAAAAACCAAGTGACAGGAATGAGAGGGGTTATCATCCTCTAGGGGATGCTGAGAAAGGGCATGAGGAAACCATGGACACTGGAACAAACTATATCTTGACCTGGGTGAGTTATGTATACGTATAAAAACTCACCAAGCTAAGCAACTGGTGGACCTACTGTACTTTACTCTGTACACACAGATATACAATGCACTTCAATAAAAAGTATCAAAAATGTTTGAGGAGTATTTAATGATGTGATAAAAAGCCTGTAATATAATGTTAAATCAAAAAGCAGAATTTCGGGGCACCTGGGTGGCTCAGTGGGTTAAAGCCTCTGCCTTCAGCTCAGGTCATGATCCTGGGGTCCTGGGATCGAGCCCCTCATCGGGCTCTCTGCTTGGCGGGGAGCCTGCTTCCCTTCCTCTCTCTCTCTGCCTGTCTCTCTGCCTATTTGTGATCTCTGACAAATAATAAAAAAAAAACAGTCTTAAAAAAAAAAGTAGAATTTCACACTGACAAGGAACATAATCATACTTCCTCTGATTTAGAATAAGAAGGGGGTGAGGGATTAAAGAAAATACATCAGGGGACACCTGGGTGGCTCAGTGGGTTAAGCCTCTGCCTTCGGCTCAGGTCATGATCTCAGGGTCCTGGGATCGAGCCCCACACAGGGCTCTCTGCTAAACATGGAGCCTGCTTCCCTTCCTCTCTCTCTGCCTGCCTCTCTGCCTACTTGTGATCTCTGCCTGTCAAATAAATAAATAAAATCTTTAAAAAAAAAAAAAAGAAAGAAAATACATCAGAAATTCAATTAGCTAACATATAGTACATCATCAATTTTTTTATGTAGTGTTCAGTGATTCTTTTTTTAAAAAAAATACTTTATTTATTCGACAGAGATCAAAAGTGGGCAGAGAGGCAGACAGAGAGAAAGAGGGGGAAGCAGGCTCCTCGCTGAGCAGAGAGCCCGATGTGGGGCTTGATCCCAGGACCCTGAGATTATGACCTGAGCTGAAGGTAGAGGCTTAACCCCCTGAGCCACCCTGGCACCCCTCAATGATTCTTTAGTTGCGTATAACACCCAGTGCTCATAACATCATGGGCCCTCCTTAATGCCCATCACCCAGTTACTATATACATATATCTTTTTAAAGATTTTATTTATCTGAGAGAAAGAGTATGAGAGAGTACATGAGTCGGTGCAGAGGGATAAGAGGGAGAAGCAGGTTCTCCACTAAGCAGGGAGCCCAATGTCAGGACCTCAGGACCATGACCTGAGCCAAAAGCAGATGCTGAACAAACTGACCCACCCAGGCACCCAAATATATACATTTTTTTTTAAAGATTTTATTTATTTATGAGAGAGAGAGAGAGAGAGCGAGCACAGGCAGACAGAATGGCAGGCAGAGGCAGAGGGAGAAGCAGGCTCCCTGCAGAGCAAGGAGCCCGATGTGGGACTCGATCCCAGGACGCTGGGATCATGACCTGAGCCGAAGGCAGCTGCTTAACCAACTGAGCCACCCAGGCGTCCCTATATACATTTTTTAATTTAGAAAAAGTACCAATGGGGCACCAGTGGGTTAAGCCTCTGCTTCCGTCGGCTCAGGTCATGATCTCGGGGTCCTGGGATGAACTCAGGGTCCTGGGGTCAAGTCCCGCATTGGGCTCTCTGCTCAGCAGGGAGCCTGCTTTCCCCTCCCTCTCTGCCTGCCTCTCTGCCTTCTTGTGATCTCTCTCTCTGTCAAATAAATAAATAAAATCTTTAAAAAAAAAAAAGAAAGAAAGAAAGAAAAAGTACCAACCAGCTCTGGAGTTTGAGGACATAACAGAAGAAAACAATCACCCTCAAATTTATTAAAAGAACCTTCTCTGTCAAATAAATAAATTAAATCTTATTAAAAAAAAACAAAACCTTCAAACATCTAACATACAACAATGTTGGTACGAACTTAAGGGACTGACTACAAAGGACCAGGTTAACACCCACAATATGGCCTGCTTGTTTTATAAAGTATAAGATATGCAGAAAGGGGAAGGGGGAAAAAAAAAACCAACCAACCCTAAGAATCCCTAGGAAGGCAAAGAAACCATTGTGCTGGAGATTTGGAGACAGGAAATTACAGAGTTGTACATTCTCCCACACATAATACCTAAGGGCTGAAACCTGCTTAAAACTCTTAAGACACAACTTTTGAAGTGCTTCTCTCTGGGGATTCTGATCCTAAAGATTTCAAAAATCCAGGAAAAAAGAGTAAGACCTAATAAAATAATAACTATCTAGACCTACCCTAATACATAGGGAAGAAGGAAACTAATTTTCAGTAGCTAATTAATTGTTCCTTTAATAAGGTTTTCTTCCCCCCCAAAAAACCCCGCTGTATTAGCTATATGGAGAATATCTGATCTCAGTTCCCTACAATTAAATTCAAATTTTACATATTTATTTATTTATTTATTTATTTTTTGAAAGAGTGAGGGAGGGGCAGAGGGAGAGGGAGAGAATCTTAAGCAGGCTCCATGCTCAGTACAGAGCCCCCCCCCCTTTGTGGGGCTCAATCTCACAACCCTGAGATCATGACCTAAGCGGAAAAAAATCAAGAGTCAGAACCTTAACCAGCTGAGCCACCCAGGAGCTCCTAGAAGTCAAATTTTAATCCCCATTTAGTACAACTAATCAATGGTACGTTTTCCTTCCATTATTTTAAGTGAAGATTACTTTTACGGTATTAATTTCTAAAAACCAAAAGGTAGAATAATCATGAGTCCACTGTCAGGCACTTTAAACGCAGCATCAAAATTTTCACCTGGGCCGCTATTGTTAGGAGTTAGTTGGACAGTTAGGTGGTCAGGGTCCCCAGAAAGAAGATAGAGAGTCAGGACGGCTAAGATCAAGTAGCACTGACATCCTGGTTCTGCAGCTTAGACAGGACAGCACTGACATCCCATTTTGCAGCCTCTGCAAAACGACCCAAAATAAGATAATTAACCACAAAGCACTGGTCAGTATCACGGGCAAGGGACCGTGAAGACATAAGCCTCCAGATTCAGTAAGAGAAAAAGACCATCAACACAAAAACATTAACCTAATAGATAGACAAATACGTGGCCCAAGCCCTGACTGGCACCACTCAGCACACCCTGATTACTTAAGAAGGTTCCGTAAAAGAGGTCATAAAAACCCCTAAATTTAGGACTTCCAGAGGCAACCCACCTGGGCCCCCCCACCCTCTCTGGGAACTTTACACTCTTGCTCAATAACCTTTGCTTTGCCGCCCACCAGTATTTGTCTGGTCTACCTCTTCATTCTTGAAAGCAGCATGGCCAAGAACCATGGGCATTAAGGGGACACAAATCCTCTAACACATGTTATCAGAGGGACAGAGGTGCTGGCTGAGCAGAATGGAGCAAAAGAACACAGAAAGAAGAGTTCTGGAAGTAAATGGAAGAAACAAGGAAGAGGGTCAGCAAAGCAAACTTGGGCAGGGTGAGGGGAGAACGGATGGAAAAGCAAACTACCTGTGGCTAAAATCACCTCCAAATAACTTATTTCAAATAGCATTTCTTAGCCACGTCAACTGGGGAAACTAAGGGAAGAGGAGAAGAGATGAGAAAGCAGCTGGTGGCACATGCAACTCTTGATCTCACCATTTGTGGGTCTGAGCCCACACTGGGTGTAGAGAATACTTAAAAATAAAATCCTTAAAAAATAAAATGATTAAATTAAAAAAAAAAAGTAAAGTCCTTTCTGCTTTATGGAAGTATCACTTCCATAAATTGTTATGGCTATCTTTTGCCCAATTATCAAAAGCACCTAGAACTGATTAAAACCTTAGGACAGTAAAATCAGATGAGAGACCAAAGTTCACTAGAACACTATTACTACCAGCATTAGTCAGTCTCTCTCGAGTTAGTTGTTTTTTTTCCCCCCAGGCTCTCTAAACCTTGAGTAAACAAATCCAACAGCCAGTGAAAACTGACACACCCAAAAACTCCCAGCGAAACATTTACTTCATAGTTCACAATAGACGGCCCTATTCCATCTACAGGTGGCCTTGCCTAGAGCTAAAGGTCGAAAGAAAACACTCCCCTACACCTTCACACTTTATGGGGGAAAAAGGGGGGAGGAAAAAGAAACCACGCAGGCCTCAAGGCAAGGCCAGGAACACAGGAACTCTCCTCTCAGTGGCGTATACATGCCACACCTTCTGATGTTCCTAAAACTGTTTCCTTTTGGCTCCTTAATTAACTAGAGGAAAATCTCATCTACAGTTCTAGATTTCTTAAAATCAGACATACATAGGGATGCCTGGATGGCTCAGTCAGTTGGGCGTCTGCCTTCAGCTCAGGTTATGATCCCAGGATTGAGCCCCGCATCAGGATCCCCGCTCAGCGGGACGTCTGCTTCTCCCTCTGCCTGCCACTCCCCCTGATGGTTCTCTCTCTCTCTCTCACACACAAATACAGAAATAAAATCTTAAAAAAAAAAAAAAAATCAGACATACAGAATGCCAGAGCTAAAGAAGTCTTCAAGATAAGCAATGTCTTTATCCCTGACCTGACCAGCAGTCCCCGCCCTTAGCGCTTTTCCCTTCACTCCCACTGGCCAGAACAAACCTCCCCTGGAGGCCCTGTCCAGGCTTCTCAGCTAACCCTCATGGCAGGAAGTCAGTCTGCTCAAAAAAACCTATGATTGCAGTTTCTGAGGATGCCTCCAACTGCTTCATAACGGGGTTTCTGAGAAATAAAGTCTCACTCCAGACATCTCTGAGGACATGTTAGGTATCAGTAATATATACTTCCAAGGTATTTTCGGAAAGAGGAAATTGCTGAGCTTTCAGCAAATCACATCTACACATACTGGTAGAAATAACAATACGGCATATATAAAAAAGGGAATTGCTCTGATCTCTCTCTGCCTCATTGACATATTTCGTAAGTATCCATGCAGAATTAGTCACTATAGGGGCACCTGGGTGGCTCAGTGGGTTAAAGCCTCTGCCTTCGGCTCAGCTCATGATCCCAGGGTTGTGGGATCGAGCCCCACATCGGGCTCTCTGCCTGGCAGGGAGCCTGCTTCCTCCTCTCTCTCTGCCTGCCTCTCTGCCTACTTGTGATCTCTGTCAAATAAATAAATAAAATCTTTAAAAAAAAAAAAAAAGAATTAGTCACTGTAATTTGCTAGGCTGTTACGTAAACACTTTGTACATAGCACCTGCCACAACTCCAAAACACCCCTCTTGACCCAAGACAGCAAGCACCCTAAGTAGCAGTGCCCCCCTCCAAAATGATAACCAGGAATATAGAGGAGGAGGAATGGTTCTGTTTTGCAAAGACCAAGTTCTTTCTGCATGATTCCTTTAGAAGCCATTTCTTTTCAATGCCTAGATACACTTCTTGCAAATGGAAATCTGAGGGGTGCCTGGATGGCTCAGTTAGCTAAATGCCTCTTTTTTTTTTTTTTTTTTTTAAGATTTTACTTATTTATTTGAGAGACAGAGAGAGAAAGCGCAAGTGAAAGGAGGAGCAGAGGAGGAGGGAAAAGCAGACTCCAGGCTGCTTGGAGCCTGATGCAGAGCTGAATCCCACAATCCTGAGATTGGACCTGAGCAAGAAACAAGAGTCAGACACTTAACGGACTGAGCCACCCAGGTGCCCCAGTGTCTGACTCTTGATTTGACTCAGGTCATGATCTCAGAGTCATGAGATCAAGCCCCATGTCGGGCTTGGTGCAGAGTCTGCTTGAGATTCTCCCTCTCCCTCTGCCCCTCTCCCTGCTTGTGAATGCACCCCCCACAAAATGAATGTATGAATGAATCAATCAATCAATCTAAAAAAGATCTGGTTTTCATTTTGCAGTAAAACAATTTCCACTTAACATAGCACCTTTTTTTTTTTTTTAAATCATAGCACCTTCTTAAATTCTGAGTAAAACATGATGGCACAACTCTTGCCACATATACAAACAGTAATTCTAAGAATACAGTTTCACAAAGCACTAAAGGTCAGGTTGAGACAGAAACCTGTTTAAAAAAAAAAAAAGCAAATGTCCGATATTTTAGCACTTACCCACTCTTCGACATTGGGGGGTTGTTCATCATAAATATGTTCCTTGTCCCACAAAATATTCGACTTGTCATACCGATCCATCTTTCCTCGGGTTTTCACAGCAAAGAAAATTATTAAAGCAAAAGCCACAATAACCATGAACCCCAGTACAATGGCAATTGCCTAAAAAGAGATTAAAGATATTGACAGTTAGATTTTAATTGTTTACTTTATCTGAATCCAGTAAAAACCCAAGGCCCCACACTACATATCTGTGCTTTAACAGATATAAAACTGAAACACTCACATTTCAGAAATATAAAATGTTGGCCCAGGCTAGGTGGGCTGAGGCTAACAACACACGCAGCTTGATTCAATACTCAGAAAAGGCTTCAAGTTAGGTACTATTATCATTCCATTTTAAGTGACAGAAATCTAGTTCCAAAGCTTGAGTGCCAAGTGACCTTATTTTTATTAACAGATGAAAATGGCCAGCAAATTAACTCAATCATCAGTATCCTTCTAAAGGGCTTGAAAATTGTGACTCTCAGAAATAGCTTTAGATACGTAAGCATGTTTATAATCTCGTTCATAACACATACTGAGCAAATGTTTTTACACTGAATGTAAATTCCAGTCCATAGAGGATCTACCTTACCATAAATTATGCAGACATGATTTAACCAAGCTATAAATTAGAGAAAATGGATGAGTGATTCATGTAGTCTAGCAGGTGGTTTCTGCTGGAAGTCTTTTGTGTACTTGCAAGAAAGGGGCCTGTGACAAGGAAACCCCCACCCCGACAGTTCTCCCAGTGTCTGATAAGTCTGTGAAGTGGTCCACTGGCCTGGAGACATTTGAAACTGAGGCAGGTACCAGGCCCCTGGCCTGGATTCTGCTCACTGTAACAGGGGGGTCTCTGTGCAGCTGTGATACCCTTTTTCAGTGAATACAGGTTTTGGGCACTCAAAGGACTAAGAGAGATGGGGTGTGGTAAGGCAGGAGTACCAACCCTCAGCCCTGTTTACCACAGGTAACATCTGAATGCCAACAACAAATCTGCTGAAATTCAGAGGGAAAACATTTCAGTCTTCAAAATAATGGCAGTTACTGGAGATAATCTAACCCCAAAGAAGTGACTCATTCAGGTAGAAGAGTAAGAATTCCTGATTCAGTTTAAGGAGGGGGGCAGGAAAAAAAAAAAACAGGGGAAAAAAAGATTAGAAATCCATCAAGAGAAAGATCAGCAACCTCATACCTATTAGCATGGATAGAATCAAAGAGACAAAACAATGCTGGTGAGAATGTGTAGAAAATAGAATCCTCACACATTTCTGGTAAATCTAAAACAGTCCAACCCGTGTGGAAGACAGTCTGGCAGCTCCTCAAAAGCTTAAGCACAGACACGCCGTAAGACCCAGCAATTCTATCCCTAGGCATACACCCAAGAGAAACTGAAACATGGGTTCACGCAAGGACTTGTCCACAAATGGTCAGAGCATTATTCATAACGGCCAAAACAGACATAGCCCAAATGCCCATCAACTGCTGAATGGATAAGTAAGATATGCTATGGCCATACAATGGAATATTATTCCACAATAAAAAAGAATTGATAGGACATGCATGAATCTTGAAAACATTAATGTGAAATGAAAGAAGCCAATCATGGGGGCACCTGGATGGCTTGGTTGGGGGGGAGCATGTGACTCTTGATCTTGGGGTTGTAAACTCGAGGACCACAATGGGAGCACAGATTACTTAAATAAAGCTTCAAAAAAGAAAGAAAGAAAGAAAGAAGCCAATCATAAAATACCACATATTGTGTGATTTTGTATTTATGAAATATCCAGAATAGGCAAATGTATAGAATAAGATTAGCGGTTGCCTAGATCTGGGAAGGGTTAGAGAAAAAGTTACCGCTAATACATATGGGGCTTTTGTTGGGGCTACTGAAAATGTTCTAAAACTGATGACGGTGATGGCTGCACAACTCTGAATATACTTAGATTACTGAACCAAACTTTAGGTGAATGAATTATATGGTATGTTAATAGTATCTTTTTTTTTTTTTTTAAGATCTTATTTATTTATTTGACAGAGAGATCACAAGTAGGCAGAGAGGCAGGCACAGAAGCGAGGGGGAAGGAAGCTCCCTACTGAGCAGAGAGCCTGATGCGGGGCTTGATCCCAGGACCCTGAGATCATGGCCTGAGCCGAAGGCAGAGGCTTAACCCACTGAGCCACCCAGGCGCCCCTGTTAATAGTATCTTAATAATGACACCAGCCCCTCTCCAGATTCTGATCTAAATACAAGTGACACCTTGTCAGCAATACTTTTTCAAAGTTCCCCCAAGTGATTCTATTAAGCATCCAAGAGCCTCTACCCAAAGCCTCTACCCAAAGCCAGGACAAAAACCACCCATACCTCTTGGGGATCCACCACACAGTAGTGATACAAATACTGATCCATGTACATCCCAGTAGTTGTAGACGCATAATACTGGTTGCAGAGAGCATATATCTGTGAACTGTATATAGAACCAGAAGCCTGGGCAGTTGGGTTGACTCCCATTATGTAGACAATGGTGGCGATAAACATCATGACACCCAGGATAGCACTCAGTATTATGACAGTCAAGTAGTATCTTCTTGTCCTAGATATGTCAGATCGTATAACGCTGGTAACAAATACCACCAATGCGGCAATGAAACAAAAGGCCGCCATGGCCAGGAGGAAGCCCTTTGCTGCTCTTGGATCGGTGTAGCCTCCATAGCCATAACCATAGCTATAACCATATGCATAGCCACCTCCGTAGCTACCAAAGCCACTGCTGTAAGGGTAGCCTAGACCACCACCCAGTAAGCCAGTTCCATAGCCTCGATCCCAGGCAAGTGTGGAGGCAACACAGGCAAATATGGCAATGCACATCACAATAATGAGCATAGACAGAATCCGAATGACTCCTGGAGGAGAGGTCCATTTGTAGAAGTGAAGAATTTCATCTTCTGGGTAGAAAGAGTACGCCGGCTGAGAGAGCATGGGTCGGACGTGCATGTCTCCACCATAGACATCATTGCTTGGTGCATAGTGATTGGGTTTGCTGAAATGCACATGAAAACACTTTCAAGTTAATACCATTTGGAGGGAGCAGAAAGAACACAGAATGTACATGGAATAATTTAAACCAGCCACTGGCAAAAAAAAAAAAAAAAAAAAAAAATTTAACCTGTTAGTACCACCCCACTACAGTGGGACACTTTATGTTCCCCAAATTCAAATGTCAACATCTTAAGCCCCAGTGTAATGGTATTAGAAGTGTGGCCTAACTAGACTCTGAGCTGGAGTGCTCATGAATGGGAACAGTGCCTTCACAAAGGAGATCCCAGGAATGGTCTTGCCCCTTCTACCATGTGAGGATACAAGAAGTCAGCAGTCTGGGGTGCCTGGGTGGGGGTCTAAAGAAGTCCACAGTCTGCAACCCAGAAGAGAACGTTCCCTAGAACCTGACCAAACTGGTACCTTAACTTGGACTTCCAGTCTCTAGAACTGTGAGTGAGTGAGTGAGTAAGAAGGAGGAAGGAAGGATGGAAGGAAGGAAGGAAGGAAGGAAAAGAAAAGGAAAGGAAGGAAAGGAAGAAAGACAGAAATAAATAAATAAATGGAGGGAGGGAGGGAGGGAGGAAGGAAGGAGAAAAGAAAGAGAAGAGAAGAAAGGAGGGAAGGAAGGAAGGAAAGAAAGAAATGAAGGGAGGGAGAGAGGGAGGGAGGAAGGAAGGAAAAGAAAAGGAAAGGAAAGGAAAGAAAAGAAAGAGAAGAAAAGAAAGAAACAAAGAGGAGAGAGAGAAAAGGAAGGAAGGAAAATAAATAAATAAATAAATAAATAAATAAATGGAGGGAGGGAGGGAGAAAATGGAAGGAAGGAAGGAAGGAAGGAATTCATGTTGTTTACATGCTACCCAGTGTGTGGTACTTTTTATAGCACCCTGAAGCTACTGAGACACCCACTGAACAGTGAAGGTTTCTGTGTATCAGAATCACCTGGAAGGCTTGTTCAAACATAGATCGATGGTCTCCAACCTCAAGTTGCTGATTCTGCAAATCTGGGGCAGGACAAGTTTCCAGATGCTGCTGCTGCTGCCAGTCTGGGAGCCATACATTAAGAACGACTGCTCTAAGTTCTATGGAGTAGAGGTTCTCGAATTTTCTACCTATGAGAATCACCTGGGGAATCTGTAGAATGCCCAGATGGAGCACTCCATCTCCAGTAAAACTGTAACCCCTGGGGAGGGGACCCAGGCAGTTCAGAACAATGATGTTAACCCTTTGGCTTGTGTGATGTGAGACCAGTGCATTCAGATACAACACCTACAGTGGCCCATGCAGTGTCACATCCAATTTCTGGCACCTCACTCTCTTACCTGAGAAAGCACATTCATTCATTTATTCACGTGACAGCTATTTACTGGAGCTGCTGGGCTGGTGTGGGGGGGGGCACCGTGCTAAGTACTGACGATACAACAATCAACACAAGTGTCTCAACCTAGCCCCCCCACCCAGGTTAGTCTCTTTGAAGGCAGTAAGACATTAAACAAATCACCACATGATCTCTAGTTAGTTATGGTAAGAGCTACAAGGTATATTGGATATTCACTGAGGGCTTATCAGGGTGATGCCTATTAACTTGCCAACTCTAGTGACATAATCATAAACTCGCTGGAGACAGACACGTTGGTGTGTGGCATGCAGAATCTAAGAAATGTGGGTCCGGGCAGAGCAGAATTCAATCCCCAAACTGACCTCACCCTCTTTGGTTTTTGCCATTATTTCCTTGGTCTGCTTCTCTCTTTCCAAAGCAAGACATCCTGCAACTGGGTGCTGTCAACCACAAGAATTCAAGGAAAAGGAGAAACTGGAAAGAACCCTGACATGCTGGTCTTTGAAAATATCACATGAAAATTCCATAACTCATTCTACTTGGTTATTTGGGATGTCTCTATCTGGAGTTGTCACGAACAGTGTAGCTCTGGGCATCCTGAACATGTGTCCTCACACACACAAATACTTCTTTTTCTAAGGTATATATCCAGAAGAATTTTTGAGTCAATTTTTTTTTTTTTTTTTTACCTTCCACTCTGAGACAACGTCGAGGTGTTTTCCAAAATGATTACAGCACTTTTAAAAATGATTCTATCATTTAAAATCCCACTGACACTGTAACATTCAGAGAAGCATTGTTTATGAGAACCTGAAACTGGAAACAGTCCAAGTATCTACCTAGAGAGGAACAGGTACCTGTAACATAGCCACAGACAGAATGCTACTGAGATAATGAGCTAATACAGCAGCCACGAGCCACATGATTTACTGAACACCTGACATATATCTTGTCCAAACTGAGATGTGCTAGTAAGTATAAAATACTTAGTAATCCTAGTATAAAAAAAGAAATGCAGGGGTTCCCGGGTGGCTCAGTCAGTTAAGCATCAGACTCTTGGTTTCAACTCAGATCATGATCTCAGGGTCATGAGATCAAGCCCCATGTTGGGCTCTGCACTGAGCAGGGAGCCTGCTTAAGATTCTCTATCCTCGGGGCGCCTGGATGGCTCAGCTGGTTAAGCCACTGCTTTTGGCTCGGGTCATGGTCCCAGAGTCCCGGGATCGAGTCCCACATGGGGCTTCCTCTGCTCTTCGGGGAGCCTGCTTCTCCCTCTCCCTCAGCCTTTCCCCCTGCTTGTGCTCTCTCTCTCTCTGTCAAATAAATAAAATCTTTTTTTTTTTTTAATTAAAAAAAAAAAAAGATTCTCTATCCTTCGTCCTCTGCCCCACCCCCCACCACTCATGTTCCCTCTCTCTTTCTCTCTCTCAAAGGAAGAAAGAAAAAAGAAATTTAACACCACCTAGAGAGAACCCTAATATTAACTATGTATTTTGGGTGACAATGATTTGTCAGTTAAGGTTCATCAATTTTAACACATGTACCACCCTGGTAGGGGATATTGATAATGAGATAGGCAACACATGTATAAGGGAGGGGGCATATAGGAAATCTTTGTACTTCCCTCTCAGAGTTTTGCTGTGAATACAAAACTGCTCTTAAAAAAAAAAAAAAAACGATTATTTTAAAAAAGGAATATAAAGTACTTCATGAGTCAGTGTTTACATACTGAAATGATACTTTAAATACATTAGGTTAAGTGAAAAATTAAATATTATATAAAATCAGTATAATTATTAAAATAAATTTGTTTTTAATTGGTTAGAAGAAAACAAAATTACACATATGGTTCACTTTTTTTTTTTTAAAGAGAGAGAGTATGGGGGGGCGGGCAGGGAGCAGGCAGAGAGGGAGAAGCAGACTCCCCACTGAGCAGGGAGCCCAATGCAAGGCTCAATCCCAGGACCCCAAGATCATGACCTTAACCAACTGAGCCACCCAGGCACCCCTCACATTTTATTTCTATGGTAGTCCTTTGAAGCAAAGAAAGTTTAATAACGAAGTAAAACTGAAATGTATTTAGGATAAAACAGTAAAAAAAAAAAAAAAAAAAAAAAAGAAAAGAAAAGAAAATGAAAAAGAAGGACCAAGTGATAACCATATGTAAGAACAACGGTTTCCAGGGAAAGGTGGGGACACATAGAAGGGCTTGGAGGTGTTCTATTCTTGGCCTATATGATGATTTTGCTTTGAATTTATTCATCGTTTCATACACATGTCCTGTGCTGTTTTCTATGTGTGCATTATATTTCACCAATGTTTACAAAAGCAACACAAAATAAGTCTCGGGTTCATGGAGCACTACTCAATTACTGTATTTTCTAGCATAATATAAGGACCACATCTTCACGAACAACTGTGTCCCTACAATGCTCAGGTATTAATCAAGAGGCAATGTAACAGGAGCACAATTCCCACCACAGCTATCGAAGAGCTGAGGCTACAAACTACTTAAAGGAAAAAAATCTCTGCAACAAATTTTAAAATTTTCACTATTAAATTTCCAAATGACTAGGGGTGCCAAGAACCCTCAACTTCGCTTCTTGTTTTATATAATGGCAGGAATCACTCTTAAAACTGACAATGTGGGGGCGCCTGGGTGGCTGAGTGGGTTAAAGCCTCTACCTTTGGCTCAGCTCATGATCCCAGGGTCCTGGGATCGAGCCCTATATCAGGCTCTCTGCTCAGTGGGGAGCCTGCTTCCCCTTCTCTCCCTCTGCCTGCCTCTCTGCCTACTTGTGATCTCTGTCTGTCAAATAAATAAATAAAATCTTTAAAAACAAACAAACAAACAAACAAACAAAAACTGACAATGTGGAGGGCGTCTGGGTAGCACAGTTAGGCAACTGCCTTCAGCTCAGGTCATGATCCCAGAGTCCGGGATCAAGTCCCACATTGGGCTCCCAGCTCCACCGGGAGTCTGCTTCTCTCTCTGACCTTCTCCCCTTTTGTGCTCTTTCAAATAAATAAATAAAATCTTTAAAAAAAAATAAGTAAAAAAAAAAAAAAAAAAAACTGACAACGTGGAAAACATTATGTCAAGTCAAAGAATCAGCCACAGAGGACCACATACTGCATGATTACATGCACAGGAAAGGTGCAAAATGGGCAAATCCAGAAACACAGAGTAGGTTCCTGACGGCCTAGAACCGGGTCTGTGGAGGGTGGGGGATGGGGTGAGAAGTGAGTGGTAATTGGCAGTGGTTTCTTTGGGAAGGGAGTGATGAAAATGTTCTTAAAATTGACGTAGTGATGGCCGCACAGCTCTGTGACTATACTAAAACCCCTGAAGGGTCCATTCTAAATGGGTGAATTGCACGGTGTGTGACCGCTATCTCAAAAAAGTATGACTTAAAGAATCGACAGTGAGTCAGTACGGAGCATTAATACAGAACAACAAAGCATTAATACAGAAGCTTCATACCATTTGTGAAAAAACAAAAAGGAATAAAGAGACACACAAGTATCAGCCTAGACTATACAGAAGCAAACAACAGCAACAGGTGACAGCAGTTGCCTCTGCAGAGAAACACCGGCATCCTGGAAGTTAAGCTTCAGGGAGAAACTCACCGCTTTACACCCTTTGTTTCCATCTAAATTTACAAACACACGTTATTTTGTTATTCTTAACAGCAAACACTTAACAGATCAAAGTTTCACCTATATTTTTTACACATTTTTTTTACACATATTTCACACATATTTTTTACACATGACAGGCTTAACAAAAAGAAAAAAAAAGGGAAGCATTACTCACAATTCATCAGGTCTATACGGAGGTGGACTTTCAAAAGGCCGCGACGACATGGCTGACGTCACTGATCACCTGCTCTTCAGGATGCGCACTGCCCCGCAGTTCCCCAGAATAAGCAGATCTGAGCAACGTAAGGAGGGTAATGGCATTACTGCTGAGCTCAGAGTTTCCTTGATTGCTAAGAAAACCAATGATACCAATCTCAAGTAACTCCACACACCATGATTATTCCTCTTGTCCTTCTCACGGCCATCCTTACATACCATTAATTCCTTGAGTACAGGGAATCACTGAGCATAGAACTACTCAGCCTGGTGGTCCTCACAGTACCAAGCACCATGCTCTGCACATCACTGGCATATAAATTCTAACTTTAGGGGTGCCTGGGTGGCTCAGTGGGTTAAAGCCTCTGCCTTCGGCTGGGATCATGATACCAGAGTGCTGAGATCGAGCCCCAAATGGGGCTCTCTGCTCGGCAGGGAGCCTGCTTCCTCCTCTCTGTCTGCCTCTCTGCCCACTTGGGATCTCTGTCTGCCAAATAAATAAATTGATAAATAAATAAATAAATAAATAAAATCTTTTAAAAAATAATAAATCCTAACTTTTTAAAAAAATATTTTATTTATTTGACAGAGATCACAAGGAGGCAGAGAGGCAGGCAGAGAGAAAGGGGGAAGTAGGCTCCCCGCAGAGCAGAGAGCCTGATGTGGGGCTCTATCCCAGGACCCTGGGACCATGACCCGAGCCAAAGGCAGAGGCTTTAACCCACTGAGCCACCCACAAGCCCCATAAATCCTAACTTTAATTACTAAGTTGTAGTCATAAAAACTTTACAAAGTTTTTACAGCATAGGTTAAAAAAAAGGTATTTTTCCAAACCGTTCCTTCAAAGAACAAGAAATGTAAAAAATAAGAAAATTTCTTAAGATGTATTTATTGTTGTTGTTTTTTTAAGTTTGAGTAACACCATTTTTTTTTAAATTTTTATGTTTTGAGAGAGAGCAAGCAACTACAGGCATAAGAGTGGAAGGTGCAGAGGGAGCGGAAAAGGGAGAATCTCAAGGAAACTCCGTACTGAATGCAGAACCTGACATGGGGCTCAATCTCACCACCCTGAAAGCATGACCCTGAGATTATGACCTGAGCAGAAATCAAGAGTCTGATTCTTAACAAACTGACTGAGCCACCCAGGCACCCCAACCAACAAGTACTTATTAAGTGCCTACACTATACCATGGGAGTCTGTAGAAGTACTAGAGAAGGTCATACACAAAGAAAAAAAGCAACTACAACAGACAGTTATTTAGTTATCAGGGCTGACTACGTGATCAAGTGCAGGATAGGGATAAGCAGAGCAGAAAGACCAAGACTTAAATAAGAGGGGGAAAAAGGTGGGGGTAGGGGAGTGGGTAAGGAAGATCACTTGAGCAAGAGCTATAATCCAAGTATATTAAACTATGTATTTTTTCCTTTTAAAATAAAGTATGCAGAAAAAAGGTATTATGTTAGGTAAAGTAAATAAATTCAAACTCTCTAAATTCTGTTTCTTAGAATCAATGGCAACTATCCTCCACATCCTTATGGACAGTCAATTCCAAATTTTCAGAATAAGATGTCACCCAAATGTATATAAAACCTCAAAGATGGAAATATGTTGACTTGTTAGGAACACCAAGACAATTAGTGTGATTTTTCAAACACAGTGAGGGAAGACAACTTCTTTAGTTTATTAAAAACAAAACAAAAAACTGTTTTACTGAAGTATTAACATACCCCAAAAAATGCACAAATCTTTAAGTGTACAGAGCCCTGGAACTAGCACCTAAATGCACATATAAATGGGCAACTTAAGCCATTAGCACGTTATAGTGTTGTGGAAGAGTAACAGAAGTCCAGACTGGCTTCCTAACTGATGTTCAAAAAAAGAACATTAAAAAAAAAAACTGAATTTAAACACTATTAGGGGCAACCTGAGTGGCTCAGACTGTTAAGCAACCCACTCTTTATTTCCATGGCTCAGGCTGGGACAGCAGGGTCCTGAGATGGAGCCCCTAGGGAGCCTCCGCTCTCAGCACACGGTCTGCTTGAGATTCTCCCTCTGCACCCACTCCCCCGCCTTGAGCGCAAGGGCATGCACTCACTCTCTGATTAATAAATCAATTTGGGGGTGCCTGGGTGGCTCAGCCGTTAGGTGTCTGCCTTCTGCTCGGGTCATGGTCCTGGGATCAAGCCCCATATCTGGCTCCCTGCTCAGTGTCAGGGAGCCTGCTTCTCCCTCTCCCATTCCCATTGCTTATGTTCCCTCTCTTCCTGTGTCTCCCTCTGTCAAATAAATAAATAAAATCTTATTTTTTTTTTAAGATTTTATTTATTTGACAGAGAGAAAGGGCACAAGTAGACAAAGCGATAGACGGAGGGAGAAAGAGGCTTCCCGCCAGCAGGAAGCCTGATGCAGAACTCGATCCCAAGACCTCGGAATCATGACCTGAGCCGAAGGCAGACGCTTAACCCACTGCCTTCTGCTCAGCTCATGATCCCAGGGTCCTGGGATTGAGCCCCACATTGGGCTCTCTGCTCAGCAGGGAGCCTGCTTCCATCTCTCTCTCTCTGCTTGCCTCTCTGCCTACTTGCGATCTCTGCCTGTCAAATAAATAAATAAATAAATAATCTTAAAAAGAAAAAAGATCATCTGAATTTAAACACTATTAAATGTAGGACTCCAATTCTGAAGTGAATGTCAAATACTGACAAACGTTATCTTAGCCCTTTTATAGCTATGGCTCACACATTCAAGACTATGCCAAAAAATTCCAGGCTCCATGGTATTTTTTTTTTTAAGATTTTATCTATTTATTTGAGAGAGAAAGAACAAGAGAGAGCATGAGAAGGGGGAGGGTGAGAGGGAGAGGCAGCCTCCCCGCTGAGCAGGGAGCCTGATATGGGACTCGATCCCGGGATTCCAGGATCATGACCTGAGCTGAAGACAGTGGCTTAACCAACTGAGCCACCCAGGAGCCCTTAATGGTAGTTTTTTAGGTCATCTCTACACCCAACATGGGGCTTGGACTCAACTCCCAAGATCAAGAGTCGCATGCTCTACTGATTGAGCCAGCCAGGGGCCCCTCCATGGTAGTTTTCAAGAATTCTAAATTAATCCAGACTCAGGCTAAAGTTTAAATTTTGTCAAAATCCAGATACCAAAACCTCTTTCCACAGTGCTATTTCAGGGATTCAGAGTTTAGTTATCATGTCTCCTCTATTACCAAAGATTTTATATTGTGTAGCAAGTAATTTTAGAAAGTTTATCAAGAACAAGCCATGCTATATCGACTTCATTTCATTTTTTGAGGTTACCAAACTGGCAGATGAAGCCCAAGAATCTTGAGCACATCCCCATGCACAGACACTCCTCTGGAACTGAAAAATGGAATGTAAATAGGATAAAAGAACGGACCATTCATGATCCCAGCCTCCTGGGACTGACTCCTACTCGTGGGGCTCTTTGCTCAGCAGGGAGCCTGCTTCTCCCTCTGTCTGCCATTCCCCCTGCTTGCGCTCCTGTTTCCTAGCTCTGTCACTCTGACAAATGAAATCCTAAAAACAAAAACACAACAAAAAAACCTGGACCATTTATGTCCACCTAAAGGGAAGTCGCTTTGGTGATCACAGATGAGGTGGGCAAGCTTATCCAGATTTGCAGCTGACAAAACACTGGAAAGGATAACCAAGCCACTGGCTTCAAGTATATCAAATTCTCCACAAGGCCAGACTGACGGGTTAAAACAAACCTAGCGGTTTTAAAGGCTCACTGTGAGAGGACAAATTCTACTTCTCTTCCTTGAACATCACTACCCTACTATGCCAAAGGGCAGGAGATAAGCCTGACCTCTAGGCTGGAATAATTAAGATAATATATTAAAGAAGATGAGCAAAAGCATTCACAGCAAGGTGGTTATCTTGAAAGTGAGACATTCCAGTGTTCAGGCACTTGGGTACATTGTATTCATTTTCAAATACTGGTGGCACAAATAAATCATGTTATGAAAGGAGGCTCAATTTTTTAAAAGGCATTTCCTTGGTGAGAATTTCAACAAAGTTAACAAGTCATCCCAAACTCTGGCAGTATTCACAGACAGTGCTTCCATCTAGGAATGCTACACTTTATTTTTTTTTTTTAAGATTTTTATTTATTTGACAGAAAGACAGATCACAAGTAGGCAAGAGAAGCAGGCAGAGAGAGAGAGAGAGGGAAGCAGGCTCCCTGCTGAGCAGAGAGCCCGATGCGGGACTTGATCCCAGCACCCCGGGACCATGACCTGAGCCCAAGGCAGAGGCTTTAACCCACTGAGCCACCCAGGCGCCCCAAGGAATGCAACACTTTTTTTTTTTTTTTTAAGATTTTATTTATTTGACAGAGATTACAACTAGGCAGAGAGGCAGGCAGAGAGAGAGGAGGAAGCAGGCTCCCCACTGAGCAGAGCGCCCGAAGCGGGGCTCAATCGCAGGACTCTGGGCTCATGACCTGAGCAGAAGGCAGAGGTTTAACCCACTGAGCCACCCAGGCGCCCGAGAATGCTACTTTAAAAATAAACCCGCATAACCATGAAATTTGTGCATCATGTGTCCCAACTAGGTGCCTCCCTGGAGGTGACTGACTGTTTAAGAACTAGAAAAACCCGGCTCCTGGGTGGCTTAGTTGGTTATTAAGTGACTGCCTTTGGTTCAGGTCATGATCCTGGAGTCCCCAGATCGAGTCCCGCACTGGACTCCCGACTGAGCACGAAGTCTGCTTCTCCCTTTGACACTCCCCCCTCTCATGGTCTCCACCGCAAATAAATAAATAAAATCTTAAAAAGAAAAAAAAAAAAGAACTAGAAAAACCGCGTCTTAAGACAACTGATTGAAAAAACAGGAAATGTCTGGCCTGGTCAAATCAACATCAGAAGGACCACTACAGCAGCCTTCACGTATCTGCAGAGCTGTCTTTGTAGTCCTAGAAACCATTCTTTGAAGAAAAGATACCACAGGATCAGATTTCAGGTCAATGTTAGGAAGCCTCTCCCTCACCCTGACTTCACACACCCTTCAAAAATAACAAATAACAATTTTTATCTCAAGCCATGTATGCAAACCTTAAACTGTTTGATATCTGGGGAGACTGAACTGAAGGAACTCTAATGTCTCCTTCGAGGCAGTCTGGGACATGCTTTCAGGATACAGCCACAGGGAAAAAAAATAAGAAAGAAAGAAAGAAAAGAAAAAAATCAACAAGAGTCTGTTACCCAAACCCCAACAGGACAATGTTAACATTATCTGCTAAATAAATGTATGTTGAGTGAAGGATAAAATAAAAGAAATGAAGAGGATACAGGATCCAGTCTAAGGGGCTCAGTGGCCAAGGTCACAGTGCCCGTACCAAGTGGATGATAGGGACATAAGTCAAACAGACTAATTAGAGTCAGGAGCAAAAAGGAAACAGCAGACTCTTACTAAATATGTAAGGTTGACTGAAGTTAAAATATTAATAAGTTCTTCCCTTGAAAATGTTTTTTTTTTTTCTGAAGATTTTATTTATTTATTTGACAGGCAGAGAATACAGTAGGCAGAGAGGCAGGCAGAAAGAAAGGGGGAAGCAGGCTCCCCGCTGAGCAGAGAGCCCGATGGTGGGCTTGATCTCAGGACCCTGAGATCAAGACCCAAGCCGAAGGCAGAGGTTTAACCCACTGAGCCACCCAGGTGCCCCTCCCCTTGAAAATATTTACTGGCTAAAGCTGCCCTAATAGAAGTCTAAGCTAAGACAAAGAATTTTCTTCTGCCTGAAAACGCTATGTCCCTGAATAATTCTTTAAAGCAATGGTCAGAAAAAGATAAATTTTATCATATCTAAGGAGAGCCTATTCCTTTTCAATCACATGCAGCAACAGTTAATTTGTCTTTATGAAGTTTTTTAAAAGTTGTGGCTGGTACAAAATTTTCTATTTATATTTTGGCACATAATTAGTAAGTTGTCTAAAATTTTAAAATTAGGCAGATTTGGGGGCGCCTGGGTGGCTCAGTGGGTTAAAGCCTCTGCCTTTGGCTCAGGTCATGGGCTCAGGTCATGATCTCAGGGTCCTGGGATGGAGCCCCATATTGGGCTCTCTGCTCAGCGGGGAGCCTGCTTCCCCTCTCTCTCTCTGCCTGCCTCCCTGCCTACCTATGATCTCTGTCTGTCAAATAAAGAAAATCTTAAAAAAAAAAAATAGGCAGATTCAGATTTTGCAATAGACAAGCTCTGTATCAGTTAACTGTGTTTCAGATAAACTCTCCAGAGGATTCTTAAGCACACCATGTGTTTCCAGCCTCACTGCCTAGATTAAAGGGGTCAATCCCAGGAGGGCCTTCATCTTGGCATTTCCTGTCTATAATGGGCAGGAACCAGCTGTTCAGATCTCACATCAAATATCCCCTCCTCAGAGGTGCCCTCCTGGAAGTCACCCGCTTCATCCACCAAATCTTGTATTTTCAGAACAACCCCCCCCTACTAATTATTATTTTTTCCTTCTTTCTTTCTTTTTAATTTCTTAAACCGCCACCATCTCCGCCCCAACTGGAATACCAGCTTTTCTGTCTTGACCATCAATCACTCTTCTTCCTGATCTCTGATACAAAGTGTTGTGTGATCAATCAACATACAATTTATAAAACCCAACAGCTCATATTACAGTTGGGATTTCAATACAGCTGTGAATGCCTGTAAGTTCCTCACAATGCTAGCACTCAGTAAATATAATCCTTTAGTTTCAACCAAATTAGTTAAGTGCTTACAATCTGAAGGAGAGAAAAGAGTCAAACACACAACCATGAGGACATCATTTGGTAGTCTGTTGAAAAGCGGAATTCCAGGCCCATCCGCCCAATGAATCTGAATCTATCTTAATAAGATCCCCAGGTAATTCATACCACAATCAAGGTTAGGAACCATGGGATTAGGGGACAGGTGCAAGCCAAGAGGCTAAAACAAAAGCATTAACAAAAATCCTCAGGGTCTTTTCACCCCAGTATTTCCATAAATAATAACCTGGATGAAAAAAAAAACCCGCTAAGGACTCTAATCAAGGAAGCCTTTAAATGTAACTGCCTTCTGGCAGTCTCCTGTGCAGGTGAAAGATTTTCTATCAATTAATTTGTGTGGTCAAAAGTAATCTTTGTTATTTTGAAAGGACAATAATTCCAATTATCTTTAAAAGAAAACAGGAAGTTTACCTTCACAGCAAACAAGAGGTGGAAATATTCTATGAGACCAGAGCGGCTAGTCAAAAGTAGAGTGCTCCAGAAAAAACCCAAATCCTTCTGGTGCGGGAGTATCAAGGGCTGCTGCTTTTCTAGTGTACCCTCCCCGATTAGCCAAAGCAGTTTTCAAGCCACACCATTTGTAATGTTTCCCCTACCTCCGTTTTCCCTTTGAAATGAAGTTCTAATAAGATCTACCTTTTAGAGTTGTCAGTATCACCAAATGATAACAAAGAACAAAACTCTTGGCAGTGCCGGGCTCTCAGTCAGGAGGCACTGCCCATCATTTCCTTGAAATCTCGCCCTCCTCCTATCACTGAACCACGGTGGCACTAATAACTGAATAAACGCAAAAAACTACACAGAAGTGTTGCTTTGAGGAGACAACTATTACTGTGGCTCCACCATTTACTATTCTAAAACACCAGAAAGAGAAAACAAAGATTCATTTGTACCGAGCAAAAGCAACACGGCTATACTGGGAATGGGCAGCTTGAGAAATGTACCTGCGCCTAGAAAGGACTGGTTTGCTGTTCCACCAAGCATCACCAGAAGTGCCTTCATGGGAAGGTTTCTCTTTTCCAGGGATCCCAATAATACACCTATTGTGCGTGAGGGCCACACACTAACCTGGCAGGCTGCCTCTGCCCCGCCCCGAGTCGTCTCCCAGGTGGGCAGTTTGCCCAGCCAGCCCCAGGGCCGGCCTGAGGATGCCGTGGCTTCTCGAGGTTATCGCTTCGCCTGGGACACAGGGGCTCGGAACTGCTCTTGCAGCCCCAAGGAGCAGAGGCCATTTTGGCCCCTCAACCCCGCTCTCCCCGCACACTTCCTCCGACGCAGGCAACATGTCGGCTGGCCGCGCGCAGGCCGGCCCTGCCCGGTAGGTGTCTGAGCCCCGCGGCAGGTCCGCGTCGGTGCGCCCCGCGGGTGAGCGCCCGCGCGCGCCCAGCTGCGACCGCCTGGAGGCAGGTCCGCCCACCCGGCCGCGGCCTCTGGGTCACGGGTGAGAATCCGAAGCGTGAGCAGCTTCCCTCGAAGGACTGCCTCACTCGAAAATAAATCCCCGCCCCCAGGCTTGAATCGACGCGGGCTCGCACAGCTCCCCACGAACGGGACGCCACACAGCCGGCCGGCCCACCCCGGGCGCTAGCAGTGCTTCACGAAGGCAGCCGGCCCCCGCGCCCCCCTGCGACACCCGAGGGGTGGGTGGGGCGGAATCGATGAGGTCCTCCCCCAGCCCCGGGATCCCAGCCGCCCGGCCAGCGAGCGGGCCCCCCGGTTGCAGCCGTCAGGCTCAGGACCCCGGAGAAGCCGGGCGTGCGCCCCGTTCCCGAGCACCTCCCAGCATCACAGTCCGGAGGGCTGAAAGCGGGGCTCGGGAATCGCGCGCCCGCCCCCACCAAGGCGAAAAGGTGGGCGCGCCGCCGGGACGCAGGGAGAGCACTAAGCGTTTCCGCCGAAAAGAGCTGACCGGCCGCTCCAAGTGGCCCTTCGCCGAGGCAGCCTCCAAGTTAGACCAGCGCGGCTCCCCCGCCAGACCCCCTCCCTTGCGACTCCCGCCGGTCCCAGCCCAGAGCGAAACCGCCACCGAAACCAGCGCCAGGCGTCCTCCCCCGCGCCTCCCCTACGGGACCCGAGCCACGATCCCGCGCGGGGACTCGGAGGCTACCGTGCGCCCCCGGCGCCGCGCCCAACTCTCTCCTACTCACCGCAGCCCCGCCCGACCCTCCAAGGACCGCGGGAGCCCAAGGACGCGCTTCCCTCGCGAGCGCACCTGCCGGAGACTCGGTTAGGAATTCAGTCAGTCCTCTTCCACTCCGCCTTCTCCTCCTCTTCCCCCTCGCCCCCACCCTCCACCCGCGCCGTCCTGCCCCCGGACATGCGCACCAACGCCAAGCCGGTGCTGGAGGTCCGCGGGCCTGTGCACCGCCAGCTCACCTGTTGCGCCCTGCGCGGGCCCCTGGGTGCTCTGGCTGGAGTCCCGCCGCCTCCTGCAGGGGAAGGAGAAAGGGGGAGGCGGACGCCGGCGAGGAAGCGTGTTGTGATTGTCCCCTCCCTCAGTGACCCATTCACCTGAAACTCGGATGGGAGGGGGAAGGGAGCGGTGGAGAAGGAGGCGGGAGGAACCAGCCCTTCTCCGCACACCCTTGCCGCGATCCCAGTTAAAGGAACAGCGCGGCTTTGGGGACCGAGCGTAGACGAGGGTGGTGTGGCTCCGGGATGGTGCGGGTGGCCCTGGCCCGCGCTGTCGCTCCGAACTCCGGAGGCTTCGGGTAGAACAGAGGAGTAGTTAGCGATCCCAGGCCAAGGGAGGTCTGGAGGGGACTGTTTGAAGAGGGTCCAAGGGTGCTCAGCCCTCCGACGCGAAATGCCCTTCCTTACTCACCACTTTTCTGCTCCGAAAATTTGGAAAGATTTTGTTGGAAAGAAGCAGCCAGAAGTGGGGAGATCTCAAAATTAAATTAAGTAACTGTTTCTGAATCTCTGGAGCCAGACAAGAAGACCATTACTCAGAGAGGTTAAATGAAGGTGAGAGATGATAGATGTTCTTGTTGGTAAATTTGCCATGAAAATAAAGTTCACACTGTATATCCATTATTTCTAACTCAACGTCCTTTGGCGCGCCCCGAGATTT
Source organism: Lontra canadensis (assembly GCF_010015895.1). Lineage (NCBI taxonomy): Eukaryota > Metazoa > Chordata > Mammalia > Carnivora > Mustelidae > Lontra > Lontra canadensis. Next base: position 40,401,686 of record NW_022630998.1, read on the forward strand.
AAACTATTTAATATTCTCTTGGATGGGGGGGGAGACTAGTTCTGTGTGCTGTATTCTATTTTGTGATCTGGAGGTTGATTCCAAAGGAGTGTTCACTTAGGAAAATTCATAGTCTAACACATAGCATTGTGTATCTTTTTATATAGTATATTAATATATTTTTAAATTGTACTCTAAATTCCTCAAAATGTTAAAAATAGAACTACCTATTATCCAGCAATTATACTGCTAGGTATTTGCCCACGGGATATAAAAATAGAGATTCAAAGGGATACATGCCCTCCCCATGTTATAGAAGCATTATCAATAATAGCCAAACTATGGAAAGGTCCAAATGTCCATAGGTCCATACACTGATGAATGGATGAAATAGATGTGGTAAATATATATAGAGATACAGATATAGATACGTAGATATATGGATATAGATAGTATGAACTATTACTCAGCCATCAGAAAGAATGAAATCTTGCCATTTGCAATGGCATGGATAGAGCTAGAGTGTATTATGCTAAGTGAGGTAAGTCATTCAGAGAAAGACAAATACCATAAATCTCACTAATCTGTGGAATTTAAGAAAGAAAACAGATGAGATGTTAAAGAAAATGTATGGGAAGGGGGAAAGGAAAAAAGAGAGAGAGAGAGGGTAACAAGCCATAAGAGACTCTTATGGACGGAGAACAAACTGAGGGTTGATGGAGGGAAGTGGGTGGTGGATGGGCTAGACGGGGGATGGGCATTCAGGAGGGCACTTGTGATGAGCACTGGGTATTGCATGTAAGTGATGAATCACTAAATCCTACTCCAAAACCAATATTGTACTGTATGTTAACTGCCTAAAATTTAAATTAAAAAAATAAAAAATAATTTTACTCCATAATGTTACTATTTCAGTTATTGGCAATTTAACTATCTGCATTGAAGCCTAGAATTTCGGTTTCTTAAATTCCTGCTCTACTTTGTGCTTCAGTTTGGAATGTCAGCATTGCTAATTAATTTTTGTCCAATCCCACCCATTTCCTTGCCTTTAATTGCATGGTTAGAGATGTGACTCTCCCATACATTAGATCTTTAGGTACAATTCAGTGCTTAAGGAAGTAAAAGCATTATATAAATATAAGGGATTTGAAATGATGACAGCCTTAATGGGTAGTTAATCTAATTGTGTGTGTGTGTGTGTGTGTGTGTGTGTAAATCATTGCTACAATTATTTTAGCATGACCATGTAGTTTTCGAATGATGCGGTTTAAATTAGTGTTCTTAACACTGGGGAAGTCAGGTTAATCCTCTTAATGTTCCGCTGTCAGATTACTGAAATCTCCAAACATTCCATTCAGTTTATAATTAAACAAGGGAACATTTCCTAATAGTCTCAGACTTATAAACACACATCTATTATTTTACAGTGTACTTTGAGATGTTCTGAAGAGAACTGAAAGTTTTCTTCCACTTTTTAAAAATTGAAATATTTTTCACAGACCATAAACTTCACCCTGAATTTTAAAGCATGCATACAAGTCAGTGGCTTTTCCTGTATTCTCAAGGTTGTATAATTACTACAACAGTCTAACTCCAGAAATCTCGGGTCCATCAGCAGTCACTCCCCATTCCCTCTTGTCTCCAGACCCTGGCAACCACTACCCTACTTTCTGTCTCTACTGATTTGCCCATTCTGGACATTTTATGTGAATGGGTAATACAATATGTGGCCTTCTGTGTCTAAGAATAGCACAATGTTTTCAAGATTCATTCATGTTGTGGTACCTGCCAGTACTCCATTCCTTCTTTTTTTTAAAGATTTTATATATTTCAGGCAGCTGGATGACTTAGTTGTTTAGGCTCTGCCTTCAGCTCAGGTCATGATCCCTGGGTCCCTGGGATTTTCACTCTCTCTGTGTCAACTAAATAAAATCTTTTTAAAAATTTTTTAAAAAGATTTTATTTATTTACTTGACAGAGAGAGAGAGCAAGTGAGTACAAGCAGGGGGAACAGCAGAGGGAGAGGGAGAAGCAGGCCCTCCACTGAGCAGGACCCTGAGCCCCACCCTGGGCTCTATCCCAGGACTCTGAGATCATGACCTGAGCCAAAGGCACACACTTAACTGACTGAGCCACCCAGGTGCTCCACTCCATTCCTTTTTATGGCTGAATAATATTCCATCACATGGACATACCACATTTTGTTTAAACTTTCATCAGTTGATGGACATCTGGGTTATTTCTATTTTTTGGCTATTATCAATAATGCCACTATGAACACACATGTTCAAGTGTTTGTGTAGATGTATGTTTTCAATTTCCTTGGGTGAATTAAGTTTTTAAATTAAACTTTTTATCATTTTAAGTGACCAACTTATGCATAGAATGTTATTTTTCTTATTCCCACACTAAACCTATACACAAAGGCATCTGTTAGGATGGAAGGTGTGTTCCCATATTTTATTTGCTTCCTTGGCAAATTCATTCATTCAACCACCATTTTCTGAGGGCCCACCACATGAACAGTAGTGAACCAAATCCAGAAATCCCTGTCTTTGGGAAGCTTACATTCTAGTTACTGCCTAATTTATGAAGATGAAATAATCAGATTTTTAAGTTGAACTATGTGAATTAGTAAGTTTTATTCACATATTTAACTACAAAATGGCAATTTCATATGGTTCAATTTAATAGTGAGCTAAATTTCTATTGGAATATTATGTAGTATTTTTATTCCATTCAGGTTAATTTCCTAGACAATGCTGACAACATTGAAAAAAAATTTTTTTTAATTTTATTTATTTATTTGACAGATCACAAGTAGGCAGAGAGGCAGGCAGAGAGAGAGGAGGAAGCAGGCTCCCTGCTGAGCAGAGAGTCGGATGCGGGGCTTGATCCCAGGACCCTGAGATCATGAGCTGAGCCAAAGGCAGAGGCTTTAACCCACTGAGCCACCCAGGCGCCCCAACATTGAAAATTTTTTAAAATATTTTTCTCTTAACTATTTTCTAATGGTGTGCATTTTAGGTAGTAGTTGAAAATGTTCAGAAAAAAAAGCCAGACTGAAAACCTAAGACATCATCTGTCAATAGTGAGATAAAGTTTGTTGAATGCTATATGAGGCCATGCTCAATGTAATCATGTTCTATAATCACAAATTGTAGCAAAGTTTGTTTTTAATCAAATATTCCTTCCCAGCAACTCAGTAATGTTTTCAACTATCATACACTTTTGAACATTATTTGAGGAAAATTCTCATGACTCAGAAACAAAGTAAATATTATTCCCAAAAGACCTACGATTAGAAACTTGTTGATGTAACATGCAGCCAAATGAATGATATGATTTTAAAAGCCAGTTTTTCTTCCCTTTTTTTTTTTTTTTTAAATCTAAAGGAGAAAGTTCAGAGCTCAGAATATGGTCAGAAATTTGGGCTCAGGGCACCTGGGCGGCTCAGTTGGTTAAGTGACAGCCTTCGACTCCCCTCATGATCTTGGTAGTCCTGGGATCGAGTCCTGCATCGGGGTCTCCGGCCTCGCCGCTCATCAGGGAGTCTGCTTCTCCCTCTGACCCTCCCCCTTTTCATGTTGTCTTTCTCCCTCATTCTCTCTCTCAAATAAAAAATAAATAAAAATTAAATTTAAAAAAGGAAAAAAAAGAAATTTGGGTTCAGATCTCAGTGTTGCCCCTTAGTAGCTGGATAAAATTAATCCTTCAGGGAAATTAAACTGCATAGGCCTCTTTTTTCTCCACTGTAAACATGGGATGACGGCAAACAGTAGTCTTTTCCTACGGTTGTTGAGCAGCACATGGGCTGTTCACCAAGGGAGACCATATGCTGGGCCACATGACAAGTGTCAATAAATTTAACAAGTCTCTGTCCCGTCTGCCCGAAACTGTCCCCGTCACATGGTTATTCCATAAATATTGGTCAGATAAGCAAATGAATACAACCCTGATTCCCCATTCCAGCACACCTATGGAGTCGTGCCCGTCTCTCAGATAACATCCTGTCGCTGTGAACACAGTACGTTTCTTCACAGTGTTTCTGGCTTACATCCCTCAGACTAGGTTTCAAAGGAGAGAAGCTTGGAGATTAGAATATTTCCCTTCTGCTCTACCTGCTCAGTGAATGAATTCACTGACGGGCATCTGTTCAAGGGCAACTCAGTCTGGAGTTGATGAGGGCCTGGCATAAAGTGCATCTGGGCTCCCCACCCAGTCACGAGTGGGGAGGCTCCCAGTCCCCAGAGGGCAATTTCCTTGTACAGATTTATGGAGGAATTCTTGGGGAAGTCACCGGGAAGGCAAATTCGGAGAGGACAGTGACACAAGATGAGTAAAGCTTTATTGCTCCAATTGCTATGTGTTGAGCAAGATCTTCCGGAGGGATCCAAAGTTCAGCAGAGTGAGCACCTGGATGGGAACTTCAACAACTGGAATGATAGTAACTGCAAATGCCGTCGTCGTCCTGTGCCAGGCTCCGCACTGTTTTATGGACTTTTTTTTTTTTTTTTTTTGGTCCTCACAACAATCTTATGAGGTACTATTAATTCCCCCATGTGGGGATAACTAAAGCTCAGAAGGTTTTTTTTTGGTTTGCTCAAAACACCTGCTAAGTTGTAGAGACGGGATTCGACTCAAGGAATCTAGTTCCAGAACCAATGTCTTAACACTGTTACTATACCCTAAGACTGCTTTTTTTCCTCTCTTAAAAATACCCAAACTCCTTTAAACTACATACCCAGAGAAAGATTTCAGAATGCGGCTATAGAAAAAAAAAATACCTTAAAAAATGGCTATCATGGAATGTTACGGATGAGTATGAGCCAATTAGAGAGTCCCCCAACTTTCAAACATATTGGACAAAATAAACAGGGCCATCCCCCACTCAAAAAATACAGTATGATTCCATTTATATAAGGTTTAAGAACAGGCAAAACTAAGTTATATCATTTGGGGATTCTATATGTAAGTGGTAAAACTACAAAGGAAAAGCAAAGAAATGATTATCTTTCTTTTTTTTTTTTTTAATATTTTATTTATTTATTAGAGAGAGACAGTGAGAGAAAGCATGAGCAAGGAGAAGGTCAGAGAGAGAAGCAGACTCCCCGTGGAGCTGGGAGCCCGATGCGGGACTCGATCCCGGGACTCCAGGATCATGACCTGAGCCGAAGGCAGTCGTCCAACCAACTGAGCCACCCAGGCGTCCCGAAATGATTATCTTTCTTAAGAAAATAAGATCACAGTGGAGAGAAGAGCCAGCTGTACTTGGAGGGATGACAATGTTCTATTTTCTTCACTTAGGTACAGGTTACATGGCTATTAGCTTTATAACAATTTATTAAACTGTACATGAATGTTTTATGTACTTTCTGTGGGGATTTTGTCTTTTATAATAAACATTTTAAAGAACAGCGTTGGGGACATTCTTAAAAGTTGGTTGGAGACCTACCTTCAGTTTGTTTTGTTTTGTGAATAACATTCCCCAAATGCAAGCAGAAAAGAACTTTCTAGGGTCAGAGTAAGTTGAGACCATCATCTGAAGAGGGAACGGGAGGGTTTCAGTGTGGAACAGGATATAATTATAATTATGTGGATGATGCAGAGAAAGAGATTTGGGGCTGATTTTTGTTTTAATTGTATCACTGATCCTTGCAGGGGAAAATTGGCCTTGCAGGTTTTTTCAGGAACTGACCTTCCTGGATCTTTTTTTTTTTTTTTAAAGATTTTATTTATTTATTTGACAGATGGAGATCACAAGTAGGCAGAGAGGCAGGCAGAGAGAGAGGAGGAAGCAGGCTCCCTGCTGAGCAGAGAGCCCAATGCGGGGCTCAATCCCAGGACACTGGGATCATGACCTGAGCCGAAGGCAGAGGCTTTAACCCACTGAGCCACCCAGAAGCCCTTCCTGCATCTTTTAAGCTTAAAAAAAAGAGAGAGGAAAAAGTAAACATTAACCAACTACTGCAAATACAGAGTTCTTATATCTAATTTTAACTTCATTGAGGTTCTTTACCTCCTGTGTCCCCAAACTTTAAAAAGTACTAAAACCAGGGGCGCTTGGGTGTCCGACTCTTGATTTTGACTCTGGTTATGATCTTGGGGTACTGGGAGTGAGCTCCACGTTGTTTCTGTGGCCAGTGGGGAATCTGCTTGAGGATTCTTCTTCCCTCTCCCTCTGCCCCTCCACCCACTCACGCTCTCTCTCTCTCTAGGATAAATAAATAAATCTTTTTAAAAAGTACTAATAATAATCCTTAACTTATCACAAGGAATCCTGACCCTAGAAACACCACTTGAACTGGGATGGTATGAAACTCACACTCCTAGCAGACCACAACCTTCTCTTGACATTTTGTTGGTTGCGAATTACAATTCTCCTGTTATTCGTTACTGGGGTGTCTGTTTGGCAGCTCTTCTGACTTCATTTGGAGATTATTCAGGAGAAACTTCAGGAGCCTGCAAAGGGAAACTCACTACGGCTCCTGAAATGTTGATGCTAACCCACACAGGGTGCGGTCTGAGCGGCACATTTGTGAGCTGTACATGAAAGGGACTAGTTAGTCACTCAAAAAATATTTACTCGGTACCAGCTATACACCCTCCAGACCCTGTTCTGAGCCCTGGAGATACCACGGACTCAAGAAAAACAGGGTCCTTCATGGAGGCTTATACTTTAGTTGGGAGAAGACTTACAACAGAGACGATTAAACTGAAAATGAACAAGATAATTTCAAATAATGATGAATGACTTAAAGAAGTCAAACAGGCTAGGGCACCTGGCTGGCTTAGTCAGAGGAGCATGTGACTCTTGACCTAAGGGTGAGAGTTCGAGTCCTGCTTTGAGGGTAGAGAATAAACAAACAAACAAACTTAAGAAAAAAATAAGTGGGAACAGGCAAAGGGGCAGAGAGAGAGGGAGAGGCAGTGGACAGGAGCTACAGGAGCTGGGCAGAATTGACACCGGTGGCTGCCCCAAAGCAGTGACATTTGAGTTGAGACTTTAATGATGAGAAGGAGCCAGTCCTGCAGAGATCTGAGCCAAGAACATCCTAAAGCAAAATTGGGGGCCACTTTAGACATTTAAAGAACAGGAGGCCAGGAGAAGGGGAGTTGAACCATGTTGGAGATGAAGTATGCAGAGGCGGAGCTCAGGCCTCAAATGCCATGCCACCTGCCTGCATGTTTTCATCTAACTGAGTGAGAAGGCTTTGGAGGGCTTTAGGCATGTTGTACTAATGAATTTATGTGTTAGTATTTTGTGCAACTTTAACTGTCCACCTAGGCATTTTCCTGTTTTTTTGTTTTAAATAATTTTTGGTAACGCTTGAGGACTTACCTTTGAAATTTGTAGCTTCTGAACAGAGAGGACTAAACCTGAGCAAGAGAGCAAGGGTGATCGGAAACCAGCTGATAGGATCTTGAGAAATGCAAACTGACCCCTATTTATCTTCCTACGTGCATCTTAATTAGAAAGGTCAGCCTCGTGCCCGAGAGGTACAAGCTGCTGGAGGGGCTAGAAAGGGAGATGGTAAGGGGATTTCTGCAATAATCATGGGATTATTTTCCATGCTTTTTCTATGTTTTCTGAAATTCCTCAGTGAATGAGGATGTATTCTTTTTTCTTTTTTTAAAGATTTTATTTATTTATTTATTTGAGAGAGAGAGCAGAGAGGGGAAAAGAGGGCAAGAGCTGGGGTGGAGGAGAGGGAGAGGGAGAAGCAGGCTCGCCACTGAGCAGGGAGCCTGAGGATGTCGGACTCAATCCCAGGACCCGGTATCATGACCAGAGCGAAAGGTAGATGCCTAACCCACTGAGCCACCCAGGCACCCTGAGCATGTATTCTTTTTGACAGTTAGGAAAAGGATAGGTTTCCATTTTTTCCTAAGTTACTGTGCTGGAAAATTCAAATATAATTACAGAAAAGTTGAGAAGCTAGCACAATGAGCTATATCCTTCATGTAAATTCACCAGTTGTTAAGACTGTTGACATTTGCACTTGCACGCACGCGTGTGCACACAGACACTAATGTACATGGTAACTTTTTTTCTCAATCATTTATACTCATTGATGCCTTTTTTGGTTCGGCCATTTAAAACTTTCTTGCAGATGGGGATGTGACACTTTACCCCACATACTTCAGCGTGGACTCCTAAGAACCGAGACAGTCTCCTACACAGCCACAGTCAGTGTGTGCTGCTACAACAGAATACCGTAGACTGGGTGTGTTCTAAACAACAGAAATTTCTTTCTCACAATTTGAGCATGGAAGTCAAGAGACCAGGCTGCCTGCACGGTCAGGTTCTGGTGAGAAGGCTTCCCCCAGATGCACATAGTAGTTTCCCCTTATGGGCTGAAGGTGGGAGGATCTCTCTCTGGGGTCTTTTGGGAGGGCACTATTCCCCTTCACAAGGGGTCCACCCTCGTGACCTAATCATCTCCCAAAAGGCCCCACCTTCTAAAACCATCAGGTTGGTTAGGATTTTAACATAAGAATTTCGGGGGATGGGGCGCCTGGGTGGCTCAGTGGGTTAAAGCCTCTGCCTTCGGCTCAGGTCGTGATCCCAGGGTCCTGGGATCGAGCCCCACATCGGGCTCTCTGCTCAGTGGGGAGCCTGCTTCCACCTCTCTCTCTCTGCCTGCCTCTGAGCCTACTTGTGATCTCTGTCAAATAAATAAATTTAAAAAATCTTAAAAAAAAAAAGAATTTCGGGGGATACAAACATTCAGATCATAGCAACCACCATACCATTAACAGACCCCCGAAAATGAACACTAATACATAATCATATCTAATATGTAGAACATACTCACATAGTGACAGTTGTTCCAGAAATGTCTTTTATGGTTTGTTCTTATTGTTCAAAGATTTTATTTATTTGAGAGAGAGAGGGTGTGTGCACAAGCAGGGGGGAGGAGCAGAGGAAGAGGAAAAGAAATTCTCAAACAGACTCTGGAAGAGTGTGGGCCGTGGCTGGGCTCGATCTCACGACTCCAAGATCACAACCTGAGCCAAAACCCGGAGTCGAATGCTCAACGGGCTGAGCTGCCCAGGCAACCCCATCGTTGCTGTTGTTTTAAATCCAGGAGCCAGGGGTGCCTGGGTGGCTCAGTGGGTTAGGCCTCTGCCTTTGGCTTGGGTCGTGGTCTCGGGGTCCTGGGGTCAAGTCCCGTGGTGCTGGGTCAAGTCCCGCGTTGGGCTCTCTGCTTCCTCCTCGCTCTCTCTCTGCCTGCCTCTCTGCCTGCTTGTGGTCTCTCTCTGTCAAATAAATAAAATCTTAAAAATCAATCAATCAATCAATCAATCAGTCCAGGAGCCAGGGTGCCTGGATGGCTTAGTCAGTTAAGCATCTGCCTTTGGTTCAGGTCATGATTCCAGGATCCTGGGATCGAGTCCCTACATCAGGCTCCCTGCTAGTCTGCTTCCTCCTCTGCCTTTCGCCCTGCTCCTGCTTGTGCTCTCTCTCTCTCTCTCTCATACACAAAAATAAATAAATAAAATCTTAAAAAAAAAAATCCAGGAGCCAGTCCAGGATTATTCCTTGGATTGCATTGTCGTGTCTCTTTAGTCTCCTTAATTCTTGAATAGTCCCATTACCATTTCCGTCCCTCATGACATTGTCATTTTTAGAAAAAGAATCTGGTCCAGTTGTTCTGTTGAATGCCACACGATTTGGATTTGTATGCCCCCTCCCCCTGCTAAGTGTTAAGGCAAACCTCACTGGCAAGAACACTATATAGATGATGGGGACCTTGTACTCCATCCCATCAGGAGGCTGACACTATGAAGCTGTCTCAGGACGAGTGATGCTAACTTTGAATCAGGTGGTGTCTTCCCTTTATAATCAAGAAGTACTCCTTGGGGTCTCACTCTCTAGCAACCTTTCATCGTGAAAGCTCTCAGTGTCCATTGATGACTCCTGCCCGACTCAAGTGTTCCATCAGTCGGTGCGTGTTGTCTGCTAGTACTAATCAAGAATTAGCATCAACACTATTGAGTGCCACCAAGAAAAAGAAAACACAAGAATTTCCACATGTAAGAAAAAGAGGGTGGAACACATTCCAAGTCATTAACATATTGACCTCACATGAGAAAAGTTTCCTTTTTGAGGTACAATTTTTTTCTGTGTTGCCTTTAAAAAGTCAACCAGTTCCTGGGGCACCTGGGTGGCTTAGTTGGTTAAGTGTCTGCCTTTGGCTCAGGTCATGATCTCAGGATGCTGGGACTGAGCTCCATGTCAGGCTCCTGGCTCAATAGGGAGCATGCTTCATCCTTTCCCCCCTGCATGTGCTCTCTCTTTCTCAAATAAATAAATAAAATCTTTTTAAAAAAGTCAACCAATTCCCTTAACTGCAGAATATATATACTGAGTATTTAGAAAGGAGGGCAGGTGATGTGGGAAGAATGCAAAGCCTACTTTTGTAGAGCTCTCTTCCCTCACACAGCCTAGGAGATAAGGTGTACACTCATAAAAATGAAAAATAATAAAACAAAGGACAGATAAGTGCTGTATGAGTGGTAAAGATAAGAACACTCTCTTTTCTGAGTAAGAGCACCTGCTTACCTGGCCATCTGTATGCTCTTCCTACTTGTGTCTCTGCAACTTGCCCTTTGCTCACACTAATTCTTCTACCTGGAACATTCTCCTTCCACCTTTGCATCTGCAGGCTCATGTATTAAGATATTGCCGCTGCTTCAAGACTGAGCTACTCCGCCTTCTATGAAAAAAAAAAAAAAAGCAACAAAGACACTTCTTTAGTTTCTCCTCCTCTTTATTATTTTTTTAATTCTTTAAAAGATTTTATTTTATTTATTCATTTGACAGAGAGGGAGAGTATAAGCAGGGGGAGCAGCAGAGGGAGAAGGAGAAGCAGATGGAGAAGGAGAAGCAGATCCCCACCGAGCAGGGAACCTGATGAGGGACTTGATCCCAGAACCCTGGGATCTGACCTGAGCCGAAGGTAGTAACCCAACCGACTGAGCCACCCAGGTGCCCTCTCCTCTTCTTTAAACAGTGGTTTCTCCCAGTTCTGCACAAATTCCAGAATCAACTTATCTAAATCTTTTGGCTGTTCAGTGTTACACCATATTCTAACTTGGATTATGTAAGTGTGTGGCTCCTTCTAGACTGTATGCTGACTGAGGGTGAGCTCCCCTTCTGCCTTGCCTGGGTTCCCAGCGGGCCCCTCTCTCTGGTATTTTGCACTTGTCTTACTTTGAGTAAATGAACAACAGTCAATGCTTCAATAAACTGTCCTTACATTTATTGAGGTTGAATTATGCTGGTAATAATCTTGAAGAGAAACTCTGCACTTGGCCTCTGTGCTTATTTTTTTCCAAACGTGTTCCTTATAGTAGTAAGTTAACCAGGAAGTTTCCTTTACTCCCTTCCTCTAGACAGAGGGAAAAAAATAACAGGAAACCAACCCGCAGCAAACAATGAAGATGAATATCACATATTTATTCCTTTCCGTCCTAGAGGAGTTAGCACAATATTAGGTCATCATGGTACCACTTGAAACAATCAAAGTTGCTTTGAGCTTTAAGAACTTTCAGTAGAGCAATTTGGCTGTTTTTATTGAAATGAGGTCAAGTTAAAATACAGCCTTTTAACAGAAATCAGTAGATATTATTCCAAGTGTCCACAAGTGTTGCTTGAGAGCCATGCTTGGTCTCAACCTTGTGATTCAGGAACTAGGTCTGAGACTGCTGGCAGATAACTTCCTTTCTTTCTGTGCTCCCATACATTTTGGACATGGTAAGAAAAGAAATAAGAACTATCAAGTAACTTTCCTGTGTCACTACAACATCACAAGTTAAATATTAACTCCATCTTGCAGATAAGAAAACTCAGTTTCATAGACGATAAAAACCTGCTTCAAATTACACAGCTAGGGAAGGTTAAAGCCAGGATTCAAAAATACATGTCTTTTGGACCTAAATCCATGCCATCATCACAGGACACGCTTTTAACAGATTTTTTTAAAATTTGAGAGAGAGTGAGAAAGAGAAAGACAATGAGCGAGAGAGAGAGAGAGAGAGACAGAGCATGAGGAGGGGGGAGGAACAGAGGGAAAGGGAGAAGGGATCACGACCCCAGCCCAAGGCAGCACTTAACTGACTGAACCACCTAGGTGCCCCAGGAATCTGCTTTTGTTAGATGCCTGCCCCCTATACCAAAGTGTGAGGTCCTTTGGTCCACAATACCTACCAAAATGGCTGGAGCATGAATACTGAATATATTCGAGTATTTCCCCATTTCCATTTCCCCTTTCCTCTATCTCACCGAATGTCAAGTTCAGTCTTATATTCATCCTCCCCATACAGCCAGAGGCTTCAGGAGAAGCTGACTCCGCCCCAGCTCCATTAGCAGGAAACTGGACACCCTGCTCCACTGCTGTTGGCAGCCATCTTACAACCACAAGGGGAATCAACATAGATGACATCAAGTCCACACCAGACACGGCAGAGATAAGAGAACCAAGAAAAACCAGAGCCTAGAGTCCACTCTGGATTTCCACGAATGTGAGATAAAACATTGCCTTATTCTTTAAACTATTTCAAAACTGTTCATTGTTGTTGCATTGAGCTGAAATGGTCCTGATACAGTGTGTGTACTTCATAAATGTCCATGCATGAATATTTCTTTTGCATCAGGAATAGCCCTTCCAAGGTGCGTATCATCACCCTCATTTTCTGGATAAGGAAATTAAACCTCAGCAGGTTAAGTGATTTGCTTAAGGTCACAGAACTGTTGAGGTGAAAAATGAATTCAGAACTCAAACTAGGATCTTTTGATTCCATGGGTCCCTTACCTCCCATACAAATGAAGGGGGTGAGGGTCTTCATTCTGTGACAACCTTTTGCTTAAGGAAGAACTTACAAGAAGTGATAAGACCATTTCTTGGCAAGATTAATTTTTCTACCTTGTTTACTAAACAGACATTTCCACAAACATTCGTTGACATTGACCAAAACATCCATGTCCAAAATGGCCAAGCATTCATGGTGATTCAATCAACATAGTCTAGGTTGTGCTGTATTAACAAAAGCCTCACAAAGTCTAAACACAACAAATGTTTATTTTTGTTCATGCTCCATATCTAAAGAGGGTTGGTTAGGCACAGTGCTTCAGAGTTTTCTTACTCTAGGACCCAGGCTGTCAGAGAAGCCACCATTTCAAATGTTACCAAACACAGTAAAGGAAAAGAAAGTTCTGGAGGCTCTCACACGGACAGTTAAGTGCTTTAGGTCAGAAGTGATGCAAGTCACTTTCATTAACCATATACTGCCAGAACTAGACCTATGGCTCCACCCAGCCACAGTCTTCTGTGTGCCTGGAAGGGGAAGAAAACCGGGTACCTAAGTGGTGAGCAGCAGTCATGACCACACGGCTGGTTATACTGATGACTGCGCTAATGTTTGTTCTTTTTTTTTTTTTTAAGATTATTTATTTATTTGATAGAGATCACAAGTAGGCAGAGAGGCAGGCAGAAAGAGGAAGGGAAGCAGGCTCCCCGATGAGCAGGGAGCCCGATGCAGGGCTCGATCCCAGGACCCTGAGATCATGACCTGAGCTGAAGGCAGAGGCTTTAACCCACATTAGGGGCGGCCACCCAGCCGCCCCTAATGTATGTTCTTAAACGAAGACAACATAATGTAAAATGTAGAGCTTACAAATTTCACAGAGCCCTTCAAAACACTTCGCCAAAGGGCGCCTGGGTGGCTCAGTGGTTAGAGCCTCTGCCTTCAGCTCAGGTCATGATCCCAGAGTCCTGGGATCGAGCCCCGCCTCGGGCTCTCTGCCCTGTGAGGAGACTGCTTCCTCCTCTCTCTCTGCCTGCCTTTCTGCCTGTGATCTCTGTCTGTCAAATAAATAAATAAAATCTTTAAAAAAAAAAACCAAACACTTCGCCAAGGTACTTTTACTAACATTTTATCTGCACCGCAACCCTATGACAGCGTGTGAGCACATCAAAGTGTCGTCAAACACAGGACAAATATTAGCCTTAGAAATAAGACAACACAGGACAAATATTAGCCTTAGAAATAAGACAACACAGGACAAATATTAGCCTTAGAAATAAGACAATACACGAGGTTTCCTTTGCCAGATTCCACAACTCAATAAATTTATAGGACACATGGTAAGAGTCATCCATTACACACACACATAATTAGGCTTAAAGAGGTAGCCTGGTTACCTACCACACCATGGCCTTCCAGGGACAAAACTGTATGAAGCCTTCTAAGAAGTAGTGAAAGAATGACCAAAATGTCTCTCTCTTCTTTCCTTCCCCTGTGACATCAGTGATGGCAGCAAGAGAGAAGAAAAGAGGAAGACTTCCTAAGGGAACTGGACTAGAATTGAGGAGACCTAGTTATACTCAGTTCTGTCAGAAACCAGCTATGTTTTTTAAAAAGTTTTATTTATTTATTTATTTATTTAGAGCATGAGAGCTGGGGGAGGGGCAAAGGGAGAGAGAGAAAGAGAGAAACAGGTTCCCCGCTGAGTGCAGAGCCCAAAAGGGGGTCATGGTGGGAGTTGGGAGTGGACTCTAGCCCATCACCCTGAGATCATGACCTGAGCCAAAACCAAGAGCTGATTGCTTAACCAACTGAGTCACCCAGACACCCCAGAAACCAGCTATGTAACTTTAAGCCAGTTTTTTATTATCTTACCAGTGACAATAAAATGATGTGTATTATTTTAAAAGGTTTTGTTATATATTATTTTTATTATACATTTCATTATACATTTTTAATAATGTCTATTATAAGAGGCTTTAGAAATATAAAGTGCTCTAAGTAATTAATCATCCAATACTAAGCTGTTCTTTGTGCTTGGTCTCAGGGGAATACAAGAATAAAGACATGAGGGGCGCCTGGGTGGCTCAGTGGGTTAAGCCGCTGCCTTCGGCTCAGGTCATGATCTCAAGGTCCTGGGATCGAGTCCCGCATCGGGCTCTCTGCTCAGCGGGGAGCCTGCTTCCCTCTCTCTCTCTCTCTCTGCCTGCCTGTCTACTTGTGATCTCTCTCTGTGAAAATCAATAAATAAAATATTTAAAAATATATATATATTAAAAAAAAAAGAATAAAAACATGATCTATGCCATGGGCATCTGTTGTTTTTGCATGGCTGGCTTCTGTTAAGAACACCCAGCTCAGGGGAGCCTTCAGCTTAGGTCATGATTCTGGACTCCTGGACGGGATAGAACCCCGAATCACATGGGGCTCCCTACACAGCAGGGCATCTGCTTCTCTCTCTCCCTCCACCTCTCCCTCCACTCATGCTCTCTCTCTCACTCTCTCTCTCACTCTGTCTCTCTCTCAAATAAATAAAACCTTTAGGGGCATGTGGGTAGCTCAGTGGGCTAAAGCCTCTGCCTTCGGCTCAGGTCATGGTCCCAGGGTCCTGGGATCGAGTCCCACATAGGGCTCTCTGCTCAGCGGGGAGTCTGCTTCCTGTTCTCTCTCTTTCTGCCTGCCTCTCTGCCTGCTTGTGATCTCTGTCAAATAAACATAGAATCTTAAAAAAAAAAAAATCTTTACATTTTTTAAAAGATTTTATTTATTTATTTGACAGAGACAGAGATCACAAGCGGGCAGAGAGGCAGGCAGAGAGAGAGAGGGAAGCAGGCTCCCTGCTGAGCAGAGAGCCCCCCAAAATAAAATCTTTAAAAAAGAAAAAGAACACACAGCTCTTCCTTTGAAGACTTGTTCCTTCCCCTACTTCATGAGGTCTGCCAGAGCTGTCAGTCACGATGCTGTGTCCCCACAGCGGAGGGTAGACTAATGAGATGTGGCGATTGGCTCAAAGAGGACATGAGACCCAATCAAGGTTTCCCAGAGATGTGGTAGAGAATTGCTGGAAGAGAAACTTCTGTAATCCTGGACATAACCATGGCACATAGGGGGCTGAGCCATCTTCCTCAGTTACACAGGATTATAAATAGAGGAAGATGAGACTAATATGCTGTGAGAAACAGAGAAGACAGAGGATGGGCTGCCAGGGAGCACTAAAGCCAAGTCAACTCCTGAACTGTTTTGTCCTCTAAATAAGTTCGTTCAGTCAGTCTCACTTTCTCACCCTGCTTTGTGAGGGCTCAACTTTGTGAGGGCTCACTCCGGGCTCAACTCCCACCTTATCTCTTTATCCAAATATTCTCTGGCCATTCTAGCCTACGATAGTCTCTCTGGAACTCCCCTCCCCGTCCCCAGAATTCCTGGCTCTACTGGGCTCTGTTGATCCTGAGATGAGCTCTATAAAAAAGTGCTTAAGAAAGAAGGATTACATAAATTACATACGTTACATTACATAAATGTAAAAGTATCTGTTGTAAAGGTAAAGTAAAAGTGAAAATGGTGTGTGTTGAATTGTTAAACATATTCCCTCATCCTGAGGTCAGCAGAATTAAAAACGCTCTTCAAACCACTTTAAATACCAAAGAGCACTCTACTTGATAATACCAGCTCACTTCATCATTCTCAAACCCTGTCTAGCCTTCACATTCTTTCAAGCTTGTCTCAACCAAGCTTTGTTATTACTGAGAACATCTGGGCCACTTCACCCTTCTTGAATGGTCTCTAGAGTCAACCCTCTCCTTCTGTCCTCCACTCCCTCTCCCCACACTACACACCCCCTCAGAGTTAGCTTTTGCTCTGCAAGTGCACCTCCTATGGGGCTGTCCACTAATCCCCAAACTGGAAGTCCTTTCCTTGGTTCCTGGGTTCAAAAATGCAGGAGTTCCTTTTTTCTTTCTAAGGAGTAAATTTTTATAGAACACCAAGTCATTCAAGTTATTAAAGGTAACTCATCTTTGCTATTCATAAACCAGAGCATTGGCCCTTCACTCAAGTTTACACAGAACTTTATTTGGCATTGTGCTGAGAAGCTGAGTTGCCAGCAACTTTGCAAAGCTCCCACTACACAATTACCCAGATAGTTGGAATTCCTTAGTTTTCCAGCTAGAAGGCTTTGCTAAGGTGCATTATCAATGTTGACTCAGGTTGGTCTTTAGGTATTAGGTTGGTTTAGTCCTTCCTTGAAATGTCAATTATTGTTAGTCTAGCTTTATTATTGTCCTTTGGTGTGTTGCTTTGCTAACTATATAGTTTTTTAAGGCTTTATTGTACCACTAGGATTTTGGAGCCATAATTTTCAAGGAACTAGATTCTAAAATGTGTATGGTTTGTATCCTAATAGAACTCCTTTATACCTGTATAGCTAAATCAGATGTTTTTATAATTCCCTAGAATGTGCTCATATTATGACACTTCATTGTTTATATGCTTTTCATGAATGTGTGTTATTTATGTAACTATGACCTGGAATCCAGATTAAGTGTAATGAAACCACTGGGTTATTTTTATATTTATAAGACATTGTTTTACAATATAAAATCATGTGAGCAAGCTCATATTCTTCTGTTATCAAGTAAATGGTAAGTGTCTGAGGAAAAACATATTAATGATATACCTCTTATCTAAAATATGGTATCATGTTGTGATGTAATATTGACATTGTTTTGTTTAAAATATATTGCTATTTTAGACAAGGGTGCCAAGGCTATTCAGTGGGGAAAGGACAGTCTTTTCAACAATTGTTGTTGAGGAAACCAGATATCCATAAGCAAGGAAATGAAGTTGCATGCCTTCGACTGTATAAAAAAATTAACTCAGGGTTATTATATTGCCAAATTGTTACCTATAGAGGATGCAACAATTTATACTCCTTTTCCTAAAAATGTTAAGGATGGTTTCCCAAACTCTGGTCAACAGGGGGTTATTACATCTTTGGTACTCTGATAAATGACAAAAGAGCATTTTGGCTTAATTCTAATTTGCATTATCTAATAATAGTGAGGTAAGCTGAACAACTTTGCATATGTTTAACAAGCCATTTGTCTTATTTTTCAGTGAACCGTCCCAATTCTTTCCAAATTTTCTATTGTATTTTTCATCTTTATTGATTTATAGGAACTCTATTTATTAATGAAATTAGCCCTGTGATGGACACTGGGGAGGGTATGTGCTATGGGGAGTGTTATGAATTGTTTAAGACTGATGATTCACAGACCTGTACCCCTAAAACAAATAATACATTATATGTTAATTAAAAAAAAAAAGACACTTCACCAGATACAAGAGAAAAAAAAAATGATATTCCTGAAGGAATACCAACCCCTTCCCAGCCTTTTTTATATCACCACTGATCATAGGGTTCTAGTGTGTTCTCAGTGTTTATTTGTCTGCTGGTGCTAATTGCCTTTTTAATACTTCTACTATTCACTGCCACATTACATCCTGTGCTTTCTTATTTACTTGAAAAATATTTACAAAACAAAACAAAACAAAAAAAGAAATTAGCCCTTCGCACTACAAGTGACAGATTTTTTCCCTGGTGTGTCACCTGTCACTTTTCTTTTGCTTTTTGGTGTTTGTTTTTGGGGGCGGCATGGGACATTGCCATGAAAACATGTGTTGAGATACTGTACACCCAAATTTCAGATGGATCACAGAATTACTCGTCAAGAATGCCAACATTAACAGGAAAACATGGAAGAACTTTCTTTTAGTCTCAAAGTAGGAATGGCCTTTCAAAGAATGAATTAAAACCTCCCAAAGATGGGGCACCTGGGTGGCTCAGTGGGTTAAAACCTCTGCTTTCAGCTCAGGTCATGATCCCAGGGTCCTGGGATCGAGCCCCACATCGGGCTCTCTGCTCAGCAGGAAACCTGTTTCCCTTCCTCTCTCTCTGTCTGTCTCTCTGCCTACTTGTGATCTCTGTCTGTCAAATAAATAAATAAAATTAAAAACAAAAACCAAAAAAAAAACCAAAAACCCAAAGACTGATAAATTTGATTCTATGAATAAAGTATGTCTTCATGGCAGCGTCTGATGGACTAATGCCCAATACCTTAGAATGTAACCTTATTTGGGAATAGAGACCTTGCAGATATAGTTAAGGTAAAATGATGTCCTACTGGAGTAAGGTGGGTCCTGAATCCACCATGACTAGTGTCCTCATGAGAAGAGAAGAGAAGAGAAGAGAAGAGAAGAGAAGAGAAGAGAAGAGAAGAGAAGAGAACTCAGAGATAGAGACCCGGGGAAGACACCACATGACAATGGAGACAGAGATCCGTTGTGCTGCAGCTAGAAGCCAAAGAATGCCAAGGGTGGTCACCAACCACCAGAAGCTGGGAGAGACACAGAGAAAGATTCTCCCCTGTAGGTTTCAGAGGGAACACCACCCTGCTATCACCAGAACTGTTCAACAATATCTTTCTGTTGTTGTAAGCCACCTAGATGGTGGTACTTTGTTACAGTAGCCCTAGGAAATGAAGAGACCCAGCTTCCTTTCTGGCTGGGTCAGACAACTAGTCTTTTTTTTTTTTTTTTTAAAGATTTTATTTATGTATTTGACAGCCAGAGATCACAAGTAGGCAGAGAGGCAGGCAGAGAGAGAGAGGAGGAAGCAGGCTCCTCGCTGAGCAGAGAACCCGAGGCGGGGCTTGATCCCAAGACCCTGGGATCATCCCTGAGCCACCCAGGCACCCCAAACAACTAGTCTGATCGCATGAAAGGTTTTGCTCTGAATGACTCTGGGAAAATGCATGGAGGTATAAAACACAGGGTACATTTACTTGCCTAGAAGTATTTTTATGGTGATACATTGTGAGCAATGTATAGAATTGTTGAATCACTGTATCGAACACCTGAAATGAATAGAACATTGTATGTTAATTATACTGGGATTAAAAAGGTAAATAAATAGGGCGCCTGGGTGCCTCAGTCGGTTAAGCCTCTGCCTTCAGCTCAGGTCGTGATCTCAGGGTCCTCGGATAGAGCCCCACATCAGGCTCTCTGCTCAGTGAGGAGCCTGCTTCCCCCTCTGTCTCTCTGCCTGCCTCTCTGCCTACTTGTGATGTCTCTCCCTCTGTCAAATAAATAAGTAAATAAAATCTTAAAAAAAAAAGGTAAAAAAATAAATGTTTGTTAAAGTGGCCTCCCCTGAACCTCCACTTTTAGGTAGCCATACAGCTCTTCTCTTTGACATCATAATTCCTCTCTGATACTAATCTTATTTACCTTTGTCTGCTTCATGAGAACACAAACTGCATGACAGGGAGAATTTTCCTTCCTGTTCACCACTCTGTCCTGAGGTGATCCCTAAAAGATGGTAGATAATCAATACTATTTGGATGATGAATGAATAAAAATCATAAAGAATTCTAGCACATCATTGACTCTGTGCCCTAAGTCATGTTCTGGAGCTGTTCCAGCTCTCTGGGTCTTCATCCGTGAAATGGGGAGAAGTGTCCATGCTGCAGGTGGGGGAGAACGGGGGCCACGGGGAGTGGTGGTGTTTTGGGGGGAGCAATCAACCAGACTGTAAGCTCTACTGAGTTCCCCACCAGACTGATTAACTGCCGTGTGCCCCATAGCTACTGTGGCCTGACACATAGTAGGTGGTCAATAAATTTACTGAGTAAGTGAATGGAAGGCCTCAGGAGGCCAGGGTTTGGAGAAATACTTGGAATGTAAAACCTGGTACTGAAGTGGATGTTGGGGAGATTAAAGTAATGACGCCACATCCTCTCTTCAGCCTTGGGAACTGGTGTGAGCTGTCCACAGATTTTAACACTTGTGAAGCAAAGGAAATAACACCCCTCCAGGCCTTTTGAACCGTCAAGCCTTACCCTTGGATTTCCACCACCCCAGCCCCTCAGAGAAGAAAAGGCAGACTTTCAAAGCTGGCAAAATAACAAAGTTTGGCGTCTTAAATGGAAACAAAAACAAACATGAACAAGCCTTTTTCCACTTCTCAGCCTCCTCTAGGCAAAGGTTTAATAAGTAAATATTTGCCTTCTGTCCTCTCAAAAAAACCCACACCACTTTTCTCCTTACAACTTAATATATTAAATTAAGTGCAGATGTGATATTCAAATATATATGATTTCAGTCTCCCCCTCTCCTTTTTTTTGGGGAAGATTTCATTCATTTTGACAGAGACACAGCAAGAGAGGGAACACAAGCAGGGGGAATGGGAGAGGGAGAAGCAGGCTTCCTGCTGAGCAGAGAGCCTGATGCAGGGCTTGATCCCAGGACCCTAGGATCATGACCTGAGCCTAAGGCAGACGATTAATGACTGAGCCACCCAGGTGCCCCTGTTTTCAGTCCCTTCTTAATAGTTATTTTATAGATTAACAAACCCCAGGAATTTAAAAATGATTTATGTATTCATATTAGGTAAAGATTTTGTTAAGTGATTTTGGGAGAATTTTTTAACTGTTCCCCCCTTCTTGTTTGGAAAATATGTTAAATGAATATAATGAAATGGTAGATAGAGATTGTTTTCTATAAAGTTAGATATATAGATATAACCGTTTTTTGTGTTGCTATTTTGAAAAGATGCATTTTTGTCAGCATGGTGCTTTGGTTATTTGTAACATTCATGCGACTGTCTCAACATTTAAATGCTTGTATCTTCAGTGTAAAGGCTTCCACTAGACTGCAAACAAGGCAAAGGTTACATTGTGAAAGTAAACATTTCATTGCTTCTTAAAATAACTCTGCCAGCTGCAATATCCCCATAAAACAGTGTTTCTAAAACCAGCTCCAAGGGTGAAAACCATAACTGGGTATTTAGAGGTTTTGTTGTTGTTGTTGTTGTTGTTGTTTTTAAGATTTTATTTATTTATTTGACAGCACAAGTAGGCAGAGCAGCAGGCAGCAGGAGAGAGAGAAGCAGACTCTCCGCTAAGCAGGGAGCCCGATGCGGGGCTTGATCCCAGGACCCTGGAATCATGACCTGAGCTGAAGGCAGCCGCTTAACCAACTGAGCCACCCAGGTGCCCCCATAACTGGGTATTTAAAATTTTTTTTAAACTCTATCTCTAAAAGTTTACTTCTGAAAAATGACTTTCATGATCTTAGTCAATATTTATACATCTAAATGTCCATTCCTCAGTGTCTCTGAAAGTGCCCTGTCACAGTATACACCTAATTTCATTCTTAGGTCTTACAATATGTTCACCAAGTGTATACTCTATCTGCTTCAGACTCTTTTGACCTAGAAGGTCCTTGAATGATACCCTGGAGCACTCCTTCTCCCACTACAAGCCAGAATACCTCTGAAACTTCTCCCTTCATTTCCTGGTGGTTCAGACACTCCAGCTTAGAGTACAGAGGCCAGCAGCAGCCTTGGGTACCACAGTACCCAGAAAACACAGGCCTGAAAAGAGACTTGACTTCTGTTGCTTGCCATTTTTGTGTGTGTGACCTACTGTCCTGACCTAATCTGGCGAGGCCAGCCAGCAGTCTATCTGTCATGCCTGTTGACTTAAGCACACACACACCCCCAACATTAAATTCCCATCATATTTTATTATTTTATATTATGCTTCTGAAGATAATCTAGTTAAGATTATTTTCTGGAGTCTATATTTATAGATTTTTCTGATGAACAAACATGGATTTATTCAAGTCCAAAACTAAATCAAGCCCAGAATAAAGAAGGTTTACAACTCAACAATAAAATAAAATAAAATAAAATAAAATAAAATAAAAAGGGGGACAGAGGTCTTACGTAGACATTTCTCCACCGAAAATATACATGTGACCCATAACCACATGAAAAGATGCTCCACATTTCTAATCATTAGGGAAACACACAACAAAACCATAATGAGATATCCCTTCACAACCACTAGGATGGCCATTTTTAAAAAAGGAGAAAGTAACAAGTGTTGGTGAGAATGTCAAGAGATTGGAACTCTCATGCACTACCAAAGGGAATATAAAACGGTGCAACCACTGCGGAAAATTTAGTGGTTAAATTAATTAAACAGAGAATTACCACATGATACAGCGATTTTGCTCCTACATATATAAACCAAATAGCTGAAAATGGGGATTCAAACATATCAATATTCATAGCAGCATTATTCACAATAGCCAAAAGATGGAAACAATCCATATCTATCAACAGATGAATGAATAAGCAAATACCCTACCACAAGCAAAGAGAACTCATTGGCATAAATAAAACCATATTAGAAAAAAAACAAATTTTGTGACAATTTGCTAATAATTTGCAAATGTTTGGTCTGCTACTGTGTGCTAAGACACTGCCCTAAGTGTGCTTTACATGTTTTAGTTCAATTAATCTTTACAAAGGCCTTAGGGGGCAAGTGATATTATTCTCATTATACAATAAGAAACCTGAGGCACGGAGAGGTGAAGTCGCTTGGCAAAGGTTACACAGCTTGAAAGTGGCATTGTCAGGATTTGGACCCAGACAGTCTGGTTCTGGAGCCAGTACTCTCAGCCACTCCATCCCAACTTCCCACAAAGTCCCTGAGCATAAGGTACACATATGACCTCTGTGAACGAAAGAAAACATGGTTATGTCTCATGGGCAGTGTAACCAAAGCACTTTGTACACAGGAGGTGCTCAAGTCACAGACAGCTAACATTGCAAAAGGGAGATGGGTAGACCAGGGAGGCATTGCAAATTATTCCAGCCTCGACATGAGCTGATGAGGACTTGAGTGTCCCCAGAATTTTCAATGGTCCAATCAATCGTGCAGTACCAGTGTCTCATCATGAGAAGAGGGAAAATCAAGGAGCCCCCTGTAGTGACTCTTGAAGAGTCACTCACCCACGCTGGCATGTTGACCAGAGACAGCAACAAGAACCCTTTTGCAGTTTGTGATCTCTCCAAATCCTCTGCTTTCAAGCCCTGAGGCCCCAGGATTTCTAAGAAAATCCTAGATATCACCACTGATTGTACAAGCAGCCACAGACCGTTTCCATCACACTGTTGTATCTGGGAGGCTAAATCCCACAGCGGGCACCTTCCAAATACTTTTGAAGGCAGTCATCCCATGGCTTAACTTGGGCTTGCCCTCTGGCAAGATCAATCTGCAGAGTACGCTTGAATATTAACAACACTGGCAGGCTTCCTGGTCACGAACAAGATTTAAATAGAGAAGGGCTGCTGCTTTTCACACATTACCAACAAACAGTATTTTCCTCACCAGTTGTCCATCCTGCAGCCCCTTGGCCTATGCACAAAGGCGGTTCATGGGCACTGATACAGCAATGTTGAAGGAAAAGCATGTCAACAGGTAAAAATAACTTTAAGGTTCACTCATTTGTAAACTTTCTGTTTTTGAGCTGCTCACAGAGGAAAAGGTGGAGAAAATGGTTAGAATCTGCCATCTCAGATGGGGACTCAGTTCAAAGTCACAAACACAATCTTGGATTTCAAACAGGACTCATCAAGCCAACAGTTTCGAGACTGTTGTGTTGCTCTAGTTATAAATGTTCTCCAGAGACTGCTAGAAAACTAAACATTTTCCTTTCCTTTTTTTTTTCTTTTTAAGATTTTATTTATTTATTTGACAGAGAGAGAGAGAGATCACAAGTAGGCAGAGAGGCAGGCAGAGAGAGAGAGGGAGAAGGACGCAAGCTCCCTGCCGAGCAGAGAGCCCAATGCGGGGCTCGATCCTAGGACCCCGAGATCATGACCCAGCCCAAAGGCAGAGGCTTAACCCACTGAGCCACCCAGGTACCCCTAAATTTTTTAAATAATTATTTTTTTATATAAAACAGACATATGTTAGGGGCAAAAAGTGAGTAAATCTCCAGGGTAGAGTGAAACAAATATTTAAATATGTATGTACCTGTGTAACTACCATCAGAACAGTATACAGAACATTCTCATACCTCAGAATGCTCCCTCATACCCCTTTCCCAGTTAATAACCAGCTTTCCTGGGAAAACAAAACAAAACAAAACACCTGAAAAAAACTGGAAGCCTGCCTGGCTCAGTCAGTAGAGCATTCAACTCTTGGTCTCAGGGTCCCGAGTTCACGCCCCATGTTGTGCATGCAGTCTACTTTAAAAAAATAAATAAAATAACTGGCTCTCCTGAAGTCATCCCTATTTGTAGGTTGCCCTTGCTTAATTTTGCATCTTTGGGGGTTTTAGATAAATTGTGCACTGTGCATTCTTGTCTGGCTTTTGTTCAACACTATGTCACGGTTTACATAAAACAGCAATTTGTCCTTTTTTATTGCTCTGTTATATTCTATGACTGTACCATAATTTGTTCTTATTTCTTTTTTTTTTAGTAGTCTTTATTTTTATTATTTTTTTTTAATTTTATTTTTTACAAACATATATATATTTTTTCCCCAGGGGTACAGGTCTGTGAATCGCCAGGTTTACACACTTCACAGCACTCACCATAGCACATACCCTCCCCAATGTCCATAACCCCACCCACCTCTCCCGACCCCCCTCCCCCCAGCAACCCTCAGTTTGTTTTGTGAGATTAAGAGTCACTTATGGTTTATCTCCCTCCCAATCCCATCTTGCTTCATTTACTCTTCTCCTACCCCCTTAACCCCCCATGTTGCATCTCCTCTCCCTCATATCAGGGAGATCATATGATAGTTGTCTTTCTCTGATTGACTTATTTCGCTAAGCATGATACCCTCTAGTTCCATCCACGTTGTCGCAAATGGCAAGATTTCATTTCTTTTGATGGCTGCATAGTATTCCATTGTGTATATATACCACATCTTCTTTATCCATTCGTCTGTTGATGGACATCTAGGTTCTTTCCATAGTTTGGCTATTGTAGACATTGCTGCTATAAACATTCGGGTGCACGTGCCCCTTCGGATCACTACATTTGTATCTTTAGGGTAAATACCCAGCAGTGCAATTGCTGGGTCATAGGGTAGTTCAATTTTCAACATTTTGAGGAACCTCCATGCTGTTTTCCAGAGTGGTTGCACCAGCTTGCATTCCCACCAACAGTGTAGGAGGGTTCCCCTTCCTCCGCATCCTCGCCAGCATCTGTCATTTCCTGACTTGTTAATTTTAGCCATTCTGACTGGTGTGAGGTGGTATCTCATTGTGGTTTTGATTTGTATTTCCCTGATGCCGAGTGATGTGGAGCACTTTTTCATGTGTCTGTTGGCCATCTGGATGTCTTCTTTGCAGAAATGTCTGTTCATGTCTTCTGCCCATTTCTTGATTGGATTATTTGTTCTTTGGGTGTTGAGTTTGCTAAGTTCTTTATAGATTCTGGACACTAGCCCTTTATCTGATATGTCGTTTGCAAATATCTTCTCCCATTCTGTCAGTTGTCTTTTCGTTTTGTTAACTGTTTCCTTTGCTGTGCAAAAGCTTTTGATCTTGATAAAATCCCAATAGTTCATTTTTGCCCTTGCTTCCCTTGCTTTCGGCGATGTTCCTAGGAAGATGTTGCTGCGGCTGAGGTCGAAGAGGTTGCTGCCTGTGTTCTCCTCAAGGATTTTGATGGATTCCTTTCTCACATTGAGGTCCTTCAACCATTTTGAGTCTATTTTCGTGTGTGGTGTAAGGAAATGATCCAATTTCATTTTTCTGCATGTGGCTATCCAATTTTCCCAACACCATTTATTGAAGAGGCTGTCTTTTTTCCATTGGACATTCTTTCCTGCTTTGTCGAAGATTAGTTGACCATAGAGTTGAGGGTCTATTTCTGGGCTCTCTATTCTGTTCCATTGATCGATGTGTCTGTTTTTGTGCCAGTATCATGCTGTCTTGATGATGACAGCTTTGTAATAGAGCTTGAAGTCCGGAATTGTGATGCCACCAACTTTGGCTTTCTTTTTCAATATTCCTTTGGCTATTCGCGGTCTTTTCTGGTTCCATATAAATTTTAGGATTATTTGTTCCATTTCTTTGAAAAAAATGGATGGTACTTTGATAGGAATTGCATTAAATGTGTAGATTGCTTTAGGTAGCATAGACATTTTCACAATATTTATTCTTCCAATCCAGGAGCATGGAACATTTTTCTATTTCTTTGTGTCTTCCTCAATTTCTTTCATGAGTACTTTATAGTTTTCTGTGTATAGATTCTTAGTCTCTTTGGTTAGGTTTATTCCTAGGTATCTTATAGTTTTGGGTGCAATTGTAAATGGGATTGACTCCTTAATTTCTCTTTCTTCTGTCTTGTTGTTGGTGTAGAGAAATGCGACTGATTTCTGTGCATTGATTTTATATCCTGACACTTTACTGAATTCCTGTACAAGTTCTAGCAGTTTTGGAGTGGAGTCTTTTGGGTTTTCCACATATAGTATCATATCATCTGAGAAGAGTGATAGTTTGACTTCTTCTTTGCCGATTTGGATGCCTTTAATTTCTTTTTGTTGTCTGATTGCAGAGGCTAGGACTTCTAGTACTATGTTGAATAGCAGTGGTGATAACGGACATCCCTGCCGTGTTTCTGACCTTAGCGGAAAAGCTTTCAGTTTTTCTCCATTGAGAATGATATTTGCGATGGGTTTTTCATAGATGGCTTTGATAATATTGAGGTATGTGCCCTCTATCCCTACACTTTGAAGAATTTTGATCAGGAAGGGATGCTGTACTTTGTCAAAAGCTTTTTCAGCATCTATTGAGAGTATCATATGGTTCCTGTTCTTTCTTTTATTAATGTGTTGTATCACATTGATTGATTTGCAGGTGTTGAACCAACCTTGCAGCCCTGGAATAAATCCCACTTGGTCATGGTGAATAATCCTTTTAATGTGCTGTTGAATCCTATTGGCTAGTATTTTGGTGAGAATTTTTGCATCTGTGTTCATCAAGGATATTGGTCTGTAGTTCTCTTTTTTGATGGGATCCTTGTCTGGTTTTGGGATCAAGGTGATGCTAATTTGTTCTTATTTCTACTACTCAGCTGGTTTTTAAAATATTTATTTATTTATAAATAATAAAATAAATAACTTATTAATAATAATTAATTATAGTTATAATAATTAATAAATAATAAATATCATTTCTAAATTAATTAATTATTTATTTATTGAGAGAGAACGCGTGCACACAAGCAGGTAGAGCAGCGGGCAGAGGGAGAAGCAGACTCCTGGCTGAGCAGAGAGCCCAATGTGGAACTTGATCCCAGGACCCTGAGATCATGACCTGAGCCAAAGGCAGACATTTAACCAATTGAGCCACCCAGGCGTCCCTTGACTGTTTCTTTTTAATGTAGGTTTTATTTATTTATTTTAGAGAGAGAGAAAGTGTGTGCGAGCAGGGGAAGGGACAAGGGGAAAATATCCCAAGCAGACTCCCTGATGAACCAGGAGCCCAAGGCGGGGATGGATCTCGTGACCTTGAGTCGAAAGCAAGAGTTGAACGTTTAACTGAGCCACCCAGGTGCCCCTCTACAATTCTACTGTTGATGGACATCTGGGTTATTGCCTATTTGGGGCTATTATGTGTAAAGCTGCTAAGAACATTCTGTACATGTCTTTGGCAAACATATATACTCATTTCAATAAGAAGTACAGGAGTCTTAGGGTATATAATAGGAAAATTTGACCTATTCTGGTAAGGCCAGGAAATTATTGCACTAAAACACTTTTTGGGTGCTAGTGTTTTCTGAATCTCAAACCTGGAGGTCAGGAACACATCTCCTATGTCTAGGAAGTTAGTTGGGACACTTCCTGCCTTCTCTCTCAGTCCTGGAAGTGCTAAGGTTAAGGTTTTGGCACTGGCTGTCACTTATGTATTTGGACTCTTCATAAATGAGTAAGATAAAGCCCTGACTACACTCACAATTCAGACCACTACTATTCTGTAGGCAATAGCTGTTTTCCTTTTGCTGTCAGCATCCAAATCCCTTCATAGTTTGGGGAATTCCCCAAGCGATGACTCTCGGTTGCAAGGCCCAGCCCACGTGCTGAAGCTGAAAAGGCCCTTCTACCGCAGTCTCCTTTGTAACCAGAGCACGGCAAGTGACCTGCTTGCAGGGATCCACCTGTCGCTCTGAATCACCTGAGTCTGAGTCATGAGTCTTCTCGGCATCCAAGAATGGTAGAGTTGGCGGTGCATTTGGCACACAGAGGGCCGCGGGAACGGCAGAGCTGCTCCCAGCAGATGGGAGTGTAGGTGTCATTTTCGACATTGTTCCTGTTGCATGGCCTCCAATTCAGTTCCTCAGCCGTCCCAGCCTTGCTGTAAGCTAGGCAGTAGATGCTAATCCATTCCTTTTGTACTTCAATCAGCCAGCTTTGGTTTCTGTGGCTTATAACTAAGAACCCTGACTGCTAGATCCTCCTAAGCAAATTTTCCCGTTAATGATGATTACAAGTATTTGCTGTTACTACAGAACTAGAACAAAAAAGCCCTAAAGATTGTATGAAGTCACAAAAGACTTTGAACAGCCAAAGCAATCTTGAGAAAGAATCACCAAGCTGGGCTCACCTGGGTGGCTCAGTCAGTTCAGTGTCTGCCTTCAGCTCAGGTCATGATCTGAGGGCCTTGGGATCGAGCCCCACTTGAGGCTCCCTGCTCAGACTTTGCTGCTCCCCTACTTGTGTTCTCTTTTTTGTTCACTCTCTCTTTAAAAAAAAAAAAAACAAACAAAAACAAACCCCAAAACCCACCAATACTAGATTTCAAACCATACTGCAAAGTTACAATAGTTAAGACAGTATGGTACTGGCACAAAAAACCAGATACATAGATCAATGGAACAGACACAGAACCCAGAAATAAACTCGCCCTTATATGGTCAATTAACCTCCAACAAAGGAGGCAAGAATATACAATGGGAGTAAAGACAGTCTCTTCATAAGGGTGCTGGGAAAACTGGATGGTTTTAGGCAAAGAATGACACTGGACCATTGCCTTACACAATACATAAAAATAAACACAAAATAGATTACAGACTTAAATGTGAGACCTGAAACCATAAAATTCCTGGAAGAAAACATAACCCATATACTCATGGACATTAACCTTAGCAATATTTTCCTGGATGTCCCAGGAAATATGTTTCCCAGGCAAGAGAAACAAAAGCAAAAATAAATAATTGGGGCTACACTGAACCAAAAAACTTTTGCAGTGATGGAAACCATAAACAAAACAAAAAGGCAAACTACTGAATGGGAGAAGATATTTACTAATGATTCATTTGATAAGGAGTGAATATCTTAAATATATAAAGAACTCATACAACACCAAAGCACAAATCACCTGAGTAAAAATGGGCAGAGAACCTGAAGAGACATTTTTTAAGGATTTTTTTTATTTTTAAGTCATCTCCACACCCAACATGGAGCTCAAACTCCCAACCCTGAGACCAAGAGTCACGTGTTCTATTGACTGAGCCAGCCAGGCTTCCCTGAATAGACATTTTTCCAAAGAAGACATACATACAGATGGCCAACAGACACATGGAAGGATGCTTAATATCACTATTCATTAGGGAAGTACAAATCAAAACCACAATGAGATAACACATTACACCAGTCAGAATGGCTAGACTCAAAAAGACAAGAAATAACAAGTATTGGTGAGGTTGTAGAGAAAAGGGGAACCCTTGTGCACTGTTGGTGGGAATGTAAATTGGTGCAACCACTGTGGAAAACAGTATGGAGTTTCCTCAAAAAACCTCAAATAGGACCAAAAATGTAAAATTAATTGTAAGCATTTTCATAGAGCATTTGTTTACAATATGATTTCAAGTTGTTGTTTTTTTTAAATCTCATATGGTCTCATTGCTCAGAAAAGTTAAGTGACTTGCCTGAGGGTCACACAGTTTGGACTTAGATTTAATTCCCATACCTTGCTTTTTATGATGTGAACATCAATAACTTTAAAACAGGAACATCTGGTGGCTCAATCAGTTTAGCATCTGCTTTTGGCTCAGGTCAGGTTCCCCCCGGTCCTGGGATCAAGGCCCTTGTCAGGCTTCCTGCTCAGAGGACAGCCTGCTTCTCCCTCTCCATCTGGATTTCCAACCCCCACTCCCCCACTGTGCACATGCTCTCTCTAATAAATAAATAAAATCTTTAAAAGAAAATAACTTTAAAACAATTATGTAACTGAATTGCATTAAAATGAAATAGAGAACATAAAAACTCTAAATTCAGAAAAATTAAATGATCTAGTTTTAGTTAAAACACAACATAATACATATTTTAAAAAAATTTGGTGAATACCAAAGCTCTTCTTTATATATGTAAGAAATACATACCTGAGTAAGATGAGAATGGAGGGATATGATCCAAAATGTTACCAGGGACTACCTCTGAGGGCTGGAATTATGGGCAATTTTGTGTGTGCTTGGGAGGAAAAGTATGAGCTTACCTTCATCTTCTAAATTTTCTGTAATAAATGTGCTACCTATACACTTTCTGAAAAAGCCTTTTATTACTGTTATTATTAGTCATTTTGATATTGTACTTTTAAAATAGCCAACTCAGGGCACCTGGGTGGCTCAGTGGGTTAAAGCCTCTGCCTTTGGCTCAGGTCATGATCCCAGGGTCCTGGGATCAAACCCCATGTCGGGCTCTCTGCTCAAAGGGGAGCCTGCTTCCTCCTCTCTCTTTGCCTGCTTCTCTGCCTACTTGTGATCTCTGTCTGTCAAATAAATAAATAAAATCTTTAAAAAAATAAAAAAAAATAGCTAACTCATTATCTAACTCAATGAAAAGTATACTTTTCACCACTTATTGAGCAACATCTCCCTGATGCATGTATGTCACATGCATCATTCCGTTCTAATTTTTTTTTTAAGACTTTATTCCTTTATTTGACAGAGAGCATAAGCAGGTAGAGAGGAAGGCAGAGGGAGAGGGAGAAGCAGGCTCCCCACTGAGCAGGGAGCCTGATATGGGGCTCATTCCCAGGACCATGGGGTCATGACCTGAGCTGAAGGCAGTCACTCAACGAACTGAGCCACCCAGGTGATTTCCCCCGCCCCTGTTTTTGTAGAACAGTTTCATCAGGTAATAATGGTATCATCATGTCACCGATAAGGAGGCTGATGCTTACAGAGGTTCAACCGTCAAGATCACACAGCAAGTAATGGAGTCTGGGTTGTAGTGAGCTCAAAAGTCCACCTTCTCCATCTGCTGGGCTGCACCAACTCTCCTACCTTCTGACTGCTCCCACCTTCTCTAGTATAGGAGAGCTGCTCTGCAGAGGCTGGTGTGGCCTCTCAGTTACTCTTCTTTAAAAACACATTTAAGGTATTAGACAATTTAAAAATGATTATATATATCATAAAAAGACTGGAAGGATATGTTCCAAACAGTATATACTGCCAGGGCATGGAATTGATAACGGTGGGACTTTTATTTACTTATTTTTAAAGTACTCTGCCCCCAACATGGGGCTTGAACTCACAATCCCAAGATGAAGAGTCACATGCTCTACTGAATGAGCCAGCCAGACACCCCAATAGTGTTGGGACTTTTTATTTTCTAAGCTTTTATACTTAATTAGTTGTTTTTTCTTAAAATTTTTTTCTGTGGTGCCTGGGTGGCTCAGTGGGTTAAAGCCTCTGCCTTCAGCTCAGGTCTGATCCCAGGGTCCTGGGATTAAGTCCCACATCGGCCTCTCTGCTCAGCGGGGAGCCTGCTTCCTCCTCTCTCTCTGCCTGCTTGTGATCTCTGTCTGTCAAATAAATAAATAAAAATCTTTAAAAAATATTTTTTTCTGTAATAGTTTTCTTTTTTTAAAAGATGAGAATCAGAAAAAAAATTACAGATTTTTCCTATATTGCCTATCTTTTGAACACTGGTGCATCCCAGTATCAGGTTCAGTACACAAACCATTTCTAGAGACGTGCATAACAGAAACATGTGCTTCGTCACCAAGCCCAGGCCTTCTCACTCAGATATCCCCTTAGACAATAGCCCCAGGTTCTCGGCTTCACCAACTACTGGGTCTTCCATGCTAGAAAAGTATCTGGCTGACAAAAGCATTTGGCACAGAACTGGCAAATGCATGACTAAAGAATATGTACTTTCTTCTAAGTTTTAGATATACTGACATATTCTCCTATTAAGTTTCAAATTAGGATACATGTTAAAGCCATTTGGAAAAAGGAAAATGTACAGGGAAATATCTTTGCTTCCAGATGTCACAACTTTGCTACAGGTGGCTGTTACAGGTTGAATAGTATCCTCCCCCTGGAAAAAAAGTTCTAACCTCTGGTACACCAAGAATGTGATGTTATTTGGAAACTGCGTCTTTGCCGGGGTAATTAGTTAAGATAAGGTCACAGATGAGAGGGTGGGTCCATAATCCAATACGACTGGTGTCCTGATAAGAAGACAGCCAAATGAAGCCTGAGACACAAGGAGAAGGCAGTGTGAAGGCAGAGGATTGGGGTGATAAACACACAAGCCAAGGAACATCAAAGATTGCCAGCAAACCACCAAAAGCTAAGAAGGATTTCCCTACTGGTTTCAGAGAGCATGGCCCTGCTGACATCTTGATGTCCGCCTGCAGAACTGTGAGACAATAGATTTCTGTTGTTGTAAGCCATTCAGCTTGTGGTACACAGTGGCCTTGGCTTTGAATTTTTGCAAATAATGGGGGAGGAGGAAACTGTCACCTGAACATCATGACCTACAGGTTTTCAATGACTTTCCAGTTTGTTTTCTGATAATGGAAAATATTTTCAAGAACATGCCCAGTCAACACAGGAATGCTAGAAAAACAAACAAGGAAGGGCACACAGAAAAAACAAGTAGTTGAAATTTTAATAAGCCTAGGTACTGACATTAGAAATTTTAAAAGTTAGGGATACAACATTGGTTTTCAAAGATTAACATTTACAATTATAGTAAAATTAAGTTTCACAAAGTTAAATTTTTTAACACCTCATTTCACTATGAATCTAACTCCTTAGGATCCATCAAAATGGTATTATTCATGGTTTTTTTTTCCCTTTTTTAAAGCACTGGTGTGCTTCTTAAGCAAAATGTTAACATAGGACCCTAACATATAAAACAGAAAGTGAGGCTGTTCCAGTTAAGGGGGGTGCTTTGAGAGGGGTCTCACACTTCCCTAGGTGTCACCTCTTGAGACACGCAGGGTATCTCAGAGTAAGCATACTCTGGGAGCCACGGTATTAAAATAGTAATAATAAACACTAAATAAGATTTCAAAGATAAAGAAAAACAAGGAAGTCCATTCAATATCCAACGCTTTTGAAGGCTCTGCTTTTCCACATGCTTTTCTTTGGTTTCATTGCTTTAGAAAATTGTCTGAACATTACTTGTTCGAATGGCAGCTATGGTGTACTTCTGCACCCAGGAAACTTGCCACAGGACAGAGCCTGCTGAATAGGATCCAGGAGCAATGACTTCTTAAAAACATTTGTTTAGGTAGTCCATTTTTCATACTACTAAAAATAAAATACTTCTCATGGACAAAGCCCCACAGCCAAGAGAGTGGTTGGGAAGATGAAGCATCACAGTAAATCGAAAGGAGATATTAAGCAAATGTAGGGTCATGGGACCTTAGCCAACAGGGCAGAAGAGGCAACAGGGGTCACACAATCCTGGTATCGGGCTGGGCTGTGGGGAGGCAGACCTCTGTGCACAGTGATAGTGATTCATGATAGGAAGAGTGCGGTGGACCCCAGTGGCCACAGAACCACAGGGAAGCACCTGCTTAAGGCTACATGTGGTAAGAGTTATTAATGGCAAAAAAGGAAACCCATGAGACAGGTGGGCCTTCTGGTTAACTGGTTGAGCGTGCTCAGTAAGAACCTTCCCTTGGCAGTGTGTTCACGTCACAGTCACTTCTACGGACTGCATGCGCTAATGGACTGTGTGTAACGTGCCGCAGTCTCTTCTAAGTGCTTTACAAACATTATTTATTTCAGCCTCACAACAACCCTACAAGGTAGGCACTACCGTGAGCTCCACTTTTGCAGATGAGAAAATAGGCACAGAGAGATACGGAAACTTGCCTGAGATCCTAAAACTTGGAAATGTTGATCCCAGATTCAAGGCCCTTTCAAGAGAAGGCAGGATGCCTTGGCTTAGAAGACAAACATGTCCTAGAGAAACCCCAGGAGCCGGCCTGAGTTAAAAAGGAGAAAACAGCCCCAGAATGATGCTCTGTGTGCTCATCACACTGTGAGGATAAGACCCCTAAACAACTTTTACCTCTAACAGGTTAAATATAAACTGTACACAGATGGACACAGCATTTCTTCCATTCTGAGTAAAGGTCCTTGGTAAATCTGGACTTCTTTTGAAATGTTTGAAGTGAAGTCATACTATCATAGTATGGCAGGCCAGCTAAACCAACAAGAAGCCAATGCAGAAAGCACATGCTTCTCTATCACAGACTAGCATGGAAAAAACAGTAAATAAATATTAAGTTTAAATTTTAAAAAGTGGTTTCAAATAAGGTTTAAGAATAACCTTGCACATTCCAGTTCATTACTTTATCATATTCTTGAATTCTTTGCTTTATGTGAGAAAGTTTATTCTTCAGATAATCACAGCGTTCTTTTTTTTCCAGAAATGTGGGATCCTGCAAAGGAAACACAACCAATATTTTCATTTCTAGTTTCCTCAGAGAAGAACACAGAAACGTATTATCACCCAGAAAATGACCCTTCATAGCAGATTTCTTGCAACAGATTTTAAAATCTTCCTAAGAAGAATAGCAGCTCCTTACATTTTTAAAGATGATTTTATTTTTTAGAATACTTTCCATTTCATAGCAATATTGAGTGGGATATACAGAAAGCTGAGAACAACTTTAACTTCAATAGTTTAAAATATATTAAAGAGCAAATTAAGTACAGAAAAGATTAACAGAAGCTCTCTCCAGCCTCTACT
Organism: Lontra canadensis; assembly: GCF_010015895.1. Lineage (NCBI taxonomy): Eukaryota > Metazoa > Chordata > Mammalia > Carnivora > Mustelidae > Lontra > Lontra canadensis. Next base: position 40,437,346 of record NW_022630998.1, read on the forward strand.
GTGCAATTAAGGATGGAATGAAAAATGTAAAATGACTTTTTTTTTTGAAGGAAATGTCAGTGAGAAGTCCTATACTGGTGCTCCTTTCTATAGGTTGCTAAAACCCAGGCTGTAACAGAATGTGTTCACAACAGAGAAAAGAAGAAAAGGCATTCAGGAGCCACTCCTGTTCTCTAGTAAGTAGCATCTGAAGAAATATTAAAAAAGAGCTACTTTAGCTGAAAGAATCTAAGGTCTGTCAGCTGTCACCACTGTACGTGCATACGAATATACTCTGAAGAAGAAAATGGGTTTACTCACATTCTTTTTTTTCTTAAACTCTTCATGGATTCTTGAAATTCTCTCACGTTCCTAAAAATAATATATTGTACACTTGAATTAAAACACCTGCATTTACTCAAATCGTATCTTAAGAATATCTAAGTACACTGGGAATTTGAACAGAAAATCATTTTTATCTAAGACTACAATGAAAGTATTCACACACTAAAATTCCATTCACTGGACAAAGATTAGAAGGCTTCCTGCCGGCCACACACATTGGAGTCTCGGGGTGAATAAGGGAGGAAGGCCCCGCCCGCATGAAACCAGCACCGAGTCCCAGGGCCACCACACAGCAGCTGTCTAGCCTGGGCAACCAGTTGGTCCCAGGACTCTGTTACCTTCCTGGCAACCCCAAGTTTGTGAGAAGGTTCACGTATTTGAAATGACCCTGGTAAAGTGCTTGGTATGTAATAACCACATTACACACTGGGATTAAGAGGTTGAGACTATTTGACTTTCAAAAATAACTAAGTAAGGTTCCTTTAACCAAGAACATATTTATAACAAATACGAAATTTGTTAATGGACTGAACAGTCTATCCAAGGGGAACAGGTTACTAGGGCAATTTATCCATGTAAAACCTGTGCTTTAGAGTTGTCAGATACCATAAATCCAATAAGTAAAATAGGAAAAAAAATATTTGTAGTTCTAAAAGCCCTCCCTGAGAACATTTCTCATCACCCACCCACATTCTTTATGCGACCTATTCTAATTCTTTCGTGTCTTTTGCAGGAGTATCATTTGTGCTTTGATTGTTTGCCAGCATTGAGGTGACCGGCTAATTTAGTTGTCACCTTTCTGAAGAGGGCCTGGACTGGGAAGAAACTAGCTGCTGGGGCCAGTGGTGCGGTGAGGGTGATGCGGGCTGAGATAAGAATGGCAAAACCTATACTAGAGGCTGTCAGAAAAATGGAACTTTAGGGACACTTGGGTGGCTCAGTGGGTTAAGCCTCTGCCTTTGGCTCAGGTCATGATCCCAGGGTTCTGGGATCAAGCCCCGAGGGCTCTCTGCTCTGCTGGGAGCCTGCTTCCTCCTCTGTCTCTGCCTGCCTCTCTGCCTACTTGTGATCTCTCTCTCTCTCTCTCTCTCTCTCTCTCTGTTAAATAAATAAATAAAATCTAAAAAAAAAAGATAAACGGAACTTTAGACAGTGAGGACCAGATTATTTTGAGCAATATTCTTATTTTATAGGCGTAGAAAAGTCATGTGATTCATTTTTCAAGGGCACACAAGCAGGTCCATGAGAAAACCTATTGCTCCAAACCGGACCGCTGGGCTTTTGAACACCACCCTGGGGACCTGTCAGGAAACCCAACAGGCCTTCCCTCTGACTCCCGCCCACCGCAAAGCTCAGCCTGTGGCTGATGAGAAGTTAACTTTTGTGATACAATTAATATTTCTACTTTAGATAGGGACTTCAGGAGACATGGAGACTAACAGTGGCCTTGTCATTTGGCTACTTATTTACCATGCTCTGTACAAACCACAGGAAAAAACTACTGTTAATACTGTACAGAAATATCACGGGAGGACCCAGTCTCAGTCCCTACTATAACCAGGTCATTCCCATCCATCAGGTGCAGACTCAATTGGCAGAGCCCTTGCCCATTCACACAAAGCCATAAACCAGAGCCCACTGTGTCCAGGCTCAAAGACGACATTACTAGACTGCTCAGCATCCTGTCTGTCTTCCAGCTTGCTCTTCCCAGCCTGTGCCGACACAGTCTCCAGAGGCCTGCTCAATCCTTCCTGCACTCCTTCAAGGGCCTATAAATTTGGGCATCCTTCTTGGACCTCTGGACCCTGTTTGTCTTTCAAATGGTACCAAGTGACCCTTGACCTGAAATATTTGCGGGATTTTTCCTGCTTCCTGGTACTGGCACCTCCTAGAAAACACCATTCCTTTGCTCCAGGAGTGCGAAAAGTTACTACTCTGGACATTTTGGCTTAGAGAGCTCATAATTATAACTGATTTAAATGTACACTTAATAGTCTGTGGCCAAAACAAAGATGCCTAGTCCTTACACATCACGGGAGCAGAATACACATATATAAAATATATGTTAGTTGTATATATACATTAACTTTCTTGACATTTGTTAAAAATGCTGTGAGTTTTAAAAATCTGAATTATAGGGGTGCCTGGGTGGCTCAGTCAGTTAAGCATCTGCCTTTGGCTTAGCTCATGATCCCGGGCTCCTGGGATCGAGCCCCGCATCAGGCTCCCTGTTCAGCGGAAACCCTCCTTCTCCCTCTCCCTGCTATTTCCCCCTGCTTGTGTTCTCTGTGTGTGTCAAAGAAATAAAAATCTTTATAAAAAATTTTGAATTATACAAATAATAGCTTAGACTAATACACAGTCTTTTTAAAAGTTAGGATATTACAGATAAATGTTCAGAGCATTACTCATAACAGCCAAAAAGTGGAAAAAAACTGAAATGTTCATCAGGTGATAAATTGATAAAGAAAATGTGGTACATACAATAAATATCACAGATAGGAATGAAATACTGAATCTTACTACAATAAAAATGAACCTTAAAAATGTTATGAAAAGCCAGATGCAAAAGGTCACATATTACATCATTCCATTTATAGAAAATGTTCAAAATAAGGAACTCTATAGCGAAAGTACATTAGTAGTTGTCAGTGGTGGGAAAGCGGCAGGGATGGGGAATATGTACTGATGGGTATGGGGTTTCTTGCTGGAGTGATGACAATGTTCTGGTGTTAGGGGGTACTAATGGTTATACAACTTTGCGAATGTACTAAAACCCTGTGAATTGTTCAGTCTAAAAGGATGAATTTTATGCCATGTGAATTGTGTCTCAATAAAAAATGTACATCTGATAAAAAGTGCCATGGATTATCAGGGCATCCTGATTTCAGAAACACTAAAATGCGACACTCCCCTCCCCCACCCCCGCCCAAACTCTAGAACCTTATGGAAAGTGACTGAGTCCCTGGTGACTGCTGTGACTCTTCCCTAGCTCCTGCTGTCATGATCACGGTTATCCGTATAATGTGTGGATGTGTATGCCCAGCGGCTCAGATCTACTCTGTCATTACGCACTGTGCTCTTTGGATCTGGGGTGCTCACGGCTTGGCCGTCACTTACCCCTGGAGAATCTGGAGAATGCATGAACCCTGGTTGCTCCCCTACACCCTGCCCACACCTTTGTGAATAAATCTTTTTCGAATTGTCTCAGTTTGAGTGTGCCATCAGTCTCCTTTAGGACCCTGATGGATTCAGTATGTATTTTAGGAAAATTTATTTTTTGCCTAAGAAAATAAAATGATTGTTTTATAACTGTTTAATAATTGAGAGCAGAAGATACGAAACTATATAATGTGAATTATAATCCTGACTAGTGCCCCTGAAGACCTCAAATGACTTTCTGAGACATAGACAGCAGATGCACATGGTGATTATGGCTGCCCCACATTCACGTGAAGGTCGGATTTTACCCTTCCTTTCTCAGGGCCCCTCCCAGGCAGCTGTAGGCACTGACCTGTTGGTTTTCTGAACAACGAGGCAATCTGCTCATCACTGCATCCAGCTCGTCGAACTTCCTCAAGACGGCCTGGACTTCTGCAGAGAGCTCTTTATACTCTGAAAACTGGTCTTGGAACACAGCTTTGTAGCGTTCTCGTTCATCTTCCGTCTGAATCACAGGGTATTTTCTGATGGAAAAAATTAACCAACGTTGTGACTTTTTCACTGAAAACAGGCTGAACGGAAAATCAGCCTAGCTTATTCCTCACTGACCATGCCGTATCTTCAATTCAATATCCTACCTCTCCAGGAACAAACAACTGTTTAAATATAAATGTTGTCAAGCAGAGAGCATGAACTTGGAGACAAATAGGATCTCTCCATTTCTGCCTTGAAGAAGGATTTAAACACTCACGCGACATAGTCAGGCATCACGATAGGTTTAGGGATGTGGCCTGCAGGGATGTGCCCACTCAGAAGTTCGGGTTTCATTTTTGTTGGTCTCAATTCTTTGACATTAACTTCTTGGTCTCTCTGTCTGTCACCACCAGTGGCCATATCACACTACAGTATGGGAGAAAAAGAGGATTTATTTATAAACAGAGGTGGAGGAAGAGGGGAAAAAAAAAAAACACACATGAATTTATGTTAGAAGAAAATGGTGGGGAGAGGCAGGGGTTAGAAAAGAAGAAGCAGCAATTAACATTTCACTTGAGAACTGCATGTTTTATAGTCACAAAATTGTCTGAATGTCTTTGTAATAGCTAAGGGGAACCACACTGGGGTACAGGAGTGCATGACAGGTAAAACCACTGTGTGTATATTAAATGTGGATGATGAAATACTAAATGTAGGGTCTTAAGTACTTTATTTAGGTTGTATACCCCAACTATAAAACAATACAAACTACAGGGCAACTGGGTGGCTCAGCAGGTTAAGCCTCTGCCTTCAGCTCAGGTCATGGGATCAAGTCCCACACTGGGCTCCCTGCTCAGTAGAGAGCCTGCTTCTTCTTCTGCCCCTTCCCCAGCTTGTGATCTCGCTCTCATTCTCCCTCTCAAATAAACAAATAAATAAAATCTTAAGAAAAAAAAAAAAAGAATACAAAATGTAGTTCAAAATAAGAAATTTGGGGGAAAATATGGAATAAGGCTACTTAAATAGAAAGAGAACAAATGTCCTGGGGAACTTGAGATGAATCAGCCACAAGTAGCCAGCACTTAGGTTGGAAAGGGAGATGAGTTACATTGTTTTCACTGCCTGAAAAGGAAAGCAAGCAAACCCAGAGGAAAGGTGGTGAAGGCCTTTCAGCTATCCATGAGTTCTGAACCTGTGGTTCCTTGTTTTAAGTCACCCTGGTTTCTCAACTGGAAAGTTCTCAGAAGTCTTTAGCAAAAAATGGTACATTCAAAAGAGGAGAAGTAGCACAAGATGAAATGACCTGGAGAGGAAGAAGCTCTGAAGTATGACGTAAGGAAGCAGGGGTGTCAATGCCCATGGAAACCCACTCTGGAATGGGCAGGCTCACACGGACATGCAGATTTAGGGAAAGACCGTTCCGTGGCCCCAGGGGGCAGGGCCCACAACATGGACCACAGTGGTGAGGTGGGTGGATGCCAGGAGAGGGGTTTCCATTTTACATGGGAACCAGCAAGGTTCAGAGAGGTTAAGTAAATTTTCTAGGGCATCAGAGCTGGGAAGTGGAAAAGCCACAATTAAAACCCTGAACTTTTGGGGGGGCACCTGGGTGGCTCAGTCTGTTAAACATCTGACTCCTGATCACACAGCTCAAGTCTTCATCTCAGGGTTATGAGTTCAAGCCTTGGCTTGGGGTCCACGATGGACAAGGAGCCTACTTAAAACAAACAGGGGCATCTGAGGGGCTCAGTCAGTTGAGGGTCTGTCTTTGGTTCAGGCTGTGATTTCAGGGTCCTGGAATCGAGTCCTCAGTTGGGCTCCCTGCTCAGTGGGGAGTCTGCTTTTCCCTTTGCCTCTGCCCCTTCCCTGCTCCTGCTCTGTCTCTCAAAAAACAAACAAACAAACAAACAAAAAACAAACACAACAGAACTTTTCAGCTTATTGATGCTTTAAATGACTAGCAAGAGGAAGGTTTACTCAAATGCATACCATTCAATCCTAAAGTGCCCTGCAATTCTGGTAGCTCCCCAGAAATGGTTGATTTCTCATTACAGCAGTCAGCCCCCCTCCACTGGGCCCTGGGACTTTGGCATACACTTGTTGAATTAAACTTCCTGAACTAAACTGAGAGCAGCTCGGGAGGGCTCCCACTTGGCTGAAAACAAACTACAACACATTTTTTTTAAAAAAGATTTTGTTTATTTATTTGATAGAGAGAGAGATTACATGTAGGCCAAGAGGCAGGCAGAGAGAGAGATGGAGAAGCATGCTCCCTGCTGAACAGAGAGCCCCATGTGGGGCTCGATCCCAGGACCATGGCACCCTGGGACCATGACCTGAGCTGAAGGCAGAGGCTTAACCCACTGAGCCCCTTAACCCAGGCACCCCAACTACAACACATTTTAAAACTTTGCTCTTTCTCTTGCCAGGCAGAGCTTTAAAATCCTTTTGTTTCCTGATTTCCCTATCTCTGAGACTGTGTCTGAGGTGTGGCTTAAGATTACCTCATCCTAAAAATCACCAGCTTTTAACTCCCCAAACAGCACAGACCACGCATTGGCAGGTGAGGCAGCTAACCAACCCTGGGGGAGGGTTGTGCAGAGGAGAAGGGCTGCCCACAGCACCCAGGAGAAGGCTGGAAGTGGAACCAGATGGCCTTGGTGCAGGAGGTATGCTGGCCACTGGGTCCCAAGCAGCAAGGATCCAAGTAAGGAGCAGGAAACTCCCAAGGAAAAGAGACTAAGCAGGAGTATTTCAGGGAACACCTTCTGAGGTTAGTATTTATTCTCCTTTTTCTCCACTTTTTAAGAAGCCATTTCTTCAAATGAATGAATTCTTACCTGTTTGATCTTGATAATGAATGACAGTATTAAAAAGAGGGGAACAGGGACCCCTGGATGGCTCAGTCAGTTAAGCGTCTGCCTTCAGCTCAGGTCATGATCCTAGAGTTCTGGGACTGAGTCCCCATCAGGCTCCGAGCTCAGTGGGGAGCCTGGTTCTCTCTTCCTCTTTCTCCCACCTCCCACACCCTTGCTTGTATTCTCTCTCTCTCAAATAAACAAATAAAATCTTAAAAAAATAAAATGAGGCGAAACTTTTTTGGCTTAAATAAATGGATCTCTATTTCATGGTCTCCCTCTTTAGCTTCTAAATAGTTAACAACCCATTTGTCACACTGCTGTCTGAGGGGGACCCTGGCTGATGGAGCTGCTATGGATAACGCTGACCCTTCAGAGCTTAGCAGCAGCCCCAGGTGTCAAGCTCAGATTTCTGGGTCAAAGTCATAAATTCTGCCCAGGTAGAATTTTTTCCCCTAGGTTAAGTTTTTCAAGCAGGAACTATTCATTTTCCTTACTTGCACATCCCTAATTCAAAGATTCACTTTTTATTTAAAAAGGAAGCTTAAGAAGTCAGAATATTTTCAGACTACTTCATCTGCTTTAAATTATTATTTTTTAAAGATTTTATTTATTCATTTAACAGACAGAGATCACAAGTAGGCAGAGAGGCAGGCAGAGAGAGGAGAAGGGAAGCAGGCTCCCTGTTGAGCAGGGAACCGAACACGGGGCTCGATCCCAGGACCCTGAGATCATGACCTGAGCTGAAGGCAGAGCCTTTAATCCTAGGCGCCCCTAAATGTTTCTGTTTTTAACACTCTTAAAATTTTCTTTCACTGTATTTGGGTGAGGTTCACTGAACCTCACTGAATATCAATTCAGAAAACCTTACTAAGGAAAAAAAAATCTGAAAGTACACCTAAGACAAACAATCAAAACCTCATTAGGCTCTTACTAGAAGGCTGTGTTTGGCTCTAGCCCTGGGACACACCATTCTCAGTATTCCTGACTACAAACACAAGGCCCCAGGTTTCATAGGACCTTTGTTTGCTTCTAGTAAAAAAACGAGTCTCTGTCAGCAAATAACAGAAAAGCTTTATTGTGAGGCAAGATAAAGTAAGCAATGGGGTAAGAAATGCTATGGTTACAATAACTAAGCTTTTCAAATTAAAAAATGCACTGATGAGGAGGGTGGGGGTAGGCATAATGGGTGAAGGTGAGGGGGAGGTCCCTTTCCAGTTAACTTATTCAAGGCGATGAAAGGCACAGCATAAGGAATACACTCAATGTGACAGTGTTGTTTGGTGACATGGCAGCTACACTGTGGTGAGCACAGCATAAGTGTATAGAGAGGTTGAATCATTACATTGTACACCTGAAACTAATGTAACATTGTGTGTCAACTAACTTCAATTAAAAAAATGCTTTACACAAAAATGGACTTAATATGCTACCAAGTTAGAAATAGTGTGCAAGGCGCCTGGGTGGCTCAGTCAGTTAAGCGTTTGCCTTCGGCTCAGGTCATGATCCCCGGGTTCTGGGATCAAGCTCCACATCAGTTTCCTTGCTCAGCAGGAGGCCTGCTTCTCCCTCTCCTACTCCCCCTTCTTGCGTTCCCTCTCTCGTTGTTTGTCAAATTAATTAATAAAATCTTAAAAAAAAAGTGTGCACTTGTCCAAATACTAAGTCTCTCCCTCTGAGCACACCATGCACTGATGCAGGGGCAGTGATTCCAAACCCACACTATCACCTTCAATGTTCAGGTTAGATTCTGACTTTTCTAGCTTGGAAAAAAACCTGTCCAGCACTTAGGGATTTATTAGAATTTGTTTCTGTCTCTGTTTGATCTTACTTTATGTCTGAATATTTCTTTTTAAAAATGATCTTATTTGCTTTTCAAAAAGTGTATTTGTTAAAATACAAAATAAAAAGTTACAGCGTAGTAAATAGTTCCAAACAGGGGACAGGAAACTTACGTTCAGAGAGGGTTAAGTAACTTCTTCAGAATCCCAGAGCTAGTAGTAATGAAATTCAGATTTGCCTGATTCCAAGCTTTATTTTGTCTTCATCATACTACACTGCCTCTCCTGTGGTAGCCTGTCAATTCTTCCCTACCAAGAACTGGGAAAGAAGCAAGTGAAAATCAATGAGAAATTGGAGATCCAGTCTTTCCTAAAGGTTTCTAGTAGGTAAGTCTAATAGAGATTCCCCAGTTGAGTCACAGGATTCCCTCCCAGGGGTCTGCCTCTAGAATATACCTGAACGTGGATCCACTGTGATTCACTTCCCAGAGAAAGAGCCCTGTGAAAAGGTGCCCTCTGCATTTGGCTCCCATATCTTGAGTTTAAGTTAAAGGGATTGGTAGGATTTTCAAAGGAGCCCTATGAATGGGGGTTCTGAGTCCACTAAGATTATCCCTGACTATTCCAGGACCTTTCGGGAGCCAGGAACCTACAACAGACCCCGGACATGCCCGGTACCAGCCTTCTAGGGCAACCTGAAAGGGGTACCCTAGCACTTGCTGGCCAGAGCTCCCTAATCCTGTCCTACCTGTACAGTCCACTTCAACCACATTCTCACCAAACAATCATGCTGACCACCCTCATTGCATTCGGGGCAACTTCCCCAATTCAGCCAGGCCTTTCTGGTTGACTCGACTCTGCGCTTAAACAATTGGAAAATCCCATTACCTCAAGGGGAGTGGTGAGGAAGCCCATAAATTCCACCATGGCAAAGAATGACTACCATTGCCACATCACTGCCACATTGCAGCCCCATGAGACACTCCTGTCTCATGGACTGAACAATCAGCATCTGCAAAATGTACATCACTGTTAACCCCCACAAAGCAAACAGATTCTTAAGTCCCTGAGGATGCTCAGAAACATACTTCCTAAGGCTAGCACTCTGACTTGCTACCCCTGATATCAGAGTATGCTATCACCTATTCCCATGACTGCCAACTTTTTTTTTTTTAAGATTTTATTTATTTATCTGACAGAGATCACAAGTAGTCAGAGAGGCAGGCAGAGAGAGAGGAAGGGAAGCAGACTCCCCGCTGAGCAGAGAGCCAGACTCGGGGCTCGATCCCAGGACCCTGAGATCATGACCCAAGCCCAAGGCAGAGGCTTTAACCCACTGAGCCACCCAGATGCCCCGTGAATTTCCTTATATAGAAGTTTTTAGACCCCTTTTCAATTATAAAACAGATGTGTAACCCTGATCCATCTTCTACACTAAAGTCTTTTAAACTTGATATTTTCCATGCAGTGAGCATTATTTTAGGACTCTCACCAGGCTGTGATGCAGCCATGATGGTCATTCCTGGCCAGGGTAGGGTTCATGAGTCTCCCCGTCAGTCCCTCTGAGGGAGCAGATTTACAGAAGAGTTAAAGCAGTACTGGCAATCTGGAATAAGAGTATTGGCAATAATCAGGCCAAACCACTCTCATGACTCCCAACTGGGAAGAGTGCTCTCTTCGTTTGGTCAAGGTCACTAACGCTGGAAGGCAGCCCATAGGGTAAGTTAGGGAAGCTGCTCTTAAATCTCAGACAAAGGGCCAGTGTTATTAATTATTTAAGCATTAGCTCTACATTGCTTATGTCAATTTTATTTGAAGTATTTATTAATTTAATTTGTTAAAAACTTAAAACATTTTTGAATGGGTAATATGTATATACATGACATATAATTCAAATATCCAATAGGGTATATAATGAAAAGTAAGTCTCCCTCTCTCCTTGTCTTCTCACAGTTAGGCAGTGGCCCTCCTAAAGGTAACTACTATCTACCTAGCTATTCATCTATCTATGTAACAGTTTAAAAGTGAGCATCCATTTCGCTTACTGTGACTGTACCACTGAGTTAAGAAGTCTAACTGAAATACACATCCTGAAAGCAATAATAAATAAATACTTAAAGCAAACGGACAAGGGAGTTAGGAAGTAAAAACAAAGTACAATAAAAGCAAATTAAAAGCCACAGGCACAGAGTCATGTGTGTGACTAACTCTATGAAGAATGTTTCAAGTGCATAGGTTTGTAGCACTCAGGTCCACGCTGCAAGAGGAACTCTTCAATATTCTGTAGACCAACCGATCCCAGCCTCATTTATCCCATGCCTGGTTAGTCAGGGCTGCTCAAGTATCTCATGATTTCTAAAGATTTATGGGTCCTGGTAAGACGCAATGGCAGACTGCAATTCAGATGACTTAACATACATGTCAAAAGTAATTTAAGGCAACTGACCCACTAAAATCTGTGGCTAATTACAGATCCTAATTGCTTTGACCAATAACAATGCTGAATTTGAGACATTATCATCCATAATCTGATTTCCCCAGAAGATAACAGAGAACTCAAATCTCTCCTTTTTTTGAGAAACAAATCTTTTTTTTTTTAAGATTTATTTATTTGACAGAGAGAGAGAGGTCACAAGTAGGCAGAGAGGCAGGCAGAGAGAGGTGGGGGAAGCAGGCTCCTCGCTGAGCAGAGAACCTGATGCGGGGCTGGATCCCAGAACCCTGAGACCATGACCTGAGTGGAAGGCAGAGGCTTAACCCACTGAGCCACCCAGGTGCCCGAGAAACAAATCTTTAAGCAACTTCAGTTTTATGGTTCTTGCTCACTCTTTCACATATATACACACTCTACTAACACTCTGTGGTTTTCTTTTTCACAAGATTTGTAAGCTCCTGGGAAATGGAGATGATGTACCTTGTAGTATCCATATCACTAGCCTACTATCTAATTGGGACATGTTTGTTCAATGAATGAATGATAACACTGAGGTATTAATCACAATCCCTTGGACAAAGTGTCATTTGTCCACTTCAGAAATCCCTTACTTTACTACGAACAAAACATTTTCATATTATATTTGTGTTAAAGAGAATAATGTTTAAAAAAACCTATAAAAGGTATTTTCAAAATGCATGCACTTAAAGGATTTGTATAAATTAGCAACTCAATTAAAAAGTAGACGGGGGAAGGGGGGGGCGCCTGGGTGGCTCAGTGGGTTAAGCCTCTGCGTTCCGCTCAGGTCATGATCTCAGGGTCCTGGGATCGAGCCCCGTATCGGGCTCTCTGCTCGTGGGGAGCCTGCTTCCCCCCCACCCTGCCTGCCTCTCTGCCTACTTGTGATCTCTGTCAAATAAATAAATATTTTTTTAAAAATTAAAAAAAAAATAAAAAGACAGGATACGAAGAGTAAACAGGGAAGGAAAAGCAAACATAACATGTGAAAAATGGTCAGTCTCACTCCTTAAAAGACAAATGCAAATTATAACTACCTTAGACACCATTTTTCACCTATCAGGTTGACAGATGTCAACAATTTTCCTAACACTGTGTTGGTCAAGGTGTGAGGAAGACTACAGTACTCCTGGGAGTGGAACTTGGTAAAACTACCATGGGGCAATCAGGCAGTCAAAATAAACAAGAGCACCCATACAATGCAGTACTATACAGTTACAAAAAGAGAATGCAGAAGTTCTTTATGTACTAATAAGGAAATGTCTTAGAAATGTATTGTTAAGAGAAGAAAATAAGGGGCATAACAGTGGGTATGGTATGCCAGCATTTGTGTGAAAGGGGAAGTAAAGTAAGTGTGTGTGTGTGTGTGTGTGTGTGTGTGTACACATTACATATACAGATAATATAAACACGTGTCTGAAAGGAAACACAAGGCACTGATAACAATGGTTCCTTCCAAGTAGGAAAGCTGGGAAGCTGAGGCATGAGGTATGAGAGAAGACATTGAGAAGACATTTAGTTTTGAACCAAGTACATACACTCCCTTTACAAAGAAACAAATCCAAAGGCTGAATTCTCAACTTCTTGCTTAGAAATAATGCCCAATATCTTTAAAAAAGGACTTTTCAATGAGATAAAATTATGATTATTAAAATATATTAGGTTTTTATATATATGCTATTAAATATAATAACAGTATCTCATTTAATTCTCTCGGCAAATGTGAGGTAGGAATCAATTTTTTTTTAAGATTCAAAAAAATTTTTTTTTTAAGGAATCAATTATTATTCCAACTTTACAGATGAACAAATGAAGGCATGGAAAGGTAAATATCTTGACTACTGCCATGATGTTAGTCAATTCTGGAATAGGAATTTTCTTCCTGCCACAACAAAATTTATTATCCGAAAGCAAGGTGAGAAAAAGAACAGCAAAGAACTTTGAAAAGAACTTTGGGGGCACCTGGGTGGCTTAGTGGGTTAAGCCTCTGCCTTCAGCTCAGGTCATGATCTCAGGGTCCTGGGATCCAGCCCCGCATCAGGTTCTCTGCTCAGCGAGGAGCCTGCTTCCCCTCCCTCTATGCCTGCCTCTCTGCCTACTGTGATCTCTCTCTCTCTCAAATAAATAAAATAAAATTTAAAAAAAAGAAAAGAAAAGAAAAGAAAAGGACTTTGAAAAGACTAAAAAAAATTTGAGAGAATCCCCTGGGCTTAAAAAATTTTAACTTAATTTTTAAAATTAAATTAAATTTCATTTTAAATTTGATTTTAAACATAAGAAGAAATGGCTGTTCACTTGCATAATCTTAACTAACAAAATGAAAAGAAGCTAAAAAAACCCGAGAGCACTTACAGTTTTGCCCAACATACACCATGTGCATGTCTAATTTGATCCTTTCATTATGAGAAAAAAGCTGAAAGTTGAACTAAATGTTCAGTTAGGAACTCAATGTAATAGACACACTTTCACAGACAGATGATCTACTCTGTAGGTAACAGATAAGATAGAAAACATTTAACAAGCTAGACATAAAATACAATGTGAACTTTATTCTTACCATTTTCCTTTTGGATGGCAATGATGGCTCACTTATCTAGAATAAAAAAAAGTGAAAATGATTTTTCAGAGAGGTGTGAGTCTACTTTGTAAATATTTTCATCCATTTGTATTTATAGCCCAATCTCAATTTCACAGATTTGGATTCTCTACTTGACAGATGTTCCCTGCTCATCTGGGTGACTTTGGATGGGCTAGCGAAGAAGCAGAGGAGGTGGGTTAACTGTAACTCCCTGTCTGTCAGGAACACACAGTTAGAGGTACAGACCTAATAGAGACTATTAGGTAAATTGCATTGAATTACCTAGAAGTTTTAATTTATTCTTGGCTCCCACTACCCTGTGCAATTAAATAATTTAAATTGTTGTAGGTATAAAATTAATAGAAAAAACCCACAGGCCATTAAAGCCTCTAACTCCTTAGAATTTACAGCAACTGGGACACCTGGGTGGCTCAGTCGTAAAGCATCTGTCTTTGGCTCAGGTCATGATCCCAGGGTCCTGGGATTGGGCCCCATATCGGGCTCCCTGCTCAGCGGAAAGCCTGCTTCTTCCTTTCCCACTACCCCTGCCTGTGTTCCCTCACATGCTGTGTCTCTCTCTGTCAAATAAGTAAATGGAATCTTAAAAAAAAAAAGCTACAGCCACATACAAAGTGGCACAACCTCCTACATGAGAGCTAATTCAAGTCTAATCAACCATCATAAAAAGTCTTATGGGGGGCACCTGGGCTCAGTCAGTCAGTTAAGTGTCTGCCTTTGGCTCAGATCATAATCCCAGGGTCCTGGGATCCAGCACCACATCAAGCTCCTTGTTCACAGGAAGCCTGCTTCCCCCTATCCTCCCTGCTTGTGCTCTCCCTTGCTTGCTTTCTCTCTCTCTCCCAAAAAAGGAAAAAAAAAAAGTCTTATGGAAACAAGTTTTGAGAAAGGAGACAGAAATGAATGTTTTATGTTGATAATTATAGTCAGACTCATGTAGAATTTTGAAATGATATTAAGAAGTCTGTTGACGGGTGCCAGGGTGCCTCAATACATTAAGCATCTGCCTTCAGCTCAGGTCATGATCCCAGGGTCCTGGGATCAAGGCCCACATCAAGCCCCTTCCTTGGCAGGGAGCCTGCTTCTCCTTCTCCCTCTGCCTGTTGCTCTCCCTGTTTGTGCGCTCTCTCTCTCTCTCACTCTGTCAAGTCAAAAATAAAATCTTCAAAAAAAAAATAAGTTTGCTGTTATTAGACTTAAATAAAATCATGAAGAAGTGTGTTTGACTATCCACACTTCACACTGATTAAAATTTGAAATTATTTTGTATACACTGATGTAAATTTAAGAAATATGATTAATGTGCTGAGATAAATTTTTAGAAATAACTTGAATCTATGTGGAGTTCTAATAAGATTAATATATTTTGTGATGAGAGAGTATAGGTCACAATGAAACATGTTGAGGTTCTTCATATAACACATAAGGTACCTGTTACAAAATTAATGCAGTTTGTTGTTGTTATGTGTAAGATTGTACAAAAGATTAAACACAAAATGTACAGGTGAGTAAATAAATAGGTTACTGAGTAAATAAGGGCAGGATTTCATTTTAACTTAGTTTTGCCCATATATATATTACTTGCAATTATATAGTATCTAGGAAATCTTTGAAAAGTGGGAAAAGAGGGCACCTGGGTGGATCAGTCAGTTAAGCAATCTGTCTTCTACTCAGGTCATGATCCCAGGGACTTGGGATCAAGTCTCCCCTCAGGCTTCCTGCTCAGCACAGAGTCTACTTCTCTCTATACCCTCCCCATGTTCATGTTCTCTATCTCACTCTCTCTCTCAAATAAATAAAAAATCTTAACAAAAAAAAATGTGGGAAACGAAAAATGCATAATAAGTTGACTCAAAATTAAGAAAAAATTAATAAGACATTGTTGGTAGCATAGGTAATTCTACTATACACTTCTCCTTAAAAGAAAACAAAACATTAACTCATTTCAGGGTATAATGAAGCTAAAGGAACACACTCTAACATTTTTGCTACTGTTCAAATAAAATAATTTTAAATATGGCTTTTATATAATCTTACCCTCCAGGCATCATTATCATTATTATTACTAATCCTCCTTCTCCTCCTCCTTCTATTTAATTAGTTAAATCCTGGAAATAAAAACAAGTGCCAGGCTCCCATTCTAATTTGGGAACACTCATCTTCCCAAAATAAGAATGAAACATCAAAATGCCTGGGCAAGTTTTCAGAGTATGTTCATTACAACTAAGCCTCTTGATACTTAAAAAAACCAAACGTGGTTCACTGTATTCATACATGACTTTATTTAAGTCACTGGAGGAAAGTGCCACTCATCATAACTTGTAAATGAGCACTTTCCACCTAAAACCTAAAAGTTTTGTTTTTTATTGAGCTTTACCACACTAAAGAATCAACCGGGTTCTCAAACTTACTTTAATGACGAAGACAGTTATTGTACTGAAAACGGTATTATTCTTTGTTACAGAAATTTTCCCCGTAAGCATCACAGACATAGCACAGCTGACATACCATATACCGTGTTCCCCATGGGATGCCCACTCACAATGTTACACATCAGTGACACGCCACAGTGGGTTATCTCACCAAAAGCAGGTCAGATACTGAGCCAGGACTTGCGAATTTCAGATCATTTAAAAAACAAAAATGGCTTTTATAAAATCCTTGTTTTGACAACTGTACATATTTAACAAGGAAGAAAATAACAGAAAAAAATTGAAAAATGAATGAAGGATGGTGAAATTCCTTACCTCCTGATGTTCCATCCACTCCCTGTGTCGCCGAGCTGCCTCGTGCCTCCACAACTTTAGGCAAACCAAAGCACTAATGAGATAAACGATCATGGTGACAAACAGGAAGATCATCGCTGCTATCTGTCCTCCTTCCACGCGGCAGAACACCGCATTCATTGGAGTATTAAATAACGGATAGTAGCAGAGTCCACCTCGGTTGGTATCATTCACATAGACTATGGCTGCAGCCATATACAAAATAAACAAGGCAACGTTAATTCCAAATTCAGTTAGAGGCCACCAATTAGAATCCAAAAGAATGGTCCGATAATACATGGACATGCCGAGAACCAGAATAATAATGGTGGCGATCCAAGCTAATCCAGCAACCACGAGTACAAAAGGGGTTTTGGGACCACTGTAATAATAGCCCCCGTACGTGCTGCCCAGGCCACCAATGCCTCCCATGCCATAGGGCTGTGAATATCCAAACAGGTTATACCACTCGCTGTCCTTGTAAATGTAAGCTGTGACACAAGCAAAGACGCCAGCTCCCAAAAGCAGCTCCACCACACCCAGAATTCGCAGCAGGCCTGCCCACGACTTCATGTAGGAATACCTCAGGTTATACTTTTCCACCTTCTCACTGTACGTTTGGGCTGTCTGTGTGTGTCGGCCGAGGGAACTGTAGGGATCGTGGTGAAACATGGCCTCAGCCTCCTTCTGGGAATTAAAGGTTCCTTCTGACCCTCCACAAGGATCTTTGTAGGAGTTGAGGGGTGAGCGGTGGTTTGGTCTTGCTGGAGAGGCTGGAGGTGAACACTGCACTCCATCCGAGATGTATCTGATGTCAGACACTGGCTTATCCCATCCTGGGTCCTTTTTCTTCCCTCTGAAGAAGTTCTTCCAGGACTCAGGGACAAAGCGCCTTACAGGTTTGAGATCTGGGGCTATGGCCGGTTCCTCTGTGTCACTTGAGTAGAAGTCGGGGCCGAATGGTGGCTGTAATGGGAGAGGGGGTGGTGGCAAGGGATCAGCGCTCACAGCCAGCTCACTGTCACGAAGAGTCTGGAGGGTTCCTATGGTGCTGTCTTGATAGGGTGAGTCCCTGTCCCTTGGGACTTCATCATAATGTCTGTCCCGATTCCTGGACCTTCCATCATTTGACGACATTTGTGACTTTTATACCTGTGGCCAAGAAGTTAAAGTTATCACTTAATGCCTAGCTATTTATTCCTTCAATGATCCTGATTTTATTCACTTAATGGCAGATGATCATATTTAGGAAACCAATATGATCATGTCTAATTATCATGATATGTAAAAAGGATAATAGATATATTTTAAACATATACAACATATTAGCCAGGGGTAACATCATCATTCTTTATGATTTTAAGGGTAATCAAAATTAAAATCTTAGTTCTGAATTAAAATATTTCTAAGTCTAATTTACCTATGAGCCGTGTAAAAAACAAAGTGTAGAAACCAAATAAGAAGCTAAATTTTAATAATACAGGATACTAACAGATCCCAAGCAGAACTCTTTTCTCAAATGCCTAAACCAAAATATTTAGTAGTTTGAGCATACCGAAGTTTGATGTGTCAGCAAATACTCTTCATTTTCATTACCTCAAATCTCCTTTGGAATGGCCTGGGAGAAGCAGCTCTAATAAATGCAGGGACTGAAGAGCCCCTTTCTTTCTTAAATCAGGGAAGTTGGTTTAGGGGAAATTGCTTCTTCCACTCTAAAATATTAATTATTGACACTCGGTTTTAAAAACTGAATTCTCAGAGAAAAAAAATCACTGAAGGTTAAGATTCCCCAGAAGTACAACACAGAGCAACCATGTGTATCACGTGTAGCACTCTTTCCAGAGGAGCCACTTAAAGGCGATTTGCTGTTGCCATAGCAACACTCAAACAGTATCTCAAAGGAGGTTTGATCCACCTAAAAAATAAAGCAGACAAAAAGCATTTACTAAACCTGTTGACTTCCTTCACGAAATCAGTGACCTACATGTACACACAAAAAAGGATACTATTCGCTAATGTAACTACTAGGTTTAAGGACAATGAATTTCTCCCTCTCATTGTTTATAAGCAAGTATTTACTGAAAACTAACTGGACATATAGTACTATACTTGGCACTATGAAGATCTCAAAGTTTAAATGGAGAATCCCACCTCTGTAGTGTTGAACCATTTAGAAGTTCCTTAGGCTTTGGGTGGTTTTTTTTTAATTTTTTTTTTAAAGATTTTATTTATTTGACAGAGAGATCACAAGCAGGCAGAGAGGCAGGCAGAGAGAGGAGGAAAGGGGCTCCCCGCTGAGCAGAGAGCCCCATGTGGGGCTCGATCCCAGGACTCTGAGATCATGACCCGAGCCGAAGGCAGCGGCTTAACCCACTGAGCCACCCAGGCGCCCCTGTTTTTTGTTTTTAAATTGAGAGAGAAAGAGAGCAGAGGGAGAGTGAGAATCTTAAGCAGACTCCATGCCCAGTGCGAGCCTGATGAGGGGCTAGAGTTCATGACCCTAAGATCATGACCTGAGTGGGATGCTTAATCGACCAAACCACACAGGTACCCTCCTAAGGCTTTGCTTTATTTCATTTTGTAAAATGGAGACCTATCCGTTCAACGAATAGTTACCAAACATCTGTTAAGCACCAGGTATGCTAGAAGTGTATCAGTGAAAAAAAAAAAAAAACAAAACAAACAACTGAGGGGCGCCTGAGTGCCTCAGTGGGTTAAAGCCTCTGCCTTCGGCCCAGGTCATGACCCCAGGGTCCTGGGATCGAGCCCCCATCAGGCTCTCTGCTCAGCAGGGAGCCTGCTTCCTCTCCCTCTGTCTGCCTCTCTGCCTACTTGTGATCTCTGTCAAATAAATAAATAAAATCTTTTTAAAAAAAAAAAACCCAACAACTGAAATCTCTGAGTTTATGGAACTTAAGTCTCAATGTGGGGATGACAGATAAGGGAAGTGAAATACACTGGATGCTAAGGAACAAAGTTAAGAAAGGTGATAAGGAGCTCTCTGCCACAGGGTATTACAATTTTACATGGAATGACCTGAGAAGTCTTCATAGAGAATGTATCATCTGAACATAGAAAGGAAGGAGGTAGAGGAGGAAGCCAGACAGGTTATCAGGGGAAGCGGTCCAGGTGGATGGAACAGCTAGTGCAAAAGCCCTAAGGCAGGAGTGCCTGGCAAGTTCAAGAACTATTAAGTCATAGAGGCAAGGGTGGCCGCAGAGTGAGTGAGAGGGTAAGCAGCAGAATTAAGTCCATCTGAATCATTAGGGCCTTGAGAACCACAGGAAAGGATTTTGGCTTTTACCAGGAGTGAGAGGAGAAGCGCATGAAACATTCTGAGTAGAGCAGTGACAAGATCTGATATGTTTTAATAGGATCACTCTGGACACTAAGTCGAGAGTACACTCCAGGTGACAAGGAAGAAAACGGAGATTGGCTAAGATGCCACTGACTGAATCCAATGGATCATGGTGGTAGCAATGGAGATAGAAAGAAGTCAAATTTTTTAACACAAGGAATTAAAATTTTTTTATTATAGAAAGTTTCAAACATAATAAAAAGTGAAAAGAATAGTATCATGAACCCTATGTATGCCCATCAACCAACTTCAATAATTATCCATTGATGACCAATCCTGTTTCGTGTATCCCTCCTGCCGACAGATTACTTTGAAGCAAATCTCAGACATCAGATAGTTTCATTTGCAACATTTCTCCACCCCTCCAAACTGGAGAAAGCCCTGGGGATATGCAGCCTCAAGAGTTTTAGATACCCATTAGAAATCCAGAGAGGAGCAGTAGGCAGTGTACAACAGAAGGGTAAGTACCACCATAGACTAGATAGTCTCCCACGGAATGGGTGAAAATGTAGAGAGTTCTAAATTTCTGGGTTTTCTAATGGGGTATCCCAATTTAGAGAATTAACTGCTAGTTCCAGCATGGTGCCCAGTGCAAAGTAGGATATAAATGACAGCAATTAGCAGTTATTTTTGTCTCTGTCATTTATCTCATCTGTGACTAAAAACATTTATTTTACTTTTTAAAAGACTTTAAATTTACTTGACAGAGACAGAGACAGCCAGCGTACACGTAGGGGGAGCAGAAAGCAGGAGGAGACGCGGAAGCAGGTTCCCTCAGTCCCAGGACCTTGGGCTCTGAAGGCAGAGGCTTAACCGACAGCCACGCAGGCGCCCCCTGTGTCTAAAAACATTTCAATTCTAGAAATGCCCTGTACTATTGCTGTTTTTAAATATATTTTCCTAAGAAAAGTCGAAGCAAAAGCACAGAAATAACTGCAGCAAGTTCTACATAACTCAATATCCCATTGCTTAATTTAACACCCTGGTAAAAACGTGTGCTTCACTGAAACGGGTTTATCTTCACCTGTGTGAAGTGGCTCATTTGAATCAGAACACCTTATCGACGTTTACATAATAAAAATAATTTTTACATAAAAAGCAAAAAATAAACGTGGGGAATCATGAAATAACAAAAGGCGTGATTTTAGAAGGGAACGGCCAGCGGTATTTGCCGACATCGTGGTTCCCGGCTGCGCCTCGCGTCTCTCTCAGGGCGCCACTGGGAGCCCTCCTGGATTCAGCACGCTGAGGCACAGGGGGTCTTTGTTTTGGACAAGCCCCGGACTCTGGCTCCCTTCCGTAGGCGCACACAGCTCTGAAAGCCATAGCGGGGGAGGATACGTGGTTTCCCCCAGGAAAGTGACACGGGAACCCAACTTCTCGCCTTTACAAAAAACTGAAGCATCGCTTTCAAGTTTTGCTGGGCCCACGAGATGTTTCTGGGCTTCCTGGGAGCCGGGAAAGGCCCGAGGGTTTTAAGTTAATCCACGCGAGTGACAAGGGACACCGAGCACGGGCGCTGGGGTCGCTCCCGAGCCCGCCGCTCGCCGTCCGGTCCGCCAGACTCTCTCTCACTCCCCGGGACTGCCCACCCCGGGGACCGCTCGGTCTGCGCGTTCGACAGAAAATCCATTCTCGGTCGGTCGAGACGACGCCCCAAAGCGGCCGGAACTAAGTCCGCGCGCAGATCGGGATCAGAGGATCCCGGCGCCGGGGAAGGGCGTCCGCTGGCCCCGCCTCGCCGCGCACCTGTGTCCCCTGAATGAAAGCGGGCTGGCTGAGCCGCCCTCCTGACGCGCAGGCCTCGCTCTCCCCGGCGCCCTCACCTCTCTCCGCGTCTCCGTCCGGCCTCGGCCGCAGGTTATGGCGGAGCTGAGTGGCGTGCGCCGCGAACCCGGGCGCGCGCCGAGGGGTCCAAAGCCTCTCTTTCCCCGGCCGCGCACCTGCCGGGGGAGCAGGGGGGCGCCGGGCCCCTCCCCGTCAGCCGCCGCCTCACAAGGGCCCCACCCCTCGGGCCCACTCACCTGCGCGGCTGCCGGGAACAGCGCGCACACAGCCCACTGCAAGGAAAGCCCGCTCAGCTGCCGGGGCGGGGCCGAGCCAAGTTTGCCCCGCCCGGCTTTGTCAGGCCGGGACTTTCGCTCCGCACCCGGGAGGGTCGCGGCCCGCCCCGCACCTCGGAGCGGCGGTTACACTCAGCTCCGGCCGCGCCACGGCGCGAGCACACAGCTCGGAAAGGTAGTAAAAGGTGTGATTACTACCCCCGGAGAGTTCTCATCGCAAGGTTGCCATTCTCTTCCCTGTTTTTGAAAAGTTAACAACGGATAAAGGGAGAGTCATGTATGCCCAATGATACCTGGCCAAGACTATGTTAGGAAACAGTTAAAAAAAGAAACGAAAAGAAATTCAACATTTTAATTTTGATATAAATTAAATACTTTCCAAAAAGCATCTAAAATAGTCCACTGTACAGCATATAAAAATGGTACTTGAGAAGTAAGAGACCATAGAGAAATTGTGGATAAGGCACAAGGTTTATTTACACTCATAATTGCATGCTAAACTGTTTCATAATTCATATTTACAACCCCATAAAGTTTTAGTATTCTAAGTTATTCCTTCACATTCTTTGATATTTGGCATAATGTTCAAACACACGTCATTCACACTGACCTCCTCTCCCACCCACTCACAAGACTAAATAAATACTAGAGGAAAAAAAATTAAGATATTATTTGAAACTTGATCTTCTGTTTACTTCAAAATGACAGAGAAGTCAGTTTCTTGTGCTGAAATACTACCAAGAGTGAAGTATTAAGCTGTCATTCATTTGAAAAGTATATTATCTCTGTTCAACTACCACTGAATAAAATGCACATGAACCTGCCAAGTAGCACCATGACCAGCAGGCTGGTTTCTATGTCCCATCACTCTCATAGTCTTCTATAATCAGCTCTTCTTCTTCCATGTCTTGTGCGGAAAAGGGCTGAGGCTGGCTGGCAGGCAGTTCACTCCCACTATTTTGACTCAAAGGCAGACAGCACGTTTCAGTTTCCGCGGTTTGAGTGGGTTCACCCAGAGCTTCCTCTGCAGGGTGCCCTCCTCCATTAAGATGGGCTTCATCTCCACTGTCTGGGTCTATCAATCCAGGTTCCCGGTCGGTCAGGGCTTCCATTTTCAACCTGCCAGATTCATAATGCAGGCATCATAATAACGAGAAAACGGGTTATCTTTAAATTATGCCATGCATGTGAGAATTATGAAGCCATCTCTAGTCTTTCACTTACCTGACTGAGCTTGCTGTTTAGCCAAGCCCTTTGGTTTATTTAATGGTATAAAATAGTACAAGGTAAATGACAATATGTGAAAAAATTACAACTTACAATATAAATGACTCGATCAATGTCTTTGCTAAAGAGTTCTTACAAATTAAAAATAAAAATTAAATAGAATAGTAAAATGGGTAGGGGCGCCTGGGTGGCTCAGCTGGTTAAGTGTCACACTCCTGATTCAGGCTCGGGTCATGATCTCAGGGTTCAGATCGGCTCCACACTGAGAGTGGAACCTGCTGCATATTTTCTCTCTCCCTAGCCCTCTGCCCTTCCTTCACCTCGTGGGCACACATCCACGCACTCTCTCTCTTAAAAAAAAATAGGAAAAATTGGGTATAAATGGGAGAACTTACATAAAAAATACAAATGGTAACTAAATTTTTCAACCTAATTAGTAATTTTCAAAATTGAAATTAAAATAATGAACTACTACCATCATCTTTAAAACTGGCAAAGACCTTTATTTATTTAGTTAGCTAGTTATTAAAGTTTCATTTATTTAAGTAATCTCTACACCCAACGTGGGACTCAATCCCAAGATCAAGAGTCTCATGCTCTTCTGACTGAGCCAGCCAAGTACCACAAGACCTTTTAGGAAGGTTTTAATAAAACCCAGTGGTGCCAAGAGCTAGGAGAAAAGAATATACTGATACACAATAAGTGGACATAAAACTGGCAAAATATTCCTGGAAGTAATCTGGCAATATAGAACAAAGGCTTCAGAGAAGTGTATATCTATGGATCCAGCAAGTTTATTTTTAGGAATACATTCTATATAAATAGCATTTGATGTTCACAATGATTAAAGCTACAAGGAAAACTGTGATAAAATTGGAAATAAGCTAAATGTACAAAAATAAGGTGTACTATTAAATATTAACTATTAAGCTATATATTAATGTTCAATATTGTCAACATGAATCAATTATAATATTAAATATGGTCATCATGATTGTTTATTTAAGTAATCTCTATATCCAATGTGGGGCTCGAACTCACAACCCCGAGATTGACAGTCTCATGTTCTATCTTGACTGTGCCATCATGAATGACTATAGTAAATAGCACTGACAAATCCTGTCTCCCAAGTTAGATCAAGTAGTTGAACCAGTAACAGCAGTTAAAAAGCCCTTTTAAAACTTTTAAAATTTGACCTTACAAATAAGCTAAGTAGAAATGAAATATAGGTATTGTGTTAATCACTGTATTAGCCCAGAAGTGATTTTGGAATAAAAGGAACAGCACAGATAAAGATTTACCTCTCTATATCTACAGTTTTGTTTTGTTTTGTTTTTTAATTTGTCTGAATCTAATAAGAGAAGGAAGTTAAAAAAAAAAAAAGAGTGCTTTTGTGGTAGTTGCTGGTCAATGCAGGCTTTAAACATAGGCTAAGAACACCTCTGGGCAGGAAAGGTGAAAAGGGGTTTCCACATATGCAAGATTTGTTAAATGAAGAATTTTTAAAATCCCCTTACTTTTATGATTGTGAGCCAGTGAAAATATATGTAATAAAATGATGGATATACAATGCAATCATATGGTCATTAATCACTGGAAATAACATGTATTTCTTAGATTTTACAGATAAATTTTACTGGCTGTATACTTAATAAATAGGTAACAGTCAGTGGACATTTCAGTAACAGGTCTTGAAATAGGTTTTTTTGGTTTGTTATTTGCTTTGTTTTTTTTTTAAGATTTTATTTATTTATTTGACAGAGAGAGATCACAAGTAGGCAGAGAGGCAGGCAGAGAGAGGGGGGGAAGCAGGCTCACCGCTGAGCAGAGAGCCTGATGCGGGGCTCGATCCCAGGACCCTGAGATCATGACCTGAGCCGAAGGCAGAGGCTTAACCCACTGAGTCACCCAGGTGCCCCTTGAAACAGGTCTTTAAAATTAAATCAGCTTACCTTCCAAAGTGTCGTTTCAGAGGAAGCCTTCCAATATCTTGAATAAAAGAAATTTGAGCTGAAACAGATTTTTAAAAAGCTTTAGACAGACAACTCTCTGCAGATAAATGAAAAACAAGCACATAAAAATCATGAATCCTCTGGAAAATTCTAATGAAAACCACAGGATACCATTTCACATTCTTTACGATGTCTATTATAAAAAAAAAAAAGAAAGAAAGAAAAAGAAAAAAGAAAAGTTTCGCAAAGATATGCAGAAAGTGAAACCCTTGGGAATTGCTAGTGGAAATGTAAAACAGTATAACTGATGTGGAAAATGGTAAGGCAGTTCCTTAAAAAATTAAATACAAAATTACTGTATGACCTAGCAATTCCATTTCTGGGTATATATCCAAAAGAACTGACAGCACAGTCTTAAAAAGTATTTGTACACCCATGTTCATAACAGCATCGTTCACAATAGCCAAAAGGTGGAAGCAACTTATGCGTCCATCGGCAGATGAATGGATAAACAAAATGTGGTATATACACACAATGTGGTATTATTCAACCTTAAAAAGGAAATTGATAGGGGCGCCTAGTAGTTTCAAATTTGCAAGATGACAAAATTCTAGGGATTGGTTTTACAAAGTGAATATGCTCATTACCACTGAACTACATACTTAAAAATGGTTTAAGATGATAAATTTTTATATTCTGAAAAAACATTTATTCAGGAAAATCTAACAGCAAGAGTCTGTGGCATTTGAACCAGGACTCACTCCATTGCTTCTTCAGCTTTAGAGAGACTTCACACTAGGTGGGTGCAGCCAAGGACCCATAGGACTCCTTCCCTCCTGTGGCTAGCCAAAAATTCAGGATTCCCTTTCTCCAACCTAAAGCATGGAAGCTCTATCCTAGTAGCACAGCAGGCTGAGAATCCTCCTTCCTCCTTGAACTACAATGGCCCTCACCCAAGTTCCTTCTTTAGGGAAGTGGGTCCACACTGTGAGGGTCCCAGCCATGATGATCAGAGGCTACCTACACTTGAGCACTCACCCAGAACAGTGACTCACTACAGGGGCTCAACAGTAGATTTGAACTGGCTGAAGAAAGAATTAGTCAACTTGAACAAGACTGATAAATACTGTGTAATCAAATAAGAGAGAGAAAATGGAGAGAAATGAACAAAGCTATCAGAGGTATGTGGTATACCTTTAAGCAGGGAGGACCAGAATAAAAGACAAAGGAGTAAAAAGTAAATAAATAATGCCTAAAATGACATAGTAAATAAAGAAATGCGGGGGAAATGCGGGGGAAATGATAAGTAAAACATATATATATATATATATATATGTGTGTGTGTGTATATATATATATACACACACATATATACACACACACACACACACACACACACATATATATATATATATATTTTTTTTTTTTTTAAGTAGGCTCCACACCCAATGTGGGGCTTAACTCCCACCCCAAGATCAAGAGTTGCATGCTCTTGAGGTGCCTCGTTTTGCAGTGGGTTGAGCGCCCAACTCTTGGTTTCAGCTCAGGTCACGATCTCAGGGCTGTGGGATGGAGCCTGAGGGCTCTATCCTCAGTGCTGAGTTGGCCTAAGACTCTTCTTTCCCCACACCCACCCTCCCCCCGACCCCTCTTGCACATGCTAATAAATACTGGGGAAAAAAAAAAGTTGCATGCTCTACCAACTCAGCCAGCCAGGCGGCCTCAAAACATTTCTTTTTACTTTATGTTAGTCACCATACAATACATCATTAGTTTTTGATGTAGTGTTCCAGGACTCATTGCTTGCATATTATACCCAGTGCTCCATGCACTATGTGCCCTCCTTAATACCCATCACCGGACTAACCCATCCCCCCAACCCCTCCCCACTAAAACCCTCCATTTGTTTCCAGGAGTCCATGGTCTCTCATGGTTTGTTCCTCCTTCATTTTCCCCTTCCTTCTCCTAATGTCCTCCATGCTATACGTTATGCTCCACAAATAAATGAAATCTTATGATAATTGGCTTTCTCTGCTTGACTTATTTCACTCAGCATAATCTCCTCCAGTCCCATCCATGTTGATGCAAAAGTTGGGTATTCATTCATCCCTTATGATGGCTAAGTAACATTCCATTATATACATGGACCACATCTTCTTTCACCATTCATCTGCTGAGGGGCATCTCGGCTTTTTCCACAGTTTAGTTATTGGGGACACTGGTGCTATGAACACTGGGGGGAGCATGAGGTCCTTCTTTTCACTACATCTATATTTTTGGGGTAAATACCCAGTAGTGCAATCGCTAAGTCATAAGGTAGTTCTATTTTTAATTTTTGAGGAATCTCCATGCTGTTTTCCAAAGTGGCTGTACCAACCTGCATTCCCACCAACGGTGTAAGAGGGTTCCCCCTTCTCCACAAGCTCTCTCAACATTTGTTGTTCCTTGCCTTGTCAAATTTTGCCATTCTGACTGGTGTAAGGTTGTATCTCGATGTGGTTTTGATTTGAATTTCCCTGATGGCTAATGATGATGAACATTTCATGTGTCTATTAGCCATTTGTATGCCTTCTTTGGAGAAGTGTCTGTTCATGTCTTCTGCCCATTTTTTTTTTTAAGATTTTATTTATTTATGTGACAGAGAGATCACAAATAGGCAGAGAGGCAGGCAGAGAGAGAGGGGGAAGCAGGCTCCCTGACAAGCAGAGAGCCCGATGTGGGGCTCGATCCCAGGACCCTGAGATCATGACCTGAGCCAAAGGCAGAGGCTTAACCCACTGAGCAACCCAGGCGCCCCTTCTGCCCATTTTTTTACTTGGTTATTTGTTTTTTGGGTGTTGAGTTTGAGAAGTTCTTTATAGATCTTGGATATCAGCCCTTTGTAGTGTCATTTGCAAATATCTTCTCCCATTCCATGGGTTGCCTCTTTGTATTGTTGACTATTTCCTTTGCTTTTCAGAAGCTTTTTATCTTGATGAAGTACCAAAAGTTCACTTTTGCTTTTGTTTCCCTGGCCTTTGGAGACATGTCTTGAAAGAAGTTGCTGTGGCCAATGCTGAAGAGATTACTGCCTATGTTCTCTTCTAGAATTCTGATGGATTCCTGTCTCGCATTGAGGTCTTTCATCCATTTTGAGTTTATCTTTGTGCATGGTGTAAGAGAATGGACCAGTTTCATTCTTCTGTATATAGCTGTCCAATTTTCCCAGCACCATTTATTGAAGAGACTGTCTTTCATCCATTGGATATTTCTTCCCGCTTTGTTGAAGATTACTTGACCACAGAATTGAGGGTCCATATCTGGGCTCTCTATTCTGTTCCACGGCCTATGTGTCTGTTTTTGTGCCAGTACCATGCTGTCTTGGTGATTATAGCTTTGTAATATAGCTTAAAATCAGGCAACATGATGCCCCCAGCTTTTCTTTTTCAATATAATATCCTTGGCGCTTCGGGGTCTTTTCTGATTCCATACAAATTTTAGGATTGTTTGTTCCAGCACTTTGAAAAATGCCAGTGGTATTTTGATTGGGATGGCTTTGGAAGTATAGATTGCTCTGGCCAGCAGATTTTAACAATATTTATTCTTCCAACCCATGAACATGGAATGTTTTTGTATCTTTTTGTGTCTTCTTCAATTTCTTTCATGAGTGTTCTGTAGTTTTTAGAATATAGGTCCCTTGCCTCTTTGGCTAGGTTTATTCCAAGGTATCTTACGGGTTTTGATGCTACTGTAAATGGAATTTATTCTCTAATTTCTCTTTCTACAGTTACATTGTTAGTGTATTAGAAAGCAACTGATTTTTTTAATTATTAATTTTTATTAACATCACATCAATTCTTATGTATTAATATTAATAATTATAATTAATCGTATTAATGATTAATATTAATAATCATGTATTATTAGCCCCATTATTAGCCCCATACAGGTCTGTGAATCGCCACGTTTACACACTTCACAGCACATACCCTCCCCAATGTCCATAACCCAACCACCCTCTCCCTTCCCCACCCCCACCCCCGCCAGCAGCCCTCAGTTTGTTTTGTGAGATTAAGAGTCTCTTATGGTTTGTCTCCCTCCCAATCCCATCTTGTTTCATTTTTTCCTTCCCTACCCCCCAAGCCCCCACATTGCTTCTCAAATTCCTCATATCAGGGAGTTCACATGATAACTGTCTTTCTTGGATTGACTTATTTCGCTCAGCATAATACCCTTTAGTTCCATCCACGTCGTCGCAAATGTTGATTCTTTTGATGGCTGCATAGTATTCCATTGTATATATACCACATCTTCTTTATTCATTCATCTGTTGATGGACATCTAGGAGTTTGGCTATTGTGGACATTGCTGCTATAAACATTCGGGTGCACGTGCCCCTTCAGATCACTACATTTGTATCTTTAGGATAAATACCCAGTAGTGCGATTGCTGGGTCGTAGGGTAGCTCTGTTTTCATTTTTTTTTTTTTTTAAGATTTTATTTATTTGACAGAGAGAGATCACAAGTAGGCAGAGAGGCAGGCAGAGAGAGAGAGAGAGAGGGAAGCAGGCTCCCTGCTGAGCAGAGAGCCCAATGCAGGGCTTGATCCCAGGACCCTGAGATCATGACCTGAGCCGAAGGCAGCAGCTTAACCCCTTGAGACACCCAGGTGCCCTATTTTCATCTTTTTGAGGAGCCTCCATGCTGTCTTCTAGAGTGGCTGCACCAGCTTGCATTCCCACCAACAGTGAAGGAGGGTTCCCCTTTCTCCACACCCTCACCAGCATCTGTCGTTTCCTGATTTAGCAACTGATTTCTGTACATTGATTTTGTATCCTGCCACATTACTGAATTGCTGTAGGAGTTCTAGTAATTTGGGGGTGGAATCTTTTGGGTTTTCTACATAAAGTATCATGTCATCTGTGAACAGAGAGTTTGACTTCTACTTTGCCAATCTGAATACCTTTTCTCTTTGTTGTCTGATTTCTGTGGTTAGGACTTCTAATACTGTGTTGAACAAAAGTGGCGAGAGTGGATATCCTTGTTGTGTTCCTGATTTTAAGGGAAAGGCTCTCAGCTTTTCCCCATTGAGAATGATATTCGGGGTGGGTTTTTCACAGATGGATTTTATGAAATTGAGGAATATTCCCTCTATCCCTATACTCCAAAGAATTTTAATCAGGAAAGGATGCTGTATTTTTTCAAATATTTTTTTTGCATCAATTGAGAGGACCATATGGTTCTTCTCTCTCCTCTTATTAATGTATTCTATCATATTGATTTGTGAATGTTGAACACCATTGCACCCCAGGGATGAATCCCACTTGGTCGTGGTGGATAATCTTTTTAATGTACTATTGGATCCTATTAGCTAGGATCTTGTTGAGAATTTTTGTCATCCATATTCATCAGGGATATTGGTCTGAAATTCTCCTTTTTGAAAGGGTCTTTGCCTGGTTTGGGGATCAAGGTAATGCTGGCCTCAAAGAATGAGTCTGGAAGTTTTCCTTCTAATTTTTGAAACAGCTTCAGGAAAATAGGTATTATTTCTTCTTTGAATATTTGGTAGAATTTAACAGGGAATCCATCAGGTCCTGGACTCTCTGTTTTTTGGGAGGTTTTTGATCACTGCTTCAATGTCATTACTGGTTATTGGTCTATTCAGGTTATCCATTTCTTCCTTGGTAGTTTCCAGTTTTCCAGGAATGCATCCATTTCTTCCAGGTTGCTTAATTTATTTGAATATAGTTGTTGATAATAATTTCTGATAGTTGTTTCTATTTCCTTGGTGTTAGACATGACTGTCCCCTTTCATTCATAATTTTATTAATTTGGATCCTTTCTCTTTTTTTGGATAAGTCTGGCAAGTGGTTTATCGATCTTATTAATTCTTTCAAAGAAACTGCTTCCAGGTTCGTTGATGTGTTCTACTGTATTTCTGGTTTCTAATTCATTGATCTCTGCTCTAATCTTATTTCCCTTCTAGTGCATGCATTGGGCTTAATTTGTTGTTGATTCTCCAGTTCAAGGTGTAAACATAGTTTGTGTATTCTGGCTTTTTCTATTTTCTTGAGTGAGGCTTGAATGGTATGTATTTCCCACTGAGGACCACCTTTGCTGTACCCCATTGGTTTTGGACTGATATGTTTTTGTTCTCATTGGTTTCCATGAATTGTTTAAGTTCTTCTTTGATTTCCTGGTTGACCCAAACATTCTTTTTTTTTTTCTTTTTAAGATTTTATTTATTTGACAGAGAGAGAGTGAGATCACAAGTAGGCAGAGAAATAGGCAGAGAAAGGAGGAAGTAGGCTCCCTGCTGAGCAGAGAGCCCGAGGTGGGGCTCGATCCAGGACCCTGAGATCATGACCTGAGAGAAGACAGAGGCTTAACCCACTGAGCCACCTAGGTGCCCCCACCCAAACATTCTTTTTTTTTTTTTTTTTCCCACCCAAACATTCTTGAGCAGGATAGTCTTTTGCTTCCAAGTGCTTGTATTTCTTCCAAACTTTTCCTTCTGATTGAGTTTCAGTTTCAAAGCATTGTGGTATGAGACTATACATGGAATAATCTCAATCTTTGGTATTGGTTGAACCTGATTTGTGACCCATTATGTGGTCTATTCTGGAGAAAGCTCCATGTGTGCTAAAGAATGAGCATTCTGTTGCTTTAGTGTGGAATGTTCTGTATTTATCTATGATGTCCATCTGGTCCAGTGAGTCATTCAAAGCTCTTGTTTCTTCGCTGATTTTCTGCTAAGATGTGGAGTGTTGAGTCTCCTACTAGTAATTGTGTGGAGTGTTGAGACTCCTACTAGTGATGTATTATTATCAATATGTCTTTCTCTCTCTTTTTTTTTTTTTCAGTATGTCTCTTTATTTTGGTTAACAGTTGGCTTATGTAGTTGGCTGGTCCCATGCTGGGGGCATAGATATTTAAAATTGTTAGATCTTCTTGTTGGATAGATCTTTTAAGAATGATATAGTGTCCTTCTGTATCGCTAACTATAGTCTTTAGCTTACTTTGTCTGATATGAGAATTGCTACCCCAGCTTTCTTTTGAGGTCCGTTGGCATGAAAGATGGTTCTCCATCCCTTCACTTTCAGTCTGAATGTATCTTTAGGTTCAAATGAGTCCCTTATAGACAGCACATGGATGGGTCCTGTCTTTTTATCCAACCTGTAACCCTATGCAATTTTATGGGAGCATTTAGGCTGTTTGTGTTGAGAGTGATTATTGAAAGATATGATTTTGTCATCATCATGTTGCCTGTGAGGTCCTTGTTTCTATAGATTGTCTGTGTAAATTTCTGTTCTATATCACTCTTGGGGTCTTTCTTTTATAGAACACCCCTTAATATTTCTTGCAGAGCCAGCTCAGTGGTCACATATTCTTCCAGTTTCTGCCCATCCTGGAAGCTCTTTATCTCTCCATCTATTCTCAATGACAGCCTTGTTGGAGAAGGTATTCTTGGTTGCATGTTCTTCTTATTTAGTACCCTGAATATGTCTTGCCAGCCCTTTCTGGCTTGCCAGGTCTGATGTTACTATGATGTTCTTCCCTCTGTATGTAAGGAATCTCTTCTCCCAACTGCCCTTAAGATGGCTTCCTTGGTTCTAAGACTTGCTTGTTTTATTATTACATGCCAGGGTGCTGGTCTGTTCTCCTGGACTTTGGGAGGGGTCCTCTCTGCCTATAGGACAAAAATGTTGTTTCATTTCCCAGATTAGGGAAGTTCTCAGCTACGATTTGCTCAAATATATCTTCTAGTCTTCTCTCTCTCTCCACCCCTCCCCTCAGGGATCCCCAAAATTCTGACATTGGAACATTTCTGGCATCACTTATTTCTCTTTTCATGGATTTTAAGCCATTTGTTCCAGGTCTCCTCCTGTTCTATCTTTTCTATCCATTTGTGTTCTAGATCACTAATTTGTTTTTCCGCCTCATTTATCCTAGCTGTTAGTATCTAGATTAGGGGCGCCTGGTTGGCTCAGTGGGTTAAGCCTCTGCCTTCAGCTCAGGTCGTGGTCTCAGGATCCTGGGATCGAGCCCCACATCAGGCTCTCTGCTCAGCAGGAGCCTGCTTCCCCCTCTCTCTCTGCCCGTCTCTCTGCCTCCTTGTGATCTCTCTGTCAAATAATCTTTAAAAAAAAAAAAAAAAAAAAAGGTAAAATCTTAAAAAAAAAAAAGAGTATCTAGATTAGGGGCACATGGGTGGCTCAGTAGGTTAAGCCTCTGCCTTCAGCTCAGGTCATGATCTCAGGGTCCTGGGATAGAGCCCTGCATTGGGCTCTCTGCTCAGCAGGGAGCCTGTTTCCCCCTCTTTCTCTGCCTGCCTTTCTGCCTACTTGTGATTTCTTTCTCTGTCAAATAAATAAATAAAATCTTAAAAAAAAAAAAAGTATCTAGTTTAGACTGGATCTCATTGATAGCATTTTTAAGTTCTGCCAGATCAGCTCTCATTTTTGCCCTTAGAGGATATATGTTGCCATTAATGGTTTTCTCCATCCTAGCTACTGTCTGCATAAATGTTACCTTGAAGTCTATTTCTGACATCTTTTTTTATATCCATATCCATTAGTTCTGTAGCAGAGGTCACAGTCTCTGAATCTTTCTGGTGCTGGGGTTCCTCCCTTAGTCATTCTGTTGAGGAATGGTTGAGGGAATGCACAGAGTCCGAATTATTGATCACAACTCAAGCAAGATGCCCCTATTTTATAGAGACCTTAGGGTTGTCAGCCTCTTGTTCTCCCATCCTGTCTTCTGGGGAGGGACCTGCCTTGCTGTTACTCAATCTTTTTTGGGCAGAGTTGCCCTGCCCCTTGTTGGTGGGGGATAGACTGAGTGAAAACTGGTTTTTTGAGGCTTTTGTTCTCTGGTAGCTTTCCCTGGCATCTTTCTGCATTTCTTCCAACAGAGCAGAAGTGATCATATCTAAACCTCTGTCTCAGAACAGAGATAGCGCAGTCTGTTCTTCAGTGAGCTTTCCAAGCTACACTATCTCTATTTTTGTCTGTGCTGCTAAAACCACAGCATCCTGAATTGTGTGCACCCCACAGAAGCACTCTTAGTCCTCACTTCCAGGTCCAGCCATGTTTCTGCCCTTTGTCTTTCTAAAACTGTCAGCAACCCCCAGTTCGCATGTGCGCCCCTGCAGCTTCAGGTTTCAGCTTGGGGGGCTGCCCTAAAGTCCTTCCTCCACCTCTATGGTATTTGACTCTGTTCAGTCCCCAGCGCGAGAGCCTTTTGCGCTCCAGTGGTATAGGATCCCAGAGGCTCCCTCCCACTTCCGTTTATCTTCCAATATCTGCCCATAGAATCATGGCTCCCTGCTTCATACCTCGAAACTAAACACTGAAGATATCTGTTCGTAGAGATCCAGATATATCCTCCTATGTCTCAGGCAGATTTTGTAGGTAT
Organism: Lontra canadensis; assembly: GCF_010015895.1. NCBI lineage: Eukaryota > Metazoa > Chordata > Mammalia > Carnivora > Mustelidae > Lontra > Lontra canadensis. The sequence continues at coordinate 40,471,754 of NW_022630998.1, forward strand.
TCAGAGTGGTGTGGTAGATATCCAGCTTACTTCAGGGGACTGGCTAAAATAGGGTCCCCTATCCTCCACCATCTTTGCAACCTCCCAAAACACCTTATTTTTGACTGAATTTTATAAACCCTTCGACGTTTGTTAATCCAACACTGTGAGGGGTCTTGCATTCTCACCTTATAAAAGATTCACTACAGAACAGAATTAGGATTTTTTTAAAAACAGCTTTTTGATATGAAAAACTGAGTTTGTGATCCCATAATCTGAATTTTTAATTAGTAGATAAATGGATCTCCAGATAATTCCAAAATAAGTAGTCTAAACCAGTACTAGATAATAAACCGGGAAAGGTGAGAATAAACTCTGTGGTGTTAGGCTAAAACAGAATGCATTGTTGTGAACTCATGGTTTACACACCCACATATACACACACACATGCACACACACTTTCTAGCTTTGTTCCACTGAAACGGCCTAGACACAATGATACTCCAGTAGCAAGGACCATATCTAGTGTCCTGATCCTAAATTCTTTTTTTTTTTAGGCTATATGCCCAATATGCAGATTGAACTCACAACCCCTAGATCAAGAGTCACATGCTCTATCAACAGAGCAAGTGAGGCACCCCCAGATCCTAAATCCTAAATACCATTTCCACTATAAGGAACCAGGGCTCCTGAAATTCCTAATTCCAGGACTAGGGCAGGGAAGTATAAAATGATCCTGGATTTTTTATATTTATAAAAGGGACATCAGAGAGGGCTTTCTCTTTGCTCTGCTTTCTGCCATGTGAGAATATAATATGGCAGCCATCTACAAGGTAGGAACAAGGTCTTCACCAGACACTGGATCTGCCTGTATCTTGATTTTGGACTTCCCAACCTCTGGAGCTGATTTAGTACTTATTTATAAAATATGGAGTGCTATCCATGATAAGTGTCATATGCCAATTAAGCATATGCCTAATGTTTGTATATGCACAGAATAAAGTCTACAAGAATTTCAGTCTTTGAAAAGCAATTACCTGTGGTTATAGGAGACTTTTAGCTTTTACTTTATATATACATCTGTATTGCTTTCTTCCTTTTAAAGTAAAAAATACGTATTAATTCTGGATCAAAAAATAAAGGGAAAAAAAAAACTTAGCCCACTAGAATATAGCAATGAGTTGACCTACAGAAAGTTATGAAGTTGTAAAATACTAATTCTTGGGATAAATAAAAACCCATGTTATTACCTGGATTTCTCATTGGAATGGTTAGCAAGGCAAGGTATGGCAACAGCTGAGTTTGGAGGCATAAAGCTGGTAAGCAGAAGTCAGAAAAAAGTGCTTTTGCTGTCAAGCAATTTTCCCGATACTGTATAGAAAAAAAAAGATGAAATGAAAAGTAAAAAAATATGGAGATGTATTCCCTAGACAAACTAAGTTTACTGTATCCCAAATTGTGTTTATATACCACATACTTTTAAGAGTTTATGTAATTAGTTTTTATAACTGTCCTAACCTTACCTAATAAAGCATTTTACCTATAAAACTATTTCCTATTTGACATAACAGCAATAAGACTTTTTTTTAAGAGACTTAAAGGTAGAAAGAAAAAAAATCTTAAAAACGAAAGGAATTTTGCTATGAGCATACCTCACAAATTATGTGAGGGTTTGTTTCTCAGTTAAAAAAAATTACTTTCTTTAGGTAACATGGGTAGATTGCTAGGCTGAGGAGGAGAGAAGCACAATCTGCTTTCAAGGACCTTACAGTTTTACAGAGACAATCTGTATGGAACTATAACGAAAATTAATATTTGTGTTATAAAGAGCAAAGCAAATCAATAAGGGACATAAACTGGTTAAAAGTCATGAAATTCTCCAAGAAATCTGTTGGAAAAATGTCTTAGGTAACGAACTGTAGGCTCCTATTTAGCCATATGATTTACAAACTGGAAGACATCTTAGAGATGACATAGTCCAAGGGCCACAAATTTGGATGCTGTAGGAGACAGGCAGGTATATAAATCAGTGCAGTGAGACAGCTGGGGAAAGTAGTACCCACTACTCCCATCTTCAAGGGACAGATGTTACTTGACTTGATCAGATTGCTGCCATGTAAAAACATAGACCAGTGCTGCCTTACTTTACATTCTTTTCAGGAGTCAGAGGAATTCTGAGCCAGAAATCTGTATATGAATTTTAATTATTATACTCATTTTTTAAAGATGAAAATTCATGAAAAAAAATCTTTTTGTGTGCAGTATTCAAAGTGGGGGGGCCACCCATTTTTGATTGCTAATGAATCCTCCACATTTAAAGCTGTGGAAACTAGGGGCGCCCAGGTGGTTCAGTGGGTTAAAGCCTCTCTGCCTTTGGCTCAGGTCATGATCCCAGGGTCCTGGAATCGAGCCCCGCAACGGGCTCTCCGCTCAGCGGGGAACCTGCTTCCTCCTCTCTCTCTCTGCCTGTCTCTCTGCCTACTTGTGATCTTTGTCTGTCAAATAAACAAAATCTTTAAAAAAAAAATTAATTAAAAAAATAAAGCTGTGGAAACTAAGTGCACATTAGGTAAAATAATCCATCCAGATGGTTAGAGGCAAAGCAAAGATTTACCTTTTTTCCTTTTTTTTTTTTTTTTAAAGTAATCTCTACACCCAATGTGGGGCTTGAACTCACAACCCTGAGATTAAGAGTCACACGTTCTTCCAACTGAGCCAGCCAGGTGCCCCTATTTTTAATTAAAACTAAAAGATAATTATAACGATCCTATGAATTCAATAATAATCAACTAAGAAATAAAATATGTACTTTCAAATTTTTAGTGTTTTTTCCTTAAAAATAATGAGGCATTTAAGAAGAGCGTCCTTTTTATGTCTTACTATAATTCTAAGAAAATTGCAGGTGTTAGCAACTATTTCTTACTTATAATAAAACACTTTTTTAAAACTTACAAAAAATAATTGCTTTACTGAAATATAATTCACATACCATAAAGTTTACCTATAAAAAATTAAAATTCTTTTTTTACCTTTTTATTTATAAGAAACCACTGGGGTTTGTGCAAAGGTCGAAAACTTGATCCTCCTCCTTGGCAATGAGCAAATCCTCGGGCTTTGTTGGAATGTATCACACCTCTTGTAGCTATGGATATACTATATTGATTGAGTAAAGACCGTGTCTAAAAAGGAGACAAAATGTAAAATAAAGAAAATAAGAGATTTATAATGCAGTGCTACTACTGGTACTGCTGATGCCAAAAAAATACTAATCATATTTACTTAATGTATGTTCACTGTTCTTTTTAGTATTTATTGATTTATTTTAGAGAGAGAGAGAACATGCACATGCGTGATTCAGGGAGGGGCAGAGGGAAAGAATCTTCAGCAGACTCTCTGCTGAGTGTGGGGAGGAGCACCAAGTTCAGGGCTTGATCCCATGAACCATGAGATCACAACCTAAGCTGAAACCAAGAGTTTTATTACTGTTATTAAGAAGTTACATAAGGGGCCCCTAGGTAGCTCAGTCGGTTAAGCATCTGCCTTTGGCTCACGTCATGATCCCAGCTTCCTGGGATCAAGTCCCGAGTTGGGTTTTCTGCTCAGCGGGGAGTCTGCTTCTCCCTCTGCCCCTCTCCCTAGCTCGTGCTCTCTCTCTCTCAAAAATAAATAAAATCTTAAAAAAAAAAAAAAGAAGTTACGTAAGATGTCAAATAATGAGGGGTAAAAGTAAACTTTCTAAATTCTGAGGAAATATTCATAAACAAAAACAGTTAAGTCAAATGGTCTTACATTCCAGTCACTGCTGAGGATATCTGCAAAACTCAGAAAATCGCTGGCTCTGACAAGATCATCTACTTCCACGAAGAAATCTATGTAGTTTTGGTGAAGATATAAATTAAATAGCTCTCCAGGCATGTGTGACATTTCTACTACTTCCTATAAAAAGAAGCATACACACATAATTTAGTAAAATGCAGTGGTTAAACGTACATATGCATGAATGTAAATAATATATATCCTGTAAAAAGTACTAAATATTATTAAAGACTTTACCTCAGGTTGAACAAGTAAGGTATCCCGCTCATACTCTGATAAATGCGAAGGCAACCGAGGAGAATCTATTTCTGCTAAAGATGCTCCTATAAAAAAATTTCTGGAATTATTAAAAATAGCACCACCTACAGTTCCATAGAACCACTCATTGGAAGTTTCTTTCAACACTTTAGACACATAATACCAAACATATTAAGCAAGATGTCAAAAATAAAAAAACTAAGAAACTGGAAGCTTATGTGAGTTGCCTCACTATTACAGTGCCTTGCTGCTGTATATACATTAAGTTGTCTCTCATCATCACTATTCTTAAGAACTCAAATTAGAATTCTGGTACCTGGATTATGGCTTTTCTAGAAATAAAATACTCCAATTGTCAAAGCACTCTGCAGCATTTCACCTTTTCAGTTCTGCATTGCTTTCTTCTTTTGTTTTAAATATTTTTTTTTCTTTTTTTTATGTATTTGACAGACAGAGGTCACAAGTAGGCAGAGAGGGAGGGAGAGAGAGAGGAGGAAGCAGGCTCCCCGCTAAGCAGAGAGCCCTATTCGGGGCTCGATCCCAGGACCTGGAATCATGACCCAAGCCGAAAGCAGAGGCTTTAATCCACTGAGCTACCCAGATGCCCCTTGTTTTAAAGATTTTATTTATTTATTTGACAGAGAGAGAGAGACAGACAGCGGGAGAGGGAACACAAGCAGGGGGAATCAGAGAGGGAAAAAGCAGGCTTCCTGCCGAGCAGGGAGCCCAAAGCGGGTCTTGATACCAGCACCGTGGGATCATGACCTGAGCTGAAGACAGATGCTTAATGACTGAGCCACCCAGGAATCCCATGCTTTCTTCTTTTAATTCTCATTCTCAATATAAAGATCTTTACTGTTCTCTTTACTGTGTAGGATGAAGCTGCTTTCTGCATAAGAGAACAGAAACCCTGGTTCCCTGATTCAAGAAGTTATAAATGAATGTTGAGAAGGAAAACAAAAGGTAGAAGGAAAAGAATCAGTGGGAAGAGACACTCAGATTCAGAGGTAAGAGATCCAAGGACAGAAGTGTGTCTTCACTTCTATCTAAGTGTGCCTGTTTCATTTTGTTCGAGTGGCATGAAGGCTTCCATTTAGAAATCCCAAATTTTCAACTATCTGGAAAGAAGAAACTGAGAGATATTAGTCTAAAATAAGAAGGATGCCAGGACTGAGAAGCAGTGATAGACAACAGAAGACAAAGAGGCAAGGAAGATAAGAAGATGGAAAATAAGTATGGGAGGCACTCAAGAGTTTTATAGGAAGATAAAAACAGTTGTTTAAAACAGCTGGGTTTTTTAGCAACCAAAAATTAGGCTCAGATAGTAAGAGGTGTGATAAGCATGAAGCTTCAATGAATGTCCGTTCACATACTATTTATGACCCACTGAAGCAGCTATTTTACAAGAAGTTTGAAAAACTATCTGAGAGGAAATTGAGAACACGACACAGAACTTATCTCAATGGTCCATTATGATTATTTACTTTGTGGTTTAACAGATAAAACAGTTCCAAACTATGGGAACAGTCTCCTTCAAAATTTTTAAGAACTGTTTCAATCTATATAAAGGCATGTCAGATCCTGCCCCCCACCCCCAATCCTAATTCTCTTCCTTCAGGATCAGCACATTAAGAACTGATATTTTCTACATGAAAAACAGAAGTCTGGGATTTTATTGAAGGGAAAACCAATCTGGGAACTTAGGGATCAGTGATCCGGGTGTAGGGACTGAAGGGAAGCAGGCATTAAAGAAGGAAAAGGGAAAAAGAACATCAATGGTTGGGGGAGAGAGCAGGTAGTGAAGAGAAATATTAAGGAGATCCAAAGAAGCCTGAAGCTACCTGGCAACTTGCCTAGGGTTCTGGTGTCCAGAGTTTAGCCCAAGAGGGCTTTGGGCTACCAACACCTGCCACTAAAATTCTAGAGAAACTGATGTCTTACCTGCAGCAAACTATACTTTTAAAGATTTACAGACATGGATATTTGGTCTACAGTAGTTTTTACATTTAGTCCTACCCAGTCTAAAAACACTCTATCTAAATACACTTACCTGCTATGTCTCAGGCCTTGCCGAATAGAATCAGACCTACCCCTGCCAAATACGTCACATTTTCAAAAACTCGTATTTAATTTTTTTTAACTCATATTTAATTTTAGTTGTAAGACTAATGTCTAGCAGATTTAAAAAAAAAAAAAGTTAAGACTTTCTTACTTTTACAATATAGTATTTTCCCCAGAGCTCTGAAGAGAAAAAGAGAAATATCTTTGCCACCAATAGCTTGGACCTCTTGGTTTTCAAAAACCCTATCAGTTTTTTTCCTTTGTTTTGATTTTGACAGCGCAGCAGCTGATTTTATTGAAGACAATGCTTTCTTCCTTGGCCATAAATGGTTTTCTCCTAAATAATACACATCCAAGAGACAATATTGAAAATAAAATTAAAATATGAAAAATAAGACTGACAACATTTTATATAGTTACACTAAATAGTCTAATTAAAATATATTTTTTCTAATAAAGTGTAATTATAAAATATGTGAATTGAGTAACAGTCGTCTTTGGGTTGCTACACTATGAAAATGGAATAAAACATCACCTGAAAGTACATCATGACACAGATTTTAAATTTTATGCATAGAAATGACACATTCTCTAATATAGGCCTATCATTTTGATTTCTATTGGCACTGCTTGTGCAATGTACTGTTCTTGATGCATGCATGATAGATATTAGTCCATTAAATCCTGAAAATAACTTGATTAGGGGAGAACTCTTATTATACACATTAAAGATAGGAGATATAAAGAGATTAAGTAACTGCCTCAAGGGCATCAGCTTCTAAGTGATATGAATCCAGGCAGCACAGTTCTGTAGTGCATGTTCAACAACTATTCTGTATTACCTTCCTACCGATTTGGGCACTCTTCAATTTATGAATATGCCAGTGTTGAAATTTCGGTAGTCAATCTACTGTTCAAAACTCAGAATGCATCCCTTAAGAAAAGTAGCCTGGAAGAGCAGAAAAAACTAGGATCTGGGTTTGATTCTTATTACTGGCTATCTCATTAAGCTGGTCAAGAATTAAAGGAATCAATATACGATTGCTAATACGGTTCCTAACCCACTCAAAAAATATTATTTTCTTCCTTTTAACATTTCTGAGCTAAGAGTAATAATGTTATAAGTGACAGGATAGCAAACTGGCCTACTTCAGCCTTCCCAACCCATAATTCCAGTAGTGAACCTAAGCACCACTTATATTTATTTTTCTATTTATTTTATTTTTCTCCTTAATATTTCTACAGGAATAAACAGAATTCTTATTTCAGTTGTATTAAGCTGCCCATTTACTTTTCTCTACAGTTATTTTGAAAAACAAAGACATAAACTAAACAGATTATTCTTGTAGGTAAACACTAGGATTTCAGGTGGGTTCTGAGAACTCCAAAGATGGCTTTTAATTTTTCAAGGTGAATTCCTCAATGTGAAACATCAAGCAGGGTGCTTGTTAAATGTTTTCTGACAAGGACCATGTACAAGAAACCATGTGCTATCTTTCTATATACATATACATTTTTAAAGATTTATTTATTTGAGAGAGAGTGCATGTGGGCACATGAGAAGGGAGAGGCGCAGAGGGAGAAAACCCTTAAGCAGACTCCCTGCTAAGCACTAAGCCCCACAGGGAGCTCCATCCATGACCCAGGAGAACATAACCTGAGCCAAAACCAGGAATTAGTCGCTCAACCTACTGAGCCAACCAGGCACCACTTTCCCTCCCCACTTTTTTTTTTTTAAGTAGGCTCCATGCCCAACATGTAGCCCAACACAAGGGCCTAAATTCAGGACCCTGAATTAAGACCTCAGCTGAGATCAAGAGTCAGATGTTTAATCAACTGAGCCACTATGACACCCCTGTGCTACCTCTTTTAATATAGCATGACACTGTACCTTCCTTACAATAAACGTAAATCAATTTATTAATTGTATCATATATAAATTAAAAATAGGGAATATATAGGTGGCTCAGTTCGTTAAACATCTGCCTTTGGCTCAGGTCATGATCCCAGAGTCCTGGGATCAAGTCCCGAATCAGGTTCCCTGCTCAGCAGGGGAGCCTGCTTCTCCCTCTCCCTTGGCCTGCAGCTTCCCCTGCTTGAGTATTCTCTCTGTGTCAAATAAATAAAAATCTCTGGGGTGCCTGGGTGGCTCAGTGGGTTAAGCCTCTGACTTCAGCTCAGGTAATGATCTCAGGGTCCTGGGATCAAGCCCCACATTGGGCTCTCTGCTCAGCAGGGAGCCTGCTTCTCCCTCTCTCTCTGCCTGCCTCTCTGCCTACTTGTGATCGCTCTCTGTTAAATAAATAAATAAAAATCTTTAAATAAATACAAATCTTTAAAAAAATTAATTAAAAGTAAATACAAAGGTGAACCTGTATAAGCACAATACTATATATTTCTTAAAGATCTATTTTTTTATATATATTTTAAAGATTTTATTTATTTATTTGAGAGAGAATGAGTGAGAGAGCATGAGAGAGGAGGAGGTCAGAGGGAGAAGCGGACTCCCCAAGGAGCTGGGAGCCTGATGCGGGACTCGATCCTGGAAGTCCAGGATCATGACCTGAGCCGAAGGCAGTCGCTCAACCAACTGAGCCATGCAGGCACCCAAAGATTTATTTTGGAGAGCACACCCACATGCACTCAGGGGGGAGAGGGAGAGAGAAAACTTCGATCAGGCTCCATGCCCAACATGGAGCCCCAGGTGGGGCTTGATCTCACAACCCTGAGATCATGACCTGGGCTGAAATCAAGAGTCGGACACTTAACTAACTGAGCCATGCAGGTGCCCCTCGGCACAATACAATTAAAATTCACTAACAGCTGATCATTTACTGACTCCTTAATATATATCAAGCACTAGAATAAACACTCTACAAATATTAACTCACTTTTCACACAACTCTGTAAGAGAGGTTCTCATATAAAAGGTGAGAATATGCAGGCAAAAAAATAATTGTCATTTGCAAGATTCTTCACCAGTAAATGGCAAAGCCAGAATTTTCACCCAGGAAGTCTCATCCAAATTAACTTTAAAAAGTCAAGTAGCAATAAATAAATTAATTAAATTAAAAATTAAATCATAAATAAATAAATAAATAAATAAAAAGTAAAGTAGCAAATCACCTAATTGAATCAGGTTTTATCTCAGGTATACAGGTACATACAATGACAAATTCATAAAGTGTGTGTATGCATGTGTACATACATAATTTTACAGAACAGTCTCAAAAAAAAAAATAGATGGAGATATATATCAATTATAAGTTAAAATATGTTTAGTTTGATTTCGATTCATGAACAACTAAGAGAAAGTCAGTCACCCGAACAGTGCAGTAAGAATTTATCTTTCACAGTTACCTTTTGAAGAAGAAAACTGGAGGCTGTTTATTGCACTTCTGATATCACCAGAACACCCTTGACAGAGCAACTCTAGAGAACTTCTATCAGGGACAGTAATATTTCCTCCATTCTAAAATGAAAAAAATTAAAGTTTAAAAAACTAGTTTCTAAAACCAAAAAAACAGCTCCCGTTTCTAAACTAAATGAAAAAGTACATTAGAAACTTTTAAAGTTAGATGCTAAAAAGCTTCCATGTTAAATGCCAGTCTGCTCAGGAAAGCCAATGACTTATCATAGCTTAAGGTAAATTGTCAAGAGTATAAAATAATTTCACTTGCTTACTTGGACTAGATTATATTTTGAAGTTCTCTTACTATAAACACATGTATATATAAATACACACACACACACACACACACACACACACACACACATATATATATACATACATACATATAAACATTACTCCCTTGTCAGTTCAAGTATAAGACCAGAAAAATTTATCTATCCCTCTCCACCTTAAGAAACTCCTAATTGTTTCCTGACAACATGATTTAAATTGATTCCAGGTCATGATCTCAGGGACCTGGGATTGAGTCCTACAGTGGCTCCATGCTCAGTGGGGAGTCTGCCTGAGATTCTCTCCCTCTGCCCATCCCCCTGCTTGTGAATACACATACACGTTCTCTAATAAGTAAATCTTTAAAAAATATATATATATTTCTGTGGAAGGAAAATTGCCTCCAAAGTGTCTCTAGCAATTACGAATTTATTTTTTTCTACCAATAGTTATGTGAGAGTGCTAATTTTTTATCTTTGGCAACCCTGTTTATTGATCTCTTAAAATTTCTGCAAACTGTTATGTGAAAAATGGTGTCTGGTTTAAATATTAATTTCTTTGATTACCAGTAGGGCGAAATACCTCTCATGTTTACTGGCCATTTGTATTACTCTGTGTATTGGCTTCTCTGTTCTTGGAATTTTTACTGATTTATTTATTTTTTTAAAAGCTTTTATTTATTTTTGCAAGAGAGAGGGAGAGCACACTAGAGCAAGCACAAGTGGGATGAGGAGCACAGGGAGAAGCAGACTTCCTGTTGAGCAGGGATTCCCAATGTGGATCTCGGTCCTGGGACTTCAGGATCATGAACTGAACCAAAGGCAGATGCTTAACTGACCGACTCATCCAGGCACTCCTGTCCTTAGCCTTTTTAGGTAGGCACATTTTTATATATTCATATATTAATACTTTATCTTATATAAATTGCAGATATTTTCTTCCATTCTCATGCTTGTCTTTTACCTTAGCTTACCATGCCTTCTATCATTCCCTGAGCTTTTCATTTTTCTGAAGTAAATCCAATCCAATGTTTTTAGGGCTTTTGTTTCTTATTTAGGAATACTATCCCTCAAACCAAAGTCAGTACTTTTTCTTAATACTATTCTCATTTGAGGGTGCCTGGGTGGCTCAGTGGGTTAAGCATCTGCCCTTCACTTAGATCATGATCTGACTGATCAGATCATGATCACGATCTCCAGGTCCTGGTTTCAAACCCCAAGTCCAGCTTCCTGCTTAGCAGGGAGTCTGCTTCTCCCTCTCTCCTGTTCTGTCCCTCCCTACTGCTCATCTTCTCTCTCAAATAAATAAAATCTTTTAAAAAAGATTGTCTTTTTTTTTTTTTGTATTCAGATCTTTCATTTACCCAGAAATCTTTTTCTAAAGATTATTTATTTTACAGAGAGCACATGTGTGAGTAGGAGAGTGAGCAGAGGGAAAGATCCTCAAGCAGACTCCCCACTGAGCGCATAGACCAAGGCAGGGATCATGTCAGGACCCTGAGATTGTGACCTGAGCCAAAATCAAGACTCGGAGGCTCAACTGACTGAGCCACTTAGGTGCCCCTACCCAGAAATTATTTTTGTGCACAGTATAAAGATGCAACCTTATGTTTCCCACATGGATATCCAATTGTGCTAATATCACTTTTTAATTATAATAGTCTCCTCTCTCCCCAGTGTAAAATGCTACTTCCATTATACAGAAAATTGTCATTTACACATACTGATATATTTCTGTGCTGTCTTCTAACTGAATCCTTCCTTTTGTCTGTTACCATGTCAATAGTACACAGCTGTAATATTTATAGTTTTACATTGTGTTCCAATACCTAGATAGCAAGTCTCTATTCACTACTCTTTTACCAAAATTTTCCTGCTCATGTTTGTGAATTTCTCTTCCAGATTACCTTCACTTTTATTCTGGATACATTTATTTTATTTAAAATTGTTTCAAGAGTATTTGTTTTTGAAAACTTCTAGTGTGGACTACTTGCCAAAAAGGAAATGTAATTTTTTTTTTTTTTTTAAAGATTTCATCCATTTATTTGAGAGAGTGTGAGAGAGAGAACATGACTGGGCAGGAGGGGCTGATGGAGAGGGAGAAGTAGACTCCCCACTGAGCAAGAAGCCTGACCCAGAGCTCGATCCCAGGACCCTGAGATCATGACCTGAGCTGAAAGCAGACATTTAACTGAGCCACGCAGGCACACCAGGAAATGTAATTTGAAATCATGATCCTTTGTAGCTGAAGGAAATGCCACAGATGGTAATCACTTTGAACACACAAATGTGACTGAAATGTATCATCACACTTTACATACATAACAATATCAACAAAAAGACTAAAGATCTTTTTTTCCTTGTAAAAACAGAAAAACATCTATTTAAGCTAAAAACAAAACACAACAACAACAACAACAAAACCCCCCAAAACCTAAGATATTCACCATTCTTTTAACTAAATCACTTAAGATGTCAACAGTCTTGGGACGCCTGGGTGGCTCAGTCAGTTAAGCTGCTACCTTTGACTCAGGTCATGATCCCAGGGTCCTGGGATCAAGTCCTGTATGGGGCTCCTTGCTTGGCAGGAAGCCTGCTTCTCTCTGCCTCTGCCTGCCTCTCTGCCTGCTTGTGTGCACTCTCTCTCTGACAAATAAATAAAATAAATCTAAAAAAAAAAAGAGAGAGAGAGAGATGTCAACAGTCTTTCTTAATATAATTAACTGAGCTACAGAATGCCAGACATTAAAATGACCTTTTGATTTTCTTCTACCATCATTATCATTGTTGAGGATGCCAGATAGTATCTTAACATTTCATTTTATAAAAGCGTGAAAGACTTGAATAGTGTGCTGGTTGCTGCCCCTGTGATGTAACAGTGTAAACAATACTATCAAAACTACACCAGTTTTAGGGGCACATGGCTGGCTCAGTCAGTAGCATATGTGACTCTTTTGATCTTGGGGTTGTAAGTTCAAGCCCCATGGTGGGTGGAGGTTACTTAAAAATTTTAAAAATCGTAAAAGAAAAAAAGGTATACTAGTTTTAACATTCTTGTAGATCCACTATTTAAGGTATAGCATGTTAATTACGTAACAAAAAAGTCATGGAATCTCTTTTCACTATTCTAACACAACTTGCTAAAGTGAATGCCATTTGCAATTTAATGACTTAGTCTTTTTTTTTTTTTTTAAGATTTTACCCATTTGTCTGACACAGAGAGAGAGATCACAAGTAGGCAGAGAGGCAGGCAGAGAGAGGAGAAAGAAGCTCCCTGCTGAGCAGAGAACCTGATGCAGGGCTCGATCCCAGGGCCCCGACACCATGACCCAAGCTGAAGGGAGGCCCAACCTCCTGAGCACCCAGGTGCACCTAAAGACTTAGTCTTGAAAAAAGTTTTGAGTTAATGTGGTAAGGTGCTATGATGTTGATTATGTTTATTCTCAATGTTTGTTTAATAAATATTTCAAAGCTATAATTTATAGTTATGCTCCTGGTGCAAAAGGTAGACTTTTTTTTAAAAAAGACATTAAAAAAACAAATCACAAGTAATCCTACCATCCAGAACCAATCACCCTCAGCATTTTTATGTACTTTCTTCTAGTATGTACAGGTTCAAGTATATATGTGCATTCTGCTGTTACTGAAAATGTTTTAGCACAGTGAAATGGAGTTAGAATGAAACTTTAAGCCTATCTGATACTTAATAGTTGTGGGATATTATGCAAGTTATTCCCCCACCCAAAAGCTATTTCCTTATCTGTAAAATAGGGATTATGTACCAGTTTTGTATGGTTATGGTGAGATTTAATAAGATCAAGTATGTAAAAATACTCTGCATAGTGCCTGACATATATCAAGGGCTGAAGATACAATTTCTATTGTTAGCACTGTAACTTCACTTATTCATTTACTTATTTAAAATAACCTCTACACCCAGTGAGGTCACGACCCCCAGATTAAGAGTTCCATGCTCTTCTGGATGAGCCAGCCAGGTGCCCCAGCATCTTGTTATTTTTAACTTGACAATTAAATCGTTATTTTCTCGTGTCACTAAAAATCCTCAAAACACTAATTAATCACATGATACCTCACCATAATAACTGCTCCCTCTGTTACTGGACTCAGTTTGTTTCTAATTTTTCACTATTAATAGTTTTTATTTAAGTGCTCTACATAATACATTATTTTGTTTAATCTACAAAGTAAACTATCCCTTGGAGATTTCCCTCAGTACTATGATCTGAGCAGTGTGAAAAAACCTTCTATTTCGTGTAAGATCTAGTTGATTTATAGCAGTAGGCCCCCAGAACCATGCTGTTGGAAGAAGTTCCATCAATTTATTTTAACATCATGCTGATTTGAAAGATAGAAAAAAATGATGTATAACAAATGACTACAGCTATTTTACAACGTTAATATATGTAACACTACTGAACTATACACTTAAAAATGGTTAAATGGTAGAGTTGATAATACCACATAACTATTTGAAAGCTGCTAATAAGCGAGCAGATCTTAAATGTTCTCACCACAAAAAAGAAATGGTAATTACATGAAGTAATGGAGGTATTGTGTAATGCCATAGTGGTAATCATTCTGCAATACGTAAGTAATCAAATAAACATGCTGTACACCTTAAACTTAATAAACAATATTACATGTCAAGTGTCTCTCCATAACATCAGAAAATAAATGATTAAGATGGTAAATCTTATGGTAAGTTTTTTACAATAAACATATTATTAAATTTTTAAAAAATTGACAACAGGACAAGAGTAGTGTTGGACTGTTGATGATTAATATACCTAGAGGCCAGGAAAGTTTCTTTTCCTTTTTTTTTTTTAAGATTTTATTTATATATTTGACAGGCAGAGATCACAAGTAGGCAGAGAGGCAGGCAGAGAGAGAGAAGGAAGCAGGCTCCCTGCTGAGCAGAGAGCCCAATGCGGGGCTCAATCCCAGGACCCTGGGATCATGACCTGAGCCAAAGGCAGAGGCTTTAACCCACTGAGCCACCCAGGCGCCCCCCAGGAAACAGTTTCTTGACAGTAGACACAATTTATAGCACTGAGCCAAGCAAAGGGAAATTTACCTCAATGTGAAAGAGAAAACTAGGTTTAATAATAGAGAAATGTTAGAGATTTTTAAAATCAGTATTTCCTGCCTTTTCAAGAATGACAGGCCTGATGAATATAAGCAAATATTTTAATTCTAAAAAGTGAAATAATGTGTTTCTAACTCCACAAGTATGGTTTTCTAATGTAAGATTCAGATTAATCTGCTCTCTGCCTGCCTCTCTGCCTACTTGTGATCTCTGTCAAATAAATAAATAAAATCTTAAAAAAAAAAAAGATTCAGATAATCAGTTCTTAAGAGACTTACCTTGTTAGCTTCCACTGTCACTATTCGATTAAGAAATTTCATCATAATTGTTGGTGCCACAGGGTTAAAACTGTTAAAAAAGTATTTTAAAGAAAAATAGTGGTTAAATGATCAATTTAAAAATATATATATGAACGTTATAAGCAGAAATTTCATTCTTACCTAATGTTTGCTATAGCACACTCTTCCTGAATTTCTTTGGGAAACAATAACCTCTGATTATTATCTCCACTGAGACTGTCAGAAATTATAAATATTAGAGGACATCGACCAGTGTGCACATATTTCCTAGAATAAAGTACAGCAATGTTTAAATACAAGCTAATGCCCTTTAATTCAAAGTTTGAGAAAACTTCACTGAAACTCACCTGAGAATTTCATGTAAAGTATGAGAATCTCGATAAAACTGGTTAGGTAAATCCTATTGAAAAATGGTAAATATTACCAGTTATATTATTGTGTAAGTTTATGTAAGACTTGTATTTACCAAATTAGGGAAAAAATGTTATATATACAATTCAAAAATTAAGGAAAACATGAAAAAGTGGATGTACTAAACAGTAAAATGCATCAATAGGAAACCCAATTTTCAATCAAATTTCTTAGGATCACTACTAGTTACAGTATTTTCACTAAAAACATCATTTGCCAAATAATTTCTTTAGCTTTTCTATACTGAAGACATTAAAATTTTAAAGTTCATTAACTTATAGCTTTTATTCAAGTTTACTGAAAAAGACCTGAGGTTTCCGCTATCACCGAGCTTTTACATTACATTTTACCACTATTAATACCATGGAGAGAATTAATGCCCCTATCAATAAGATATATCTTGCAATTATTTACTCTATAGTTACAGCAGGATCTCAAAATCTGTCCATACTTCAACGAGAATTATCCTCTTATCAGTTCTTAGATCATCTCCAAGCATTTGTAGTCTGTTATACTTTGTTGCTCTTAGTAGAAACTCTTTAAAAACTGCTATTTGAGACTGGTAGGGAAATATATGGAAGCTGGATTCTGAAAAAAAAAATTAACACTTTTACTTTCAACAAATTATGTATACATCAAAATTACACACCTAAGTAACACACACATATACATTACTGATTACATTCACATATACCTGAAGCTTACAAAATTGTAGATTTTTTTTATTTAGGCAAAGCTGTACAAATTTAAAATAGGATATTCATGGGGTGCCTGGGTGGTTCAGTGGGTTAAGCCTCTGCCTTCAGCTCAGGTCATGATCTCAGAGTCCTGGGATCGAGCCCCGCATTGGGCTCTCTGCTCAGCAGGCAGCCTGCATCCCTCCCTCTCTCTGCCTGCCTCTCTGCCTACTTCTGATCTCTCTCTGTCAAATAAATATATAAAATATTTTAAAAAATAAAACAAAATTAGATATGCACTTCAAAAAACAAGAGTCATCACGGACCACAATGAATTTTCTATAACAATGAATGTAATATGGAATTAACTGACTTTAGAACACAGCTACTAATGTAATAATCACACAACTGGTAAAAACATTTACATCTTTGCCTATACAATTAAAAAAACTCCAAATGAGTGTGTTGACAATGAATCAATTAGTCAGACTTAATCCTTAAAGAATCCCATTCTCTTGCGGCACCTGGGTGGCTCAGTGGGTTAAAGCCTCTGCCTTCGGCTCAGGTCATGATCTCAGGGTCCTGGCATCAAGCCCTGCATCGGGCTCTCTGCTGAGTGGGGAGCCTGCTTTCCCCTCCCTCTCTGTCTGCCTCTCTGCCTACTTGTGATCTCTGTCAAATAAATAAATAAATAAAATCTTAAAAAAAAAAAAATCCCATTCTCCTCTACTAGAAGCAAGCTTCCCCTCTTCTCAAAGTATTTCTGTCTGAAACTGGGAAGTAGGAAAGAAAATGGTCTCATATGGTTTCATGTGATCGCTACTGTCATTTTGTGAACCTACTGATAGTGGATAGATGTCAATCTAGCATAGGAGTGACAACATATATTTTCGCACAAAAACATATACCCAGGGGCGCCTGGGTGGCTCAGTCATTAAGCCTTTGCCTTCAGCTCACGTCATGATCCCCGGGCCCGGGGATCAACGCCCACATCAGGCTCCCTGCTCAATTAGCCTGCTTCTCCCTCTCCCTCTACCTGTAGCTTCACCTGCTGTGCTCTCTCTGTCAAATAAATTTTTAAAATCTTAAAAACAAAACAAAACGAAACGAAACAAAAAACATACCCAAAAGGATCTTAGGAATCTCAAGAATAGAGTTGGGGAGGTTATTTCAAACCTCCTTTAAACATAGACTTTTCCCACTATTTCTACTACGTTCATAGCAAACCTTACCAGGATTAAGTATCTCCTTGAAATCATCTTTTTGGAAGTCTGATAAAATTGGATTAATCCACTCTTGTACTTGAATACCATGCTCCTTTGATAGTATTTTTAGAGTTGTTGTTTTCCCACATCCAGGAGGACCTGTTATTAATAAAATAGATCCACCCTAAAACCAAATACAAATATTAATCAAAAATCAAAATCACACACACAAAAATCAAAATCATTGGAATGCTAGAATGTTATATTGGAATTTTTTTTATGTTTGAATTTTCTTTCAAATATTACTTCCATAAAGATTTACTAAATATCTGAAATAAGCTAACTTATTTAACACAGATGTTACCTGGATTATACCAGCTTTAGATGAAAGAGGATAATCTTATTTCTTCAACTTTAAGCATAACTTCTGATAGTTCTTCAATTCTTACACTATGTCTCTCCCAAGGACTACTTAGTAGCCAAATTAAAACAACTAAACTTCAGCTAGATTAAGGAGATAATGTCTGAAACAAGTATTTTTAGAGGTTACTTGAACTCAAAATTCAAACTTAATACAGATCTCTTTGGATTATATGCTTTAGTATTAAACAAGTATAATATTCTGCTGGGAAATGTAGGATATCAGAATCGTTACAAAACGTGTTTTTTTTTTTTTTTTTAAGATTTTATTTATTTATTTGACAGAGAGATCACAAGCAGGCAGAGAGGCAGGCAGAGAGAGGAGGAAGCAGGCTCCCTGCTGAGCAGAGAGCCCCATGCGGGGCTCGATCCCAGGACTCCAAGATCATGACCCGAGCCGAAGGCAGCGGCTTAACCCACTGAGCCACCCAGGCGCCCCCAAAACGTGTTTTAAGAAATTATTTTCCAGGGTGCCTGGGTGGTTCAGTTGGTTAACCAACTGCCTTTGGCTCAGGTCATGATCCCGGAGTTCCGGGATTGAGTCCCACATCGGGCTCCCACCTCCACTGGTAGTCTGCTTCTCCCTCTGACCTTCTCCCCTCTCATGCTCTCACTCTCTCTCTCAAATAAATAAATAAATCTTTAAGAAAAAAAAGAAAAAGAGAAAGAAAAATATTTTCCAGAGATAGAACTCCAAAGAGAGACTATAGGTTGTAGGTCATAATAATATCTCCTCGTGTAATAAATCTGATTAAAAAAAAAGTTAAAGTTAAAAATATATCAGGGGACGGGGCGCCTGGGTGGCTCAGTGGGTTAAAGCCTCTGCCTTCGGCTCAGGTCATGATCCCAGGGTCCTGGGATCGAGCCCCACATCGGGCTCTCTGCTCAGCAGGGAGCCTGCTTCCTCCTCTCTCTCTCTGCCTGCCTCTCTGCCTACTTGTGATCTCTGTCTGTCAAATAAATAAAAATAAAATCTTAAAAAAAAAAAAAATATATATATATCAGGGGAAGATGATTTCCTAAATTCCCTGATGGGCTATAATCCTTGCTCAGCTGTTTACCTTTACTAACTAATGCAAATAAGGGACCTTGTACATGGCCCCAGAGGACAACCCGTCCTACTTTTTAAAATGTATGAGTGCATGAGTTATAGTGATATTAGCCATGACTTTAATGATTAAATAATATATATTAAATATGGTGTCTCTGATCAAATACAGAAAACAAGGTTATATATTGATGAGTTGATGTAAAGGTGACCAAATAAAGACTGTTTAGCAGGAATCTAAATCCTTACTTCTCATTGGAACTATGACTCAGTATTTGCTTACTGTTTCTAGTAACTTTACAAGACATACCTAATGTAAATAATGAGAACTGACTACTTCCAAGGAGATTTAAAAAAAAAGAGGATGATCAAGCATGGACACCCAGGTACGTTTTTTTTTTTTTAAAGATTTTATTTATTTATTTGACAGAGAGAGCGATCACAATTAGGCAGAGAGGCAGGCAGACAGAGTGGGGAAAGCAGGCTCCCTGCTGAGCAGAGAGCCCGACGCAGGGCTCGATCATGACCCGAGCCGAAGGCAGAGGCTTAACCCACTGAGTCACCCAGGTGCCCTCCATGTATGTTTCTTATATAATAAAGTGCCTTATTTTTTGACGGAGTGAGTAGAGCCACATAGCAAAAGTTTTGCTTCCAATAAGTGGGAGATAGTCTATGAGAACACTAAAACATGAAGACTTTTGTTAATGTTCCCATCGTCTACAGTATAGTAGGCTTTTCTTCATTGTTTTAAACTGAAGTAAAAATGGCATATAGCATCCTAATGGTTTGTACATCATAGTGATTCAATATTTTTATGTCTTACAAAATGATTATAAGTCTAGTTATCATGTCACTATATAAAGTTACTACAATATTACTGACTATATCCACTATGCTGTACATTACATTTCCATCACACTGTAACAGTTTTACTATATTCTGAAAATGTTGCTCTGAAAAATTAAATTCAGTATTTTAAGTACTTACAATAAATTTAAGAAAAAATAATTTTAGCTTGTCCACAGAAAAATCTATACATTGTCAAAAATTTGGGGGGGCTGCCTGGGTGGCTCAGTGGGTTAAAGCCTCTGCCTTCAGCTCAGGTCATGATCTCAAGGTCCTGGGATCGAGCCCCGAGTCGGGCTCTCTGCTCAGCAGGGAGCCTGCTTCCCTTCCTCTCTCTCTGCCTGCCTCTCTGCCTACTCTGAACTCTGTCAAATGAATAAATAAAAAATCTTAAAAAAAAAAAAATTGGCGGTGGGGGGATGCCTGGGTGGCTCAGTTGCTTAAGCATCTGCCTTCAGTTCAGATCATGATCCCAGCGTCCTGGGATTGAGCCCCATGAACCTTGCTCAGCAGGGAGCCTGTTTCTCCCACTGCCTGCTGCTCCCCCTACTGCCTGCTACTCCGCCTGCTTATGCTCTCTCTGACAAAAAAATAAAATATTTAAAAATATTTTTCTTGCATAAAAATGTCTTATAATTACTGACATCATTGAACTTTTATATAATAAAGAGTATACAACTGGTGAGAGTTCAACTTCTTAGCAGGAAGATTTTATTTTTATTTTTTTAAAGATTTTATTTGTCAGAGAGAGTGGGAGGGAGAGAGAGAGAGAGAATGCACACAAGCAGGGGGAACGGCAGGCAGAGGGAGAAGCAAACTCCTGCTGAGCAACGAACCTGATGAAACACTCGACCCTAAGACCCCTAACCAACCGAGCCACGCAGGTGTCCCAATAAATGAAATCTTGAAAAAAAAAAAAAAATCACCATTTCACAATCTTAACAAAATAACTGATTCAGGCAAGGACTGAAAATGGACACTAAAGCACTTACGTGAAAGACTACGGGGGAAATTGGACTTTTTTTTTTTTCTTAAAGATTTTATTTATTTATTTGACAGAGATCACAAGTAGGCAGAGCAGCAGGCAGAGAGAGAGGGGGAAGCAGGCTCCCTGCCGAGCAGAGAGCCTGATGTGGGGCTCGATCCTAGGACCCTGGGACCATGACCCGAGCAGAAGGCAGAGGCTTAACCCACTGAGCCACCCAGGCACCCCAGGAATTGGACATTTAACATCGTGAAATTATCTCCCTATAGATTATGTGGCAGTCGCAACGGAAAATTACTTCATAATGAAGATTTCTGACTATTACTGGGGTTCCTGAGTGGCTTAGTAGGTTAAGTGTCTGCCTTTGGCTGAGGTCATGATCTCAAGAGTCCCAGGACTGAGCCCCCAGTTGGGCTCCCTACTTAGTGGGGAGCCTGCTTCTTCCTCTCCCCGCCTCTCGCTCATGCTCTCTCTCTCTAATAAATGAATAAAATCTTAAAAAAAAGAAAGATTTTTACTATTATTTCCTTAATTTAGTGATCAAAGTTAACATGAAAAACAGGAGAACCAAACATATTTTCTGATATGGTGCAATATAAAACATACACCACGACCTAAAAAGTATTCTGAAAAAATGTTCAACTTGAGTCTAATCAAACCCTTAATTCAAACTTCCAGGCCACAGGAAATGGAAGACAGAAGAACAGATTAGTCAGCCTGAAGAGGAAACAACCTGACAAATCTAGAAGGTTAGGGTTCTACACGTCACCTGGCCTGGACTCTCTGGTAAGTCAGTGTCTTAGAGTAAAAGAAAGGGTAAAAGAGGACCATTCTAGATTTTAAAAGACCTAAGGCGTGTAACAATCAAAAGCAACATGTAGTCCTTGATTAGATCCTGGTTGTAACAAATCCACTATAAATAACATTTTGCAGACAAATAGAGAAATGTGAATATAAAACGAGCATTATATAACATTATCTACATGACACTAGATAATTTTGTTAGAATAATGATATATATAACGGAATACTATGCAGCCATCAAAAGAAATGAAATCTTGCCATTTGCAACGACGTGGATGGAACTAGAGGGTATTATGCTGAGTGAAATAAGTCAATTAGAAAAAGACAATTATCATATGATCTCCCTGATATCAGGAATTTGAAAGGCAAAGTGGGGGGTTTGGGGGGTAGGGAAGGAAAAAATGAAACAACATGGGATCGGGATGGAGACAAACCATAAGAGACTCTTAATCTCACAAAACAGAGGGTTGCCGGTGGGGAGGAGGGTAGGGAAAGGGTGGTGGGGTTATAGACACTGGGGAGGGTATGTGCTATGATGAGTGCTGTGCAGTGCGTAAGCCTGACGATTCACAAACCTGCACCCTGGGGCTAATAATACATTATATGTTAATTAAAAAAAAAAGAATATTTTTTATAATATCATTCCATGTTTGTCCATGTTTGAAATTTTCCATATTAAAAAACTAACAAAAAGATTTAAAAAAAAGAATAATGGTATATACAGTCAGTTAGGAAAGTGCTTTATTTTTAAAAAAGAGGCATATGGATATTTCTAGAAGTCTGACTAAAACGTCACATATTCATAATTGAAAATACTTTAAAATACTTAAGAGTGAAAATGAGGTATATAGTAGGCATAAGACTATTCATTTATTATTCTACTTTATTTTTGAAGAATCTCGAAATAAAGTTTAAAAAGAGAGAAAAAAATATTCTAGCTTGAAGGCTAAAAGTAATTACAGAAGTAGGAAGTGAAACAAAAAACATCAGCCTTAAAATGAATGATGACTATTTTAGGCTGTATTTAGTACAAAACTAATATGTAATTTGCTTGCTTGCTTCTGATGTGCTAAATATACTGGCACCCTAACGAGTTTATTATGCTTAATGATGATGATGAGACATAAGTGGATAAAAGAAGTTTAAGAAAGAAACTCAAAATCTCTGAGTCTTTTGGTGAAGTGTATAGGAGTAAATAAGAGACTTTTTTATTGTAGGTGATTTGGACTTAACAAAGTCAACATAAAAGTTTAATTTCTGGAAGACTGGGTGGCTCAGTTAGTTAAACATCTGCCTTCAGCTCAGGTCATGATCCCAGAGTCCTGCGATCAAGCCCTGCATCAGGCTCTCTGCTCCACGGGGAGCTTGCCTTTCCCTCTCCCTCTGCCTGCCGCCTCCCCTGCTTGTGCACACGCATACTCTCTGTCAAATCAAGCAATCGATCTTAAAAAAAAAAAGAAAAAAAGTTTAAGTTCTTACAACCAACTATAAAACAGAGAAACATTTGATGTTATATATTTTAAAACACATTTCTTATTCAATTACCTGTTTTGGTTGCCTTTCTAAGACTTTAGCTTTTAACCAGGTTTCAACTTCTTCAATTTTCTTTTTATGCACAGCAAGTTCATGCTAAAAATTTCAAGTTTAGAACAAAACATTTTAACTCAAGGATTTTTGGTACAGCAGCCCACATTAATCTAAATTAAGCATTTTCAATGAAGAAAACTAGCAAACAACATGATAAGAGAATTTATTTTTTTTAAAGATTTTATTTATTTATTTGACAGAGAGAGATCACAAGTAGACAGAGAGGCAGGCAGAGAGAGAGAGAGAGAGAGAGAGAGAGAGAAGCAGGCTCCCCGCTGAGCAGAGAGCCCGACGCGGGACTCGATCCCAGGACCCTGAGATCATGACCTGAGCCGAAGGCAGCGGCCTAACCTGAGCCACCCAGGCACCCCTGATAAGAGAATTTAAAAGTCTTTGCTATTACACTTCATTTTTTATATTGAAAAATCCTGGGGATGCCTGGGTGGCTCAGTGGGTTAAAGCCTCTGCCTTCGACTCAGGTCATGATCTCATGGTCCTGGGATCAAGCCCCGCATCAGACTCTCTGCTTGGCAGGGAGCCTGCTTCCCTTCCTCTCTCTCTGCCTGACTCTCTGCCTACTTGTGATCTCTGTCTGTCAAATAAGTAAATAAATAATCTTAAAAAAGGGGGGGGGCGCCTGGGTGACTCAGTGGGTTGAAGCCTCTGCCTTCCGCTCAGGTCGTGATCTCAGGGTCCTGGGATTGAGCCCTGTGTCGGGCTCTCTGCTCAGCGGAGAGCCTGCTTCCTCCTCTCTCTCTGCCTGCTTGTGATCTCTGTCAAATAAATAAATAAAATCTTAAAAAAAAAAAAAATTCTATCCTTAACACTGATACTGTTGTCTGAGAATTTGGGGCAGGTTGGGAATTACAAAACTTTAAAATCCTGACATACATTTCTGGGAAGGGAATAAATAGGGAGAGATCTCACATTTAAGAAAATAAACAGATCAATTCTATGTTGGGATTAAATTAAATCTATGACAAATAACCAATGATACAATTTCAGAATTACTTGAGAAATGCTGAGCCATGGAACATAAAAAAACTAGGAATTACTGGGTTTTTTCCTAATTCATTTAGAAAGATTTTTATGAGTAATAATCTGAAAATATATATTCCTCTCCTTCCTGAAATTGCATTATATACACTTGTTTGCATCCTTTTTAGTACCTGAGTTTCTGGCTTGTATTTATCCACCCATGGTTCATTTTCAGACAGATATTCTTTTGAATTCTCAAGACCATAAATCTTTTCTGAGGAAGATGGCTTTTCTCTTTTTCTAGCTGGAAATCTGCTACTGTCTAATCTGGAAGGCACATTTTTCCTTCTGTGACTTGAGTTATTCACACCTAATGATGTGGCAGTAATAGAGATGCCTGTATTCTCTGAAAAATCATCAAACGATGGGTCCACCCAGTCTGTTACCTGAAAAAAAAGAAATCATGTAAATATTACATTATCTACCTCTATTCCCTATATAAGTAAACTACTGTCTATAAAAAAAACATATTCATATATCTGCAACATTTTATTTTTATTTTTTTAGAAGATTTTATTTGCCAGAGAGAGAGAGTGCACACAAGCAGGGGGAGCAACAGGCAGAGAGAAGCAGGCTCCCCTCTGGGCAAGGAGCCTGATATGGGACTTGATCCCAGGACCCTGAGATCATGACATGAGCCAAAGGCAGATACTTAACCGACTGAGCCACCCAGGCATCCCTATCTGCAACATTTTAAATCGAAACCTCACAAATTCGCTCTTTAAGTAAAACTGGCACTACACATATTAGTTATTTTTTTACTTCATGGTAAATACATATGCATACTTGTCCGCTTCACCAGGGTAATCACGAATGCCATATAAAGGAATATAGAATACAAACTTAATTCTTTTTACTAATTATAATCTTCCTAGTATAGAATAGGCTGATTCTTCTTAAGCTCATTTGTAGGACTGAAACAGAAATACTAAAATTATGTGCCAAAAAAGAAGCAAAACAAAGAAATAAAATATTATTTTAAGCATATATAACTGTAAGAAGAATAAAACTTCTGTCTTGACCAGGTTAATTAATTCACAAACTAAGAACCACTGCAGATATCCAAATAATCCCTATCAGCTTCAGGACTTTGAGAAGATACAGCCTAAGAATCCTGATGGTATGAATAATTTGTAAATATGAACTGATTTTATTCTCTTCAGCCCATAAAGCAAATAGTATTTTCATAAAGGGAGGCAGGCTTTCCAAGGAGGAGGACTTGTTTCCCAGATTTGTCTAAAAAAACAGAACTGGGATAATAGAACAGCAAAATCAATGGTTCTACTTCATGTTCTTCTGTTTTTTTGAGAAATTGCTGATCTCTCTACATTTCCTTCATCATTCCTTTTCCTTTAGAATCCTCTGTAAGTATACACAGATGAAGATAATGAATTCAGCAGTTTAAAACTAAAAATACTTTGGTGTTATTAAAAAGGTTTTTTTCTGAACAAAAATTTTTATGATGAATTTTCTTAACATTCTTGAAGTATAAATCTAGAAAAACCTAGCTTAGTATGTGGCTTTTGAAATTCCTTGGCTGCCTAATAAGGGGGAACCAAGATTATATTTTCCTTGAAGAACACTCAGCCACAGTTGTGAACCATTTACTAGACAATGCTAAGGAAAAGCAAGCTGGGGTTTAGAACTATCTCAGGAATGAAAGTCACACTTCATTCCCCCTTTAAAGACAGAAGGTTAGGAATACTATCACCAATAAGTAAAGAAATGAAGACCTGTGGGAAAAAATTTCAGTCACAGCCTAAAAATTCATTTCTCCTTCTTCAAAAGACTGTCAACAGTACTACAATTTTGGCTCCTCTTTAAGAGTTTAGGGGCACCCGGGTGGCTCAGTCAGTTAAGAATGTGCCTTCGGCTCAGGCCGTGATCCCGGGGTCCTGGGATTGAGCCTTGCATCGAGCTCCTGCTAACCAGGGAGACTGCTTCTCCCTCTGCCCCTCCTTTCTCTTTTTCTCAAATAAATAAAATCTAAAAAACAAGTAAGAGTACCTAGGGGCACTTGGGTGGCTCTGTCAGTTGAACTCGAACTTTTGGTTTCAGTTCAGGTTGTGATCTCAATGTCATGAAATGGAGCCCAGAGTTGGGCTCCACACTCAGCAGAGTCTGTTTAAGACTGACTCTGCCCTCCCCACCCCTGCCCCCGACCCTGGCTCACACAGGTTCTCTCTCCCAAAATAAATACATCTTAAAAAAAAAAAAAAAAAGTAAAAATACCATATTATAATAAAACTTTTGATAGCATATCTGATCTTGCAATTCTGATCTGCAAGTTATTTATACATTTTATAGTTTTATATCTTACATAAACATGGAGTCCTATTTACTGGGGAAAAAAGAAACACCAAAAATTAATTTACTTAAGATCAGAGAAAAATAAGACCCACCAGTATGAAAATAACTACCCAGCAAATAAGCATGATACTGACTGACCCCATCCTATGCTATCACTAGCCTTGCTGAGAACTGGCACTCAAAAACATGATTTTTAAGTGGCAAGCCTTGTGGTTAAGCTTTATTTTTATTTATCTGTCTTTTTAAAGATGTTATTTATTCATTTGAAAGAGAAAGAGATAGCGAGGAGAGGGGCAGATGGGGAGGGAGAGAAAAGGAGAGAATCCCAAACAAACCCAGCATTGAATGCAGAGTCCGCCACAGAGCTCCATCCCACAACCCTGAGATTATGAGCCAAAACCAAGAGTCAGATGCTCAACTAACAGTGCCACTGTTGCCCCTCGTTGTTACGCTGTAATACTATGACTCATGTTTTTCTTTCTTCTATTGATCTTCCATGCAAGAGTTTTCAGCCTTTCTTCCGACTGAAATTGAAAACACTTTTTTAAAAATTAAGGTTGTGCTTTTAGTCATTTCACACTTAATATTGCATTTTTTAGATCACCAATTACAACAGATACTGTACACTATTACTTTGACGGCAATAACAAGTCATTAAAAACATACACAAAAATTATCCTTCCTTTTTGGGCAATTATTACATGGACATTTTAGTGTAACATACCTTTGTAGAAGATACCTTTGGTCTAAGAAAAGTTTTTGACATTATAAACTTTAATAGTTCCCATCCGTAGTATACAACCTGTAGTAGTACATTAAAGTATAATTCACCTAAGGAAACAAACAAACAAAAAAATCTCAAATTAGGAAAACTGTAAAAAAGAAATATAGTAATATAAACCAATATAATCTACAGTATGATAATGGCTCAAAAACTAATGAGAGGACATAGTAAACACAGGTGAAGAGGTCAAAATGCTAAAATAAAGTTTACTTTTAATCCCTAGAACTGTCAAATAATCCACACGTGGTGGTATAAGAGCGAAGTCTTTCATATGAACTCAACAATGTATTAGAGAAAACAGAAAAAATGCATTCGACATTTTGTGCAGCTTTTGTGCTGAAAGTTAAAATTTCCCTCACTTCAAATCACAGTTCCGGAGTTTTTTTCTGCGAAATTTCAAAAAAACCCTCACCATATAACAAATTCAGATTTTCACTTACTTTGGAAAAAGACTATAAATCTAACTGTAAATATTTTCTGTAAGTGTTCTTCTTACTTGAACATACTGGAAAATTTGGGGACAATGTTTTCCGACTTTAATAATTATTCAATGTTTACATAAACTAATGAATTCACCAGTTTGAAGTGAGCTTGAAGCAAAGTTTTTTAAGGTCTGCAAATTTATAAATTGGAAGGTGTATTTGGACTTTAAGGTTTGGACGCACATATGGTATATAACGTGAAAAGATTCCACACACGAAAAAATAAATTGTACACACACACACACACACGTTGTTCACGATTAAAGAGGTTTTTGCTTTGGAGATTCAAAGAGATACATGGATGGGGAAAAAAACACACTTGTTGAATAAATACAGTTGTCAGGTCGAAATAAAAGACGCAGACTGTTTTTACGGTCAGGATTCCAGTCGCTCTTTAAAAACAAGACTGACAATTACCTCCTTTAAAAAAGAAGATAACTGTCCCAGATGATGTCAGGTTCCTGAAATGAGATGTCAGAGGAAAAAAAGACCTTCAAGAATATTTCTAGTCTACCCACCAACCGCCCTCACACACTGGACTGGCGATACTAAGCCCAGACACTCGTCCAGCGTAAAGCTACTAATCAGCGGAGAGCAAAGAGGATCTCGCCATGTCCTCACGCCAGGCCAGAATTTTGCACCCCCACCCTCCAACCCCAAATGGAATGGGCAGGTCGGGAGGAGGAGCGAAGACAGCTCCGGGAGGCGTGAAGGCAGAGATGGGTTCGCGTCTCCAAAACATACATAGACCAAAGCCGCAACCGCGGCGGCCTTACTTTCCGGGAGCTGCATCCCCTCGTGGCCGGAGAGGAGTGGAGGAGCCACACTCTGCTCCAGCGGAAAGGCAAGTACCTGGCCCTAGCCGGGCTCAGCGACGAGCCTCTCGGAGGTCCCGCCTCCCGGGGACCTTCTAGACCGGTCGACGCTTACGCGACACAGGCAGAAGGGCAGCCGCCAACGGCCCCGGTGGCTTAGGCTTCTATCTCACTGCCTGACCCAAAGCAAGGACCCGACCTGTGCCCCTGCTTTGGACTCTGCGCTGCAAGCATGCTATAGGAGGCCAGGTAACCAATATTCAGTGGCTAGGCGGTGGAGACGGCCGCGAGCGCCGCGCACGGCCTAGAAGCACCCGGGGCCACTGGCGCTTGACGCAGCTCGCCGCTTCCGGCTCCTCCCTGTTGTGCGTAAAGCGCGTGGGCCTAGACGCCCGGAGCCAGCGCGGTGAGGACCATGTTGCTTCCGAACATCCTGCTCACCGGTCAGGCGCGCGGCGGGGCGGCGCTGGGTGGCGGGGCAGGCCAAGGGCGTCGAGTGCGGTGGGGCGTCGGACGTCCGAAGGGTGCCGTTCGGTGTTCTGTTTCGAGGCTAGTAGAGGGCCGCGCGGCGTGGCGGTTGTCAGGGCCTCGAAGAGACCGGTTCCTCCGACCGTTGTGGGAGGCGGGTGGGGGGCGGGGAATGTTGATACTGTTGGCCCGAGGCTGCTCGGTGAGAGAGGGAGACTTCTTCAGGTCCTCTTTCTGGCAAACTGCCGAATCTTTCGGAATCTGGTTTGTTGTTGTTGTTGTTGTTGTTGTTGTTGTTTAATTAGCAGGGTTTGTCTTTAGAGTTTTAGCGAGATAATGTAAGTCGCTCTCAGACCCTTAGTGGATATTTTAATGCTGCTGGACACCTTGTCCTTAGGCCTTTCTGGGGCGTATCTCTTTTTCTTTTGTTTCTGCCAATTACGGTTGGACAAAAGGGTTCGAATATATATGGCGCAGGGTGATTAACTTGCTTGTACTTTTGTTGAATTAGCATCAGAAGCTTTTTTATTGTAAAGTTCCCGGGGTGATAGCTGTCTTTCATACTGGTTAAATTTTTTTCCCCATAAATGATTTAATTTAAAAAACTAAAATAAATGATGGTAATTTGAGATACTTAGTGTTATTCTGGGAGTATCTGTTAACGGTGGCAGGCAGTCTGCGAATTGCTATTAATCCCCAAAGCCCCACTCCTGATAGATCAGATACACTTGGTGAGATTCTCTTATGCAACAGACTTTGAGTAGTTTTGATTAGATTATAGTGTATATTCACAGGGAATTGCTAATTAGGATATTTTTCGCTTCATTTGTTAAAAACTTGAAGAAGGGTAGATAGGGGGCTAATGTCTAACAAGTATCCTTGGCTTGTCTTACAGGTACACCAGGGGTTGGAAAAACCACGCTAGGCAAAGAACTTGCATCAAGATCAGGACTGAAATACATTAATGTGGGTGATTTAGCTCGAGAAGGTAAGGGATGCATTGGTGATGGTTTTAAAAAAGAGAGAGACTAGATAATAGAGTGTTAGTATTATACTTGTCAGACGGTACAGAAAGCAGAGACAGACCATTAAGGAATTTATGCTCTGTGGGGAACCTGTAGAAGGAGAAAGTAATATATGTGTAGTACTGTCTTCGGTTGTTTTGACCATTCTACCCCATCCTGCCCCACTCTGTTGGCCAGTAGTTCTTCTGAGTGGTAATAATTGGGAAGGCTGCCATGAAGAGATGGGACATAGGAAGAATGTTTTTGAGATGGGCAAACACATAAAGGTTTGGATGGTCCTAAGCGTATCTGTTGAGATGCTGAGTATAAGTCTCACTGGAAGGATATTATTTTGAGCTCTTAGGACATGACTGTTTTATAGTTTCTTCTTAGCTTTGTTTGATAGTTGCATGCCTGCACACAACTGCACATTATTCTAAAGTGATAAATGCTTTTATTTTACCACGTTTTTCTCCCAATTTTTTATCACTCCCTTATTTGTCTTCATTTTTTTTATATTCTGTAATTTGTATAGGATAGAAATTTAATAAACTTAAAGGGACCTTAATTAAAATTAAAAAGATTTAACACTTAAAATTTAAATATATTTTCAAAAATTTAGCAGTATTTAAAATTTTTTGAAGTTCCTGATAGTTGCTACTAAAGTAACTATTTCAGATTTGATCTAATGTCCGTATTTTTTTCAAATGATCTAAAGTCTGATCAACGGATATCATGGAGTCTGGCAAGATGGCTTCTCCCAAGAGCATGCCGAAAGATGCACAGATGATGGCACAAATCCTGAAGGATATGGGGATTACAGAATATGAGCCAAGAGTTATAAATCAGATGTTGGAGTTTGCCTTCCGATATGTGACCACAATTCTAGATGATGCAAAAATTTATTCCAGCCATGCTAAGAAAGCTACTGTTGATGCAGATGATGTGCGATTGGCCATCCAGTGTCGTGCTGATCAGTCTTTTACCTCTCCTCCCCCGAGAGATTTTTTATTAGATATTGCAAGGCAAAGAAATCAAACTCCTTTGCCATTAATCAAGCCATATTCAGGCCCCAGGTTGCCACCTGATAGATACTGCTTGACCGCTCCAAACTATAGACTTAAGTCTTTACAAAAAAAGGCATCTACCTCTGCGGGAAGAATAACAGTTCCACGGTTAAGTGTTGGTTCAGTTACTAGCAGACCAAGTACTCCCACTCTTGGCACACCAACCCCACAGACCATGTCTGTGTCAACTAAAGTAGGGACTCCAATGTCCCTCACAGGGCAAAGGTTTACAGTACAGATGCCCACTTCACAGTCCCCAACTGTAAAAGCATCAATTCCTGCAACATCCGCAGTTCAGAATGTTCTGATTAATCCATCATTAATTGGGTCCAAAAACATTCTTATTACCACTAACATGGTGTCATCACAAAATACTGCCAATGAATCATCAAATGCAATGAAAAGAAAACGAGAAGATGATGATGATGACGATGATGATGACGATGATGACTATGATAATTTGTAATCCAGCCTTGATGCTTGTAACATGTATACTTGGTCTTGAATCCATTGTACTAGATTAAACACGCATGCTGGGTATTTTCAAGTTGTGTTGTAGAAAACTTAAATGCTATTTAATGAGTAAATATGGTTATCCTTTCCGATTGAGATGTTGGGTTTTCTTTAATGGGATTAGTAATGGTTATTCATCATCCTTTAAGTGTAAAAAATAAAACTGTTTTCATCAGTTTGTTGGTATTTTGGCAATTATGTTTTTAGAAGCAGTTTCCTCACATGTCACCAATAGGAATAACAGTGACAACAACTTGAAGTACTGGTTTGTTCATAAACACTAGAGTAGTACTTCTAGTGTCTTCAGATGTTTAGATCACAGCATGGTCTCTTTTTTGTAGAGTCCACTTCATCTGTTTGGATTTCTCTTCTTCAATTACTCAACTTCTTCCTGGGTCCTTTTTTGCTCTCTTTGGTTTTATTTAAGGACTCTTAATGTGTCTCCCAGGATGTCCCCACTTCAGAACTTAATTTTTTTTTTCCGTTATCTCTTTTTGCAGATGAGTTTTGCATATCTTAGCTTTGTCATATTTTTGATACTGTAAGTCAGTATCATGATCATATTTTTAATCCAGGTTTGGTATTTAAGTACAGTGAATAAAACTTAGGTATTGTTTTACATGACCAGTCTCCCATTTTACACCTACATAAAAAAATCTGTTTTTTTTCCTTTGCCTGTTGAACTTTACAGTCTCTGACAAGTGATTTTAGAGTCACATTCAGTTGTCAATTTCAGTCTTCCAGTTTATCTTACAATATTTAACACTTTTTTTTTAAAGGACTTCATTTATTTATTTGACAGATCACAAGTAGGCAGAGAGGCAGGCAGAGAAAACAGGAGGAAGCAGGCTCCCGAGCAGAGAGCCCGCTGTGGGCTCCATCCCAGGACCCTGAGATCATGACCTGAGCCGAAGGCAGAGACTTTAATCCACTGAGCCACCCAGGCACCCCTGAATTTAACACTTCTAAACTTAAAGAAGTTGCTATATAATCAATTGTGTAGTACTGAGAGGAACAGTAACACTAGACATTTGGTTCCTTTCATATTTGTATTCAACACTATTTTAGCCACTACAACACATCTAAGTGTGTATAGTCCCAAACATCCTCTCTCTATATTTTTTAAAGATTTTATTTATCCATTTGAGAGAATGTGCATGCACAGAGCGGGGGTGGTGGGGAGGGCTAGAGAGGGAAAAGCAGGCTTCCCACTGAACAGGGATCTGGATGGGGGTGGGGGGGTTGTTCCTGGGTTCCTAGGCTTGAGACTTGAGCCAAAGGCAGATGTTTAACCAACTGAGTCACTCAGGCACCCTTAGGTGATGGTCTTCATAAGGTTTTTCATAATATACCAGATTGGTTTTTTCCCCCGATGCCATTTGAATGTATCTGGAAATCTTAACTAAAACATATTTCAAGATAAAATCTTAACTAGAAAATATACTGAGACACCTGTCCTCATTTTTCTCAAATAGTTATATATTTTAAGGGATACCATGTAACCATCTATAAAGCAGTGGCTCTCAAATAAGTGTGATTTTGCCCTTCAGGGGACATTTGGCAATTTCTGGAGACTGGATAGTCAAGACTGGGGTGGAGACCAGGGATTCTGTTGAACATCCCACAATTCACAGAATAGCCCCCCACTCCTATAAAAGAATTATTAAGCTCAAAATGTCAGTAGTATTTGAGATTGAGAAACCCTGGTATAAAGAAACAAGACCAAAAAAAAAAAAAAAGCCACCCTGATTTTATTTTTTTTATTTTTAAAGATTTTATTTATTTGACAGAGATCACAAGTAGGCAGAGAGAGAGAGGGGTGGGGGAAGCAGGCTCCCCTCTGAGCAGAGAGCCTGATGCGGGGCTCAATCCCGGGACCCTGGGATCATGACCTGAGCCAAAGGCAGAAGCTTAACCCACTGAGCCACCCAGGCACCCCACCACCCTGATTTTAAATGAATTTGTCTAAATGGAGTTGACAGCCATTCTAGAAATCCTGTTGAAACTAAGTTCTTAGGTCATGTGGAACCAAGGCAGGAAAAATTAGGTGGGGAATTTTTTTTTTTTTTTAAGATTTTATTTATTTATTAGAGCAAGTAAGAGCATGAGAGGGTAGAAGGTCAGAGGGAGAAGCAGACGCCCTGCGGAGCTGGGAGCCCAATGTGGGACTCCATCCCAGAACTCCGGGATCATGACCTGAGCTGGAGGCAGTCGCTTAAACGACTGAGCCACCCAGGCACCCTAGGTGGGGAATTAAGTGTTTTGTTTTGTTTTTTTAAATAAAGATTTTTATTTATTTATTTGACAGAAGTAGGCAGTGAGGCAGGCAGAGAGAGAGAGAGGAGGAAGCAGGCTCCCCACTGAGCAGAGAGCCCAATGCGGGGCTCGATCCCAGGACCCTGGAATCAGGGAATTAAGTTTAATAAAATTATTGGGAGTCCTAACTATGGTGTGGCTAAGAATGCTTTTCTTACCCTTGTTATTTCCAGCCTCAGATTCTTCCTCACTTGATATCCTTTCCCATATGCAATCACTTAGTTGCACTTACCAGCACCCTTAATTTTCCTGCCACAAGTGTATCCATCTTAAGCCTCTGTTCATAAACCCCAGGATTTCCCATAGGTCTAGACAAAGTATATTAACACTGGATCCACTGGAAACTTGTAAAGCATAGCAGAGCCCGCAACATTTAAAATCTTGATCTTTTTCTAACCCAGGAGTTGGCAGGCTGCTGCTGTTTTTTACAGGAACCACACTGCCCGAACACTAGCCCACAAAGCGTGAAGTATTTACTCTCCGGCCTTTTACAGAAAAAGTTTTGCTATCCTGGCTCTAACACCTTTATCCCATTTTCCTCCCCTCCACTGGAAGGCTTTGAAACTAACCTATTTGTCCCCTCCGGCACTACTATCTCCCAGTCTGCATGTGATCTCCCTCCCACCATATACTTCCTTTTTAAAGATTTTATTTATTTATTTATTTATTTATTTGAGAGAGAGAATGAGCGCGCGCATAGGGAGGGGCAGAAGGAGAAGCAGACTCCCCGCCGAGCAGGGAACTGATGTGGGAGCTCAGTTCTAGGATCACAGCTGAAGCCAGGGCAGACTCTTAAGTGACTGAGCCACCTAGGTGCCCCCTACCATATACTTCTTTCCCAATAATTTCACTACAGCTATATTGTTACTTTGCCCCTGACTTTAGTAATCTCATCCCCTCTGAACTAGTCACTCCCTTTAAAAGAGCCTAATTTCTAGATACCCACTAAAGGTAACCACCTTGGTAGTTCCCAGACCTCTCCAAACTAATAAGACTTAAAAAGCACATGCTCTGAAGTCCTACCTGACTACTTGCCCACTCTTGATTCCTGTTCCCCACATAGGGACACATTCAAACACTACACAAATACATTTGCCCTGTAAATCTTGATGGCTTGCCTAAAAAATTGATATGGTACTCATCCCATTTTCAAGCCCATTTCCAGTGAATCTCTTACTCTTTGGATCTTTTCCTTCCCTCTTTTTTATGTCCTTTAAAAAAAAGAGGGAGACGGAATAAACAAGACTTGACCTTTTTCTGTTAAAGTCCATCCTCCCTAATGATGAACTGGTCATAGTTTACCTTCAGCCTTCCCTGCAGCCACTTCCCTAGGTCCCCTTCAGTCTACACTCTGCGCACTTACTGTTCCTCAGACCCTGGGAATTGACCTCCATGTCTTTATACATGCTATTCCCTTCATCTATAAGTGCTCTTCCTTACCTGCCCTATAAAAAACTCTTTTTTTTTTTTGACAGACAGATCACAAGTAGGCAGAGAGGCAGGCAGAGAGAGAGAGGAGGAAGCAGGCTCCCCGCAGAGCAGAGAGCCCGATGCGGGACTCGATCCCAGGACCCTGAGATCATGACCTGAGCCGAAGGCAGAGGCTTAACCCACTGAGCCACCCAGGCGCCCTAAAAAACTCTTTAAAATGCCCAACTCAAATGTCACATTTTGGTGCTCTCTAACTTTTTAAAGTAGATTTCATTGTGCTTTTCTCTACATAAAAGGTCAGGTATCAAAATACTCAATCCTTCTAAACCAATTAACTTCTTGGTACTAGTTGCATCACAGACATAAGCTTCTTGTTGGATTGAAGTAAATGTGGTAAATATGTTTCCAGAGTAAGAAATCTGAGGGTTACCTGGCTAGCTCCATGGACAGAGCATGCAACTCTAGATCTCAGGGTTGTGAGTTCAGGTCCCACGTTGGACATGGAGTCTACTTAAAAATTAGGGGTACCTCGGTGGCCCAGTCAGTTAAGCATCTGCCTTCGGTTTGGGTCATGATTCCAGGGTCCTGGGATTTAGCCCCACGTCAGGCTCCCTGCTCAGTGGGGAGTCTGCTTCCCCTTCTCCTTCTGCACCTCCCCCATCCCTGCTCGTGGGCTCTCATTCGAGGTCTCTCTCAAATCTTTTTAAAAACCGTATAAAGTAAGAAATCTGAAAATGTTTTAAGTACTGGCAACAGCATCAAAATAGATAGCATTCCAATCTTAAATAACAGCTTTCATGTGAGTGTATTAATTCTGGGATGGCAGTTAAAATGTAATGATTTTATAGTTTAACTACAGCTGGAAAGATCTTTTGAGGTAAGGACTTACCATTTAACTGGCCCCACAATCAATTTTTCTTCTCCAACTAACCTATCTTTAAATAAATCATAAAACTTTGTTAAGAAAATTAATTTTCTAAGCTTTTGGTAGTTTAATCAATTCAAGCCCTTTCATCTCTTCTAGATTAGGACCCTATACATATACAACTCTAAATTTGACTTCCAACTGAAACTTTCTAAAGTAGCATACGTTAAAGAAAAAAAAATTACAAGTAGCATACGTTTTTCCCTTTTTGGGGGGAAATCTGAAATGAAGTTTAGAATCCATTTCTTCATTCCTTATGGTACAGGTTATAACCATCAGTCATCTAAAATTCTGCAGTAGCCTTGATTTGGTGTCCCTGCTTCTGGATTTGTTTCCTTTCAACTCATTCTCTACAGAGAAACCAAAATTATTTTTAAATATTTGTAATTGATCATGTCATTTCATTATTAAAATGCTTTAATGATTTTACTTTGCTTTGGGATAAAGTCTAACTCTGCAACTGTTAAGGACCTTTTTGATCTGGCCTCAATTTACCTGACCCTTTATCATCTATTTTCCAACTAGTCTAAGAGACTTTCCCTCCCCTGAGTTTTCCCCTCCTAATTCTCTCTGGCTTTGAATACCTTCTCTGTTGAATATAGTCTTCCCTGGGTGGCTCAGTGGGTTAAGCCTTTGCCTTCAGCTCAGGTCATGACCTCAGGGTCTTGGCATCGAGCCCCAAATCAGGCTCTCTGCTCAGCAGGGAGCCTGCTTCCCTCTCTCTCTCTCTCCCTGCCTCTCTGCCTACTTGTGATCTCTGTCAAATGAATAAATAAAATCTCTTAAAAAAAGAAAAGAAAATAGTCTTCCCTACTTTTATCCCTTTGGTAACTGCTCCAAGTCTCCCCTTAAAAGTCACTTCCTCCAGGAAGCCTCCCCTAATATCCCACGTTTATGTTCCTAACATAATAGGTGTCCATACTTTTGCTCTTCCAACACCATGAATTATAACATTAAAGTATCATCCTGATATAATTTCCAGGTTACTTGTCTGTCCTCTCTTTTTATTGTAAACTTTTTAATGTAAACTTTTTATTGTAAAATTTTCCCTTTTTGAGGGAAAGACTATGTTTGCCCTCCTGGTCATTTTGCTCACTATTAAATCCTTATTACCCCTACAGACACCTGTAAATGGTATTTGATAATTTTTTTTTTTAATGAACGTTTGAAAGCTTGGATTACACTGTTCAACTACACTAACATGATTTAAGAAATCCTGCATCTCAGCATTGCAGTCAACTTTAATTCTAATTTAATATTGCAGTAGTTGTCCTTATTTTCAACAACATATATTTTTAATGATTTCACTAGTCTTAAGAGTCAAGGGTTTAGGAGGTGCCTGGGTGGCTCAGTGGGTTAAGCCTCTGCCTTCTGCTCAGGTCAGGATCCCAGGGTCCAAGGCCGTATCAGGCTCTCTGCTCAGCAGGGAGCCTGCTTCCCCCTCTCTCTGCCTGCCTCTCTGCCTGCTTGTGATCTCTGTCTTGTCAAATAAACAAAATCTTAAAAAAAAAAAAAAAAAAGAGTCAAGGGTTTAAATATGAAGGAACATTAATATTCACTTACCTCAGGTTATGACATAGTACAGAATCAGCAGAAGATATTAGATTTTGTTGCAGTGTAAAAATAATACACAGAAAAGGTACTCCAAATCCTAATTTATCTCCATCTTTTTTCTTCTAATCTTTGACCCTGTTGCAGACTACTTTGAATTCTGCTTTTTATGTTTTACCCCTTGTGTTAATAAGCATTATCATGTGCAACCTAGTGTATACTACATATTACTACCTTAGTATTTCCTTAGCTTTAATTATATTTCATCAAATTAGAAAACAGAGATTTTAAGTATTTCCCTATTGTTGAATTTTTTAAAATCATTTTATCACTTAAAATTTTTTCAGGTTTGGCTCAGTGGGTTAAAGCCTCTGCCTTCAGCTCAGGTCATGATCCCAGGGTCCTGGGATCGAGCCCCTCATTGGGCTCCCAGCTCAGCGGGGAGCCTACTTCCCCACCTCTGTCTGTCTGCCTCTTTGCCTACTTGTGATCTCTGTCAAATAAATAAATAAAATCTTTAAAAAAAAAATTTCAGGTTAGAAGTTAAGTGGTAGAGGAAATCTATCAATGGCATGACATTTTCCTTTTTAAAATTATTTTAAAAATACGTTTTAATATACTATATATGTATATAATAAATGCAACAGGCATAAAAAGGCTCATTTTAATTTGCATCTCTTTAATAGCTGGGAAAGTCCATTTTTTCATGGTATGTTAACTAATTATCTTTTCCATCTTGTGGGAACTCTTATTTGTTAAGCTACTTATTTTTATCTTGATTTTGAAGGTCATTATATAATCTACATTTCAGTCCTTTGTCCTACTACAAAAATTTCTCCCAGTCTTTTATTTTTCTGGGTACATTATTTTTCATTGAACAGAGATATAACTTTTCTTTTTTTGAGATTTAACATTTTATGTGTTTTATTTAGTCATTGTATTCTTTCACAAACTCGAATCATTCCTTTATAGATTAAATTTTCTACTAGTTGTCTTTGGAATTAAAAAATTAGCTCTTTAATTTACCTAGTTTATAATATAAAGGATTTAGATTATTTTCTAAATTGTTAACCAGTTTTCCCTCTGTCAAGCAGTTTAATTTTTTTAGCTAGAGTTTCTGCAGGTTGAGCAATAATCCAGGGAAGCAAAGGCCACACTAAGGTGCTCAAGAGGTGGCGCTTGTGCCCAGCATCTGTCCATATACCCTCCAGGCTCTGTGCCTCCCTCAAGGACTACTCTTTTGTTACTTCAGAACTCATGCTTGTTTTAACCTAATTTCAACCTTTCCTAAAATAGGTAAGATTTTATTTATTCTAGAGAAAAAAAACACACATATGTGCCAGCAGAGAGGAGACAATCTGCTGAGCACAGAGCCTGTCATTGTGGGGCTCAATCCTCTCTTCCCACCAAACGGTAGCTTAACCAAAAATAAAATATAGTCCTCTTCCAACAGTCCCACGAATTCTGAAATTATTCATTTTTAGTTGGTTTCAATTTTGATAACTAAAATTGGTATCAG
Source organism: Lontra canadensis (assembly GCF_010015895.1). Classification (NCBI taxonomy): domain Eukaryota; kingdom Metazoa; phylum Chordata; class Mammalia; order Carnivora; family Mustelidae; genus Lontra; species Lontra canadensis. Next base: position 40,511,161 of record NW_022630998.1, read on the forward strand.
ACTGCTGTCCAAGTTTCCTTCTAGATAAAATTCTAATTTATCAGTATTGCTCTTCACATTTGGTGTCCATGTGACATCTACTGTGTTAGTGCCCTCGTCAGTCTCTAAAAGAGTAATTGGTGATGTATTTCCCAAAATATAAAATTAACTGAAGACTACTGAAAGTTACTTAGAAAATACTACTTTTCTTTAATATGCCAATGTAAATCTCTTTTAGGGCAGTTATATGATGGCTATGATGAAGAGTATGAATGCCCCATTTTAGATGAAGATAGAGTAAGTACAATTTTTATTTAGAAAGTATACTTTTTTTGTTTGTGTTGAGAGAGAGAGAGAACACAAGGGGAGGAGTAGGAGCAGAGGGAGAGTGTGGGAGACTCTTAAGCAGGCTTCATGTCCAGCGTGGAGCCTGACACCGGGCTTGATCTCACAAACCTGAGATCATGACCTGAGATGAAATAAAAAATTGGACACATAACCCACTGAGTCACCCAGGTGCCCCTATAAAGTATACTTCTTATAATTTAATAGGAAAGTTGACCTCATTTTTTTAAGAGGAGCATTCTTTTTCTCCCTTTCTCACAGGTAGTTGATGAGTTGGAAAACCAAATGAGTGAAGGTGGAGTTATTGTTGATTACCATGGTTGTGATTTCTTCCCTGAACGCTGGTTTCATATAGTTTTTGTGCTGCAAGCAGATAACAGTGTGTTGTACAAAAGACTTGAAACAAGGTAAGAAAGGAAAAACACTGAATTCTTAAAGTATGATATAAAACTTTATTCAGATTCCTGAAATTGGCCAGTACTACCATGAGAAAGGAGTCTTTTGAAAATGTGACGCTTGGTCTCTCGTTATAAACCATGCCTGTGTGGTACCAATGTTCTGAGTCCAAAAGAAAAAGATGCTTGTGGGGCCCCTGGGTGGCTCAGTTGGTTAAGCGACTGCCTTCGGCTTAGGTCATGATCCTGGAGTCCCGGGATCGAGTCCCGCAGCGGGCTCCCTGCTCGGCAGGGAGTCTGCTTCTCCCGCCCACCTCTCTCTCTCTCTCTCTCATTCTCTCTCTCTCAAATAAATAAATAAAATCTTTAAAAAAAAGGTAAAAAAGAAAAAGATGCTTGTGTAAAACACAGGCAGTAATTTATAACTGAGTAAATGAATACTGCAATTGACAGTTTGATTCAGTAAAATATACTATACGGCAACCCTATTTAGTCATACTCTTTCCTTAATGTAAAGCCTTGCTGGGAAAACAGCCAAGCCAAGAACATACTCTTGAGAACTGGATGAACATTACCCTCCTTCATTATCCCCTCAACATGAGTGGGAGAGTTTATGAAAAACGGACATGATAAATCAACGTTTCACCACCTTTAAAATATATTTGAGTTGGTCTCTCCAAGAGGACATCAGACTTAATCCAGTATAACCAAAACAGAAATTTTTATGGGAAATGTTTTTCCACTGTCTTTTGATTCAAGCTGGGAAAGATGGAGGTTCTAGAGGGGTTTATAAGGCAATCTCAGAAGGAAAGCTCTGAAAGTTTGCCCCTAAGTTCAGGTTTAGAATTTGAAGGTCAGACTGTCAGTGGTAGTCAGCTTTGACTAACCATCACTGCATGGGATACTTGCAAAATCCTTGCACCAAGGAATATAGTAGCAAATATACAGGAAGGTTGGAGCTAGACCTAAAACTATAATCATCTTTCTCTTGGCAGTGAAAAGCCATTAAAAGTATTTTAAATGAGAAGTAAGAGAGATCATAATAGTACACATTCCTTTTCTCAAACAAGGCAATTTAAAATTTTTATTAAAAATTACTGTTTGGGGGCATGTGGCTGGCTCAGTCAGTACAGCATGCGACTCTTGAACTTGGGGTTGTAAGTTAGAGCTCCAGGTTGGGTGTAGAGATTACTTAAAAATAGAATCTTAAAAAAAATTACTATTTTATGTAAATAGGGGAAGACTGACAAGGTCTGAAAAAGCTATGAGAGAGCTAGTCTTGTTTTTAGCCACGAAAAAAGTTACAACGTAATCACCTTTAAAAAAAAGCTTTATTTTTTGAGATAAGTTCTTATTGAGATAAGTTCACATATATAAAATGTACCCATTTGAAGCATGCAATTCAATGGTTTTTAGTATGTTCACAGAATTATGCATCCATTACTGTAACCAATTTTAGAAAATGCTCATTGTCCCCCTCCTCCCAAAAAACCCATACCCATTAGCAGTCACTCTGCATATATCCCCAGTCCCTCAGTCCTAGGCAACTGGTAATTTACCTTCTGTCTCTGTGGATCTGCCTATTCTGGACGTTTTATATAAATGAAATCAATATGTGGTCTTTTGTGGCTTCTTTTATTTAGCATAATGTTTCAGGGTTCATCTGTGTTGCAGCACATATCAGTACTTCATTTGTTGTTTTAATCAAATACTATTCCATTGTATGGATATACCATATTTTATTTATCCATTTATCAGATTATAGATGTTTTGGTTGTTTCCATTTTTGGCTATTATAAATAATTCTGCTATGAACATCCATGCCTCTGGTTTGTGTGGACATTATATGTTCATTTATCTTGGATATGGAATTTTAAGAATAGGACTGCTGGGCGATATGGTAACACATGTTTAACATTTTGAGGAACTGTTAGACTATTTTCCAAAGTGGCTGCACCATTTTACCTTCCCAAGAGCAATGTATGAAGGCTCTAGTATTTCCACATCCTTACGAACACTGGTTATCTCTTTTTTATTGTAGCCTACCCAGTGGATATAAAGTAGTATCTCATTGTGGTTTTGATTTGCATTTCTTTGATCACTAATGATGTTGAGCCTTTTCTCATATGCTTACTGTCCATTTGTATGTCTTCTTGGGAGAAAGAGCTCTTCAAATTCTTTGCCCAATTTTTTATTGGGTTCTTTCTTTTTAATTCAGAAGAGTTTTTATTTCAGATGCAAATCTCTTATCAGATATATAATGTGCAAAAATTTTCTCCCCTTCTGTTGGTTATATTCTCATAAAGCTAATCATCTTTTAAGTAGTTCAATTTAATCTTGTTACAAGGTTGAACTAATTTGAATTTGAATATTTGCTTTATCTTTTTCATTAGCTAATTAGCTGTCTGATTTACATGTCTTCCTAAAGATTATGTAAGTTAATATTTTTAAATGTCTTTGGAATTGGGATAGCAGAGATAGATCTGTATGTATAATCAAGTACCCAATTGGTATATAGTATTCCCATCATAAGTATTCCACTCTTTGGGGGGGTCCTTTTTTAATTTAAATATATCAATTAACATATAGATATTATTAGTTTCAGAGGTAGAGTTCAGTGATTCATTAGTTGCAAAGAACACCCAGTGCTTATTCCATCAAGTGCCCCCCCCCCCTTAATGCCCATCACCCAGCTACACCATCCCCCTACCTACCTCCCCTCCAGCAACCCACAGTTTGTTTCCTGTGCTTAAGAATCTTTTACGGTGGGACGCCTGGGTGGCTCAGTTGGTTAAGCGGCTGCCTTCGGCTCCAGTCATGATCCCGGCGTCCTGGGATCGAGTCCCACATCGGGCTCCTTGCTTGGCAGGGAGCCTGCTTCTCCCTCTGCCTCTGCCTGCCTCTCTGTCTGCCTGTGCTCGCTCGCTCTCTCTCCCTCTGTCTCTGACAAATAAATAAATAAAATCTTAAAAAAAAAAAAAAAGAATCTCTTACGGTTTGTCTCCCTCTCTGATTTCATACTGTTTTATTTTTCCCAGGTTTGTTTCTTTTACTGACTAGAATCATGACATATGTATTGTTCTTTGATGAGCTTGTTGGCGATGTTCTCAGGCTAGCACACTCCTTTTTATCCATTATATATTCCACAGAATTAGTGTCACTGTTTGGGTTGCCTCATTCTGCTGTTATAATTATGCCCATTTTTGTGCACAAATGAGCACAAGGGCTGGAATTTGAGGGAAAGAGTGCCAGTTTGAGCCCTTGGCAATGTGAGGTGAAGGCATGTTGACCTGGCACTGAGCAGGTGGCAGGCCGTGCACGCCAACTCGGGCAGGAGAGTGGCTGGACTGTGAATTTAGGACCCACAGATCGATGGCATCCTGTGTGACAGGGATGTGGCTGGTTTTGCTTTTAACTTTAGTTTTTCTGGGAAACTCTATCTCTCCTTCTATTCTAAATGAAAGCCTTGCTGGATACAGTATTCTTGTCTGTAGATTTTTCCTTTTAGCCATTGGAATTTATCATGCTGCTTTCTTCTGGCCTGCAGAGTTTCTGCTGAAAAACCCAGGGATAGCCGTTATGAGGTTTCTCTTGTATGTCACTGCTTTCCTTTCTCTTGCTGCTTCTAAAATTCTTTTTTTTTTTTAAAGATTTTATTTATTTATTTGACAGAGAGAGATCACAAGTAGGCAGAGAGGCAGGCAGAGAGAGAGGGGGAAGCAGGCTCCCTGCTGAGCAGAGAGCCCAATGTGGGTCTTGATCCCAGGACCCTGGGATCATGACCTGAGCTGAAAGCAGAGGCTTTAACCCACTGAGCCACCCAGGCGCCCCTAAAATTCTCTCTTTATCACTACTTTTGGCTATCTTATTTACTTTGTGTCTTGGTGCAGACCTCTTTGGGTTGGTTTTGTTGGGGGCTCTCTGTGCCTCCTGGATCTGGTTTTCTTTCCTCCCCCAAGTTCAGGAAGTTTTTTAGCTATTATTTCTTCGGACAAATCTTCTGCCCCCTTTTCTTGCTCTTCTCCTTCTGGGATCCCTGTCATGTGACTGATAACGCTTGACAGTGTTGCTGAGTTTCCTGGGTCTGTTCTCATTTTGCCTATTTCTTCCCCTCTGATCTGCTCAGCATGATTACTTTCCATGACTCTGTCCTCCAGGTGGCTGATCCGTTCTTCTACTTCCTCTTGTTTGCTATTTATTCCAGGTGGTCTATTTTTATTTCCATTTAGTGAGTCCAATATCTCTGATTGGTTCTTTTCTACGTCTGCTGTTTCTTGGCGGGGGGGGGGGGGGGGGCGGTTCTCATGCATCTTTATGAGCATTACTTTAAATTCACTATCAGACATATTACTCATCTCCATTTTGCTTAGTCTCTGGCTGGGATTTTGTTCTGCTCTTTCACTTGGGACATATTCCTCTGTCTCTTGCTAATTCTATTGCTGCGTCTGTTTCTCTGTGTTAGGAAAGTCAGCTGCGTCTCCCGCACTTGGAAGTAGAGGCTTTATGAAGAAGAGGTCCCACAGTGCAGTGTCTCCTGTTCCCCAGAACCTGGCACTTGAGGGGTGTTTCCGATCTGTGTTGCTAAAGGGGTGTCCTACCTTTCCGGTGGAGCTGTGTTTGCCCTCCGTCCAGCCTGTGATGCTTCTCTGCCTGTTGTGGGCAGAGTCTGGTCCCCGTGGTGTTAGTGGGCCAGTTGGGGGTTGCCTTGAGCTTGCGCTGAGTCAGACCATGTGTTTACTGGAGATGAAGGAGCACCAAACTGCAGGCATTTTCCCTGTGTTGTCCCCTCAGAAGCTTTTGGTGGTTGGTGGGGCCTGTAGTCAAGACCAGCTGCCTACCCCCAGCCCACTGCTGGGGTCACAGTCAGACTGGAGCTCCTCCAGTCTCCTCCCCCTCCCTGGAGCAGGACTCACTCTGGAGTGGTGCTGGCCTTGTCTGGGCTGTGCGCACACTGGCAGGCTTGTGGCAGCGCCTTGATGGGATCTGGCCAAGAGTGATCGGAGAGGGTGGATCTGCTTCACTGTGGTCTCTTGTCTATGTCAGGCCGTGGAGAGTCTGTTCTACCAGCTTTCCGGTTGCTTTCTGGGTTATTAATGCCGATGTAGGTGCTCTCTAGGCCACCACGCAGCAAGAGGTGAACCCAGGATCCTCCTACTCTGCCATCTTCCTAGCAACCTCTCATAAGTATTCCATTTTTTTATAAAGATTTTACTTTTCAGTAATCTCTGCATCCAATGTGGGGCTCAAATTTATAACACTGAGATCAAGAATTACATGCTCCAGGGCATCTGGGTGGCTCAGTCATTGAGCGTCTGCCTTGGGCTCAGGTCATGGTTCCAGGGTCCTGGGATCGAGCCCCACATCGGGGTCCCTGCTCAGCAGGAAGCCTGCTTCTCTCTCTCCTACTCTCCCTGCTTGTGTTCCCTCTCTCACTGTGTTTCTCTCTGTCAAATAAATAAAATCTTTAAAAAAAAAAAAAAAGAATCACATGCTCCACCAACTGAGCCAGCCAGGCACCCCCCATGAGTATTTCATTTTTATATGCCATCTAGTTATTTTATCTGTCTATATCTTAGCTCCTCTAATGCTTTAAAATTTTTTTTAATTTTTTTAAGATTTTATTTATTTATTTGACACAAAGAGAGATCACAAGTAGGCAGAGAGGCAGGCAGAGAGAAAGAGGGGGAATCAAGCTCCCCACCAAGCAGAGAACCCTATGCAGGGTCGATCCCAGGACCCCGAGATCATGACCTGAGCTAAAGGCAGAGGCCCAACCCACTGAGCCACCCAGGCACCCCTCTCTAATGCTTTTTAAATCTAGGACCACAGCTATAGCCTTATTTATCTTATAACTCAATATCTGGCTTGAGGTAGGTAGATATGTTTGCTAATTGAGTGGATGACAAACCGTGTGGAGAAAATTAAGATAAACCTAAACACTGAACTTTGTTTAACCCTCTTGTCAAAAAAGTCTCTCATATTACAAGTGCCAATCTAATTTTCTTGAGGTAAACAGGCTACAAGAAATATTTTTGCATGATTTTTCATGTATTTAAAAGTGTCCAGTTTCTAGTGTGTTTCTAAAATTCCAGTTAAGGTATTTCAGTTTGCTTTTTGTTTTATCTTCTCATTGTCTTCTAGGGGTTATAATGAAAAGAAACTAAAAGACAATATTCAGTGTGAAATTTTTCAAGTTCTTTATGAAGAAGCATTAGCATCGTACAAGGAAGAAATAGTACATCAACTGCCCAGCAATAAACCAGAAGATCTAGAAGATAATATCAATCAGATATTGAAGTGGATTGAGCAGTGGATCAAGGATCATAGCTCCTGACTTACAAGACTGGCTTCTTTATAACCACTCTTGTTATATCCCTGCCATAATGAATAAATTGTCCAATTATCAGTAAAACTTCTTTATTAAGATTGTGCTGCAGGTCTAGTAGATGGATAATCTACAGGTTTATGTTTGGGCTTTTTTCTTCCATGAGAAAGCAAAACATTCTCATGTATAGTATATATAATATCATTAAGGATTTAGAGTAAAAACTGTCATCTTAAATGCTTTACCTGCTAAAGAATAAATAAATCTGACCAAAGGGGTAGCTATCTTCTAAGCTGATTGCAAAAGAAAATGAAGATGATCCCTTAAAAAAAATTAAGACTAAGGATAAAACATCAGAGTTTTTCATTTTTATTTCTTAAAGTAAAAAAACAGAAACACGATTAAGTGGTAATAAAATCAAAAGGTACAAAGGAGTATCCTGGAAAAGTGGGTTTCCCTTCTACGCTGCCCCTATTCTTCAGCCACCCAGATCCCCTCCCTTTAGGAAGTAATGTTGCTGGTTTCCTATGTCTCTTTCCAAGAGATTTTATCCGAGAAGTGTGTGTTTGTGTATGTTAGTTTCTTTAAGCATGTGGCAGCATGCCATGTATGCTGTTCTGTATTTTCTTTTTTTCATTTAATGTATTTTGGAGAGTATGTCATCTCAGAACATACAGAGAGCCCTATTTTTTAAAATTAAGATAAAATTCACCATTTAAAAGTGCACAATTGACTGGCTTTTATTATATAACACAATAATGTGCAACGATCACACATCAACTGTCACTAATTCCATATATGACATTTTTCTCACCCCACCCAAAAGAAGTCCCTACTATTAGCAGTCACTTCCCATTTTTCCCCCTGGAATCACTGCTTTACTTTGTCTATATGGATTTGCATATTCTGGGCATTTCATATAAATGCAGTTATACAGTATGTGGTCTTTTGTGCCTGGCTTCTCTGACTTAGCATAGTATTTTAAAAGTCATCCATGTTGAAGCCAATACCAGTACCTCATTCCTTCTTATCATCAAATAATATTCCGCTGTATGTACCATATTTTGTTTATGCATTCTATCAGTTATACAGCTGGGTTGTATCCATTCTGGGTATTAGGAATTATGCTATGAACATTTATGCACACAGTTTTTTGTGGATGTAGGTTTTCAATTCTCTTGGGTATACAGGGAAATTGCTGGGCCATACTAAAACTGAGCTTAACTTTTTTTTTTTTTAAGGTTTTTATTTATTTATTTGACAGAGATCACAAGTAGGCAGAGAGGCAGGCAGAGAGGAAGAAGCAGGCTCCCCACTAAGCAGAGAGCCCGACGTGGGGCTCGATCCCAGGATCCTGGGACCATGACCTGAGTCGAAGGCAGAGGGTTTAACCCACTGAACCACCCAGGCGCTCCTGAGTTTAACTTCTTGAGGACATACCAAACTTTTTGCAAAGTGGTTACATAACTTTACATTCCCACTATCTATGTAATAGGCATCTAATTTCTCCATATCCTTGCCAACACTTGCTACTGTTTATCTAATAGCCATCCTGTAAATGAAATAGTCATATCTGATTTTGGTCTTCAGTGGTTTTCATTTTGGTTCATTTGGGGGCGGAGTGGGGGAATGGACTGGCCCACGGAGACGGAGATAGAGAATCCCACGCAGGCTCCACATCCATGCTGAGGTGGATCTCACAACCCTGAGATCATGATCTGAGGCAAAATCAGGAGTCAGAGGCTTAACTGACTGAAACACCCATGCACCCTGGGCTTCTTTTCATATGCCTATTAGTCATTCTGATATCATCTTTGGATCCCTATTTTTTTTCTTAAGTTTTATTTATTTCAGTAATCTCTACACCCAGTGTAGGGCTCAGACTCAAGGACCCAGAGATTAAGATTCTTGTCTGTGCTCTTACAAATCAAACAGCCAGGAGCCTCTGGATCCCTAATGTTTTAAACATTTGCACAGAAGTCCATTTAGGATGTGCTGTGATTGGTTTAATCAGTCCCCTACTGATGGACATTTACATTGTTTCCAGCTTTTTACTATTACAATGTTGCCAAGAATAGAAAGACTAACATATATATTACTGTATGCCAAGAACTCTTTAAAACACATTTCAAAAGTGAATTCTCTCAATCCACATGATAACATTGGAAGTAAGTATTATTATTATTTCCATTACATGAGTTGGAAACAGGGCACAGAATCAAGTGACTTAGCCAAGATCATAGCTGGGAAGTATCAAGAGTCAGAATTCTATCTTAGCAAGCTCTAACTCATTAAGTTACGCTGCTTAATATACGTGGAACTTTGCACATGAGCAAGTTTATCTGTAAATTCCTGTATAAATTATATGCAACCATAACATTTAGTAGATTCATTTTAATAACCATATATTGTCTATTATATATGTGTAAAACTCCACCCAAATAACTGGTGGGAAATGCCTCCCAAGGTAAGTTCTTCATCTCCAGACAATCATAACCTAGTATATACATGGAAGATATACACAAGAATGGACCCTTTAGACAAATCAGGTAGATCGTGGCAAGTGCCTTACTAGAAATTCTAACATAATGAGAGAACAAAAGAGAGAACTCTCTTCCTACTATGAATATCAGAAAAGGATAGAATATTAGAAAAGGGTGAATATCATATAAAATAAGGATAATTACTTCATAGGGCTATTGTAAGGATTAAATGATATTTGAACTTAGTACCATATATGTGTGTGTTTCTACTTTTTTTTTTTAAGATTTTATTTATTTGACAGAGAGATCACAAGTAGTCAGAGAGGCAGGCAGAGAGGGGGAGGGAGGCAGGCTCCCTACTGAGCAGAGAGCATGATGGAGGGCTCAATCCCAGGACCCTGAGATATGACCTGAGCCGAAGGCAGAGGTTTAACCCACTGAGCCACCCAGGCGCCTCATGTGTGTTACTACTTTTAGTAATTCTAATGGCTGTTTTGAAAAGACAGTATTCTTTTCATTAGTGGGATTCACTAAATTATCAAATGATTGCTAATGATCTTAACACTAAAATTGACTCATCATAAAGATCTTCCTTCAACAGAAGGGAAATGATCTAATAGGGAGCCTAATATGCAGCTATACACCTTTTGGGAATTTTGTAAATATACTTACGAATTTCAGTCCTAAGTATTCATGTGAAACTGGTAACAATTCTTTAACATCTTACAATTATTTGAAGACAGTCTTAGGGACGCCTGGGTGGCCTCAGTTACGCATCTGCCTTCAGCTCTGGTCATGATCCCAGCATCCTGGGATTAGTCCTGTGTCATGCTCCTTGTTCATCAGGAAGCATCCCTCCTCCCTCACCCTCTCCTTCTCCCCCTGCTTGTGCTCTCTCTCTCCTTCTTTCAAATAAATAATCTTTTAAAAAAATGAAGACAATTTTAGAAATAGCCCTATTTACTGTTTAGTTTTATTCAAATCTAATTGTTAACTTTTTTTTATTAAATAGATTAATTTAAAACAAACTTAAGGAGGGGGGTGCCTGGGTGACTCAGTCAGTTAAGCAGCTGCCTTTGGCTCAGATCATGATCTCAGGGTCCTGTGATGGAGCCCACATCCAGCTCCCAGCTCAGTGGGGAGTCTGCTTCTCCCTTACCCTTTCCCTCTGTCCCTCTCTTCCACTTGTGCACCCTCAAATCTCTCTCAGATAAATAAAATCTTAAAAAGAAAAAGATAAAAAGTGTACCAAGTTTTTATTCATTTTATTTTCTATAAAAAAGTTCACCAAATTTTTAATCATTTTATTTTCTATAAATGAGACTTTTCAAAAAAAGATTGATTGATTTGACAGACACACAGCAGGAGAGGGAACACAAGCAGGGGGAGCAGAAGAGGCAGAAGCAGGCCTCCCCCTAAGCAAGTAGCCTGATGCGGGGCTTGATTGAAGGATGCTGGGATCACAACCTTACCCGAAGGCAGACGCTTAACAACTGAGCCACCCAGGCGGCCCTAAATGAGACTTTTTTTTTTTTTTTTAAGATTTTATTTATTTGACACAGAGAGAGAGAGAGCACAAGCAGGCAGGCAGGCAGGCAGAGAGAGAGGGGGAAGCAGGCTCCCTGCTGAGCAGAGAGCCCGATTCGGGGCTCCATCTCAGGACCCTTACACCATGACCTGAGCCGAAAGTAGAGGCTTAAACCCAGGCACCCCTAAATGAGACTTCTTAGTAAGATTTATTTAGTTCCTCAGGAGTGCTTAATAACCTTAGATGTATGCATAACCACTGACTGTTTTCCTTCTGCCCACCCTCATTAGTATATATATTCTTGTATGGGTTTTAAAAAAGGGGTTTGGCCTCACGTCATCTATCTCTTCTTACCGCTAATCCCTGGCCAACATTTAAATTTGTTGGTTTTTAACAAAAAGTGATAGGGGTCAAAACTGCAAAGAAGCATTTAACCTTTCCTATGGAGTGGGGAGAGTCCAAGATAAAAACCAAACAAACAAAAAAAACCCCACACAGTTCTTAGTAACTCTAACTGCTGTATATGTGAAAAACGGTATCATGAAAATTATTTATCTAACCTAGGCTTTTATTTAAAATTTAGTTCCTTGGGGCTCCTGGGTGGCTCAGTTGTTAAGGGTCTGCCTTCGGCTCAGGCCATGATTCCAGGGTCCTGGAATAGTCCAGGCGCCCCAATATAGCAATTTTTGATGGAGGTACAAAATGCAAATCAATGGGGAAAATAATTTTTTAACAAATGATGGATGCGCATATCAAAAAGTGAACCTCGGGGCGCCTGGGTGGCTCAGTGGGTAAAGCCTCTGCCTTCGGCTCAGATCATGATCTCAGGGTCCTGGAATTGAGCCATGCATTGGGATCTCTGTTCAGCATGGAGCGAGCTTCCCCCTCTCTCTCTGCCTGCTTCTCTGCCTACTTGTGATCTCTCTCTCTCTCTGTGTCAAATAAATAAAATCTTTAAAAAAAAATGAAATATACAAGGTACTATCTATTCGGCAGCAGCCACTGAGAAGACCGGTCATCACTCACTCACACACCTCAATCCACTTCCTCTGCAACCATGTCTGACAAACCTGATATGGCTGAGATTGAGAAATCTGATAAGTCGAAATTGAAGAAGACAGAAACACAAGAGAAAAATCCACTGCCTTCAAAAGAAACGAATGAACAGGAGAAGAAAGCAGATGAATCATAATGAGGCATGCGATGCCAATATGCACTGCACATTCCTCAAGCACTGCCTTCTTATTTTACTTCTTTTAGCTGTTTAACTTTGTAAGATGCAAAGAGGTTGGATCAAGTTTAAATGACTGTGATGCCCCTTTTCACATCAAAGAACAGAGAACTACTGACAATGAAGGCGTCTCCCTCCCATCTGCCTCTCTGGCTGGCAGGGAAGGAAAAGAACTTGCATGTTGGTGAAAAATACAAATCAAAACCATAGTGAGATACCACCTCACACCTGTCAGAATGGCTAAATTAACCAGTCAGGAAACGGCAGATGTTGGAGAGGATGTGGAGAAAGGAGAGCCCTCCTACACTGCTGGTGGGAATGGAAGCTTGTACAGCCACTCTGGAAAAAAATATGGAGGTTCCTCAAAAAGTTGAAAATAAAGCTACCCTGACCCAGCAACTGCATTATTGGGTATTTACCCCAAAGATACAAATGTAGTGAACTGAAGGGGCACCTGAACCCCAATATTTATAGCAGCAATGTCCACAATAGTCAAACTATGGAAAGAACTTAGATGTCCATCAGCAGATGAATGGATAAAGAAGATGTGGTATATATACACAATGGAATACTATGTAGCCATCAAAAAACCACAAAATTTTGCCATTTGCAACAATGTGGATAGAACTAGAGGGTATTATGCTGAGCAAAATAAGTCAATCAGAGAAAGACAATTATCATATGACCTAACTGACATGAGGAATTTGGGAAACAAGACAGAGGATCATAGGGGAAGGGAGGGAAAAATGAAATAAGATGAAACCAGAGACGAAGACAAACCATAAGACACTGTTAATCTCAGGACTCAGAGGGCTGCTGGAGTGGAAAGGGGTGGAGGGATCGGGTAGCTGGGTGATGGACATTGGGGAAGGTATGTGCTATAGTGAGTGTTGAGAATTGTATAAGACTGATGAATCACAGATCTGTATCCCTGAAAGAAATAATACATTATATGTTAATAAATAAATAAATAAAATATATGAGGTACTCTCAAAACAGTAACAAAATTAAAAACTTGATATAAAATATCAACAAAATTAGCAAACCTTTATCTAAATTGACCAAGAAAAAAAGACACAAATTACTACAATCAAGAATGAAAAAGGCAGTATTACTACTGATTTAACAAATCAAATTATAAAGGAATACTATGAACAACTATATGCCAACAAAATCATTCAGATGAAATGTGAAAATTCCTAGAACTTCACAAGTATTGAAACTTACTCAAGAAGAAACACAAAATATGAAAAGACCTATAACAAGTAAAGAGAATGAATTAGTTTTTTAATTTTCCCCATACAAAAGCCCAGGCCCAGATGGCTTCACTGGTGAATTTTATTAAATATTTAAGTAAAAGTTAACAGCAATTCTTCAGAAACTCTTCCAATAAGTAGAAGAGGAAGATGTGAGGCCAGTATTACCCTGATACACAACCAAAGAATCACAAGCATAAAAAACTACAGACAGGGGCGCCTGGGTGGCTCAGTGGGTTGGAGCCTCTGCCTTTGGCTCGGGTCATGGTCCCGGAGTCCTGGGATTGGGCCCCGAGTCGGGCTCTCTGCTCGGCGGGGAGCCTGCTTCCTCCTCTCTCTCTCTGCCTGCCTCTCTGCCTACTTGTGATCTCTGTCTGTCAAATAAATAAATAAAATCTTAAAAAAAAAAAAAACCTACAGACAAATACTTTTCAAAAAAACAGATGCAAAAAATCCTCAATTAATACAACATGTCAACAGAATAAAGGACAAAACTACATGGTTGCAAAAACAGATGCAGAAAATCACAAAATCCAACATCCCTGAAACAAGTATTATACTATATGTTAATTGTAATTTAAATAAAAAACTTGGATAGGAAAAAAAATACAACATCCTTTCTTTTTCTTTTTTTTTTAAGAGGCAGGCAGAGAGAAGGGGGAAAGCAGACTCCCCACTGAGCAGAGAGCCTGATGCGGGGCTCAATCCCAGGACCCTGAGTCCATAACCCAGACCAAAGGCAGAGGTCCGACCCACTGAGCCACCCAAGCACCCCTATCCTTTCTTGATATAACAGCTAAACTAGGAATAGAAGGGAACTTCTTCAACTTGATGAAGGGAATCTATAAAAAACATACAGCTGGGGCACCTGGGTGGCTCAGTGGGTTAAGCCTCTGCCTTTGGCTCAGGTCATGATCTCAGAGTCCTGGGATCGAGCCCCCATCAGGCTCTCTGCTCGGTGGGGAGCCTGCTTCCCTCTCTCTCTCTGCCTGCCTCTCTGCCTACTTGTGATCTCTGCCTGTCAAATAGTCTTTTTTTTTAAAAGATTATACATATATATAAATGGAGATTCTAGTCAAATAAATTAGGCAAGAAAAATAGAAGGTAAACTACATTTATTTGCAGATGACATCATCCTATATATAGAAAATACCAAGGAATCTATTTTTTATTATTTATTTATTTAAAAAGATTTCTTTATTTTAGAGAGAGAGAGAGCGTGCGCATGTGAGCATGAGTGGGAAGGGAAGAGGAAGAGGGAGAGAGACTCTCAAGCAGACCCCACGCTGAGCACGGAGCCCAACACAGGGCTCCATCTCATGATCCTGAGATCATGACCTGAGCTGAAACCAAGAGAAGGACACTTAACTGACTATGCCACCCAAGTGCACCTGGAATCTACTTTTTATTTTTTATTTTTTAAAAAGATTTTATTTATTTATTTGAGAGGGTGAGATCACAAGGAGGCAGAGAAGCAGGCAGCGAGAGAGGGGGAAGCAGGCTCCCTGCTGAGCAGAGAGCCTGATGTGGGGCTTGATCCCAAGACCCTGAGACCATGACCTGAGCCAAAGGCAGAGGCTTAACCCACTGAGCCACCCAGGGGCCCCAGAATCTACTTTTTAAAAAGCTATTACACTACTAAACAAATCAGCAAAATTCAAGATTAATACATAAAAATTAACTATACCTATTTAAGAGAAATGACAGGGGCACCTGGATGGCTCAGTTGGTTAAGCATCTGCCTCTACTCAGGTCATGATCACAGGGTTCTGGGATTGAGTCCCACATTAGGCTCTCTGTTCAGCAGGGAACCTACTTTACCCTTTCCCTCTGCCTGCGGCTCCCCCTGCTTGTGCTCTATCTCTATCTGTCAAATAAATAAATAAAATCTTAAAAAAGAAAAATAAAGAAATTAAGAAGACATAAGGAAATGGAAAGACATCCCATGTTCATGGATCAGAAGACTTATTGTTAAGCTAGAAATACATGCCACTAATCTACAGATTTAACCCAATCCATATCACAACCCTTGCTGGTTTCTTTGCAGAAATTGGTAAGCTGATCCTAAAAATCATATAGGAATTCAAGGGACTCAGAACTGTCAAAACAAAGTTGGAGGAATCACATTTGCTGATTTCCAAACTTACTACAAAGTGACAGTAATCAAGACAGTATAGCCCAAGAATAGATCTAAAGGATCAACAGAGTAGAAATAAAAGACCAGAAATAAATCCTCACATTTATGGCCAGTTGACTTTCTTCTACATGGCTGCTAAGACAACTAAAGGTGGAAAGAACAATCCTTTTCACAAATGGTGCTGGCACACCTGGAAAACTACACACAGAATAATGAAGATGGATCCCTTTCTTACACATACATGAAAATTAACTCTTAAGAATCATAGACCTAAATGTAAGAGCTAAAACAATACAAAAGAAAACAGGAGTAAACCTTTGACCTTGGGCTATGCAAAGCCTTCTTAGTAAAAGTAAGAAAAGAAAAAACAATTGGACTCCAACAAAAATTTTTAAGTTGTGTGTTTCAAAAGACACCCTCAAATCTCAGTGTAGCTCCATCAATTATAATAAACATATCACTTTTGTGAGAGATGCTGACAATGGGGGATGCTGTCCACGTGTGCGTGTAGGAAGCATACACGGAATCTTTGTACCTTCCTCTGTTGTACTGTGAACCAAAAAGTGCTCAAAAAATAAAGTCTTAAAAAAAAAAAAAAAAAAGACAACATCAGGTGCACCTGGCTGGCTTAGTCCGTAGAGCATGTGACCCCTGATCTCAGTGTCATGAGTTCAAACGCCCGTTGGGCATAGAGTTTATGTTCAAAAAAAAAAAAAAAAAAAGACACTATCAACAAAGTGAAAAGATAGTCTACAAAATGATAGAAAATATTTGCAAATCATAAATCTGATAAGGGTTAAGTGTCCAAAACATACAAATTAATACTCATTATTCAATCAAAAAAGGTATATAATGCAACTGAAAAATGGACAGTAGATTTCAACAGACATTTCTTCAAGGAAAATATATAAATAGCCAGTACACACAAGAAAAGAGGCACAACATCATTAGTCATTAGGGAAATGCAAATTAAAACCACCATGAATACCACTTCACACCCATTAAGATAGCTACCATTAAAAACAAATAAACAAAAAACCCCAGAAAATATCAAGTGTTGGTAAGGATGTGGAGAAGTTGGAACTCTCACATATAGCTAGTGTTAATGTGAAATGGTGCAACTGCCTTCAAAAACCTTTTGGCAGTTCCTCAAAATGTTACCGAGAAAGTATTATATGGCGCAGCAAGTCCATTCCTAGGAATATAACCAAGACAAATAGAAACACATATCCGTCCACACAAAAACCTACTGATGAATGTTCACAGCAGCATGATTCGTACTAGTCCTAAATTGGAAAAAAAATGATGTCCATCAACAGATGAATAGGTAAATAAAGTGATAACACCCATAAAACTGAATTATTATTTGGCTATAAAAACAATGAAGGGGCGCCTGGGTGGCTCAGTGAGTTAAAACCTCTGCCTTTGACTCAGGTCATGATCCCAGGGTCCTGGGATCGAGCCGGGCATCAGGCTCACTGCTCGGCAGGGAGCCTGCTTCCCTTCCTTTCTCTCTGCCTGCCTCTCTGCCTGCTTGTGATCTCTGTCAAATAAATAAAATAAAATCTTTAAAAAATAAAAAATAAATAAAAGAATGAAGTACTGATATATGCTACAGTTTCAAGGTAAACCTTAAAAACACAAAGGTAAGTGAAAGAAGCCAATCACAAAAGACTGTATATTGTATGATTCCATTTATAAGTAATGTCCAGAATAGGCAAATATTTAGAGACAGACAGTGTTTTTTCTAGGGCTGGGGCAGTTGAAGGAAAATGACTAATGGATAAGGAATTTCTTTCCGGAGTGATGAAAATATTCTAAAATTGGTTGTGCTGGGGTGCCTGGGTGGCTGTCAGTTAAGATCTGACTTCAGCTCAGGTCATGATCTTGGGGTTAAAAGATTGAGCCCCCAGACAGGGGGCTCAGCAGGGAGTCTGCTTGTCCCTCCCCTCTCTCCCCTTCTCCTGCTGGAGCTCTCTCTCTCTCTCAAATAAATAAAATCTTAAATAAATAAATAAAATTGGGATACCTAGGTGGCTCATTCAGTTCAGTATCTGCCTTTGGCTTAGGTCATGGTTCCAGGGTCCTGGGATGGAGTCTCACATCGGGCTCTTTGCTCAGTGGAAAGCCTGATTCTCCCTCTCCCTGCCACTCCCCTTCTTGTGCTCTAACAAATAAAATCTTAAAAAAAATAAAAATTTAAAAAATTGGTTGCGCTGATTACACAACTAAAAATCATTGAGTTGTATACTTTAAATTGTATGCTATGTGGCTAAAAGCTAAATAAAGCTGTTAAATAATACACATCAGATTTGAAAGGTATTCAAATTGGTAAATACAAGTTTTTAAAGACATTCAGCACACATTTGTTATGTAATAATTTAGCAGCATTGCATATAGTGATGAAAACCAACTTTAGACTGATGTCGTATTTATTTATTTTAAAGATTTTTTTTTTTTTTTATTTGACAGAGAGTGAGCACAAGCAGGGGGAGTGGGAGAGAGAGAAACAGTCTCCCCACTGAGCAGGGAGCACAAGGTGGGGCTAGATGCCAGGTCCCTGGGACCATGACCTGAGCTAGAGGCAAACACAACTAATTGGGTCACCCAGGCGCTAGGACTTATGTCTTTTTTAAATAAAAATTTTATATGCATGCATTCAAAGTTTTACTTTCTGGAGAAGTCTGACAAAGAAAATAGGGGTGCCTAGGTAGCTCAGTCATTAAATGTCTGCCTTCAGCTCAGGTCATGATCCCAGGGTCCTGGGATCAAGTCCCATATCAGGCTCCCTGCTCGGCAAGATGCCTGCTTCTCCCTCTCCCACTCCCCCTGTTTGTGTTCCCTCTCTCATTGTCTCTGTCAAATAAATACAATCTTAAAAAAAAAAAAAAAGTTAAAGTTTTTCTAGGGATAAAGTTTTGAAATATTTTTAGGGTAAAGAAGGCTATTTTAAATAGGTCAAAGTTTTAAGAAAAACTATTTTTGGTTTGCAAAGCTATTGAATACACTAAGTAGTAAGCAAACTGACTTTAAAGTTGTAAATATATTAATCTCTTAAAATAATCTTTTTTTTTTCTCTCTTAAGATAATCTTAAGTCCCCCAAGCATCTAACATGCACACAGCATTGATCTTGTGTCTTTTTGGGTTTTTGTTTTTTGTTGTTGTTTTGTTTTTTTTTTTTAAGATTTTATTTATCTGAGAGAGAGAGGGAGAGAGCACAAGCAGAGGGAGCAGCAGGCACTGGGATCATGACTTGAGCCAAAGGCAGACGCTCAACCCACTGAGCCACCCAGGAGCCCAACTGTGATCTTGTTCTATGTCTGCTTTTCCACATGTTTCCTTGGGGGAAGTGGGTGGTAAAGGGAAATATGGGGTGGATCTGGAGAAGAGGAATAAAAGACGTCTGTTACTGTGAAGGCAAGGTTCATGAGCTTGTTTCTAATCCAGAGGAATCTTTAAATCCTGCCAAGTGTCTGGACCACCATGAAGTCCCTTCAGCTACTTCAAGGACGTCGGGTATCAGGAAATACTATCAAAATCACTTCACTCAGATAATGAAGCTACTGACTTGGCGCGTTCTGGTGGGGCTGAAGGGGGCTGGAGCCCGTCTCCAGAAATCCACGGGAATCATTCCCAACAGCAGCTCTCTAAGGCCCCTCTTGTTCCTTCCCACTGCCACGCCTTTGCCCCAGCCGTTGGCCTGGCCTGCAAAGCCCTCCTCGTTTCTCAGCGCCGACAGCCTGCTTTCCTGGTCCACCTGCACCGCTGAACTTCAGCTCGGATCCAGCTTCCTCCTGCGGGACCTCTGGACACTTCATATTTCAACCACCTCAGTTTTACCTTTATTGACGCATACACCGTCTTGTTCTTTTTCTAAGTCTCGCACTGCCATTTCTAGTTCGGTCACTCGTACTGGGCAAATCTTGGGACCGGCAGGGGGACAGAGAGCGAGCGACTAAGGCGAGCCGCGGAAGCGTCCCACACTGCGCCGAGCGCCAGGGGAGCTATTCCCTCCGCGGCCTCTTCCCTCGGCGGCCTCGCCCCTCTTTCCGGTCCGGGCGGCGCGCGCTCACGTGGCTGGAGGGCGGCGGCGCGCACGGCGTAGACGCTCGGCGCCAGGTGAGCGCGGTGGGTGGGTGCGAGGGCGGCGGGGGTCTTGCGCGCGGAGTCGGAAGCCGGGATCCCGTCCCTGCGACGCACGCTGTGGGAGTGCGGGGCCAGGCCCGACTGGTGGGGAAGGATGGGGGAGGACCCCGGGCCCGCGCTGCGCGGGTTCGTGGAAACTCGGCAGGTTGTGGACAAGCTGGCACACGGGCAGCTTTTCCCCTAAATGCTAGTTTAATGGTGTTTTCTCACGTTGAAAAAATAAGGAATCGATTTGAAAAATTCTGTTTCTGCCGCTTCCCCCTCCTTTTATTTTTCCTATTAGTCTTAAAACTACGGCGCATTAAATGCAGTGTAGCGTCCTGCAACACAAAAGGACATCAGTAGAAGTGGGAAAATTCTCATAAAGTTTGGGGTTTAGTTAATGGCATGAATCAATATCAGCTTATAGTTTTGATCATTGTACTCTAATATTAACAGAGGAGTCTCAGCAAAGGGTATACAGGAAATCTCTGCACTGTCTTTGCAACGTAATGTAAATCTCAAATTATTTTCACAAAAAGTTGAAAAAATGCCAGAGCAGGATGTAGCAGGCCATTGTTCACCAGGGTAGGCCCACGATAGTTCCTCTTTGCCGAGCCCGACAGGAATTAGGTGTGTTTGACCAACCTGTTTGCTAGGGCAGGAGTTGTCAGGCTAGTGGGTGTGGATGCTTCTAGTCCAAGTTTTCTGGGCAGGAGTCTTTTTTCTTTCAGTTCCGTCTATCACGTCTTTGGATACTCCTTGCAGAAGGGGCATGTGGAATAAAAATGTCAGGAAGGACTATTAAAAAGGCAGAGATGCCTGGCTACCTCAGAAGAGCATGTGACTCTGCGTCTTGGGGTGCTGAGTTTGAGCCCCAGGTGGGGTGTAGAGATTACTTAAAAACTTAAAAAAAAAGAACTTTTTAAAAATGGCATGCCTGGGTGGTTCAGTCTGCTAAGCATCTGACTGTTGGTTTCTGTTAAGGTCATGATCTCATGGATCATGAGATCGAGCCCTGTATTGGGCTCCACGCTCAGTGGGAGTCTGCTGGAAGATTCTCTCCCCCTGCTCCTCCTCCCACTCACTCGCTCTAAATAAATCTTAAAAAAAAAATAAAAAATAAAAAGGTACAATAGAGAGCTAGGAGAAATCACATCCGGCTCAGGAGCATCAGGAGGGCTACTGGAGGAAGTGTCTGTCATGAACAGAGGGGGACTTAGAGGAGAAAGCCTTCCTGTGGTGAAGAGCACCAGCGGAGGCTTGAAGGTGACTGCATAGAGGAGACCTAGGTGCAGGTGCAATCCTTTTTTTTTTTTTTTTTAGGATTTTATTTGACAGAGATCACAAGTAGGCAGGGAGGCAGGCTGGGGGGTTGGGGGGAGCAGGCTCCCCGCTGGGCAGAGAGCCCAATGCAGAGCTTGATCCCAGGACCTTGAGATCATGATCTAAGCCAAAGGCAGAGGCTTAACCCACTGATCCACCCAGGTGCCCCAGTAGGTGCAGTCCGTCTTAATGGAAGCACAGAGCCTGTCTGGGGACCAGTGACAGCTGAAATGGGAAGTAAAAACTAAAGTCTCATTATATGTAACAGGGTGACACTTTAATTATATATGCCATGGGAACCATGGAACGTCTTAGGGTAAGAGAAGGTCATCACTAGATCTGTGCTTGGAGCAGCAGTGTATAGGATGGCTTGGAGTAGAACAACTAGGGAACTACTGGTTTAGCCCAGGAGAGGTAATAAATTCAGCTAGGGCTGCAAAGATAATATACAAAGAAGGATATGGTTTGGGGAGATTTTATAGGCCTAGAGGACTTGGTAACTGAAGGGATCAAGGAAAAGAGAACTACCGAAGTTTTGGATCTGGGTGTTTTGGAGCTTGAATGATACATATGCAGAAATAGAGGACTTGATGAGTTCTAGTGTGGGGTGGGAGGGCACTGATTTCTTTTTTGAATGTCTGTCTTTAAATTAGGTCAGGACATCCAGCTGGAAGTGTGTATGTATTTGTGTTTACTGGTGGAAGCCAAATATACCCAGCAGGGACAGAAAGAGGAAAAGGAGCCTGAGCAGGCAGTCATTCTCATAGGGCTGAGGAGCGAAGATCAATGGGGAGCCTGCACATGAGGGTGTGGCAAATGAGTTGTGTCACAGCTTATGCACAGGTGGGAGAGGCTGAGGGGCAAGCCTAGATCTTGAATTTAGCAATTAGGAAGTCAGTGATCACTTTCCAGAGAGTTGTTTGAGTGCAGATGTAGGAAGATTGCTCATTGCCTTCTGTTCATCGTATGGCTTTTCCCAAGTGACCAGAACAGTGGGCCAGGAGCCAGAGATACGGCTTCTAGTTCTGGTTCTGTCACTATCTGTGTAATTTTGGGGAAGTCATGTATAGCTTGTACTAACATAGAAAAATAAAACTAGAAGAACCCTTTTATTCCTAGCAACACCTAATAATCCGTAGAACTAGTGTTCCACAGGGCACACTTTGGGAAGTGCTGATATAGAAGCAGAATTTTGGAGCCTTAAAAAAACCAAAAAATCAGCTTATCCAATCCTCTCATTTAACAAAGAAACTGATACCCAAATTCCAAGTCAATGAACATTGATTTCAAAGGCATCGATGGCACCCCAAATAACCCTATGAAGTAGTTAAGCTTAAACCCATTTTGGAGACTGGAAGACATGCTCAAAAAGTTAAAGGACTTGCCCAAGATCACAGAGCAGCAAGTAGTGGAATAAAATCTGAACTCAGACCTCCTGAGTCAGGGCCTTCTCTGTCACATACCCTGCTGCCTCCCTAGTTTTCAACACTGAATCCTTTTAAAACTGCCTGACTGGAACATTAGTAACTTCAAACATTTTCCCTTTCTTAGAAGGCATCTGTTCTTTTTTTTAAATTATTTTATTTTTTTTTCAAGATTTTATTTATTTATTTGACAGACAGAGATCACAAGTAGGCAGAGAGGCAGGCAGAGAGAGAGCACGGAGGAAGCAGGCTCCCCGCTGAGCGGAGAGCCGGATGCGATGCGGGGCTGGATCCCAGGACCCTGGCAGAGGCTTTTAACCCACTGAGCCAGCCAGGCGCCACCCCTCCCTTTTAAAAAAAATATTTATTTATTTGAGAGAGAGAGAATGAGAGAGAAAGAGAGCATGAGAGGGAAAAGGTCAAAGGGAGAAGCAGACTCCCCGCCAAGCAGAGACCCGGGACTCCAGGATCAGGACCTGAGCCAAAGACAGTCGCTTAACCAACTGAGCCACCAGGTGCCCCAGGAGGCATCTGTTCTAAAAGTAATTTAGTTTAACTGAATTACATATGAATATTAGTATATAAAAAGTGGGAGAGTACACAGCCAGCAGTTCCCAAAGTGAGATTTTTTAAAACGGTGGAGTACTGGATTGTGGGTAAGTTCATTTATGTTCACCTGTTAACGGCAGAAAGAACCATGATACCTGAATTTATGTGGCACACTAAAAAATATTCTTAGCTAATCCCACGATTGCTTACTCTTTCCTCTTGCTACTTTTGTCCTTTGTGTTGACCAATTCCATTTTCTCCACTGCCGGCTGCCTAGTCCTTACCACACCCTCCTTACACAGAGGTGTGAGATTGCATTTACAAACAGGAATTTGCGATAGAGGTAAAAACACAGCTTCTTAGGGATTTTCTATTTTGACAAATAAAAATAGACAAATTTACTTATTTTGGAAATAAACTTGTAAAGGAGCCAAGATGATTTTGTAAAAATTTGGGTAAAAAATGACTTACTTTCAGTTCTGTTTGATGTTATAAATGATAGGAATGTGGTTTATTCTGATGTTAATTTCATTCAGGTTCTTCAAATGACAGAAAGCTGTGGCTAAGAGCGCCACCGTGTTTCTGACATTAGGGATCAGAATTCAGAATCTGGTTCTACCTCTTGTTAGCTATGTTACTTAACCACTCTGTGCCTAATTAAGTTCAGTTGTCTAGACTTAAACAATAACAGTATTGTCTTGCAAAGTGAGGATTAAATAGAACAATCTAAGTAAAACACTTAAGTGGTGCCTAGCACACAGAAAGTAAACCACAAGTGCTATTATTACATCACTGAAAAAGAACTGGTGCTTATTTAAAGCATCTAGTTTAATAATTTGCTTAGGTAGGAGGGCACAACTTGTTCCTCAATCCAGTTAAAGATCCCTTTTATTCATTTATTATCTTGTTCCTCAATCCAGTTAAAGGTCCCTTTTATTCATTTATTTATTTTTGCTTAAAAAAACAACTGGGCCACCCAGCACCCTATGTGTGGTTTTAATAGTGGAAGAATAAGAGAAACATCTCACTAAAAAAATGCAAGACTTAGATTTAATTATTTTTTTAAATTATTATTTATTTACTTGACAGATCACAAGTAGGCAGAGAGACAGGCAGAGAGAGAGAGAGAGAGAGAGAGAGAGGAGGAATCAGGCTCCCCGCTGAGCAGAGAGCCCGACGTGGGGCTCAATCCCAAGACCCCGGGATCATAACCCGAACCGAAGGCAGAGGCTTTAACCCACTGAGCCACCCAGGCGCCCCAGATCTAATTATTTTTTTTAAGTTCTGGTAAGCAATTATTTAAACAGCAGGATATTTAGAGAGGATGTCAGATGTATTTATTTATTTTTTTAATGAGTCTTGAGAAAAGGAGATGTTTCTAAACAAGTACATCACAATAGAGGTTTTGAAATGCCTGGTGGCGAAAGTCCTTCTCAGCTGTACTCCGTGCAAGAGGAACAAGGCTGAGCAGTTAAGGTGCTCTCCAGCCCCTGGGCTAGGTACCTCCAGTGGTCAGTGGTCTTTCCTCAGGGAGGGCTTAGTGGTGGGCACTATAAGGCATTTTTTTTTAAAGATTTTATTTATTTATTTGATGGAGAGAGACACAGAGAGGGGACACAAGCAGGGGGACTGGGAGAGAGAGAAGCAGGATTCCCGCTGAGCAGGGAGCCCGATGAGGGGCTTGATCCCAGGACTCTGGGATCATGACCTGAGCCGAAGGCAGACGCTTAAAGACTGAGCCACCCAGGCGCCCCAGTAAAGCCTTTTTATCTGGAATCTTTCCTCTGGGAAGAATGGCAGGCACTTAGCTCCACAGTATGCAGAGCCTTGCAGAGGTGACTGTTTTTCTGCTGGACAGGAGAATATTTCAATGCATTTATTTGTTCCTTCATTCACTTATTTAAGTATTTCTTGAGTACCGATTATGTCCCAGATACTGTCTTAGGCATTGGGAACGCAGGGATGAGCCAAACAGACAAAATATTCTCTTCTTAAAGAGCTTACTTTCCACTTAGAGCCGTGGAGCAGGTCTGGGCTTCAGCAGAGAAGTTTCAGGTTGCCCTACCTTTTGAGAGGCATCATAGGCAGGGCAGAAGCCACTCCTACTTTCCTAGACCCCACCTTTATACTGCCTTCCCCCTTTCAGTGGTGTGATTGGGAAAATGAGTAAAATAGGGAGGGGTATGTTAGAAGGTCCTAAGTGCGGCAAAAATAAAGCAGGGAAGTGGGAGGGAGAGGGATTTGCACTTTTAGACCCCATGTCGGTCATGGAGGTGCCACTGAAGGAAAGATACAAAGGAGGTGAAGAACCAGTTGAGCGGCTGCCTGGGGAAGATCATCCCAGTTGAACTGTGTCTTCATAGAAACAGAAGGTGAACCAAGTAGAGCTAGAGGAGAGGCTCTAAGAACGCCAAGCGCCTAAAGGGCATGAAGCCCCGTGAAGGGACAGAGGCAGGTGGTCTCTATAGTTACTGCAAGTCCCAGTTTTCAGAGACTCCCTGAATTCTATGTAGCTCTTAGACTTTGTGAAAACCATACCCTTTCGTCTCTTTTCTTGGCAGAGGCTGATCTGCTTTATCCTGATCAGGAGATTATTAGATTCAGTAAAAAGATTTTCCTGCTTCCTTACCATTCCCTGCAATCTTTGAAATAAGAGGTTGGATCTTTTTTCTACCTAAGAGGTCCTTAAATGTTAAATGAATAGGATTGCAAGGGCTGTTTGTGTGCTGATGCCTTGCTGGGATAGTCACGCCTGTATAATGGAGAAAGAAACTTTTCTCCCTGCTAAAACCCAACTTTATTATACTGATGGTCTTTAAACTACTCTTTCTCTTAATCACAGATAACCTGCTTTCCTGATGTTGAATACAGCATCTGGCTGATGAGCAGGGTGGTGAGGCCCCCGAGTGAGGCAGAGGTTCGGACCTGGGAAACAGAAGATGATGACATGGCAGAAGGTGACTTAGGGTATGGTCTCGGAAGAAGGCCTGGCAGTATTTATGAAATCCAAGTTTCACACCTGTCAACATCGAGAAAAAGATCTGATGGCAAGAACTTTAGCCCACCCCCATTTCCAGGAAAGGGAGAGGAAAGAAGTGGTGCCATTTTCCAGTACTCCAGGCATGAGAGCTTGCAAGATACATACCCAGAAGACCACAGAACTTCACACTCCAGACGACAAAGTAGCAGCAGTAAGAGTGTCTAGTGCCCTCTTCTTTCTCCTTCTCTGCTGTGAATTTTATCAGTGCTTTCACTCTTCCAACACCAGACAGTAGGTCACTGTAGTGGATTCTGGAAATTCATCTTTATTCGCCTCTTGGGATTGGTGATAGTACAAAAGTAACCCACGTTTCTATTTTCAAGGATTGTACAAATGGAGTAGTTATTCTGCCTTAATACAGATACGTTAGTGATATCAGTGATAACCTACCTTGCCTTCGTGTGTGGTGATTTAGTGGTATGCCTCATCCTTTTTTTTTTTTTTTTAATTCAAGTATTCATGGGGTACCTCTTAGATGCCAGGGGCTGTTCTAGGCTCTGGGAACATTAGTGAACAAAAGAGTCTCCATGTCATGAAGTTCACATTCTAGTAGAGAAGAAAAAATTACTCTACCAGTTAACAGCTATGTCACTCGAGGCAGTAGAAAGCGCAGGGACAGTGAGTATTTGGTCTCCCATCCAAGTACTAACCAGGCCCGACCGTGCTTAGCTTATGAGAGCAGACAAGATCGGGCACATTCAGGGTGGTGTGACCACAGACAACTGTGAGTATTTGGAAGGGCTGGCATATGCTCTTCCAGGCAAGGGTCAGGCCTTATATCACCCATCTAAGGAGGTGGCTCTTGAGCACCAGAATGAAACCATGTCCAAGCCTAGAACTTATCTGGGGAAGGCATGTTCCAGACAAAACATATATGTTTCTGGTTATTTTAGGAAAGTCATGAAATCCTTCCCTTAAAAATTAATATTTTTTAAAAGCAAATCTCTACACTTAACCTTGGGTAGTGAGTGCAACCCGGGGATCAACAGTTGCCTGCTCCACCGACTGAGCCAGCCAGGTGCCTCTCAAAAGATTAATCTTAAATTATCAGAACAAAAAATAAATTATGCCATATATCAAGGAAAAAATAAAATTCAGGATCTTGTCGTGATAGAATGTGACAACTTCAGAACGGTTGGGAACCCAGGGGTGACTTCACATCTGCCTGGTGGCACAGCTTTTGTTTGGCCAAATCTTCTGTAATCCATGTAGTAAAACTTACCCCACCCAAGTGGAATGAACACAAAGTAGAACAAAATGAGAATAATTTAAGAAACAAGGTTTCTAGATTTACAGAAAACAGGCTGCAGCTGAGGATCTTAGCCCCCAGCTTTCATAATCCCTCTTGAAATTAGGATGGGATTATTTATATATTTTTCTTTCAATTCCTTATCATGCATAGAGGTTGGGTTTCATTTTGCAAGATGTTGAAAATCGCACATGATGCTAAGATGCCTTTGTAAGAACATGAGGAAATGAATGGGATAAAAACAAGATATAAAAGTATGAGCTCCTGTCATGTTGGGCTATGGACTTTTATCTCAAATTAGCCTGATCCTACATAAGGATATTGTACTGATTTCTTAATCGCTAACAGGTAATTTCCAAATTATCACAGATCTAATGCCTTAAGAAAACAATAGCTTATAATCTTACAGTTCTGCAGGTCAGAAATCCAAAATTGGTTTTACTGGGCTAAAGTCAAGATGTTGGCAGGGCTGTGTTCCTTCTGGAGACTCTAAGGGAGAATCCATTCCTGTGCCTTTTCCAGCTTCTAGAGCCCACCAGCATTCCTTGCCCCGTGGCCACCTTCTCCATCTTCAAAGCCAGCAATGGCTGGTAGTCTTTCTCATGCTGTTTCACCCTGACACTGACTTTCCTGCCTCCCTCTTTCATTTATAAGGACCCTGGTGAGTACAATGGGATCATCTGGCTAATCCAGGATAATCTCTTAGTCCTTAATTTAATCATACCAACAAAGTCCCTTTTGCCCTGTATTCACAGGTTCTGGGGATTAATTAAGATGTGGTCATCTTTAGGGCCACTTGTCTGCCTACCACAAGTATTACTACAACAGGACTTGTCACTGCCAACCCAATGTCACTTGTTTCTGCTTGGGGCCTTGTGCCATCAGAATAAGAACAAGATTTAGTTTTTGCCTCCGATACGGTCATATTGAAAGTTCAGAACAGCAAAGAAGAAATTGTTTTGAGAAGTTTTTAATGTTCCTCAAAATACTCTTTCTAAAAAATCTTTTCTTCCTCTTCTTCTTAATCTTCTTGCTTGTAATTTACCACTTTCATGTTTTTCTATTGCCAGTGAGACCACAATGAAAATGAAGCTCCTGGGAAGCTCAATTTAATGTCTCAATTGATCACATTAAAGAGAGAATAATTGAAGCTACAGGAGACTTCTGGTCATTCTCCTTAGAAAGAAATTAAACAGTTTATTTCTTAGATATTCATATCACTACATTGATCAGACTTAAGCCAAACACCAAAATTTATTTCACTCACCGACATTCATGTTTTGTTTTTTTTAAAGAAATTATTTATTTATTTGACAGATAGAGATCACAAGTAGGCAGAGAGGCAGGCAGAGAGAAGTTGGGGGGGGAGGGCGGAGTTGAGCAGAGAGCCTGCTGCAGGGCTTGATTCCAGGACCCTGAGATCATGACCCGAGCCGAAGGCAGGGGCTTTAATCCACTGAGCTACCCTCCCCCTCCAACATTCATGTTTTTAAATACTGTTTGGCATGTAGTCATTAACCAATTAATTAACAACAGTTTTATTAGAGAGTTTCTTTTTAAAGAGTATTTTTATTCAAAATATGTATCTTTTCATTTGTGCAATTTTTTTTTTTAAGATTTTATATATTTGACATGGAGAGAGATAGTGAGAGAGAGCACAAGCAGGGGGAGTGGCAGGCAGGGAGAAGGAGTGGGGAGAGGCAGACTCCCCGCTAAGTAGGGAAACTGATATGGGGTTCAATCCCAGTGCCCCTTAATTAAGCTACCTATTTTTATTATTATTTGATTTATTACAATTCTCTCATCTTGACAAAAAGTTGTATTTGATATTTTGTAAACAGATGTCCTGTATTAACTAGTTTAAAAAAGTATTTGTTGGGGCTCCTGGGTGGCTTAGTCGTTAAGCGTCTGCCTTTGGCTAGGGTCATGATGCCAGGGTCCTGGGATTGAGCCCCAGGTGTGCTCTTTGCTCAGCAGGGAGCCTGCTTCTCCCTCTCCTTCTGCCTTTCTCTCTGCTTGTGCCCCCCTAAATAAATATAATCTTTAAAAAAATCTAAAAAGTATTTGTTTTGTTTTTTTCCTAACAGATTCTAATTTGGAATTGTCAAATGTAGAATTAAAGCAACGTCTTCAGGCTACTTTAGAGGTAAGTATTCTGGCTAATATAAAAATTCTCATGTGAACAAAAAGCCCACTGATATTTTAAGTAATACTACAAATGTCTGGAAAACCACGCTGGCTTTCCAGATATTCTCAGAGAGCCACGGTGTGAGGCTCTTGACTTTCAACTGGCCTCCTTTCTTATCTTCCTCTTCTCTCAAGAAAGCTATGTTTACATAAACTGCCCTCCAGCTTGCCTCACCACCCCCACCCCCACCCCAGTCTTTCACAACTTCTCTAATCTGCTCCTGGAGAAAAGAGTTACGAACTGCCCTCCATCTGTCTTACCTGTGTGTGTGGCCTTATATAAACTGACTTCATTTAACCTCTTGGAAGTCAGAACAGCAGGTTTCCCAGGCGCTGCTGGGAGTAGGAGTATCTCTGTGGGGTCCCTATCTTTTGGGGAACAGGAAGCCTATGTAACGTGTATTTCTTACTCTTCTGGGGAAAGCTACCAAGCTACGGGATTCGTTTTCCAGGGCTGCTGTAGCAAAACACCACTAACAGATGACTTACAAAACTACACAGATGTATTGTCTCTCAGTTCTGGAGGCTAGAAATCTGAAATCAAGAGGTCAGTTGACCATGTTCCCTCTGGAAGGTCTAGAAGAGAATCCTTCTTTAAAGGATTTAAAGATTAAATCTTAAAATTTAAGATTAAAGATTCTCTTTAGGAAGAGAATCTCTTCCTAGCTTCTGGAGGTTACCCCTGACAGTCTCCTCCTTCCTTGGTTTATAGCTGTCACTCAGTCTTTGCCTCTGTTGTCACATGGCCTTCTCCCCTTTGTGTCTGTGCCCAAACTTCCCTTGTGTTAGGACAGCAGTCTTGGACTGAGGCCTACTCTAATCTAGTATGACCTCATCTTAATCTGATTACATCTGCAAAGACCCTCTCTCCAAATAAGATCACATTCTTAGTACCAGGAGTTAGGATTTGGATGTATCTTTACTTGGGAGGGACATAATTCAGCTGATGATAGGTACTATAGCTTGTGGATGATCACATGCTTATTTTAGATTATTTTCAGATTATTCGCTGTGTGGTCTAGAAGGGTAAAAGCAAAAGGTCTGGGCTTTTAGTTACAACAGGTACCCGATGGTGAGAGTTTCAGTCTAAAGCCTGCCTGGGCTGCTTAGGAAACCTGGAGGAATTTCTAGCCTCTTTTGTAAGGTCAGAATGCTTAGATTCAAAGTGCTGGGTATCAGAGTGTTGAGCTTACTGTAAACTATCCAAAGTGATCATTTGGGGAGTTGCATATCTTACAGATACCTAGACTAATTTTACTTTTCCCCTTAGGAGGTAGAACTTTTAAAAACGGAACTTGAGGCATCTCAAAGGCAACTTGAAGGTAAAGAGGAAGCACTGAAAATTCTTCAAAGCATGGTAAGAAGTTATTTTTTAATTTTGGTCACTTACACATTCCTACCATAGGTAGTATGGTTTTATCTTTATTTATTTATTTATTTATTTAAAAGATTTTATTTATTTATTTGACAGACAGAGATCACAAGTAGGCAGAGAGGCAGGCAGAGAGAGAGGAGGAAGCATGCTCCCTGCCAGGACCCTGGGCTCATGACCCAAGTCAAAGGCAGAGGCTTTAACCCACTGAACCACTCAGGCGCCCCTGGTTTTATCTTTTAAAATAAAAGCATCAGTGCTTAATATAGGTTTTTTTTGTTTTGTTTTGTTTTGTTTTTTTGAGGTGGAGATTGTTAAAACAGTTCTATTGAGGTAAAATTTTATATGTTATGGATTTCACTTGTTTCCAGTATACAGTTTATTTTTGCTGACCTTAGAGTTGTATAACCATCATCATGATCTAATTTTAGAATATTTTCATTATTCCCCAAAAGAAAGTTCTAACCCATTAGCAGTTACTCCCCATTCCCATCCCCCACTCTAGACAACTCATCTCCATACTGTCTTTTGGATTTGTCTTTTCTATTTCATATAAATGGAATGCTAGAATATGTGTCTGGATTCTTTGAATTAACATGTTTTTGAGGCATGGTGGGCATGTGTCAGTACTTTCTTCCTTTTTATTGCCTAATATTTTATTGTATGGATAAGCCATATTTGTTTATCCATTCACCATTTAATGGGCACACACTGTTTCCTCTTTTGGGCTCTTAAGAATAACACTGCTTGGGGCTCAGTTGTTAAGTGTCTGCCTTCGGCTTAGGTCATGATCCTAGGGTCCTGGAATCGAGCCCCACATCGAGCTCCCTGCTCTGCAGGAAGTCTGCTTCTCCCTCTCCCACTCCCCCTGCTTGTGCTACCTCTCTCGCTGAGTCTCTCTCTGTCGAATGAATGAATGAATAACACTGCTTTATTTGTTCATGTACCAATCTTTGTGTGGAAAGTTCTTTCATTTATTCCCAGATGCATCAGGAGAATCAAACGAAGATCTTTTGACATGTGAACTATCAAATTCTCCATAAAAGGTGGTCTCTATGGAAATTCTCTGGTGTTCTATTGTGAACCTTACTCTGTATATAGGAGTAATGAGAAACTTAATGAGAAACTAATGAGAAACTTAATTTGTACTGATATGATTCTTATTCTTCTTAGGCAATATTTGGCAAAGCCACGAGTCACACCCAAATGATGCTTCAAAAAACTATGGAACAAAAGAGATCCTTGGAGAAGGTATTTGCCACTTTTAGTATAGACTTGTTTAGTGCACTGAGCTTTCAAATAGAATTTCCTTTAAAAATCACTATATCAATGGCTGTGTCATTTGTGCTTACCCTCTTTTAGTTGTGCTTCTATTTTATACAGACCCTTCCCTTTTGGAGCTTACAGTCCAAAACATATTGTTACACAAGCAAAGAATTAAGATTTATTTCCTTATTTTACGTTAGTGCCAAATTGACACTTCCTATTTTTCTTTCTCTGCCTGCCTGGCAGGGCCTGCCTCTTTCTGACCATCTCATGGTCACTAAAACAGTAGTCAGGAATCATCTTGGAAGGTCTTGTTCCTATGCCTGTTGTAGTCTCCCTTGA
This sequence comes from Lontra canadensis, assembly GCF_010015895.1. NCBI lineage: Eukaryota > Metazoa > Chordata > Mammalia > Carnivora > Mustelidae > Lontra > Lontra canadensis. Next base: position 40,543,721 of record NW_022630998.1, read on the forward strand.
TGACAGTGTCCTGGGCTCAAACTTCAAAGCATGTGTTTTGTTTGTGGGGGTCTGTATGGGTTCGGAGTGGGGACAATGAGGAATGCAGGTTCTGAGCAGCAAAATTTGAAGCTATTTCTTATAGGAAGGTTTGGCAAAGTTTTTCTTGAGTGCTAAAAAGGCACGTTATAGGTGTTTACAAATGTCACAGATTCTTTTTGAATAATTAGTTTCTCTTTAACCTATTCCTTTTAAGTAATTAACGATTTATTTCAGCTGTTCACAATGTCCTGAAGTGATTTACTTGTAGTAATTGTCCATGAAAAGTGCTATTTTCTTTCTATAGGAAATAAATGCTTTGCAGTGGGAAATAGAATTTGATCAGAATAGATTTAAAAATATAGAGGAATCATGGACCCAAAAATATGACAGGTTTGTATATTCTTATTCTATAGTTTTTCTTTGTATATAATTTATCTATATATTTGTTATTTTTAATATTTATTAATTTGAGTAATCTCCACTCCCAACATGGGGCTTGAACTCATGACCCCGAGATCAAAAGTCACATGCTCTTCCTCTCTCTTTCTTTGTAGTTAAATATGTATAGATATCTGAGCCATTTAAGAGTAAGTTGCATAAAAGGCCTCATGACTAAATATTTCACTCTGTTAATAAAAGGGACTTTTGGGGCACCTGGCTGGCTCAGTGGGTTAAAGCCTCTGCCTTCAGCTTGGGTCATGATTCCAGGGTCCTGGGATCGAGCCCCGCATTGGGCTCTCTGCTCAGCAGGAAGCCTGCTTCCTCCTCTCTCTCTCTCTCTGCCTGCCTCTCTGCCTACTTGTGATATCTGTCAAATAAATAAATAAAATCTTTAAAAAAAAATAAAAGGGACTTTTATAACCATAACAAAATTATCAAAATTAAGATATCAACCTAATACTCTTTTTTAATTTGATTTGCTAATTATGCTAGTAAACATCTGACTCTTAGTTTTGGCTCAGGTCATGATCTCAGGGTGGTGAGATCGAACCCTGCATTGGGCTCCATGCTCAGCGAGGAGTCGGCTTGAGTTTCTCTCCCCCTCTCCTCCTGCTCCACCCCACTGCTGTGCTTGCTTGTGTTCTCTTTCAAATACATAAATCTTTGAAAAAAATTAAAACTTGTTTACTTTTTTCTCTTTAGTATGGTTATACTGTTCATTTTAGTTCATTTGTTTCTATTTTTATTCTTATTTTTCCACCATCCTTGTTGATTTATTCAGCTTGTTTATTTTTGACTTTGTAAAACACGGACATGCTTCCCAAAGTCAGAACTATTTGAGGTATAGTCAGAAATGTCATTCTCCCCCCATGCCTACCCCATTCCCAGCCTCCTGGCATCCTTCCTTTTCTTCACCATCTGTAGATAATCAGTCTCACTATTTTCTGATTTATCCTTCCTGTGTTTCCTTTTGCACAAATGGGCATATTTGTGTTCTCTTATTTCTCCTTTCTTACATCAAATAGTTGACTGTAGTCTTTTGAACTGTTTTTTCTGTTTAATAATATATCTTGGAAACCACCCCATTGTGTGGATGGGCCATAGTGTACTCAACCATTCTCCTAGACAGGCACTTTGTTCCTAATATTTTGCAGTTATGAACTATGTACCTCTTTATGCAAGTTTCTGAAGTTGGCCTAAACTTATACATGGTGTTTAAGATGATGAAAACTTTAGTAAGGAGAAACGGGGAGCCTGGGTGGCTCAGTGGGTTAAGTCTCTGCCTTCGGCTCAGGTCGTGATCCCGGGGTCCTGGGATCGAGCCCCACATCGGGCTCTCTGCTCAGTGGGGAGCCTCCTTCCCTTTCTCTCTCTGTTCCTACCTCTCTGCCTACTTGTGATCTCTGTCTATCAAATAAATAAAAAATCTTTAAAACTTTAGTAAGGAGAATGAATATTCAGAAGGATGCCCTAGAGATATTTCTGATTCTTCTTTTTTTTTTTTTAATCTTATATATTTATTTGAGGGGGAGCGAGAGAGATGATGAGAGCATGATGAACGGGGGCAAGGGGAGAGGGAGAGGCAGGCTCCCCGCTGAGCAGGGCTCAATCCCAGGACTGAGAGATCATGACCTGAGCCAAAGGCACATGCTAAACTGACTGAACCACCCAGGTGCCCCTTTTTTTTTTTAAAGATTTTATTTACTTGAGAGAGAGACAGAGTGTGTGAGGGATAGAGGGAAAAGCCAACTCCGCACTAAGTGCAGAGCCCCACTTGGGGCTCAGTCCCAGAACCCTGAGATAACTTGAAGTCCTATGCTTACCTGACCAAGCCACCCAGGTACCCCTGCTTCTCTATTTTTTACTTTAATTAATTAATTAATTAAAGGGAGAGGGGGAGAGAGAATCTTAAGGAGGCTCATGCCTAGCGTGGAGCCTGACATGGGGTTTGATCTCATCACAACTTGAGCATGACCTGAGTTGAAATCAAGTGTTAGGCAGACACTTAACCCACTGAGCCAGCCAGGCCCCCCCCCCCCACAACTTTTTATTATTTTATTTTTTATTTTTTAATTTGAGATACTTCTGATGCTTTCTCAGCTAAATATACAGAAGAATTGAGTATGTTCAATTCTTACCACACTCTTTTAAATTGTTTTTGTTTTGTGACTCATATATGTTCTAGACTGTTCTGAAGTAAGAAAATTTTTATTTGGGTTTTTGTGTTCTAATTATGAGATAAAAATCTTATTCAGCCATGAAATGTTAATATTTTAGTTATATGGAGGGTACTTTTTCCCTAGGCTAAACTGTGAAAATGTAGTCCTCCAAGAAACTTTGAATGTAAAAACAGAAGAAATTAAAATGCTCAAGTCAGAAAATGCACGTAAGTAAAGAGTGATAGTTTGATGATTCTTTAAAAATATTATGTTAGAAGATCATTTTTATTTATTTTTATTTATTTTTTTAAAAAAGATTTTATTTATTTATTTGATAGACAGAGATCACAAATGGGCAGAGAGGCAGGCAGAGAGAGAGGAAGGGAAGCAGGCTCCCTGGCAAGCAGAGAGCCCGATGTGGGGCTCGATCCTAGGACCCTGGGATCATGACCTGAGCCGAAGGCAGAGGCTTTAACCCACTGAGCCACCCAGGTGCCCCAGAAGATCATTTTTAAATAGAGTGTTCTATGTTAAGAACATACATACTGATAGACACGGTGCTATTATTTTGAAGTAATATACTTTAAGGATGATAGATATGCATCTTTTAGGGTGTGTGCAATTAAAAAAAAAATTTAGGTGAAATTCAATTAACAAAATTAACCTAACCATTCAAAAGTACATAATTCATTAACACCTACAATGTTTGCAAACATCTAGTTCCAAAAGACTTTCATCACTCCAAAATAAAACCTATATCCACTAAGTATTTTTCCCCATTCCCCCTTTATCCTATAGTTTTTATACTCAGTGTAAAACAAAACTGTAGAGCACCCAATGTTGAGGAAGCTTAGTAAGTATATGTTTTCTTGGAACATTAGTAGGAACGTATGTAACTCTGTAATTCAACATTTTCTCTCAAAAATATCTTCTGTGACTTTATTGCTAAAATTAATATTCTTAATTTTTCAATATGACACATTAAAAACTTGAAATTTTTTACATGTATGCTTATACATATACAGCCATTATATGTGATGAGCCACTTTATGACAAAAGCTAATAAAAGAATAGTAAGGTGTCTTAAGAATATTAAGATGGCATCAACTTTTTATAAAATTTTAAGAAATGTTGGTTCTTCCTTCCCCCTTTTTTTTTTTTTTTTGGTTCTTCATTCTTTGTAGAAACTTTTAAATTAGTGGCTTGAAAGGGACAAAGTTCTAAATCAGGTCATGGACCTGTGAGGGGCACTTTCTGTTGTTCAGTAACTGTGGTAGATTTCTCCTTGTTAGGTTAGTTCAGGACAGAAGTTGCCCATAGCCACATCTTCTCCCTCTCTACCATCTCACCCTGCAATGAGAGAGGGAAAGTTACTATTTCCTCCTCAGTAGAGAGGAGGATGCGTCTAGTTCTAAATGTTGGGTTGAGAGCTTCTTGTGAAAACTAACACAAGTCCGATAGAGTTTGTGTAGGTGGTATATCATCTGATTGTCTTAACTATCCAGCAAGTGCAAATAAGTTGCATTTCTATGTTCTCTTTGAAAATCCTGCAAATTTTCTTTGAGCAAATGACCAGACTCTGGTGGCAAAATTAAGATACTTCAACATTAAAAATAGTAATATTTAATCTAGTGTTACCTGTGTATTATCTCACTTGATAATTTTTTCCTGGATGGCGCCAGATGTAGTAGGCAATGTCTGTGTATATGCATTGCTTGTAAGGAGTGAGTGTATGGAAAAAACATTTTTTTTAAAGGAGTGTATGATGTTGGTATAACTGAATTAGGTGAGGCTGGAGTTAAATTTCATAACTAACACTCTTCCTTGGCCCTTCCTAGTTTTAAATCAACAGTATTTGGAGGCCCTCGCCATGCTTGATGTCAAACAGCAGATGGTGGCTCTAGAAAACGTGTGCCACGATAAAAGTGGTTTTACAGAGGTTTCAGGTCTTGAGGTGGGTAAACAGGTTGGAAAGTTGAACAAGAGGGAAATTTTCTACTTTCCTTTTCTCCATCACCATCTGCTCCATGTTCTAGAATAGCACTATCCTTAGTAATTTGAGAGTGAGGGAAGAGAGGCCCATCGGGTTCCTCAGGGGAGTTCTGTAGACTTACTGGCACCAGGCATGTCCATGCATTATATTCTTGGACACTAGAAGATGTGTTGGCCACCTCCTGCCCCTTTTAGTTCTTATTTTTATAGTTTTAGCAGAAGCTGTGTTAGCTGTGTCTCACATTCCATGATGACAGGTATTTTTTAGAAGTGGAAGGATGATTATTCTCCTGGCATATTTTAAGTCATTTCATCATTTCTGAGCATGTACCTCTCCCTGGTGGGAACTGGTTGGAGTAGATGCTGGGCAGCAGGACCAAGCTCAGTCATAAGAAATAACACATGGTGGGTGTTAATACTTTCTTCAGTTCAGTTTGCTGCCAGGGATACAGAACTATAGAAAACTGATACCCACTTAAAGGTTTTAGAGAAGGAAAAGCAGCAAGGTAGAATTCCTTTGTTTTGTTCCAAGTAATAACATTGTTTCCTCATTTGTAATTTTCACTTGGATCCTGAAATCCTTGTCTCAGCTTTCTTCTATTTTTTCTCCTTTCCAGGTTCTTTGAATTAGATGCTTGAATAGAAATGTGCATGTGTGTGTGCGCCCTTATGTTTGTGTGTGCAGCTAGGCAGTATGACATTTAGTAATGGGAGTAATGCTTTTGGATTTAAAGCTTGCTGTCCTTGGAGCCTGCCTTTGCCATGGCCCTGAAGGGAGTCCCTGCGCCTGTGCCAAAATGGCAGCATCTGCTCGCAAAATGCTTCTTAAGCTCGAACAGGAGGTATTGTATTATCAAAACACTAAAGAATTGGTTTTCTCCCGTAATAGAATAAAGGAAAATATCTGCAATAATTAGCTTCATTTTAGTAGTCACTGGCTATGGAACTTATTCTTAGTTTTATGTGATAGAATTAACTTATAAACTAGATTCTATTTACATGGTTCTAAAATACAAATAGTACTTGGCCTAATAATGGTGTCAACATGAAGTTGTTTGACCAAGTCTGTACTACATGTATATTTCTTTTCTCTGAAAATGGCCCTAAAAATTACTATACTACACACTCTTGCTTAAAATCACTAGGATCCATAACTCTGATAAATGGGGAGATAAACATGAAGCTCATTAGAAAAGCAGCAAGATACAGTGGAAGGAACCTTTGTACCAGCCAGACCTAAGTTTGAGTCTTAGCTCTAGAATTTTCTAGGTGTGTGGGTTTAACATATGTTAAACAGAGAGTAATAACTAGTTACTGGGCTCTTGCAACGATATAGAGGAAGCAGACATTTAATGTTTAGCATAGTACCATGCAGGTGCCTGGCATTTAATCAAAGGACATTTGCCCTTATTATTAGTCTTAATAACAAATACAGAACATGGACCATAATTTTAAACATATTTTACCTTTATTGAAGTATGGAATTTTAAGTCTTCAGATATAGGAAAAATATCAGTTAAACATAAGTAATTCGTTAACAAAAGTATACGATTACACATCAGAGTCAGGGTCAGCTATGGCGGGAATGTAAAAGATGATACTCGTAATTATTTTCAGTGATATTGTTTGGAATGGCCCAAGATAGTACTGAGATTCAGCCTTTGGCATCCTCCATTCTTACTCTTTGGGCAGGACACACACAGGGCTGTCTAGGGTAATATGGTGAGGTCCAAGAAATGGATTAACAAGGAATGGTCAGGCACCACGAGGAAAACTTCTGGTAATTTAATTCAGAGAGGGCAGCTACTATAGAGGGGAATTAGCAAGTACTAATTAGTTTAAGCAGATGGACTAGATCAGACATTAGACTCATACTAGGCAGGGAGACTACATTTGCTAATCTGATTCAGCATTCAGGCAAGAATTGTTACGTTTTGCCTCTAACACCTCTCAAACTTTTTTTCAAAACTAGCTGGGGCTTTTGCAGAAGAGTAAAGAAGAAGCTTACATAATGGCAGATGCATTCAGAACTGCATTTGAGCAACAATTAATGAGGAAAAATGACCAGGCACTGAGATTGACACAAATGGATAAAATGTATAAAAAAGGAACAAAATGGATAAATTGGAAGCACCTTAAAGAGCCTGGTAAATATGAATTATAAAGGCAATAATGAGGTGTAATTTTAGTTGTTTCTGGTTATAATCAAAGTTGATTAAGCACAGTTAATGCAATGGATAATATAATTGAAATATCACAAGATAGTTGTGATTTATTATAGTATTTAGTAACTGCGGAAGATTGGGGAGACTGGATGTTACATATGCAGAGGAGGTAATAGGATCACTGAAATCTTAAAATAATAATCTCTCTCTCTTTTTTTTTTTTTTTACTAATCATCTGTCTCATTTAAACAAGACCATGTTTTGTGGGAAAACTTTGTAAAAGTGCCAGTTGATTAAAGGGAAACTGCCTAGGAAGTAATAATGAAAATACTAAAACCCAACATTAAATGTATCTAATTAAACTTTGTTGAAATGTGTGATTCTGGGGCGCCTGGGTGGCTCAGTGGGTTAAAGCCTCTGCCTTCGGCTCAGGTCATGATCCCAGCGTCCTGGGATCGAGCCCCGTATTGGGCTCTCTGCTCTGCGGAGAGCCTGCTTCCTCCTCTCTCTGCCTGCCTCCTTGCCTGCTTGTGATCTTTCTGTCTGTCAAATAAATAAATAAAATCTTAAAAAAAAAAAAAAGTGTGATTCTAAAGAGATACTGAGGGGTAGAGGAAAAGTCTTAAGTTGGAAATACTAATACTCATAAAAATGAAACAGAAGTTAAGGTTTAAGTTTTGGTTCACAAACCTAGCAAAGTTCATGGCTGTTTTTTAGTACTGCTGTACTAGAGGAAACAAAGTATATGAAAATGGCATCAAAGAATAAAATTACAGTTGAAGTATATCACCCAATATAATCCAATTAGCTATTACTTTTTTAGAAATCTTAGTTTCTCTAAGTATGTTGGTATGTTTTCATTTATCAGAATTATTCAGTGCAACTCCTAGCGCTGTAATTTAAAATTCCAATTAAATTCCAATTTGAAATCTTTTATTAGTCAAGGGAGATTACAGTGAAGTTTATAATTTAATATTAAAATCATGAGAGGACTGTACTTCTAAATGTTTTTAATATGTCAAAATCCATAATCCTAATTCCAGTTTCTCTCATTTTCAGATGAATTTGGGTAATAACAATCTTATAATATTAAAAATAAAACTTTTAATAATAACCTATTGTTTTAAATATTTTTTCCAATGGTATATATTCCTAATAGCAACACTTAATGTGATATTTTAGCTTCATTAACTAAACTTTACCTGTCTCTTTGCTGAAATGGTAAAGTGCTAAGCTTACAGGAGTAATAAAAATAGAAGCAGTGAACAAGTATGAAAGTAGACAGAAACAGATCGTAAGAGTTACATATTTAGATTTTTCATCAGGGAGAAGTCAGGGCAACACAGGAAAACATATTTCTCAACATTCATTCTTAAAGAGGCATTCCACAGTCCTGAAATTAGTTTCTAAGCATTTTTTGATTTGAGACTTACAAAAGAAATCACTGAGCTGGCTAATAATAATGTCTAAGTCTGGCTCAAGGGAGGTGATTCTGCCAGAGAAATAAGCAAATATAGTCCATATACTTAGGCTTTTAGGAATCGATGTTAAGTCTTAAGAGTATCTGTCAAGGACAACAAATGTGTAGGTGATCTTCAGGCACCTCTTCTAAATTAGTCTCTTGATAGCAACTGGACTGCTAAATTTTCAAAGGTACTGTCTTTGAGGACAGCCTTAGTGTTTTGTGATGCAAAGTGAAGGTAAATCCCTTTGGAAATCTGATTTTAACTGCTTGTTTTGATGGAAGGTAAGGAGGAACGTTAGGGGAGAAAGAATGAAGGGAAAGCATGGTTAATCTTACAAAAGCCTGCCGCATTCTGTCACCTGGCACAGAAGACCCCCCAAAGTGTGCATGCAAGTTGGCCACAAGGGTAGTTAGTGATAGGTAGAAAAAGCTGTTTTTTTCCTAAGAGGTAGATTCATATACATTCAGCACTTGAGTATATATATTCTTTCATATCAGAACTTCTGCCTTTCTTAGCTAATAGGAACCTCAAGAACTTTTCTATAAAAAATATGATTTGATAGGTATAGCTCCTGATGTTTTCCATTAAGACCCTGAAGAGACTGGAAGCAGAATTTAAAATAACTGGTTCATCCCAGAAAGGCCTTTACAAGTCCATACACATGTCAGTAGCTCTGTCAGTTCTTTAGTGATAAGACTGATTTTATTCATGTTTTTCAATAATCCGAAAAGGTACAGGATGACTGTCACACGTCATTTTCTTGTATGTGGTCAACACGTTAAGGCATCAACTTTTGTCATTGATATGCAGCTTAGACGAGTTCTGAGAGATAGGTTATAAGCATATTTCTTTTTTTTAGACTGTAAATAGAGATTCATCCCTCATCACAGCTGATGAGCACATCAGCTTGTCTGGCTTTTCTCCTTTTGCCCCAGTTGCTGGAGGAAGAGGACAGGAGTGAGCTCCAGTTACTGTGGTTTATCAGGATTGGGTGTAAAGGGAAGTGTCTCTTATCTGTTCTGTTTTCCATTAGATCACTTGCAGAGCATTCCAAAGGCATTCTTGATGTTTTCTTTGTGTAAATCTGTAATTTTTGTACCATCTGCTATAAAACTGCATCCTTTCTATGAAGAACATCATCAGTGTACAGATTTTGGGATATAGACTTTAAAACATTATGTCTGTACCTGGGCTAGTTTTCACAACTGTGCTGTTATTTTTTAATTGTGATAAAATACATATATAAAATTTTACCATTGTAACCATTTTTATTTATTTTTTTTTTAAAGATTTTATTTATTTATTTGACAGACAGAGATCACAAGTAGGCACAGAGGCAGGCAGAGAGAGAGGAAGGGAAGCAGGTTCCCTGCTGAGCAGAGAGCCCGATGTGGGGCTCGATCCCAGGACCCCGGGATCATGACCTGAGCCAAAAGCAGAGGCTTTAACCCACCAGGACCCCGGGATCATGACCTGAGCCGAAAGCAGAGGCTTTAACCCACTGAGCCACCCAGGCGCCCCCCATTGTAACCATTTTTAAATGTTACTACATTCACATTGTTTTATAACCATCACAACCATCTATCTCTACAACTTGATCTTTTCATCCTCCCAAACAGAAACTTTACCCATTAAACACTAACTGCCCACTCCCTTCTCCCAGCATTCCCCTCTGCTCTATTATTTAATGGCACAGCAAATTCTGAGGCATAGGTACTATTATTCTAGAAGTGAGGAAACAAAAGCTCAGAGACCTTGTCCAAGGTCATTTAGAAAGTGCTTAAATAAGGGTTCAAGTCCAGGTCTTTCTGCTCTAAAACAGAATTTGCATGGTTCAGAGGCCATGTTTTGTTGGGTGTGCACAGTGTTCTCAAATAACAGGGGTAAGTGGCCGACATTTAACACTGGGAGATTTTACATACAACACTGGATTGCTGCCTCCTCTGGAAGGCTGCTGTTAATGTGGACTGCATGCTGTCCAGAGGAGCAGCAGTACAATGAGATGGGAGTGGCAAGCAGGGAGGGCATTGCTCTGGGTCCTTAGACTGTGGGCCCTCTCAACCTCCATTTGCCATCCTGGCTCTAAAGTCTGTGTTCCCCTCCCAGTACACTGTGATGCCTGACTCACTAGAGGCCTCCTGAAGAGAACCACCTCCTGACTGATTTACAAATGAATTATCCCTGGTTCATACTTACCTCTATTCCAGGAACTATATTAGTTGAGTGTCTTTTTATGTCTCAGTTGGATTTGCATGCTCGATTTTAGGATTACCATCACAAGGAAATAAGAAGACCTTAGGGCAGAAACTGCTGCAGATGCTCCCTTCAGAAAACAATTCTAAGAAGACCCATGACCAGAATAACCCTCAGGAAGTCTTTAAGATGCTGACAGAGTTGGTTAGTATCTTTGCTTTCCTTTTGTTACAGGTTGTGGTTAAGTTAATCTTTCTGCTTCCTATTAATTCAACTTTTTTTAAAATGTAATTCTTTAACACTCTGTACTTGCCTTTTATGCCCTTTTCCCAGCTGATGTACCATCCTCCAGTTTTGGTCTTCATCTTAAATTCCCTGCACGCTCTTCCCACTTCTCCCATTCATGTTCTTCCTGTACAAGTTTAAAGCTTCACCTCTGAAAAGAGGGGGCTCCCCTGTAATTAACTGCAGGCACCTCTGTCATCTGCACGTATGCATACAATCCACGCCATTCAGGAATTTTTAAGGTGTACAAGGCAACTTTCTCACACATTATATCCTTTAATCATCACTACAATCCTGAAAATCAGTCCTATTATCCCCATTTCATAGATGACTAAACTAGAAGATTCATGCTATAGGAACATACTTATCTATAGAAGTGTTCAAGTTAGTTATTCTCATATAAATGTATAAAAACAATTTCACATAAATAACTTCACTATTCTCTTGCAGAGGTAAGTACATGTTAATATTATACACACATATATACACACACCATGTATATGTTTTCCCCTCTCTTTCTTCAGATGATCTACAAAAGCTTCAGCAGAAGGAATGCTGCTTTCTGTTCTTACTTTAAAAAAAATTATTCAGAAATGTGTAGTATATTATTTGGGAATCAGTAGATACCTAATTATTTACAATGACTGAAGATAGAACATTTTGAGAAAAATTCTTCTGACTATAGCTCTATATTCTGTGATTTACTGACTAATGGGTATATTTGTATTTAATCTTTAAAAAAAGATTTATTTATTTGAGAGAGCGAGCATGTGTACAAGTTGGGGGAGGGGCAGAGGGAGAGAGACTCTCCAGCAGACTCCCCAGTAAGCACGATGAACCCTGAATGGGGGACTCGGTTAGATCTCATGACCCTGAGATTGTGACCCAAGCTGAAACCACGACTCGGATGCTTAAATGACTGAGCCACCCAGGCACCCCTAACTAATATAATTTTAATTTTTGTATGTGCAGTTGAATGATAAAGAAGAAGCTCTGGCTCATCAAAGAAAAGTTAGTTACATGCTTGCTCGGGCACTGGAAGAGAAAGACACCACCTCAAATAAGACTAAGGGAAAAAGTCCTGTGAAAGACAATTTTCCATTGAAAAATCACTGGGGGAAATCTTCAGAATTCCCTAAACTGCATGATCCTGTATATTCAAGTGTTCAAATTTTAAATTCTGTGGGCTGCATTTGTTCAATCCAACACCTTCACAGAGATCAAAACTGCACAAGAACTCTCAAAAGATCCTATTCTTTGCCATCAAATATCATGTTTTGAAAATAAACCAAATGAAATCAGAACCAAGAGCTGTTTCTATCAAGAGACTTTAAAAAAAGACTGTACAAATGTTGCTTTATCTTCAGAAGTCAAATATTTTCTGGGTCTTTCTAATTTTAGAAAGCAGCTTAAATACTCAAAACATTTTCTACAAGATATTAGTATTGTGCTGACATATTTTATAAATTACATTACTATACCTTATGAAATTTCCAGTATTTGCCATCTTAAAAACAACAAAAAAGTGATTTTTGAGAAAAACAAAGTTATTTAACTGCTTAGATTGACTACAGGGATCTTTGGCTTAAGTAACAATATAAATTAATCCTCTAAGAAGTAACAATGTCTAGGAATAACTGAATGTTCATTTTTGGAATACATATATCTTGTTTTATTGTATTTTTTTTTCAGGATTTTTCATGTGCCACAGAAAGTTTAGTAATCTCCTTAACTTCAATTAAAAAGTTACTATGATGGGACTTTGGCAGAGTATATTCAAAAGGTTGTTAGTTACCTTTATAGCTTCTTTTTTTGTTGGTGTGTGGGGACACTTTGTGAATGCCAATTCTAGCATTCACACCATTCTCATTTAACTTCTTGGTTTTGATGCTGAATTTAAGCCATTTAATTTTTTTCCTTTCTATAAGTGTTATATAGTAAAGATCTTAAATACTTTTTGAGAATGTTGCTATATTAATAACATCACAGTTATGTCAAAGGAAATATATTACCTTATCAGAAGTTTTAATAAAACTTTTCTAATTACGATCTCTAGTAAAAAAGATACATATGTGGCTTGGCTACGTTAAATACTACTTAAGTAGATGAGGTAACAACAGGGTAAAATAAGGTAACAGCAGAAAGTATAAGCCATTTATTGTTGTATTAAAGCAACACCATTTAGTTGGAATTAATAAATATTAATAAAAGATAAAAACTTCGCAAATAAATTTTGAAAAATGGAGTAATGCTGAGGAACTGTTACGAGACATTAAAAGTGCATTGTCCTGATAGTAATATAAAGCTACCTTATTTAAAACAATGCGGTACAAGCAGATCAATGGAACAGGATAAAGACCATACACAGATTTAATACATGTAATGATTTAATATGAAATAAAAGGTAATAAAAGGAACTGTTCACCAATACCAAAATTGGAAGTGTAAGGAAAAAAAGCAAATAAAAAGGTTCTTTTTTAATGTGCGTGTGTAAAATACATGTATATGTATATAAAATGCAAATTCATATAAATTGATAAAATTTGGAACACTCCAAAAGCAAAGAATCTAAATCAACAGTTTACAAAAGGGATTATATATGGTTAGCCAATGTGAGGAACTATTCAACCACAGTAGAAATTTTAAAAATGTAAATTAGAATGAGATACCAAATTAGCAAAGATCACAAAGATTATGAGTGCTAGAAATGATGAGGTGAAACAGATCCTTTCATACAATGTCAATAACTATGTATATTTGAGACCCTGCATTCAATCTTAGGGGGTATATACTCAAATGAAACTGCTAGATCATATGAAAATGCTCTTTAAAATTTTTTAAGGACAGGCCAGTTTTCCATAGCAGACACCATTTTACATTCCAACCAAAAATCCACAAGGGTCCCAATTTGTCCACCTCCTCACCATCACTTGTTACCTTCTGGGATTTTTTTGGGGGGGGTGCGGGATAGTAGAGATCCTAACAGGTATGAAGTGATATCTCATTGTGGTTTTGATTTGCATTTCCCTAATGACTAGTGACATTGAGCACCTTTTCATGTGCTTATTGGCCATTTCTATATCATCTTTGGTGAACTGTCTATTCAAGTCCTTTGCCCATTTTTTAATATAATTATTTTTATTGAGTTATCTTTTATCAGATATATGATTCGGAAATAATTTCTATTGTTCTTTTCACTCTGTGCTTATCACTCCATTGATAGACATTTTAAATTTTGATGTCATCTATTTTGTCCTTTTAAAGAAAACAGTTTTCTCTCTTGTAGCAGACAAGGAAACCAAACAGATTCTAAGCACAGCTGTTGGTGTACAGATGGAGAATGCCATGTGACAAGGCATGTGGACTGCTTAAGAAGCTGGGAAAGGCCTCTGGCTAACAGACCAGGACAGGAAGCATGTGCATTAAAATTACATGAAATGAATGAGCTTATAAGCCAATTCCTCCCTAGAAACTCAGAAAAGAGACCTGTTCAACTGACACCTTGATTTGGACCTATGCAAGAAACACAGCTGGGCCAGGTCAGACATCTGGCTTACAGAACTGTGAGCTAGTACATTTGTGTTACTTTAAGGTGCTATACTTATGGTAATTTTTATATAACACAAGAAAAATAATCCATAAAGCATGAATATGTAGTGTTATATATATATATTTTTATATATTAAACAGATACTAAGCTATGTGTATCTTTTAAAGTCTTTTAAAAGTCTTTTAAACTTTTTTTTTTTTAAGATTTTATTTATTTATTTGACAGACAGAGATCACAAGTAGTCAGAGAGAGAGAAGGAAGCAGGCTCCCTGCTGAGCAGAGATCCTGATGTGGGGCTCGATCCCAGGACCCTGGGATCATGACCTGAGCCGAAGGCAGAGGCTTTAACCCACTGAGCCACCCAGGTGCCCCTAAAAGTCTTTTAAACTTTTAAAGTCCCTTCCATGTGCATTGACATGGAAGGGACTTTAAAAGTTTTGAGTAAAAAAAAATTACGAGATGTACAGTCTATCACTCATAAAATTTTAACAATATGGTATATTACTACATGAATTTTTATAAAATAGCAGTATAAAATCATGGAAGGACATAATCATTTCCTGAAATTCGCTCTCCTTTTGGGAAGGTAAAAAGGAAAAGAATGGAATGACATATTAAAGGGAGCTCAATTTCATTTGTAATTTTTTCTTTTTTCTTTCCTATTTAGCATATCAACATTTGTTAGCTCTAGGTAGCAGGTATATGCAACAATTCTACTACTGCCTCTGTTTTGAATACTACCCCTGCTACTACATATCTGTGATGCTGTGTGGGCCAACTCACCAAAGTAACTGATGATTATTTTTATTAAGGTTTCCTTAATGCATTTTCAATTCGACATTTCAAAGAATTGAACTTAATATTACTTTTGCACTCTCATCAGAAAAAACAGAATTAAGTTTGTTTTAAAATAAATTTAATAAAAATAATCCAGTTTTACATATTTTACATGTGTGGAGTATTTACAAATTCCTTCTACAGCATTTACTTAATGTTTACTATTTCTCCATTATTTGCTTTTTTGACTATTTCCTTCAGTAGTAATATACTGTCCAGTGATCTCTGTAACTAAAAAATTAGCTTCTTGGGTAATCCTCCTAGGTGAAAACAAAATGAGGTTGTTCACATTTAATCTTACGGCAATTCTAACCAGTTACTGCATTCCAACTACATTCATTTTACTGGCTTTGGTTTGCTAATAAAACTTATTTAACATTAAGCATACAATACATCAATAAAAACTTAAAAGAAAATAAGGTACATACTGGTAAGTTCTTGCAACTCTGAGGTACACTCAAAAGTGCCCATATCCTTTTAAAAAGCTTGATTTAATTATTTTCAGTGGAAACAAATATTGCTAAAATACCACATTCTCTACCACACTTATGAAATAGCTCACAATCTACATTTCTTAGCTGCCCCTTGGTCACTAGCTATATACTACCTACTTGGAGTTTTCTGAATTCATTTCATTTCTTATGAAAATGGAAGTTTTACCTTGTTCCAAAGCCTGTGTTCTCTTCCGTTTTGTTGCTACAATTGGATTTGACTGCTCCTTTAAAGTTTCCAACGGACAGTTTGGTCTTGGCAGCTGACATCCAGGTGTCGGCCCTGGCCGATTACTGAAATACTTAGTTTTCAATGCCTTGAAAAATGGAAGATACCAAGGAAAGTAGGGTTTTAAGTGATTATCTGAACTGTTTTTAAGAAAATCTAACTTCCAGAGTTGTTGGGAATATTAAAAACACTATGTGAATACCCCACTTCCAAAACGATATTGATTTCAAGAGTTTAGATGAGCAAACTACTATAAATAAATATATAATAGCTTAAGATCAGCAGGTAATTCTATTACTGTAAGAAAAGACACTATAGGGGTACCTGGGTGGCTCAGTGGGTTAAAGCCTCTGCTTTCAGCTCAGGTCATGATCTCAGGGTCCTGGGATCAAGCCCCTCATCACATCGGGCTCTCTGCTCAGCAGGGAGCCTGCTTCCCCTATTTCTCTCTGCCTGCCTCTCTGCTTACTTGTGATCTTTGTCTGTCAAATAAATAAATAAAACCTTAAAAAAAAAAAAAAGACACTACCTTCTAACTTTTCCACAGTTAAACAGCCTATACTAAACATGAAATACCCTTAGTAAGACATTGTATAATTCAGCTCTCTACACTTTAGGGGCTCTATAGTTCAACACATAAAGAGAGAAACAATACTTAAAAAGAACTTCAAAATTTGTCACAAAATCTATATGTATTCAAAATTCCAAATCATGTAAATATAAATTCTTGAAAATACATTTTTTTAAATGATGCAAAAGGTTGGAAACAATGTGTTAAAACCCAACAATCCACTGCAAATTATTAAAAATTTTACTTGGAAGGAATTGCACAATGTTATTTCTATATTCTACCTGCTCAATGTTCTATGATACAATATTTCCTTTACTTTGGTCCAAAATTTAAAAAAAAATAGTTTTGGAGGCCCCTGGGTGGCTTGTTGGGTTAAGCCGCTGCCTTCGGCTTAGGTCATGATCTCAGGGTGCTGGGATCGAGTCCCACATCGGGCTCTCAGCTCAGCAGGGAGCCTGCTTCCCTCTCCCTCTCTCTCTGCCTGCCTCTCTAACTACTTGTGATCTCTGTCAAATAAATAAAACCTTAAAAAAAAATAGTTTTGGTTTTTTTTTTCCATAAAAATAGTTTTATTCTAAACGATAAACTGGTCAAATTCATAATTTATTTGCATCCTATAGCCACAATATTCCTTTTGGATAATCCTTTCAGGAATATAAAAAAGTCCATATAAACTTTTCAAGCATTTCCTCCCACATTCTATTATTTGCAGTAATAATTTAGAGATTCATGACTTCAAAAGAGTTGAATTTCTACAGTATTTCTTCCAAATCAAGAAGTTCCGTAAGTAAATTAAACTAATTCTGAGCTATCAGAGATCTGAGAAAGGAACATTATCTCATTCCAACTTTAAGACAGATAGCCATGAGCCAGAACATGCTTTTAAAAATGCATTCTAAGGGGGCGCCTGGGTGGCTCAGTGGGTTAAGCCGCTGCCTTCGGCTCAGGTCATGATCTCAGGGTCCTGAGATCGAGTCCCACATCGGGCTCTCTGCTCAGCAGGGAGCCTGCTTCCCTCTCTCTCTGCCTGCCTCTCTGTCTACTTGTGATCTCTGTCAAATAAATAAATAAAATCTTGAAAAAAAAAATGCATTCTAAGGGGTGCCTGGGAGGCTCAGTGGGTTAAAGCCTCTGCCTTCAGCTCAGGTCATGATCCCAGGGTCCTGGGATCAAGCCCCGCATCGGGCTCTCTGCTCAGCGGAAAGCCTGCTTCCTCCTCTCTCTCTTCCTACTCGTGATCTCTGTCAAATAAATAAATTAAATCTTTAAAAAAAAAAAATGCATTCTAGAGGCGCCTGTGTGGCTCAGTGGTTTAAACCTCTGCCTTCAGCTCAGGTCATAATCCCAGGGTCCTGGGATTGAGTCCCACATCGGGCTCTCTGCTCGGCAGGGAGCCTGCTTCCCCCTCTCTCTCTTTCTCTGCCTCTCTGTCTGCTTGTGATCTCTGTATGTCAAATAAATAAATAAAATCTAAAAAAAATTAAAAAATGAAAATGTATTCTATCAAAATATAACACACATAAGTTGTCACAATTAGTATTTTTCTATAAATTTTGAGTTTTACTACTAATGAAAACAACTTTCTAGATAATCTGACCTAGTCTCAAGTTTCTTTTGATGAAGGTAATAAGTATATGTGTAAAGGTGGGAAGGTAATGCTGAGATACTTGTTTGAAATTAGAAAAGAAATTCTGATGGTTAAATATCTAGCATATATGTATTAATGTAGTATTATATACCGCCAAAAACAGATGGCCTA
This sequence comes from Lontra canadensis, assembly GCF_010015895.1. Lineage (NCBI taxonomy): Eukaryota > Metazoa > Chordata > Mammalia > Carnivora > Mustelidae > Lontra > Lontra canadensis. The sequence goes on from NW_022630998.1 coordinate 40,561,880, forward strand.
TAGAAATAAATGTATTATGGGGCGCCTGGGTGGCTCAGTCGGTTAAGCTGCTGCCTTCAGCTTAGGTCATGACCCCAGGGTCCTGGAATCGAGTCCCTCATTGGGCTCCTTGCTCCGCAGGGAGCCTCTGCCTTTCACTCTGCCTGCTTGTGTGCTTTCTCTCTCTCTCTTTGACAAATAAATAAATAAATAAAATAAAATCTTTTTAAAAAAGAAAGAAAGAAATGCATTAGACAATGATTTGGTAGCTTATAATAAACTTAAGTGGAAAAAAAAATCCCTTTGAATCCTTGGTATAATGTACATTAACATGGTTTGTTAAATATGAAGTCTTGTGACATTCCATTTTAATCAGTCTTACTTTATGAAGTCAAATCATTGTACTGTGAGGCATTCCTGGATTTCCCTGCCCCAATTTTAAATGTTTGTGACACTGTCCTTTTTTGTCTTGTGCTTGTTTTTGAGACAAAGAAAATTGATTCTGCCCCTCCCCCACCAATCTATAGGGCTATTTTTCTGTTTGGTAACATTTTTCTCTTCTTTTATAAGAGCAGACATTCTTGGTCTTCCTAATTTTTTTTTAGTTTGATTCTTATTTCCCTTAAACAAGGATCAGTATCATTGTTCTGTTTAGAGTATCTTTCAATCTCTTGTAAGCGTAAGTTGTATCAAGAACTATACAGGGTGCCTAGATTGCTCAGCTGGTTGAGTGTCTACCTTTGGCTCAGGTCAAGGGCTGCATGGTGGGCTCTCGGCTTGGCAGGGAACCTGCCTCTCCCTCTCCATCTGTCTACCTCTATCCCTCCTTGTGCTCTCTGTGTCAAATAGATAAAATTTTAAAATAAAAAAATCAAATAAAAATTATACAATTTTTGGGGTGCCTGGCTTGTTCAGTCAGAAGAGCATGCAGCTCTTGATCTCGGGGTTTTGAGTTTGAGCCCCACGTAGGGTGTAGAGGTTACTTAAAAATAAAATCTTTAAAAAAGAAAAGAAGAAGAACTGTATTATTTTCTTCCCCATTATCATTTTCTGACTATGACAATGATAAGCATGGATACTGGGACTGCATTTCATGGGAAAAAAAACTGAAACACTTTTGGCATTAAGCTTAGCACAACCATTATTTTAACAAGTACAGAATGCTTCTTATTTTTTCTTCTCTAGGTAAACTACTTGGAAGCCAATTAATTATGAAATAAATATGTATTTATATCTTCCTTAACAAAAGTAAATTCTCCTGTTGTTGTGTGTACATGATGTAATTTAATACCAGTCTGAACAGCTTGTAGCTTGGGGACAAGATAAAATTTGTTATTCCTTAAAACTAAAACACATCTTTACAGTATTTAAAGAATGTTAGAAAATCTCAAGAAATTCTACTTTTATTTTATCTATGCCAGAATTAAGATTATTCCCATATTTCCTATTAAAAGAAAGATATGCTAAAATACCTGTGTCGCTGTAATTCGAGTACATGGGTTGAATAAGAATAAGCCTTGTATGAGATCTAGCAAGTCGTCTCCTGCTGCAATGAAGATGTGTTGTAACGGGATTCCAGGAAAACTCTTAAATGTCACAAAATCTGGAAGACTACACATGTCCTGTAAAAATATTTATAATTCAAACTTAGGGACTGAAAGGCACATAGCTCTCAAATGAAGAACTAAAACTGTCAAATGGAGAATGTAATGATTTCCATCGAACTGCTTTGCACCATTGTCAAAAATCATTTGGTCAGATTCAGTGACTGTCCTGGGCACTGGACTTTCCATCCTGGAACCATGGCCCAGTTTATTCGTAATCTTGTGGAGAAGGCCTGGTACTGTGAGCACTGCTATGACTTAGCCATTCTGGTACTATGGAAAGGTTAAGCTGGTTACTCTAACCCCTGCTGAGATTCCTATAGCTATTCAGAGCTTGAAAAAATTTGTATACCACAGTTTCAATCAGAAGGTAAAGTCTGATTAAAATCTCTCTTTTCTAATATTTATTCTTAGAGGAGATAGGGCTGTTAAGAGGAAGGAAAATCTAAAGGATTACAATTTTAAGAATAAACAAGTGAGGGGTGCTTGGGTGGCTCAGTTAGTTAAGTGTCTGCCTTTGGCTCAGGTCATTATCTTGGGGTCCTGGGATCAAGTCCTTCATCAGGTTCCCTGCTCAGTGGGAAGTCTGCTTCTCCCTCTCAATCTGTCCCTATCCGTGATGCCCTACCCTCCTGCCTGTGCTCTTTATCAAATAAATAAATAAATAAATAAATAAAATCTTTAAGAATAAACAAGTGAGATTACCTTACTGAACTATAATATATAAAATTTAGCAACTTGAATTATTGTAAATTTTACCCAAGATTTAAGATTTTTTTGTAGACAATGTAACAGGTTAAAAATATTCAAGGTACTGATATATCTTAACTGTTGGTGAAACTTCTACAAATATACCCTAAATCCACCAAGATGTTGATAAACATGAAATACCCACCAAAATGAATTATCATGTAGCTGTTAAAAAGAAAAAGCTCAGTACTAAATATTAAGTAAAAAGAGTAAGTTGGGGGGGCGCCTGGGTGGTTCAGTTGTTAAGCGTCTGCCTTTGGCTCAGATCATGATCCCAGGGTCCGGGGATCGAGCCCCGCATCAGGCTCCCTGCTCAGCAGGAAGCCTGCTTCTCCTCCCACTACCGCCTGCTTGTGTTCCCTCTCTCGCTGTGTCTCTCTCGGTCAAATAAATAAATAAAATCTTATTAAAAAAAAAAAAAAAGAGCAAGTTGGTTGCAAAAAAATTATATGGTATGATCCCATTTTTATTAAAGAAAAGACAGAAAATGCAACTCTATGTTTATATGCTTGTGTATGTATCCTCACAGCAAGATTTTCTACCAAACTGACAGTGATTAACCCTGGGATGGGAATTACTGGGATGGAGAAAGGGCAACATATACAAAGGAGGCTGGACAGTATATCACAATTTTAACTTTCTATTTGACATAAATTTTTCAAAGTATGTATTACTAGTAACTTAAGAAAATGAATACATTTCTTTAAGTAATACCTACATGACAGCAACATAGAGTCCTAACAAAATTTCAAAGAACATGTATGAAGGCTTACCGGCCACTGTTCTTCAGTTGGTGTGCCCAAAGTTTCAAATATTCTTGTTAGTTGATCAAGGTCTGAATCTCCTGGCAAAAAAGGAACCTGGAAGAGAGTGAGATGTAGGTATTTCAAGGTGGTTTATAATAGATACACAAATAATACTACAAATTCCATAAAAAAACTAAGCTGTAACAAAAATAAAAATGAAGTCTGAGGTACACCAGATGTGTCACTAGATCCTACTGCTGCTAATCAAATGAAGAGCACCGTGCTTCCCATTATATTCACTCCACAAATCTTTAAAAAACACTATGTAATAAGTATGTGGTAATTAATTAAACCTTAGGCATTTAAAGTAGGGAACAAGACAAGGACACTTGAGTTCCTTGGTCAGTTGAGTGTCCAACTTTTGATCTCAGCTCAAGTCTTGATCTCAGGGTTGAGACTTCAAGCCCCACACCTGGCTCCATGCTGGGTGTGGAACATACTTTAAAAAAAAAAAAAGAAAAAAGAAGTGAACAAGACACTTTTTGCTCTCCCATGGGGTCACTGTGGGGAATGCTGGTAGTACAACTAAAGGGGCATCTCCCAGATGATGTTTTCAGGGAGAGCACAGGATCCTAGCATACACAAAACAGCACCTAGCCTACTCTACAAAAGCCAAGGAAGGCTTCCTAGAGGAAGAACCAACCAGTGAAAGTTGAAAAATGAAAGAGTTAGCCAGAGGAAAAGTCTTAAGATGGAGGAAAATTATTCTAGCTAAAGTACAGGAGCAGGGGAGCCTGGGTGGCTCAGTGGGTTAAGCCTCTGCCTTCGGCTCCAGTCATGATCCTACGGTCCTGGGATTGAGCCCCTCATTGGGCTCTCTGCTTGGTGGGGAGCCTGCTACCCCTCTCTCTGTCTCTGCCTGCCTCTCTAACTACTTGTGATCTCTGTCTGTCAAATAAACAAATAAAAAATCTTTAAAAAAAAAAAAAGTACGGGAGCAAAGGCTGGCAGGCAGAAGAACATCTATATTACAATCTTATTTAAATAATATCTTGGCATACTATTTCTCTGAAGAAGTATAATGGCAAACTTTAAAAGGATAAATGATAAGTTAAAAATTAGAAACTAGTAAATAATTAAAATCCTTGCTATATATATAGATATTATTTTCCAATTCATCCTCAAACATCTTCATAAATATATAGGAGAGTAAAAAAGAGTTTGCTCTGTGAAGAGAGACTTTTCATACAATTACAGGCCTTGAAGAAATTTACCAGCTCAATGAGAAGATGAGATTAAGTACCAGCTTTCCCACATTTCTATTACTGTCAACTACTACCACCACCAGCACCAACCCCTGCCAAAAAAGCATTTAATTCTGCCAGTTATCACCAAGCTCATCCATTTTGCCTTTTCTAAGAAAATAGATTTGGGCCTTTAAATGTTTTACTTTTGCCAGCTAAAGCGGTCAGCAGATGCTGCTTGATAAACACTACAGGAAGATTTTGCTTCCTGGCTCTAGCTTGTATGCCCAGCTGACTCCTGCGGCACTCTCAGCTTCTCTACCAACAGGTTCCCACAAATGTGGGCAGATTCTTCAGTGCCCAATGCACAGAGCAGCTTCCCTCTACAGAGGGTTGTGTAGCAGAGTGCCTCCAGAAAACCAACTCCCGAAGAAGAGCTTTCCTCTGCATGCAAGACAGACTTTCAACAAGTTCTGCCAACACAGCTCTATAGCAACTTCTCTGTCATCAGTAAGCCACACTCTGCACATTACAAGGTCTAGAATTCAGTCCCTGGGTCCTATTCCTTGGGTGCTCTGTATTAGTCCTAGGGTGGCTGCTCCTTTTGTCTACTCCTATATGCTTTAAAATAGTCTCTTTACCTTTTCTTCTTTGGTTTATTCATTTTAGAGAGAGACAGAACTCAAACTCGTGAAGGGGGGAGGGAGAGGAGAGAGAGTCTTAAGCAGATGCGGCACTGAGCAGAGCCCACTGTGGGGCTCAATATCACAAACCTGAGATCACGACCTGAGAAGAAATCAAGAATCAGACACTTAACCATATGCACCACGCAAGATCCCCTCTCATTACTTTTTATTAGTCAATCCTTCATTATTCCAATTGATAATTATAGTTAATTATTAATATTAAACTTCCCTTTTTAATGTGTGGATTCTATTTTCTGACTGGATCAAGACTTAATATAATCCCTTTGTATAACACTAGACTATTATGTATATGAAATGTGTACCCAAAAAAAGAAACCTGAAGTTATACTAACACTGCATGAATATTTTTAGGCATGCTAATATTTTTACTTTGAAGACTACTAAAATAAATTGTACTATGAGATCTGAAGAGGGGGGCCTGGGTGGCTCAAATGGTTCAGCATCTCCCTTTAGCTCTGGTCATGATCCCAGGGTCATAGGACCAGGTCCCATGTTGAGCTCCCTGCGCAGCTGGGAATCTGTTCCTCCCTTCCCTTTGCTCCCCGCCACCACTTGTGCTCTCTCAAATAAATAAATAAAAATCTTAAAAAAAAAAAAAAAATCTGAAGAAAAGGACCCTCATCGAGGGAGGAGCAAGATGGTGGAGCAGTAGGAGACCTAAATTTTGTCTAGTCCCAGGTATTCAGCTAGATAGTTATCAAACCATTCTGAACACCTACAAACTCAACAAGAGACTGAAGAAAAGAACAGCAGCAAATCTATGAACAGAATAGCGACCACTTTCTGGAAGGGCAGACATGCAAAAAAGAGAATCCAGGAATAAATATATATATATATATATATACACAGGAAGACAGACCATGGAGGGAGCCTCAGCAAATGACAGAGCAGCAGAGCACGAAATCAGAAGTTTTAGAAGTCTGTTCCACTAAGGGACATCACTCCAGTGGCTAAGCGGGGGGATGTAATCCTTGCTGAAACAGTGTGGTCTCAGGACCCTCAGGGTCACAGAAAGGCCAGGGATGCCAGAGTGAGGCAGAGTTCCCAAGTATCGGAGCAGGAAAGCCAGCTGCAGAAATGGAGCCAAGGAGTGGGCTCTCAGCTTGCTGTTGCCATAAACTGGATCCAAGGTACAGTCGGGCAACTGCTCTTTGAGCAGGGACTCAACAAGTGGCAGATCCTGGGAGACTTCCCTTCCTTCCCAGGGAGAAGCAGCACTGGAATGTGCTGCAGGAATCGTCTGGGTTTGGAAACTCCAAACGGGGCTGTGTGTCAGAGATAAAAACGCTCGGTCACAGGCTGGGCAAGCACAGAGTGCCTATGGAGAACAGGGAGACAGGTGTGATTGACTGCTTTTCTCTGAGGAATCACTGAAGGGGGAGGCCTGAGCTTTCGGCTCCTCCAGGGCTGGAGACTGGGAGGTTGCCATTTTCATTCTTGTCCTCCACAGCTGTACAGAAAGCTTTCGAGGAATGAAAGCTACCGAAAAGCAAGATTATTTAGCCCAGCCCCTGGCAAGGATGGAGCAATTCTGCCTCGGGCAAAGACAGTTGAGAATCACTGCAACGACCCCACCCCTAGAAGATCAGCAAGAACATCCAGGCAAAACCAAGTCTGGTGACCAATGAGAACTGAAAAACTCCAGCGTTAGGAGAATACAGCACATAGAATTTACAGCTTTTCCCCCAAGATTCTTTTGTCTTTCAAAGTTGATTTTTAAAATTTTCCTTGGTTTTTTTTTTTCTATTTTTATTTAATTTTTCCACTTTCCCATTTTAACCATCCTACCATATCAATTACTTTTTAAAAATTTTTAATTTTCATTTTTACAGTCATATTCTATCTCTTCATTATATTTAACCTTATTTCTTGTATATATACATGTTTTTCTTTATTTAAAATTTTGAGATACAGTTTCTTCTAACAGACCAAAATATATCCTAAATCTAGTATATGGCTTTGTTCTAGTCTCCCACCTGATCACATTTTTTTTTAACTTTTTTTCTTTATTTTTTCAATCAACTTATCAATTCTTTTTTTAAAATCTTTTAAAATTTTCATCTTTATAGTCACATTCCATCCTTTCATCATATTTACCTTTATTTTGTGTGTATATATGTACGTGTGTGTGTGCGTGTGTGTATGATTTTCATATATATATACACATGATTTTCTTTCCTTAAAATATATACATGATTTTCTTTCCTTAAAATTTTGGGAGGCAGTTTCCTTTAACAGACCAAGATACAGCCAAAATCTAGTGTGTGGCTCTGCTCTGTTCACCAGCCTGATCACATTCTTCTTTTTCTTTCCCCTTTCTTTCCTCCCCCATTTCAGTTCTCTTCTGATTTTTTAGTGTTTATTTTTCAAGGGTAGTTGTTACCTTTTTACCATTTTGTTCTCTCATTCATCTACTCTTCTCTGGACAAAATGACACAACAGAAACACTTAAAGAAAAAACAAAACAAAACAAAACAAAACAAGAGGCAGTACCGACTGCCAGGGACTTAATCAACAGGGACATTACAAAGATGTCAGAACTAGAGTTCAGAATGACGATTATAAAGATACTAGCTGGAGAATCCCTTTCTAGAGAAATAAAAGAACTAAAATCTAACCAAATCGAAATAAAAAAAGCTATTAATGAGGTGCAATAAAAAATGTAGGCTCTAACTGCTAGGATAATTGAGGCAGAAGAAAGAATTAGTGATATAGAAGACCAAATGATGAAGAATAAAGAAGTTGAGAAAAAGAGAGATGAACAACTACTCAATCATGAGGAGAGAATTCAAGAGATAAGTGATACCATAAGATGAAACAATATTAGAATAATGGGATCCCAGGAGAAGCAGAAAGAGAGGGGAAAAAGATATACTGGAGCAAATCATAGCAGAGAACAATCCTAATATGGGGAAGGAAACCTGCATCAGAATCCAGCAGGCACAGAGAACCCTCCTCAAAATCAGTAAAACAGGTCAACACCCCATCGTCTAACAGTAAAACTTCCAAGTGTCAGATACAAAGAGAAAATCCTGAAAGCAGCTCAGATAAGAGGACCTACAATGGTAGAAAACATTAGATAGGCAGACCTATCCACAGAGACCTGGCAGACCAGAAAGAACTGGCATGATATACTCAGAGCACTAAATGAGAAAAATATGCAGCCAAGAATACTATATCCATCTGGGCTGTCACTGAAAATAGAAGGAGAGATAAAAAGCTTCCAGGACAAATAAAAACTAAAATAATTTGCAAACACCAAACCAGCCCTACAGGAAATATTGAAAGGGGTCCTCTAAGTAAAGAGAGAACCTAAAAGTAACATAGACTAGAAAAAAACAGAGACAATATACAGTAACAGTCACCTTACAGGCAATACAATGTCACTAAATTTATACCTTTCAATAGTTACCCTGAATGTAAATGGGTTAAATGCCCCAATCAAAAGACACAGGGTATCAGAATGGATAAAAAAACAAACAAACAAACAAACAAAAACAAGACCCATCGATATGCTCTATGCAAGAAACTCATTTTAGACCCAAAGACACCTCCAGATTTAAAATGAGGGGGTGGAAAACCATCTACCATGCTAATGGACATCAAAAGAAAGCTGGGGTGACAATCCTTATATCAGATAAATTAGATTTTAAGCCAAAGACTATCATAAGAGATGAGGAAGGACACTATATCATATGTAAAGGGTCTGTCCAAGAAGATCTAATAATTGTAAATATCTATGCCCCTAACATGGGAGCAGCCAATTATATAAACCAATTAATAACAAAATCAAAGAAACACATTGACAATAACACAGTAACAGTGGGGGACTTTAACACCTCCCTCACTGAAACGGACAGATCATCCAAGCAAAAGATCAAGAAGGAAATAAAGGCTTTAAATGACACACTGGACCAGATGGACAACACAAATATTCTCAGAACATTCCACCCCAAAGCAAAAGAATACACTTTTTTTCTCTACTGCACATGGAACATTCTCCAGAATAGATGACATCCTGGGTCACAAATCAGGTCTCAACCGGTACCAAAAGATTGGGATCACTCCCTGCATATTCTCAGAAAACAATGCTTGAAACTAGAACTCAATCACAAGAGGAAAGTTGGAAAGAACGCAAATACATGGAGCCCAAAGAGCATCCTACTAAAGAATGAATGGGTCAACCCATTCATTAAAAAAAAAATTTAAGGGCGCCTGGGTGGCTCAGTGGGTTAAAGCCTCTGCCTTCAGCTCAGGTCATGATCTCAGGGTCCTGGGATTGAGTCCTGCATCGAGCTCCTTGCTCAGCGGGGAGCCTGCTTCCCCCTCCCTCTCTCTCTGCCTACTTGTGATCTCTCTGTCAAATAAATAAATAAAATCTTTAAAAAAATTTTTTTAGGGGCGCCTGGGTGGCTCAGTGGGTTGGGCCGCTGCCTTCGGCTCAGGTCATGATCTCAGAGTCCTGGGATCGAGCCCCGCGTCGGGCTCTCTGCTCAGCGGGGAGCCTGCTTCCTCCTCTCTCTCTGCCTGCCTCTCTGCCTGCTTGTGATCTCTCTGTCAAATAAATAAATAAAATCTTTAAAAAAAAAAAATTTTTAAATTCAGGGAAACAAATGAAACTGAAAACACAACTGTTAAAAATCTTCAGGATAAAGCAAAGGCGGTCATAAGAGTAAGTTATATAGCAACATAAGCCTTTCTCAAGAAACGAGAAAGGTCTCAAATACACAACTTACCCTACACCTAAAGGAGCTGGAGAAAGAACAGCAAAGAAAGCCTAAACCCAGCAGGAAAAAAAGAAATAATAAAGATCAGAGCAGAAATGGAAAACCAAGTTAATAAAATCATGAATGAAAGAGGAGATCATGGGGCGCCTGGGTGGCTCAGTGGATTAAGGCCTCTTATCTTTGGCTCAGGTCATGATCCCGGAGTCCTGGGATTGAGCCCCGCAACGGGCTCTCTGCTTGGCGGGGAGCCTGCTTCCCTTTCTCTCCCTGCCTCACTCTGCCTACTTGTGATTGCTGCCAAATAAATAAAATCTTAAAAAAAAAAAAAAAAAGGAAAGAAGAAAGAGGATATCACAACCAACACAAAAGAAATACAATCAATTATAAGAACATATTATGAGCAACTATATACCAGCAGATTTGACAATCTGGAAGAAATGGATGCATTCCTAGAGACATAGAAACTACCAAGACTGAAAAAGTGGGAAATCTGAACACAGACTAGGTACTGATTTATTCTTCCTTTTCCTCAGATGATAACAGTATTGTGGTTATGATAAAAAATATTCTTCTAGAGAAAAAATCTTTCAGAGAAATAGTATATGGAGAAAATGGCATGATATCTGGGATTTGTGGCTTAAAAATGTGGTGTGAGGGAATTATAAATAAAGCTGATCATGTGTTAAAAATTGATGAAGCTTGTTTGTGTGTACACTGAGGCTCATTTTTCTCTCCAGAGTCCCCTGCTGAAACTCTCATCCCTTCTGCTTCAATATGGACTATTTCCTCTCAAGGCCTGATGCACACCTGCTTCTTCAGAACTTCCTTTCACTATTAAATGAGGAATTCTATTCACCCCTTTTCTGTGTTCAATCTCATGTTCTCTGGATCCCACATCTTTCTCTTGATTTACTCTCACGTAATAGTAGAGCACAGCTTCAAATAAATTCCTAAGAAAGGAAGCAGATGTAAAATTTTTAGTGTAATAAATTGTATTTATTCTCAAAGCTAACTGAAAAATACAAATGGACACAAAATTCTAGGTTGGAAATTATTTTCCTTCACAATGTATTCTATTGCCCTTAGGATTTCAGTGCTACTGTTGAGAAGTCTGAAACCATTCTTTCCCCCTAATCCTTCATTATGGTTTCTATGTAATAAGCTCTCTCTGTTTTTCCTCTCTTGGAAATAAAGTATTTTCCTTATAGTCTGGTCCTCTGAAATTTTACAATACGCCTTGGCATGGGTCTTTTTTCATTCACTATACAGAGTCTTTGTTGCACTTTCAGTTCACACCCACCAATACTAGGCTATTTTCTGGTGAATTTCCTATCCTACATTTTCATTCATTTATTTATTTAGTAAGATTTTATTTATTTATTTGACAGAGATCACAAGTAGGCAGAGAGGCAGGCAGAGAAGAGTGAGGGGGAAGCAGGCTCCTTGCTGAGCAGAGAGAGCTCGATGTGCGGCTTGATCCAAGGACCCTGGGATCATGACCTGAGCTGAAGGCAGAGGCTTTAACCCACTGAGCCACCCAGGTGCCCCTATCCTACATTTTCTTTGTTCTTTTTTCTTATATTCTAGGATCAATCCTGGATCAATCTGTTAGCTTAATTTTTTGGTCCTACTTGAGGAAAGAATTCTTGAGCTTACTTTCCCAATCTTTCCACTGTCTCTGTTTGCTTTTAGTTATCCTACATAAAAATTTTCAAGATATCCTTATTCTTTGACTGATCCTTTAGTAATAGAGCATCATATTCTTTTTTTTACAGATGGAGTATGTTCTCTTAGTCCTCTGAAGGTGTGGTAGAGATGGAGGGTTAAATTTCTTCGGCTACCTGTTTACTTTCCTCAAATTTCTGCCTTTCTTTTTTTTTTAAAGATTTTATTTATTTATTTGAGAGTGAGTGAGTGAGAGAGAAAGAGCATGAGCAGGGAGGGGGTAGAGGAAGAGGGAGAAGGAGACTCCCCACTGAGCAGGGAACCTGCGTGGGACTCAGTCCCACCTGAATCAAAGACAGACAATTAATCGACTGACCCACCCAGGCATCCCCCTACAAATTTCTTTTGTTGTCAGTCTTCCACACTAAATCCTTTCATCAAGTATCATTTTTTTATATTTATTTATTTGAGAGGGGGAGCAGCAGGCAGAGGGAGCAGGCTCCCCACTGAGCAAGGAGCCTGATGCAGGATTAGATTCCACAACCATGGGATTGTGACCTGAATGAAGGCAGGCTTAACCACTGAGCCACCCCATCATCCAATATCTAATGATTCTTCCCAATTACCTGGTAATTCTTACATGTTGGAAGCCTTCATTAAATATCTCGAACTCCTTGATAACTGTGGTAATCATGACTAACCATTCACATTCAAGGGTAAGGTACTAAAAACATTGATTAGAACTCACAGGCTTTCTCTAGAAAGATTGGGTGGGGAGTTTAATGCCAGTTTTCTGTGGGTCTATTCTCTGGGGCCATTCAGTTCTTCTAGTAAAGGATCCTCTATCTTTTGCCTGGGTTAAAGAGTTACTAGCTTGGGTGCCTGGGTGGCTCAGTGGGTTAAAGCCTCTGCCTTCAGCTCAGGTCATGATCCCAGGGTCCTGGGATCGAGCCCCACATTGGGCTCTCTGCTCAGCAGAGAGCCTTCCTCTCTCTCTGCCTGCCTCTCTGCCTACTTGTGATCTCTGTCAAATAAATAAATAATATCTAGTATATTAATAATTAATTAATATCTATTATTAATTAATAATTAATAATATCTAATAAGCTAGTAAGCTTATTACAAAGGCTACCAAGGTTCTGGGAGCTGAGCAGGGAACTAAATTGAAGGTTTTACTATTCAGTATACAGACTTTCATGTAATTTGCATGTTTTCACCAAAGCAACTCACCCACATCCTCCACGGTATCTAAGGATGGCTATGTCTGGAGATTTGTGTTTCAATTTCTTGAGAGAATAAACCTACCTCCAGTGGAGTTTTAAAGTGGAGGTAGAGTGAGACAAACAGAAATGGCCTAGCTTACGTGTAGAGGGACCATGGTATTAATTATCCATACACAATTTTTTTCCACCAACTCCAGTTTTTAGGCCTATACCTCATTATTATCATCAGTAATCACAGGTGCTTCTCAATAACTAAGCAACTTTAGGATTCTGTGTGTCAAGCCAGAACTGCCTCTAGTTGGCATCTTTTTCTGTAAAATTTAAGCAGCCTTCATTTCTCATTTTCCATACTCTGGCATGGTATTAACGGGCATCTCCTAGTTTCAAGGATGGCATTTATATATCTTTTTTTTTTTAATTTTTTAAAAAGATTTTATTTATCTATTTGACAGAGAGGGAGATCACAAGTAGGCAGAGAGGCAGGCAGAGAAAGAAGAGGAAGCAGGCTCCCCAATGCGGGGCTCAATCCCAGGACCCTGAGATCACGACCCGAGCCAAAGGCAGAGGCTTTAACCCACTGAGCCACCCAGGCACCCCTCAAGATAATTTATAATGGTGGGGGGAGTTTTGCCCTGCCATATCAAAAATCTTTAAGATATAATTATCACTTGGGCACCTGGGTGGCTGAGTTGGTTAAACATATGTGTCTAGCCTGGGTCACGATTCCAGAGTCCTGGGATCAAGTCCCTCATCAGGATCTCTGCTTAGCAAGGAGTCTGCTTCTCCCTTTTCCTCCTGCCCCTCATCCCTGCTCATACTGTCTCTCTCAAATAAATAAATACAATCTGAAAAAAAAACAAAAAAAAAACAAAAAAAACCCAAAAAACCTAAGGAGAGAGAGTGTGAACAGCTGTGTCAGTGGGGGGAAGAGGGAGAGAATCCCAAGGCTATATACACAACCCTGAGATAATGACCTGAGCCAAAATCAAGAGTCGGACATGTAACCAACTGAGACACTAAGGCGCACCTCTAACCTGTTCATTCTTTTTTTTTAAATTTTTTTATTTTTATTTATTTGACAGAGAGAGATCACAAGTAGTAAGAGAGGCAGGCAGAGAGAGAGAGGAAGAAGCAGGCTCCCTGCTGAGCAAAGAGCCCGATGCGGGGCTCGATCCCAGGACCCTGGGATCATGACCTGAACTGAAGGCAGAGGCTTAACCCACTGAGCCACCCAGGCGCCCTAACCTGTTCATTCTTAACTTCTGTCTCTCTCCACTTACTTTCTCAATGGAACGATAAATCATAACATTAGGGGCTATGGTTGTATCTTGGTAATGAATGAACTGTGTTTTGAGGAGCTGACAGAACTGACAGCTGACAAAACTCTGTGTTTTTGTGAGTAGCAGAGCTGTCATGCCAGCTTATCCACAGAACCCATCATTAGCACAGGGATTACTATTCATCTTCAAATCTAAATTATGTTAGTATTTCTTCTGCAAGCACCCACAGGAGTGAGCTTCTCTAAACGATGCACAGAACTCACACCAAACTAAACAAGATGTTTGAGAAGGTAATTTTTCTTTGTAGCATATAGAAACTATTTTCTGTGTTCAAGGAACTGAAAAGCTATATTTTTGTGTTTTGGGTTCACATTTCTTTAAATACGTATCACTTGAGAAGAGTAGGGGTTGGAAAATGGAAAGTAGGGAGGAAAAAACTCCCAGCTTCAGAAGGATTCCCCACTATTCCTTTGCCTTCATTATGCAGAAAGGCTAAACTAAACTTTATAGCTCAACAAAGTTTCTAAGGCACCATCTTTCTCTCCAGTGAGGGTAGCGAGACAATGTTTTATTTCAAGACGGTTTCAGTCCAGGGAAATGCTACAGGACCACCACAACTGCTTAGTTTGAACAGAATTAAAATAATCTTACATACACTGCTGAGAGTGCAGCTGTAGCGGCTGGTTTTACACATTTCCTAAAGTGTTACTTTTAATAGCCCCAAACAAGAAAAGTCCCAGGACTACAAAAGTGCATCCTAACACTTTTAGTTACAGCAGAGATGTTACAGTATTACAGCCTGATGAGTTATTATAGCTTTATTTCAGATTACAGAAATGATCTATAAAATCTTTATTGTCCTCAATAAGAGGTCTTCTCATTTCCCATTAACAAAAAGGTTGCAGCGGAGAAGATGCTTTTTTTTTTTAAATTGGTCTATTTGTTGGCTTTTTTTAGAAGAATGGTGCTCCTCTCTGAGAATTATCTATGGGAAGACAATTCTTATGCAAGTTATACAAACAAATAGCTATTACAATATCATAGTGTATATATCAATCCTAGACTTACCCTCAGAAGAAGCTCTGCTAAGATACAGCCAACAGCCCACATGTCCACACCTACACCATACATTCTAGCTCCAAAGAGTAACTCAGGGGCCCGATACCACCTGAAGAACAAAAAGAAATGTAATTTTAAAGATGAGATCGGGAGGGAGACAAACCATAAGAGACTCTTAATCTCACAAAACAAACTGAGGGTTACTGAGGGGAGGGCGGGGAGGGAGTGGGTGGTTGGGTTATGGACATTGGGGAGGGTATGTGTTACGGTGAGTGCTGTGAAGTGTGTAAACCTGACGATCCACAGACCTGTACCTGTGGAGCTAATAATACATTATGTGTTAATAAAAAATTATAAATTTTTTAAAAATGTAATTTAAAAATGCAATTATTAAAGTACTTCTGGGAGAAAACTCCTCAGCAAAACATCATCCCACTGATGAAATTTACTTTTATGTATTCCATTAACTCAAGAAAAACTGACTATAAAACCTAGCAGTTCCAGGACACCTGGGTGGCTCAGTTGGTTAAGTGTCTGCCTTCAGCTCAGGTAATGATCCCCAGGTCCTGGGATCGAGTCCCACATCAGGCTCCCAGCTCAGTGGGGAGCCTGGTTTTCCCTCTGCCTCTGTCTCTCTCTGTCTCTCATGAAGAAATAAAGAAAAAGTCTTTAAAAAAAAAAAAAGTAGTTCCATACTGGAAATGACACATGTCCTCGGCCCATATACTTTTCCATTTTTTTTTTTTTTAAGATTTTATTTCTTTATTTGACAGAGGGAGAGATCACAAGTAGACAGAGAGGCAAGGCAGAGAGAGGGGGGGAAGCAGGCTCCCTCTTGAGCAGAGAGCCTGATATGGGGCTTGATCCCAGGATCCTGGGATCATGATCCGAGCTGAAGGCAGAGGGTTTAACCCACTAAGCCACCCAGGTGCCCCTACTTTTCCATTTTTTTTTTTTTAAAGGGTTTGGTTTTTTTTTTTTTTTTTTTTTTAAGATTTCATTAATTTATTTGACAAATAAAGATCATAAGTAGGCAGAGAAGCAGGCAGGCAGAGAGAGAGGAGGAAGCAGGCTCCCTGCTGAGCAGAGAGCCTGATGTGGGGCTCAATCCCAGGACCCTGGGATCATGACCTGAGCTGAAGGCAGAGGCTTTAACCCAGTGAGCCACCCAGGCACCCCCAACTTTTCCATTCTTAAATGATTAATGCCTTCTCTCTTTCTGAAACTCTCAAAACCATCCTTCCTCTAAGCCACCTTATTTCCAACTTCACTGAAAAATATCCAAATAATTGGGGAAAAAAAAAAAAAAGAAAAAAGTAAAAACAATTCCACGGACTCACCTATAGTCTTTCATATTCACACAATCTCACAATCTGCCTTTCCCAACTGTAACTTCAGATGAACTGTCCTGGACTGTTTTAATGCCAATATGTCAACTTGGGGCACCAGGTACCATGCTCTCTTGCCTATTTTCTAAGATACCGAAATTCTTTCTCCTATATCAATGTTTTCTTCTTCACTAGACTTTTCCCACTAGTGTTCGAACATACGATAATTTCTTCAGCCTTAAAAAATAAACTAAAAAACAAAGTAATAAACAAGAAAAACTTCTTTAGGCCCAACTTCCTGTAACAGCTACCTCCACATTCTCTGGTTATTCTGAAATAACCAGAATAACCTCTTACTATCTGTTTTTACTATCTCCAGTTCCTATTTTCTTCTCCTTTTTTTTTTTTTTAACATTCTATCTATTCATTTGACAGAGAAATCACAAGCAGGCAGAGAGGTAGGCTGAGAGAGAGAGGGGGAAACAGGCTCCCTGCTGAGCAGAGAGCCCGATGTGGGGCTCGATCCCAGGACCCTGAGATCATGACCCAAGCCAAAGGCAGAGGCTTTAACCCACTGAGCCACCCAGGTGCCCCTTCTTATCCTTTTAAAAACTCTTTCAGGGGGTGCCTGGCTGGCTCAGTTGGTACAGCATATAACTCTTGCTCTCAGGGTCCTGACTTCAAGCTCCAGGTTAGGCCTACACAGAGCTTCCTTTAAAAAACACAAACACGGACGCCTGGGTGGCTCAGCTGGTTAAATGTCTGCCTTCAGCTCAGGTCATGATTTCAGGGTCCTGGGACTGAGCCCCACATTGGGCTCCCTGCTCAGCAGGGAATCTGCATCACCCTCTCCCTTTGCCTCCTCCTCGCTGTTTATGCAGTCTCTGTCGCTCTCTCAAATAAAATCTTAAAACAAAACAAAACAAAACAAAAATCTAATCCTACACAATATAAACTTTAAATTTTTTTAAACCAGTTCTTACCTGGTTACAACCTGATGTGTATAAGCTCTATTGGGGCTCCCAAATGATTTGGCCAGGCCAAAATCTGCCAGTTTTAGAACTCCATTTTCATCTAATAACAAGTTGTTTGGTTTTAGATCCTGTATCATGGAGATTTTAAATAAACATGTCAGCAGGTGGTAGAGAATACCATAATGCTACATTTAGTTGGCTTAACTTTAAACGTGGCAAAAAACAGGGTAAAACCCTAAATTTAAACAACAATCAGTACTTTTTTTTCATTGACTTAAAATCTTACTAATGCTAAATAAGACTGGTTATATTACTTGGTGAGACCTTGGATCAAGACCTTGGGTCACTGAGCTTCCAATTTACCTACCTCAGAGGGTTGCTGTGAGGATTAAATTTAGCGTTTTCTATAAAGAGGCTACTGCAATGACTAGGAACTCAATAAACAGTTCCTGCTATTTATTTAATAACAGTAATACATAGGAATTTCAGTAAATAAAAATATGATGCATTTAGAGAGGATGAGGAACAAATTCTTCAAAATATATACTAAAAAGATATTAGCAATAACGTAAAAGGGATTCTAAGTTAAAGGTATGAGAATTACTGACTATATGTATTCTTAGCTATTTATCTAAATAGAGTGCCTAAGAACATCTACCTATTGATATTATCAGCCTTGTTTCAAGAGCTGAACGTTTCTAACATTGACTCAACCATTTCAGAAACTTTATTACTTCACAGAATTTTAGAGTTACTAAAAATATTTTTTCTAAAAATATTTTAGTGTTGTAGAATTTAATCCAGACTCACTGTATTTTTTTCCCCTTGTCACAATAGTACAGGTATAGCACAAAGAACACTGGACTTAAAGCCAAAACATGTAGATTTTAATATTCTGTCAGTTACTAGCTACTGACCTTGAAAAAATATATATAACCTTGGTCAGGTGATAGAGCAACTTATCTTTTCACCTAAGAAAAAAATGAAGAACTGGGTCTCTTCTATTTCTAAATTTTATGTAGCATTTTATGGTCTTCATGTCACCACCTGGTAGAAAAACTGAAGGGAACACCCAGAGGAAGATGGGAAAAAAATGGCCGGGCTCTATTTTTATTTTAAAATACACATATTTAGACCATTTATGTAATAACTGACTATATTAAACTTGACTAAAACATAAAGAATCAATCATATTGGTTAAAAACCTTACCCTATGTAGAATCCAATGCTGATGTAAATATTCTAACCCTTGAAGAGTCATCAACATGTAGGCTTTGATGTGTGATGGTGTCAACACAAGACTATTATCCTTTATTATAACCTGTAAACCCGGTGTATATATACAATTATTCCAAATAAATCACACCATATAAAATCACATACAGACATAAAATGAGTTTATCCATCATATAGGAGAATCTGAAGAAACACTGACTAACTCTCCTTAGGAAGCACTGTGAGAATTTCCAGTTACGTGATTAGGGCAAGTATCTCTGCTGGTGCATTCTTTCCTACTTCTTTGTTTAAAAGGCATTAACACAGTGAACATTTGTTGTTTTGCTTGCCCCAGGATGTATAGCCCCTTCTGATAACAGCATTCAGCATTCCTTTGGGATATCACCTGGTTAAAATAGAACTGACCACTACCAGTGTCCTCTAGAAGTAGATACATGACCCATGCATAGCCAACCACCACAATGAAGCCTGCTGTCCAAAAGACTGGTTTAGGGATGGACATGTGATCTAAGCCAAGCTAATCCAACAGGCCAACTACTTCTGTTAGAAACTAAGGGAACAAAGCACCTTCCTTCCTAACAGATTATTAAACTCTTAAGGATATAAACCTGAGGTGCCTAAGTCACTACTCTGAGAAATTAAGCCCATGAAGAAAGGCCACAAAGAAGAAAACAGTCGAGCTAAAGTGCAAGACTGAGTTTTCCATGGCATTATTTGAGAACTGTGCTTAAAGCCAGTTTATTCCTACATTTGTAAGTTATATTAGCTAAAAGTTCCCATTTTCTTTTTTTAGAAATCAGATTTAGATAAAAGGTATCCTGGGCTGCCTGGGTGGCTCAGATGGCAGGTGGCTCAGGTCATGACCCCAGGATTCTAGGATCGAGTCCTGCATAAGGCTCTCTGCAAAGCAGGACTCTCCCTTTGCCTGCTGCTCTGCCCCACCCTGCTTGTGTCTTCTCTCTCTCTGTCAAATAAATAAAATCTTTAAAAAAAAAAGGTATCCAAATTGGCAAGAAGTAAAACTTACACTATTTACAGATGACATACTATATATAGAAAACCCTAAATATTCCACCAAAAAACTACTATAACTGATCACTGAATTCAGTAAAGTTGCAAGATCCAAAATCCAAAATACAGAAATCTATAGCATTTTTATATACTAATAATGAAGTAACAGTAAGAGAAATTAAGAGAATAATTCCATTTACAAAAAAAAAAAAAAAAAAAAAAAAAAAA